>NC_141691.1:159343207-160015044 GCF_964263255.1 Lissotriton vulgaris | reverse complement strand
CTGGTCTGTTGAAGTATGGTAGTTTTTTCTCTATGCCATAGGTATCACTCATGCTTTTTCCCTTAAGTGTTTTGTTTATTGAAGATTACCATTTCTGGATGCCTTTACTAGGAGGTCCATGTATGGTCCACGTCAGTGCTATTAAAACTTGGAGGCCAATTATGATGTCGTTTGGAAAGGCTCTGGGTGGGATTAGGTATTGCAGAATCCGATTCAGAACTCTTGTTTCCGAACTAATCATACACATTTCCCAACAACCGATTACGATGCCTGGAAACCTTTCGGGCCATCCGAATTGGTTCTCATAGGCATCCGGACAGCCTGAGTCTTTCGGAGCCGAATCGCACAGCTCTATGGACATGGTTTCCGAACGAGTGATTACGATGACCGATTCGGACAGCCATTCCGATTCGGTCTGCCTGACACAAAACGGCTGTCGGAATCTGTCTTTGTGGGGTTGTTGCGGGCCCCTGTTCACCGGGAGTCGTCCGAATGTGCCCCGTGGGTGTACCCAAGGGACCCCTCTTCCCAACCATGCACAATGTGGCAGGCACCATGGGGTGCCTGCCACAGAGTGCAAGGTTTTCCCCAACCACCCCTTTTTTCAAAGGGAGCCTGTGTTCTCATTTGGAACACAGGCTCCCATTGAAGCCAATGTGAGTCCAACAGAACGATGTTCGGAAGCATCATAATCGGTCATTTGGACTCGCACAACCTGATTTGTTCGGAAAAGATTCCAATATCGATTTGTTAGGAACAATTTCCAAACTACGTCGTGATCGGCCCCTTAGTTGGAATTTGTTTCTGTTTTTCTTTGTGTTTTCATCATAAATGTGGTCTATCTCCTGTTGCTCTTCCAGAGGGTTGATTTATTATACCGTTTTTACTTTATGGATGTAATGGTGACTAGGTCATTTCTGTACAGAAGCCATTTTATTTCTGAGTCATTTAGCATAATCCATTCTATGTTCGGATGTAGCCACAACACTAATCTGTTTCAATACCACCTTCATACCTCTTGTTGCTGTTGTCGCACATTTATCCACCACAGAACTCTACTTGATACTCATTGAACATTCGCCAAATGTAAAACTTCAGAGCAATGTTTGCTTTCATAGCTACCCAGAACATGGAATTATTTTACCTCCTGACAACATAATTATTCATTTTGTTTTCCATAAACAGAAGTCTTTCTCCGTGGTCCAAATTACTTATTGATGTATGGTCAGATCTACAACCCAACTGCACCAGCACTGCCAAACATAAGTATTCTATTTAATGATCATATTTATTCATATATTTCTGCATCATAGCAACAATAACATATAAGGGATAAGGGTATTGGCTTTTAGGAACAATAATGACCTCAGTAGTTGATATAGTCCCTTTTTTAGCACTTCAATGCAGCCAGAGGTTTAAAGCTACCAGGCAAAGTGCAAGAATAACTGTAAACTGAATCCGAAAGGCACTTGGGATGATGAACAGTAATTATAAAATTACCCTGCCGTAGCTTCTCCTTCGAGATTGCTTAAAAGGAGCAATGTCCATCATTACCTCCATGCCATCAAAATAGCTAAGAAGAACTTCTACTTTAATGCCATCAATGCAGCCAAGCAAAAACAAAAAAAGTTGTTCTCCATCGTCAAGTCATTTACCCATCCTAGAGCCTTACAGCCTAAAATCCCAGCATCCATAGAGTTCTGCAACCAGATTGCAGACTTCTTCGAGGAAAAAATCGTATTAATACAAAAGGATTTCCAACTACCTCGTCGAGCCCAGCCCCCCATTCCATCGGACTGTGGAGAGAATCCGACAGGTTGTATTAGAGCCTTTACTCCGGCCACACTCTCCCTGTAAATCAGGTGCTCCCTCTGATTCATGCCCCCCTCAAATCCTCCATCAATTAATTGAGGTCGTCAATCCCATCATAAACGCGATTGTAAAGGCTTCCCTGAGCTCAGGGGTTGTGCCAGGCGAATGGAAAAAAGCAATCGTGAAACCCCTCATGAAAAAAACAAATAAATCTCCCACAGACCTTGCAAACTTACGCCCGATTTCACTTCTCCCGGTCCTGGGTAAGATAACTGAACAGATGGTCTACAAAGAACTAAAAAGCTATGTTGTAACGCATCATATTCTCCATCCCCAGCAATCGGGTTTCCGGCCACACCATTCTACGGAAACTGCTTTGATTGAACTCACCGACTCCATAAAACTACTACAGGACGAAGGGAAGAACGCCGTCTTGATCTTAATAGATCTCACGGCGGCGTTCAATACCATCTCCCACCCCATACTGATAGACAGACTTAGAGACATCGGAATTACAGATGTAGCACTTGACTGGATAATCTCCTTCTTGACAGACAGATCCCAAACTGTCTCCCTGGGTCCTTTCCTGTCTAACGAGAAAAAGGTACAGTCGGGAGTTCCTCATGGCTCGATATTGAGTCCGTTGTTGTTTAATATCTATATGATCTCCTCATCTCTTTAATTGAGTCATACGGCATATTAGTGACATCATATGCCGATGACACTCAGCTCATTGTCCCCCTGGAGAACAACTCCACAGATGCTGCGCAGAATTTAAGGAAGTGCGTTAAGGATGTCTTCTGTTGGATGGATCGTAACCACCTTAAATGCAACACCAATAAGACAGAAATTCTCCCCATGGGGAAAAATCCCCAATTCTGTCCCAGCAAATGGTGGCCTGAGGACTCACCTGCACCCCCTCAAGCTGTGGTATCAGCAAGAAATGTGGGCGTCCTATTTGACGCCGAATTATCCTTTGACCAGCATGTCAGGAATGTTGCAGGAAACTGTTTCAACATTATTAAATCCTTGAAAAAGTTTTTTGACTTCCTCCCCACAGACTCAAGAAAGGCAGTGGCAGTGGCCTTAATTCTTGCACGTCTTGACTACTGCAACGGACTGATGGCAGGCATAAAAAAAAAAGCCACACTTAAAAAGCTTCAAGGCGTGCAGCATGCAGCGGCTAGACTTGTACTCCAGTTACCCAGGAGATAGTCAGCTTCGGCCGACCTTAAGACCCTCCATTGGCTGCCCCTACACAAGAGAATAATGTTTAAAATCCTAGTCATAGCCTTTCGTGCATTCAATTGCACAGGCCCGACCTACCTTATCAGGCTATTCCCTCACTATAATTCTCCTAGGACTTTAAGATCTTCAGGCCAAAACTTGATCAAGTTACCAAAATTCAACTATAAAACTAAAGGAGGCAAGACTCTATCTTTCCTATCCTCCAAAGCCTGGAATGCAATACCCAATAATCTTAGATCCTTAATACAGGAAAACCAGTTCAGGAAGCAACTTAAAACATGGATTTACTCCCTCCCTGATGATTATGTAATGACTGTCATCTAGTCTCCTAACCATAACGTTTGCATACTGTCTATCTAGCGCCAAGATGCTACAAAATAGATATAAAATTATATAGTGCATGTACAGTATAATCCAGTGGTGGACCTCGTGAATTCCATCTGAAGCAGATCACCCTACAGAGACTTACTACTTGTTGATGAACAACATCCACAATTTGTAGAGCTACAGGCTAATGCTTTTGTATAAAAATGCCTGCCTGTCACCATATGAATTGTTTTTTGTAATTTCTTTTCCGCCAATCGCATGAACATGCACCATCACACCTTTGATACCATTAGCCGTCTTTGTTGTGTACATTAATTGCAGAATCATCTGTTTTCATGTCATTGGCCCTTGTGATGGCAAAGTGAGTGGAAGGATGTTGCAAAATGATGACATCAGCATTAATGCCGTAAATGCACATCCTGTTCTGAGATCCTGCAGCATGCGGTGCAGCTGCTTTTGGATTAGCTACAGTGAGCCGTAAAGCAGAAACTCCTTTTAACATTTTTTGAACTACCTTGAATTTCTTTGTGTGATTGCCACCTAATACTTTGAGGTTTAATGTGCGCTTCAAGGACAACCACGGTATTCATGTTTGGGAAGATGGTTTGCACTGGAATGTGCTTTTATTGCTTCCTTATTTTAAAGATTTATTTTTGGGTTTACTCTAATAGAGATTTTCAGCTTTTCTTTTTTGTTTACACACTTAGACAATTTCATAAGATCGAATTTTCTCGCGTCATCAAACCATGCACTGTTCACACCTATAGATGTTTGCTATGTTTTAGTGTTCATATACATTTCATATATGTTCCCCTTATTCTCATATTTAATGTGTACATTCCAGAATCTACATACTGTACATTATAGTGTTAATGTATATTGCTAGTGTTAGACCTCATCTCCTTGGCGTGGTTTCCCTCTGTATTTTTGCCTCTGCCTCCTGTGTTTTTGCTGTGTGCTGGACTTTGTTTTTGCTGATCTAAATGCTTTTGGCACTTTGCCACTGCTGATCAGTGCCATAGTGTAAATGCTCCCTATGTAAATTGTGAATATGGATTGGTGTTTCCATGGTTGGCTTGTTTGACTTACTACGAAGTCCCTAGTACAGTGCAATGGGTGTGCCCAGGGCCTGAAGGGCAAATGCTGCTAGTGGGCATAAAACACTGATTGTGCCACCCACACAAGTAGCCTTTCAAAGGGGTCTTAGACCTGCCACACCAGTGTCTGCACACAGTCTCTTCTGCACACACTTGCCAGGCCCCAACCTGCCCTTTTATTACATGTGAGTCGCCTTTAAGGTAGGCCTAAAGTACTCCTGTGGGCAGTGTCCAGGGTATGCGAAAGGTAGGACCTGTACTGATGTGTGTGTAACATGTGATAGTGAAATACAGTGTATTTCGTTTTTTCGCTATTGAAAGGCCATCTCTCCTATATGATAGAATGGGAGTTTATTTATAACATCTTATAAGTGTAACTTCCCATTGGCATACAATCGAAAAAGGGAGTTTAGAATGCCTCAACTCAGTATATAAAAGTTCGTCTTTTAGGAAAGATGATTTTTAAATTGTTTGTTTGAAAACGACACTTTTAGAAAGTTGGTATTTTCTTGCTTAGCCATCCTGTGTGCCTCTCCTGGTTTGTGGATTCACGGTCTGGCTTTTGAGTGATGGGCTGGGGATGCGCATTTACTGTAGACAGCCACTGTAGGGGTTGAGATGAGTCCTTCCTCTCCTTGATGAGTCGGGCTGGGCTGAATAGACGGACTGCATTTAGAGTGGGTGGAGGAGATTTCCTTTCACCTGAATGGACCTGGTCTGCCTTAAACAATGCTGTTATTGTTTGATTGTGACACATCCAAGGTACTTTGTGTTATAAGTGTTGCATCTATAATTTGCTATGAACAGAACTGTTTATGCCTTCTAAGGATTACATTTTGATTACTGTATTGTGGATTTTTGTCGTTTTGGTCTCGTTTGGTTTAGATACAGATTACTTATTTTTCTAAAATGGTGTGATGTCCATTTGTAGTGTTTTTACTGTATTACTGTATGTGTTCACAAATGCTTTAGACTCTGCCTCTGAGATAAGCCTGCCCGCTCATGCCAGCCTACCAAGAGGGTGAGCAGGGATTATTTTAGAAGTGTTTCCCCTTAACCTGACTAAGAAAAAGGGTCCCTACTTGGACAAAGATGCAAACCAGTGCCAACTTGGGACCTCCATTTTTAACTGCTTGTATTTGTCAATGTTCAATAATCATGCGGGTGGCTGTGAAAGTCTATGCTAACTCTCATATACATTGCTGATACCTGCCAATATTTTATAACCATGCTGGGACCTGGAAGCATTTCTGTTCCTCCTACATGCATTCTTTTAACTAGGACAGGTTGCTATATTTCAGTTTTACTTTCTGCCCGATATTGTTATGGCATTCAGGTGTAATTCAGGTGAGCAGAGCCAACCCTTTTTTGGGAGGAGGAGTGGGAGTCTGGTTATGAGAGTAGTGGGGGGGTCGGCTCATAAGAGTAGTAAGAGCTTAATTCAGGAATTTATACTTTTATTATGTTTGTTCAGCACACAGCCTGTTCATTTTTAAGTGAAAAAATTAAGGTATTCTATTATATGGGGATCTCATCTCTGCCAACCTGATTATCTGATTATATTGTGTGTTTTTCAGGCTGGACGTGGGTTTCTAGAGGTTCTGTTCTATGTTGTATTGTATTGGACTGTTTTGATTAGTTGGCTTTTATTCTAATAATCTTCATGCATACATTATTCCTCTAGGTGGGTGGTCATCTGTCCACTATTTGTTTGTGGTTTAATAATTCCTTGTGATAATGTATTGTATCCTATTGATCTAGGGCGGGCACGTTTCATAATTGTCCATTTATTGTGAATCGTTGTTTGGGTTAGGATGGGTGGCGATTTTTTTATGGGGTAGTTTTTGGTTTGGCTCTTATTAACTTGCCTTGAATCATATTTTGACAGTTTTTTTTAAATACTGAAAAAGAACTAGTACATGTGGAGAAGTATAACTATTTGTGAACATGGATAAGTGGTCACAGTGTGAGGTTGAACTTGATTTGATTTGCATTTTTCTAGCAATTCAAATGATGCTTGTCTGTGTATGCACTACTCGAATCTGATTGTGGTTGTGTGTGTTTAATCTACTTGCATTAATTAGACATACATCTAGTCTGCCCATCGTTCAGCCTATGGAATCAAGCTGTGTATTTAGGAGGACTAAATCTACCCTTTCTCTATATGCACTTACCTTTTGATATTTTGATCCTCAATATTTTGTCCATGATGTTCTTGTATCACGATATTTCTATGTTCGATAGAACAATTGTACAAATCTGACTTGCACCTGGAAAGAGCTGTGCGAGTCACTTGTCTTCATTGGAAAACACCTTAGAAATCGAGAGATTCGCGTGGAGCAGCCAGAGTGACTGTTTGGGGGGGGGGGCAGCGACAAAGTCCAGGAGCTGAAACAAGAATCCGGGATTGGTGAATCTGAAGGTTAAGGTTCAAAAGGCACCAAAAGCACCATCCCTAATGGGGCTAATGATTGTGAATTCCTCCTACACCCAGTGGCGTAGCAAGGTCACATGGTACCCAGTACGGAAAAGTTTTTGTCCCCCCCACCCCCTCCCCCCCCCCGCCCACATTGAAATTATTAAAATAGGGAAAAAAAGATAGTTACACATATTTTTGCCATTTTGTTACCCCCCTCACTGCCATTTTGACACCTCCTCAGTGATGACACCCGGGACGGCCCGCACCCTGCGCACCCCTCTTCCTACGCCACTGCCTACACCCCCTCCAGTAAATGTCACCTGCACAAACATTGGCGATTTTAATTCGGATATACCACACAAGTCATTCATCTGGGTCATATGTGAGACAGGTCTGTAGTGTAGAGGCTGATTCAAAAGGCTGCCATAAGTACAGATAGGTGATTAATATGTACACAAAATCAAAAATGTCCGCTACCGGACCAACCTCTTCTCGAAGGATGACACCGCTGCTACTGTTCAACCAGAGTAGCATTGACTTAGTGCATCCCTTAGACACCTGGCAATGCATGAATGCACATTTAACCCAGGTTGTCAGAAAATATTGAATCATATTACCTTTCCACTCAGTGGAATGCCAGCGTTGACTGTACAGAAATGTGTCTCCGCTAACCCAGAAACGGGCAGCCCCGGTGCACACTGACCAGTCCAAATTTAGTTTGAGATTGCAGCAAAGATTTCCTGGTTTTGCAAAATTACCAAATATAGAGTTGCTTTGGCTGGAAGGCTAGTATGAAAACATTCTAAATGGGATGCCACAGTTAAAGCTGTGAAGTATGTTTTCTAAATTATCAGCAATTGAAGTATTTTTCTGTGTGAATTCGAAATCTTCAGCACTCCGGACTCGGTGCCCTGCCTACCTTACCTTTGTTCTTGCGGAGGTCCCATATCACACATGATCCTAAATAAATACAAATTAAAAACTCTGGAACTCAAATACATCATCTCTTTCATGCTTCATAGTAACTTGATTTTGCTTTGTAAAACCCTGTTGCGGTGGATGTAAAGATAGTTAATGTGCAGGGTACCAAAATGCCTTCATGTAATGCACGATCAAAACTACACTAATAAGTGAACAATATCCCACCCAGAGGAACCCAAGCAATCCAGAAATATAGTCATTTGCCAGCTGTCAAGTTGGTAGTAAGCAGTATCGGCTAGTTTAAAACGAATATTGAAATTCCCAAGTGAAGGAAGTGTATTTGCACATTCATGGTTGTGAAGTGTAATGGATGGACTACCTGCTATACTTCCGATATGCTATGAAAAATAACTATTTTATTAATATTCAATAAAGAGTGACGTTACTAAATGTGGGTGGAGCAGAGTTTTTGATATTTATTAAGTTGTAATTTAGTGTGTAGGCGCATGCACACCTGATTAATGAGCGCACCTTGCTTCATTAAAATACAATGCAGAGTAAAGCTGGAGAGAGCAGGCAAGAGCTATACAGTCAAAACACTGCGCACAGTCAGAATGGACTGACAGGCGAGTTGCGATAGCCTCCTCTCTGACCGCTGGAAAAGTGCCCTGAGGACCTTTCGTTAGAATTTTGGGAGTTTGATGGGTGAAGATCTTGGATGCCTGGGAATAGTGATGGGCAGGAGGGACGTGACGTCATGAACTCCAGCAGACTGTAAATAGAATTAAATAATGTATCCCCGGCTATCGAAGCTGATGGGAAGAGGTGAGTCTTTGGCTCAGTGTGCCAGGCGAAGTCGCACTTACTTGTGCTGTGTTTACATCTAGATAAGGGTCCTTTACACTTGACATCATTTCACTGTTATTGGCTACCCCAAAGCCATCAAAGTGTGAATAACAGGCTGCTTAATGCGCTGAGTTTCATCAGGGATGAGGGAGCTGCTGTCTGCTTCACAATGTCCATCCTTCAAACACACTCCACCCAGCACACACAGTCAATAAACCACACACAGTACAGCAATAATCACAGCAGGCTACACTTAACTTTGATTTTGTTCAGTTTACGTTGAGAAGGTTCAAGTAAACGTTCAGAATGATGGACCAGTGACCACCCGGACACCCCCTACATCCAATGCAACAGACTGGATTGACAGTGGTTCAGGTTGCGTTGAGAGGGATCAAGGAACCTCTTTAAACATTCAGATATGCGTACCTGTGACAACCCCGGACACACCCCCTACATTCAGTGCAACAGACTGGGCATGAGAGCGGCTGGCAGCATCATTGAATACATTTAGAACATTTCATGTCCTATTTCAAAAGAAAAGACCTAGATGGCTAGTCTGAAGCCAATAAAACGCTGCCACGTGCAAGGGCTTTTTCTGCAGACACAACAAATAATAATTTGTGCATGCAGTTCTTTTAGCATAGCTATTTTATTTCTGTTGATATATCACGCTTGCTTCCTGAGAGACAGGCGAGTGACGCAGACGCGCGCATCCTGTGCGTCCTAGACGCCTCCACGCGTTGTTCTTGATTCACCCATTCATTGGCTGCGATGTTTGTCTAGCTGCCGGTGGCTGAGCTGTGTGCTCCGTGCGCGTGCAGCACTTACATTTCATTTCATAGGCTTTCTTTAGGGTCCTCATTCCTCTCTGAAGTGGCCCATATAATTTGCAACATACCGCTGTTTACTGAAGCCTTAGGATCCGTCTATGGATGACATTTATTCGCAAGTAGGTTTTTATTGTAATAAGTGGCTACCACAGTGTATACATTGAAAAAGATGCTGTGATCTTTAATTCAGAACATTACAACCTAATTATTAGTTATATCTAGGGCTCCCAGTTTTATGGTATTTATTTTCTTGACATTTCCGTCTGTATTCATCCATATTTATTTTTTGCTCATTTTATCTGTAATTATCCATATTTAGTCTCCGTTTTGTGAAAAAATGAAGTGGACACTAGTATATTTCTACATTTATTTAACCGAGAAAAGTACACTTGTACTTGAATGACTGACTGGTTTCAATGATCTGACCACCCATCGATAATAAATCAAGAGCCTTCTATGAAAACAAACATTTTAGTATCATGCGAGTTCACATTTGCAGCTGCTTCAACCTCAGTCCTAAAATTTCTATGTTTTTAGCTCCCTTACTTGTCCTCCCAGACAGCTATCGGCCCGGCA
The DNA here is from genome assembly GCF_964263255.1 of Lissotriton vulgaris. Taxonomy (NCBI): domain Eukaryota; kingdom Metazoa; phylum Chordata; class Amphibia; order Caudata; family Salamandridae; genus Lissotriton; species Lissotriton vulgaris. The sequence continues at coordinate 160,004,968 of NC_141691.1, read as the reverse complement.
GACGTGTCTGACAACATTTATAATCACTCAAAAAGCATTATAATTTCAGTTTTTATCCACATTGAAACAAAAATGCAGACTGTGAAATGAATTGTTTTCTGTCTGTATTTATCTGTAAAAATCAGTAAAAAACGAAACAGGGAGCATTATTTATATCTCATTTTTGGACATTGTGCACCCATGACTTTCAGATTTGAAGGCACTGGTTATAGCTTACTTGGCTAACGCCAACAGTGGTTTTCTTTAACATGTCTGCCTTCCCCATAGCAGTCCAGAACTGAAATGGTAGGCCTGATGTCATGGTTTTAAATTAACTTCTGAGAATGATGTATATGTACAGTGCATCTCATATCTAGTTTGCTATCCCTGGTGCAGCGTCTGCTCCATATTACTGTGGCTTTAGATAAATGATCAATATGCCAGTTGAGTTTAGCCAATTTTTCAATGCGGTTCAGAGCACATACAGTGGGAACTTTGTGCCAGTTTTTCAGAGTCATATCAGGCAATCAAATGCATGACCATAAATGCAAAATATATAAATTAAGACTGCGAAGACCACGTGATAAGTGAGTTCCCAACTGTTAAAAACCCAACACTTGAGAAATGTGTAACTTATAAGGGGGGCACTTTTGAAATTCTACAACTTCCTGTTTGTGGTATGGACCTCCTCTTGATGCTGATGCAGTCATTTCAACCAAAGCTTGGAGAAACATGTTTTAGTAATGTTTTATGATTAGAAATCTGCTGATGTGCAAACTTGGCATTTAAAAAACAAAATGGAGATATTTGCTAGATTCTGATCCATCGGTAGATTTAGGGAAACAAGCAGGTTCCTTGCATGAATTTAGAAAACCATCTGCCTGTGCTTTCCAGCCCTCAAACGACAGACGGTGCATAGAGGTTCACGCTTGCGATTTAATTAGTATTGTCTGCTCGGAGGACTCGCCAGAACCGCATATAATTTTACGCCTGCACCGGTAAACTCTTCGCTATTCATGGACTGCCTCGCCATATTGCCTGCTCTTTGCATTTTGTTTCCAGCTTCTGATGGGAGGAAATTGATCCCCTCAAAAAGGTGAATTTGCCTCAGTCTTTGATTGGACTTACCCTGAAATGGAAAAAATCCAACTTTCATCCAACCTGGTAGAATCATGTTGCCTGCTTTTTTTATTCCCAAAGAAGCCTCATCAAATGACAGGGGTTAAACCATGATACTTTTTTTAAATTCTGTTTTGTTGATGCAGCAGTTAAAAACTGATCCTGTCTTGATGAAGTGACAAGGGAGATAAAGAACAGATGGATTTTACACCGACTCGTTCAGTCAGACACCAGCTGCTAAATTGCATTTTTAAAATGTGCACTCCAAAAGTTTTAAACCAGGCAGCACCATTTTTCATCTTGGAGGCTGTAGAAAATGTGTGTGGGTGCCTCGGTTAACGTTAATGCTTCCCAGTTAAGAACACGAGGACAATTACATTTGTGTTGTGCAGAAAATGCAGTGACCTTATAAAAAAAAAAAATTAACCACATGCTGAGCCGAATTAGCCAAATTTCACATTTCGTTGTCGTGGACAAATCTTCTCATGAACCCGTGTGACTGTATCAATTATGGATAATTTATGCCAGGGTTTTAGTGATTATTTGACATAGGAAACAGCAATATTTTACTAGAGCTAACATTCTACCAGCACCACATAGTAAAGAAGCACTGGCAGTGAGTTAGGCTAATTGTTGTTTTTTATTTAAAAAAAAATGTTTTATGTACCCTATTCTTTGTATCGTATTGCTCATTTTTTTCATGTTGACCATAAATATTTTTTTAGTTTTGATGTAGTGACGCTTTACTAATAAACTCTTTCATTGGCAGTACAAGATTTGTACAAGGGACAAGACCTTGCATAGTTTTCTCATGCAGCAACAGGAGTACATCCCTTGTTGTGCATGCCGCTAAAGTGTATCTCACTTGGTATCTGGCGAACCTATACTGTTTTATAGAAACCGATGTTTTGACATGTTGGGAAAAGTCACTTGTTACCTGCAGCAGGAGCTGAATCAATTCTTCTGTGCTTGTAATTTTTTTGTCGGTGACACGAGTCAGCTTTTTATTTTGTACCAAGGAATCCATGGAAAAGGCCGTCCACGATGGAATAGAATGCACTAATGTCTTATGTCATAGTTGCATTGCATTTGCTTTGACGCCGAGGTGCCTGGAAGGAGGAGCATCAATGCTCTTCCAACTCTATTGTTCTTAAGCAAAGGATGCATCCATCTACGGCCAACCACTGTCCCCTTTATTGGCCTGCTTTGCCTCTTCGGCTGTCTTACATCCTCGCCTCCCTCCCTTCCAAGTCCGAGGCTTCACTGCCCTTGCCTCTTTCTCATTGTGCTTTCTCTCTATAACCTATTCTAGAGTAAAAACTTCTCTTACATCCTCTAGGACAAGGAAAATAGTAAGAAAACGCCCTCAGTCTCTCCGGCAAGAATTGTATTAAAGACACCTCCTTGGCAAGGATCATTTTAGACCAATTGCATCCGCCCAAAGTTGCCATTACATTTGTATTTCATAATATGATCTAGTATAAGCAACGCTGAGATGAAGAATAACACCATCGCACTAAGATGTAGACCTGGTGGATAATGCTGAATCCGAGCAGGGATGGATGGCATGGAACCGACTAAAGCCTGCAGTGCTGTGGGGTCTCAGTGACTCGGGCCACGTATAGAGATTGTCCAAGTGTCAGCCCGAGCCCGAACCCGAGCCTGTCACCAACGCGGAATAGGAAAGGGAGTGTTGCTGCTATCTGATGGGACCTGAACGTGAGTGTACCTTCTACCTGAGCGTCTGTGCAAACGACCACTCTAGTGCTGCTTCTGCTGTGAAAGGGCATTGCACATCGGGCCAATCAGCATGCTACAGACTGCCTTTGCAGAAGTTCCCGACTGGCTCTATCTAAGACACACTTTTCAATTCTAAAAACCCGACCCAAGTCTCTCTGAAGGTAGTGAGTACATTGCACGTATGCCGCTGCTGTGGCAACAGTCAGCTGTCAATAAGTGACCATGACACCCACATGGAGCCAAAAACGGTGTTTGGAATGGGGACAATAGTGGGTGGTGTTTCTATTTAAACCAGCCCCATGATGATGCACCCCTGGAGGCGTGGAGTAGTTCTGCATCCTGTAAAAATGTTACTGTTGATGGCAATATCCATGGAGTTACAACCTCATCCCCAAAATACCTGCCTTGATGAGTTCACTTATGCATTGTTGTCTATTACTGCTGTGGCTGTAGTCAACACAGTCCATCAATGCTGCCATGCTCACGCCATATGCTGAACCTTGCAAAAGAGGTTAAGCGTGTTAAGCCAAGAATAGGTGAATTGATGTACCTGATGCTTCTAAGAGTACCTTGAAAACTGCCACCACTTAATTGTTGGGAACAGGATTATAGCCATCAACATTATCACAGAGCCAGTAGGGTTTGTTCCCATGTTAATGGGCTGACTATTGATACCTCCCACCCCCATCGCACCAGTCAGTCAGCCCATCGCACCAGTCAGTCAGCCCATCGCACCACTCAGTCAACCCATCGCACCACTCAGTCAACCCATCGCACCACTCAGTCAACCCATCGCACCACTCAGTCAACCCCTTGCATCATAGCAGCTTTGTGGCTGAAGCAAGTTGCTCAGTTTGTCCTGCATGGTGGTCAACCAGAGCACTTCAGGTACTTCACACTCTTGCCCCTGAATATGAATCTCAAGAAAGTTGGCCTCTTCCTGCATGTAAGTTACTTTCGCAAAATCCATAAACCTGCCTGCATGGTTGGTGCAGAAGGGAAGCAATAGGAAAAAGCATTTGCCTGACTTACTGTTTTTGGCCATATCTGTTTTTTTCTAAGCAAAATTGCATGATTTATTGCATTGTAACATTTGCAAAACGCTTTCTTCACTTTTGTTCATCTGAGTTGCTTTTAACACATTTCAATACAAACTAGAGTCTGAGTCACCATGTGAGGACCTATTTGGGTGTTCTAGACTGTCTCTTGTGTTGGTGGTAAAATCGAACGCCATCAGCTTTGATTACGCATGATACTGTCATTTGAGGCCTGTGGCCGGAGGGCTCTGTCGGCGGTCTAGGAGTGTCTTAGTGTGGTCCCTCCGGCCGCATATGCCGAAAACTTCACCTTTCAACCAAGAAAATAGTCTTTCATTTCACAAGCAGAACTTCCACCATGAGGAATTTTAATGATCTGGTATTACACATGTACATGTGTTCTTTTTGCTCAATTTTGTCACATTGTTCCCGATAAAGGTTTTTTCAGCAAGAATCTCTGATGGTTTAATTGAGGTAAGGGGTGTGGTTGCAGAGTTGACCCTTGCCATGTTTCACATAGAAGTCAGTTATTAACTTATGGCCAACAACAATGTATATTGTAAGAGCTGAAGTTTAGATGTGAGCCTTAAAAGAAGGGCCCAAGAATCCCAGAATGCTAGGACTGACCGAAGATGTCACAAATGGCATAAATGACCATTAGCCAGCAGTGAACATGGGCTATGTAGAGGACAGCGCTATAAGGGATGACTGATCTGTCGGTGGGTAAGGTGCATGGTGAATCGTCAGGAAGGGAGTCCGCTGGAGGTAGTTGTCAGTGAGGCAGGGTCTGTGTGTACTCTTACTGTCTGCTCATATGTGAGGTTTGTGGCTATGCAGTGCCTATCCCATGTGTCTGAGGGAGTCTTGCTGTGCTGCTGGTAATATTGTACATGTTCTCTATGTGAGGGAAGATTTACTGGTTACCTGCTTCCCATAATATGCATCCGGTTTGTGCAAAGACATTCTGCCCTCTAGTGGCAGAATGTTCTAATAGCCTTATAGCCCTTCATAGCTGGGCTATACTGGCTATTAACGTCCCTCTCCCTTGTTTAAGGCTGCAGCGGGCCTATAATAGCCGCTACGGCGGGCTATAAGGCTATTTTAGAACATTGGAATGTTGGAAGCTCCATTGTAAACAATATAGTGCTCTGGGCATTTAATGGCTGGTAAAAGCCTGCAGCTGCAACATTCCAATTTTGTCATTCACAGCTGTTCCAGTGAACAAAGGCCTCACAGATCTCGGGATTCCAACCCCCTGAGGCTCTGTGATAATCCCTTCGGGCTCCTTGGGGCCTTTGTTTAATTTGTTAGAACATTCCACCTCTGGTCTTTAACGCTGGCTGGTATAACCCACTATGGCTGGCTGTAAGGCTATATTGGAACATTTGAATGGCTGGTATAAGTCTTCTGCTCCAACATTCATATGTTTGTCTTCAAGTTTCTCTCATTTTAATTTAGAACATTCTACCCTCAGTGGGGGATTGTTCTAATAGCCTTGTAGCCCATCTGTCTCAGACTGCACCGGTTGTTAAAGGCCCTCTCCCTTGTTATAGACCCTCGCCTGCTGCTCGGTCCTTTAAGAGCCGATATATAGCCCTCAGCAGTGTGCTATAAGGCTATTATCAAGTTTTGTACAAACCATGTTGTGTCGCTGTATTTCTGTCTGTAAATGTTTTCTTGGGCTTCCTCAGAATGTAAAGGAGCCACCAAGTGTGGACTTGAAACATTTATTCAGGGTACAAGTCACATTTACAGCTCTTTTAACGACTCACTTCTTTCGTCTGGAATCCATCTGACTTTACCTGTGAACTTTGGGTTGAGAATCTACTTTCTCTTTATTACTTTTCAGTTCAGTTTATAAACTTTATTTTGATTTAAAAAAACAAAAAGTTGTCACAATACAACAATACAAGCCGGGTTAGCCATAGCAAATAATCACTGGGCCGAGAGACTTGATTGTACAAGAACATATCACAATCATCTTTAAAATAATAAATAACACGATTTAAAAACTAGTTCTAAAAACTAACCCTTGTTATCGGCCTATACTTAACACTAGAACTTTGTCAGCAGTTTTTGAGTTTACTCTTAATATGTGCATGACTACTTATAAATATGTTGAAAATAATCTCCACAATTTCCTCTTGGTACCTTATTTTACTTATTATGCCATGACTGTATGAAGGAAATGCAATGTTCTGATGCCACTTGTGTGGCTTGGTAACACACCACCTTGTTTGTTTTTTTGCAGTCCAGAGTGCACGCACATGGTTGGAAGTGTGTCTACGTGGATGTGGTTTGAGGATTTGGGAATGTGAGCTTCTTTCTTAATTGGGCAGAATTATGCAATGCTATATTATGTTTGATAAAGTGTGAGAGAATACCCAGATGAGTGTATAGGAATGGACTACTAACAGGCCTGCACGTGTTCTTAATAGACATGTTTCAACTGTTAGGGCCAGTCTCTGTGTAAACTTTTCGGAAAGGCCTGCTATTAACTAAAGTGTTGTTGGCGTTGGATTCATAGCTGTCTGTTGTCTGGCTGACGTAGTAATGATCAACGTTAAGTTCACTGGAAAGTTGCAGAGGCTTTTGTGGAAGAAGAGAATCCTGTACTAAAAGGATGCAAACTACAGGATAGGCCAACAAATGTTGCAGGCTGCGAAGGAGGTCGCCAATGGTGTGGATGTGAAATTTAGTTAATCTGTGTTTGGCTATTGTTTCCCCGGTAATTGGGCGCCAATAAGCATTGGGCAGAGGGAGGGCCGGAGAATACAATTGGTCCAGGCCAAGCAGTCTGCGCACTCTATCCCAGGCCCAACAGGTTGACAAGACAGTCTGTATATCCTGCGGGTCCCATGGAATACCCCTAGGGAGAACAGTGGAAAGCAGTCCAGGCAGGACCAAATCTGCTTCAGGTTTCAAATACAGAATACGGGCAACCGGGTGAAACCAAGAATGTGCATATGAGCATTGTGCAACTAAAAAATAAAGATAAGTCAGGAACACCAAAACCGCCCCTTTCATATGGGAAGGTTAAAACCCGCCAGGATACACGCAGATTTTTGTCACCCCAAACCAACCGCAATAACAGGGAGCACAGTTGGGAGAAAAAAATCTTGGTGAGAGGAATCGGGATGTTATTAAAAAGATATAGAAAGCGAGGAAGTACAACCGTTTTAATTGGATCACTGAAATAATATCGAGGGACAAAATATCGACTAGCAAAAATATCGTGGACAAAATATCGACAGTCAAAATATCGAGTTTGTATCTACAAACAGGTAAGTACAAAAATATCGAGTACAAAATATCGTTTACAATAATATAGTTGTAAAAAATATCGACTTTATAAAAAAGTGTTAAATTAAATTAATATTAAAATGTAATTACTAAAATATACTTAAAAATACTTACATTAACTTATAATAATTAAATAATAAATGAAAGTAATAAATTTTTTTTTTACAATATTATTTGTTAAAACATATATATAGTAACATACTATAATTAAATAAGATACTGAAAACTGACCCTGAACCCTAAAAATACCCCTTTACCCAAAAACCCAAAACTGACCCTAAACCCTAAAAATACCCCTTTACCCAAAAACCCAAAACTGACCCTGAACCCTAAAAATACCCCTTTACCCTAAAACTGAAAACTGACCCTGAACCCTAAAAATACCCCTTTACCCTAAAACTGAAAACTGACCCTGAACCCTAAAAATACCCCTTTACCCTAAAACTGAAAACTGACCCTGAACCCTAAAAATACCCCTTTACCCAAAAACTGAAAACTGACCCTGAACCCTAAAAATACCCCTTTACCCAAAAACTGAAAACTGACCCTGAACCCTAAAAATACCCCTTTACCCAAAAACTGAAAACTGACCCTGAACCCTAAAAATACTCCTTTACCCAAAATTAATCAATATTATTTAATTACCAATTAATTATTAATTATCAATAACAATAAAGTAAATATATTAGCACATTAGCTGTAATTAATATTATTTTACCCCAATTAATTACTTTACAATAACACAAAATTATATATATTTAAAATTTACTCTAATTAATATAATTAACTAATTACAATTAATTAATTACCAATTAATTATTAATAAAAAATATGTACTAAATTATATTAATTAATTATCAATTAATTATTAATGAAAAATATTTACAAACATATGTTAATTAATTATTATTAAATTACTTCCCACCCTATTCCCCTATAAACCCACAACCCGCTACAGAATTACATTACGCAATTATTATAAAAACAAAATTCATTTAATAAAATATTTTATAACATTAATACACACTTTTCACACATTATTACATAAAAATACACTATAAAGTATTATATATTATTAAAAAATCGATATTTTTGCTATCTATATTTTATACAGTCGATATTACTTCACTTACCTTAAAAACGATATTTTTGTAGTCGATATTCTGTCCAGTCGATATTTTGTCCAGTCTATATTTAAAAGTCGATATTATGTCCAGTTGATATTTTGGAGTCGATATTTTGTCTGTTCACCATTTTAATTATGGCAATCGTCCCAGCCATAGATGGAGGCTGATCCACCTCTCAATCTGGTTCTCCAAGAAATCCATCGCACTACCATAATTTAGTCTAATGATGGCTACAGTGTCCAGTTGAATATGAACCCCTAGATATTTGACTGAGTCGTGACTCCATTCAAGAGGGAAAGAGCAATTCCACACTGAGGTGCTCGGGGTGAGCGGAAATATGACTGACTTGTGGCAATTGATGCCTAGACCAGAAAATTTGCAGAAGCGAGTTATTTCCAGAATAAGAGGTTCCAGATTAATGTGAGGCATTCTGACATATAAAATCGTGTCATCCGCATACAAAGATATCAAAAGAGGAACAGTACGGAACTGGAGCCCCCAGTGAAGGTGTTTTTCCTGAAAGTGACGGACCAAGGGGTCCATTGCCAAGATGAAAAGCAGCGGGGATAAGGGGCATCCCTTAAGTGTGCCGCGCGACAAGGAGCATTGCTCGGTTATGGTGCCATTGAGGCGCAGTCTGGCCGTATGCGCAGTGTATAACCATGCAACCGTAGAGACAAAACCGTCCGGCATACCCATGCGTCTTATGATGGAAAGGAAAATGGGCCACTCCATGAGTCAAACACCTTCTCAGCGTCAAGAAGGATTGCGGCGGCCGGAGTGGATGGGTCTATTCGATGCAAAACAGAGAACAGGGTCCTCAGGTTCAAAGAAGCGGAGCGATGTGGGACAAATCCAGACTGTACTGGTCATATGATAGTCTCCATCAGCAGTGAAAGCCGGATGGCGATAACCTTCGCCAAAATCTTATAGTCAAGATTTACTAAAAAAAAAGAGGTCTGCATAATGTGGCGTCCCTTCCTGGCTTGGGAAGGAGAATAATGACCGCCTCTCTGAACGTAGGAGGCAGATAGCCCGTCTCAAGTGCCTCAGCGTATACTTCCACCAATCGCGGGACTGGGGCCTCTTTGTAGGCCTTGTAGAACTCTGCAGAAAAGCCGTCTAGGCCTGGCGCCGAGGAGCCCCTCAACGTCTCCATGGCTTCAACTATGCTGTCCTGAGTGATGGGTGTAGCTAAAAATTCCTGCATGTATTTTTCAAGATAGACCATAGCGATCTCGTTTAGGTAGGCCCACGGTCCCCCGTGGGGGGTCTGAGTCTTACTGAAGCTTTTCACTATACAGAAACTAAAACTTCAACTTTAGTGCTAATTCATTGTCTCTGCCTTTTTCACAAGACCTGAATGTAATGCCCATAAAAAGCAAAACAAGCATTGGAAATGCAATAGGTCTTGGATTTATTTGAGTTAGAGTTAATGGCATTGTAAATGGCAATGTCTTTCAGCCATGTGTTATGAAGTGTATGCATGTGGTGTGTAGTGGAATTATGTGGGTTGGATTGGAATTGTAGCAATGGTGGCATGCTGCGTTTTAGATGAATAGGTTTAAAAGTAAAGTGCGCCATACTGCGATTGCTACAATAGTTAATTGTGGATGCCTTAACAATTGATGTGTGCACTGATGGCTGGTGGTGTGTGTGCCTGTAGAAATTGTGCACTGATGGCTGGTGGTGTGTGTGTGCCTGGTGGAAGCGTACATTGCCGGCTGGAGGTGTGTGTGCCTGGTGGAAGCGTGCACTGACGGCTGGTGGTGTGTGTGTGTTCCTGGTGAAAGCGTGCACTGACGGCTGGTGGTGTGTGTGCCTGGTGAAAGCGTGCACCAACGGCTGGTGGTGTGTGTGTGTGTGTGTGCCTGGTGAAAGCGTGTACTGACGGCTGGTGGTGTGTGTGTGCCTGGTGAAAGCGGGCACTGACGTCTGGTGGTGTGTGTGCCTGGTGAATGCGTGCACTGACGTCTTGTGGTGTGTGCCTGGTGAAAGCGTGCACTGACGGCTGGTGGTGTTTGTGCCCAGTGAAAGTGTACACTGATGACTTTCTGTGTCTGGTGAAAGTGTGCACTGACGGTGTGGTTGTGTGTGTGGGTGGTGGTGGTGGTTGTGGTCTCCCGTGAAAGAGCTGGCAGGTGATTGGGGTCCCCCTTAGGAGCCAAAGACTCTGAAAGCAGTGCCCCTGTCTTTAACACCACCACACCAGTGTGCCGAGTTTCTCCGTGGCGAGCTTGTCATCTCTGAATTTCTTGAGGTCTACGCACGCTGCCTTACAGGTCCGCTTCAGAGGAAGCAAAACAACCATGGTCTAAGTGCCGTTTCTGGGTCTTGGGGACCAGAGGCGCCCCCACTTTATCATGTAAGCAAATTTATGTTCAAACCACGAATTTGGGAACTGCATTTTCCGGTGACTAAAAGCGCCAGCTCTCTGAAACTTTTTTTTGCCATCACGACGCAAACGAGCAGTTCATGTCCGTGACAATTAGATTGGGGAATCAATTCATATATACAGATGTGTATTGTAATGCGGTATCCATGGCATCTTGTTAATGTTATCAGTTTACAGCTAATAGCTAAAGCACATGCTGAAAAATATATTCGCTCATGGTCTTCTACTGGGGTGTGCGAGTGTGCATGTATTTGTTTGCGTGCAATGTGGAAGAAGAAAAAGGTAGGGTGTGTATCAGAGTGAAAGTGTGTGTGTGAGAGATCATGGGAGAGAGGGACGGAGGTAGAGTGTGTGCGTGTGTGTGTAGACAGGCAGAAGAACGCATATGAAAGACTTTTTATATGTGTGAGAGGGTGTGTGTCAGGATGAGAGAGAATTTCTATGTTTGTGTGTTGGAGAGAGAGAACCGAGAAAGAACTAGAGGCAAACAGAACCTGGTATGAGGGGCAGGGACTGTGTGGCAATGTATGTGTGTATGGTTGTGTGTGTGTGTGTGGAGAGAGAGAGAGAGGAGTAGAGGGTATGCTTCCTGGTGTGTGTCATGAGTGCTGTGACTGACACTGCCTGTGATAACTCAGTTTATTGTATACATATTGTAGAGACAGACTACTTTATTTAATGTCACAGTGCCATTTAGCATGATTGAACACTGCCATTCATCGCTATCTGTGCCTACCTGCCTACCTCGATCACCCTTGGCCTATCACTCCCTAGGCCGACTAACTGCAATGTAATGTAATGTAATGATGTCTTGTAAAGCGCCTGTATCACCCCACATAGGGTATCTCCGAGCTGTAGACCGCTGGGGAACCCGTCCTGGCTTTCCCTGTGAGATGGTCCCTACTGGGTATCTCCAAGGTGAAACCAGGCATCCCCGGCGTATGTGGGGGGCCGTTGTGGAGATGAGGCAAGCTAATGCCCAGAGTTGCCGAGTGTGATCCCTGGTTAGAGTAGGCACCGAGGCGAGAATTATCGAGTCCGCTGACCCTGGTCCACGACCCTGCCCCGTCGGGAATTGAACCCTGGTCCCGGGCCGTCCTCTGCTTCTGGGTCTGCCACCTCTAACCAGTGAGCCACACCACTGCAATGCTGTGGTGTTGATAATTGCAAAGCCCACGAAGTCTCTTCGACAAAGAGACTAAAAGATCAGCATGCTAACGCCAAACTCTTACCCCTGCAGGCTTGGACTGTAGTTGCCACTCCTCCCCCTCCAGGGGATCCCGGGGGAACTCCACAGGGCCCCGTGCGGCAGCCGATAATTCATGTCTTAGGTGATTGCCTTGTTCTTGCGCTTTTGGCGGCCTGGTTGGTACTGGTGAAGGTGGTCATAGTAGCTTGGGTGGTGTAAGGGTGTGGTGGGCGCAGGTTCTGGCTGGATACAGCCTGGACAGTGCACAGAGCGACAATGCCGTGGGAGCTGCTGCTGCTGCGTGCAGTGCACCCGATGAGTTGATGTCGCCGGGGGAAGGGGGGCTGTCATGACCTGGGGAAGAAACGGGGAAGTGGGGCTGATCTTGGCAGGGGTATTCAAGCAGAGATAGTGAGGGAACAGCAGTTGTGACCCCCAGGGGCACGAAAGCCCCCGGCAGATGAGTCACGCAAGCCTTACTGGGAGGTCTCCCATATTTGCATCCAGAAGGCATTGGCCAGGCCCTTTTGCTCTGGCTGAATCCAGCCGAACGGAATGTCAGAGCAAAAAGCTTCCGTTATTCCCGCCATGCCAACCGACGGCCTGAAGAGAGAAGCGTGCGCGCATCGTCTCCCTCTCCAGTGTATCTTCGACCTATCACAGCGGCATTACTTTAGATAACAGCGCGTCTACAGGAATTCCGCAATAAAAACTAGAATTAAAAAAAACAGCACTGAAACTGATCGCTATAGTAAACATAAAAGCCTGTGAGTGGTGCGTGCGCCACTGCAGGCATATGTCTTCAATTATCGAGCCTGTGTCGGCACGATAAGTCAAGACATATTGGCTTTAGTGCGCGTAACAGACACCAATAGGCCATGGGCGGAGCTATGCGACCGCCCATGGCCTATTGCGTGTTCTGTTTTTAAAAATACATGCACACAAAGGCCAATGAAAATAGACCTAGGAAATAACACGAACGAGCTGCGTGAAATTTCCAGGTCCATTTTCAAAACCCAGAGAAAAGGACGGTGCAACACTGCTGCGCAGTGTACGCTAGGCCTGTAACCTAAAAAGGAAGTGGCAAAGGAGAAGAGCCTCGAAATTCAACAATGATGAGAAACGAGGACTAGTATTTCACGGAAAATCACATGGTGAACCCGCCTTACGAATTCATGCCATTTTAAGGAGGAACTAATTCTGCGTTCATTTTTATGCCTAAAGCTTAATACTCTAAGCCTGTTATTCCTCTGTTGTGAGTGTTTGGTGCTAGGCACAGCAGCTCATCTGCTGTGACTTATCCCTTTGACTAGCATCCTCAGGCGACCCTTCAGCAACGTGATCCTTAGCAATAGAGGTTTCTAATATAGGTTGAGGAGGCCTGCATCCACGGCTCATCCTCTGGATTTCTGTGTATGAGATTTGCATGTACAGCTAATATAAATATTGAGTGGTTATCCTCAAATTCCAGTAAATCAAAAGGAGACTAGCTAGGAATGGGGTTAGTATGACATTAATATTATAACCGTCATGGTGACTCAGTATTGTTTTGTCAATTAGTGATGGCACCTGTTGGGTGTCTTTAGAAAGCCCTCACCCACCAACCTAGTTGGTGGCATGCTTCATCATCGGGCCCACCCAGTGACACCTAGCGTGTCCCGGGTGTGCTACGATGCCTGATTACAGCGGAGCAAGTATGTCACTGTGTGTGCGGTGAAGGGTGTTAAGTTCGTGAGGTTAAAACGGCTTGGCGGAGGTCCCAGGGGGTGAGGATACTTTATTAAATGGGCCTCCGTCAGCGGTTAAAAATAAGGCTGTGGGACGTTAGAGGCGGGTTACGACCTCCTACGTCCTTAGAGTGTCAACATGTTTCAGCCAGTGCCTTATTACTAATCTGGCTTTCTTCAGGACAATAAAAATATGTGTAGTTAAAATTAGGGGTTTGTGTAGTGTAGTCTGTGTCTACACGCCCTAAAGTGTATCTAACTGTGAGAGGGGGGATTCCCTTCTCAAGATCACCTGTACATATAACATAAAAAGACAGAGACAAAACATACATGGGAGAAAAGAGTCACTAGGAAGTATTTATCATCTGTTATGACAGCCGGCTAAATAGCGAATATGTGCAGGCTATGAGCGGCTCAAGTGTAATGGTACTGGTGGTACCATTATGGTGAAAGGTCGCACTAGAACTTCGAAGGTGAAGTGGTTAAAAAAGCGTTATCGTATACAGCAATTGGTGAAAATGGTGAAAAGTTTGAGGCGCAAGGACCATGTCTTACGCTATTTTTGGCTTGCTTTAGCTCCAAGGTTATTGAAGTGGCAAGGGGTGGCCCTATATGGGAAACAAAGGTAGGACCACTAGGGTTAGGAGACCTGTGGGAGAAAGCTAGGTAGCGCTTACCTATTGTAGAGATGGTCAGCATACTCACAGGATTTCTGGCCATCACCGGCGTGGGACCTGTTGTGCCTCCTTCGCAGAACCGGTAGTGAATGGCTGCTGTTGCCGGTTTTTATACTGGTGCTAATTGCGTAAGTGAGGGCACCTGGAGAGAGAAGTAATGGTGGAAAGACTCGCAATTGCGAGTTGTTATCGCGCTCCGGTGTGTGCCCTTCGTTTCGCGCTGGTGCGCGATATAGCGGGCATTTCTTGGCGCATGCGCGGTTGTTAGAGGGAGTGAGACGCATGCGCGGCAGATCAGTTGGCCGCGCATGTGCAGTAGTGCTAGCGCCAGTGGCTGGCGCATGCGCATGCGTACTGGCGTGAGTAAAGCCTCTGTAATGCCGGTAATGTTTAAAGCAGTAATACAGTTATAGAGACCCATCGAGGCTGGTTTGGGGCGTATGGGGCACATGGGGCACATGGTTGCTCACTATTACTTGGTCTTTGGTGGTTAGAAGGCCCAATAACCAATTGTTATGACATGCCAAGCTGATCTATTGCACAATTAGCCAATACTCGTACTAGCCTCTCTAATGCTGGTAATATTATAAGCAGTGTTACAGTTATAGAGACACATCGAGGCTGGTTTCGGGCGTATGGGGCACATGGTTGCTCACTGGTACCTAATCTTGGGTTGTGAAAGGGCCCAGTAACCAATTATTATACCATGCCAGGCTGAGGGGTACATGATTTGCCAATACTCGTGGGTGGTAAGGCCTCTAACGTCCCACAGCCTTATTTTTAACCGCTGACGGAGGCCCATTTAATAAAGTATCCTCACCCCCTGGGACCTCCGCCAAGCCGTTTTAACCTCACGAACTTAACACCCTTCACCGCACACACAGTGACATACCTGCTCCGCTGTAATCAGGCGTCGTAGCACACCCGGGACACGCTAGGTGTCACTGGGTGGGCCCGATGATGAAGCATGCCACCAACTAGGTTGGTGGGTGAGGGCTTTCTAAAGACACCCAACAGGTGCCATCACTAATTGACAAAACAATACTGAGTCACCATGACGGTTATAATATTAATGTCATACTAACCCCATTCCTAGCTAGTCTCCTTTTGATTTACTGACATAAAAACCGGGGATCTGGACTAGCTATCTGGTCCTCTCTCTCCCTCTTGATTCTCGCACTATCCTCAAATTCCGCCGTGTATCCTCCTAGACCCCCAAAAAAGTAAATTTGGATAGTGCTTCACCTAGTGCTGTGCAGTTTTCAGTGCCATGCCGTTGCCGTCATCTAAGTTATACACCTCAGTTTCTGTTTACGATCTATTAAAAAATGTTTTTTAAAGTAACATAAAGTTTTGTTTTGAAACAACTGACTCTTCCGCTTTGGATTTCACAAGTTGTCTAATACAATTAAGGAAGTGACTAAGAACCCGGATGCTAAAGGCACAATGGTTGATTGATTTGAAACAAAGTGGCAGGCTGACATCAATTTCATATATATACACAGTAATGTGCTTCTGCAGTTTCTAAGCAAGAAAAAGGTTTGCCTGCGGTAGGCTTCTGTTTACTGTTTTGTATGGTCTATTGTGCTTTTATTTATTTTTTTCACGCCAGAAAAATTCTATTTAAACTTTGAAGAAGCTCCTCATCCTATTGGGGCGCTGCTTCAGTTTGTTGTCCGAAGCCCCGTAATAGTATCTGACACACTAATCTCTTGATGGCCTCCATATTGATCCAGATCTTTATTTCCTTTTCACTGTGACATTCAGTCCTGCACAGGCTTCATCGGAGGAGGACCTATTGGGAACAACTGTATGACATCTACTTATTTTATTCAAGTGTTGTCCAGAGAGTGGCGACTGGGTGGATTAAAGAGAGTTTGTATCAATAAAGTTTAGGTCTTCTTTGTGACTTAAATTGTAAATTAATGTTCATGAAGCAGTTTCCAGACTAAAACACATATAGGTTATAAAATAGATGAAGATGTACATAGAAATGGTATAACGTCATAATGTGCTATGATCATATGTTGATGATTTGAGTTTAAAGTAACTATCACATATTCTTAGACATTACAAACGTAATAGCTTCTTTAACATGTTCACCAGAGGATGTAGCCTTACAAATAGAGTAGCCGACCTCGGAGATGGGGAACCGGGTTCGAGTCTCAGCAACAACGCTTAACGTCCTGTGTTCCGGGTCAAATCGCTTAATCTCCCCGTGCCTAACCAAATAAATGAATGTGTCCACCTGTAACGAAACTCGTGCTCATGTAAAGCGCTCTGATACCCGCTTCGGGTCTAGTTCGCGCCGCGTCTAGAGTGGAGCCGAAAGGGGTGGATGTAATCAAATGTTAAGTTGGTCACTTTGGAACCTGGAATTCTGATTTCTTATACCAGCTTCGACACCTTGCCAAAAATTGTGACTCTTGACAAAACACTTAATCTTTATTGGTATCTAATATAATAAATATATGAAATGCAAATATGAGTCCTTTTGATGAGCATCTCTCTATTGTTTTCCAGCTACATTTGAGTTAAATAGGTACCAAGAAACAAATACACTGGTCATGTAAAAGCACCTAATTTCAGCTGTGCGTACTCATGACAAGTCTTTTCCCAAGCCTGTAGCTAACAATAAGGCTTTGCAAATTAACAAATAGTTAATTATGTGACAGAGGTTAGGCTGCATCACAACATGCACCAACTAGAACGTTGCTTTACATTTGCAGGCCACAGATCTTCTCCCTCCATGTGAGATCTAGAAAACCGTACTTTTGTGTTATTAACATTATTTATCTGTCCTTAAAGTGATTCACAATATTTAGAGTGCACCTAGATTGCACTTGCTCACATCAAACGCTGGCACTAATTGTAAATACTGACTCATAGATTCAAAATCTGTCATTCAAGACTGCAGATGGTATTTTCTACAGTTATAAGTGCAGGCCTAGAGGCTGGAGCATGGCTGTTCCAAGGGAGAATAGGTGCCCTCCGATGCAAGCCATTGTTCCTGGAGCCTGGGTCGTTAAGTCTCCCATCCAAAGATGTGCATTCAACTCTAGAGGTGCGATAGTTGGGAGTTCTGGCGCAGAAAGCCTAGAGTGCATTTTTGCAAAGTTATTCTTCTGCTTAAGTTATCAAAAATCTGTTTTCATAATTATGTTAGTTTTAAAAATTAACCAGGGAACAGCGTGGACACATTTTCCAGCCCTTTTGTAAGCAGAGGTGGAAAATAAACATTTTAATTTCAACTAGTCTTTAAGAAAAGTCTAGCCAGGCCTACAGAGTGAAACATCAGTTGCCTCTTATTTCACTGTGAAGGCACTCTAACCCCAATTTGTAGTGTGGCCTATTTTTATATATTGGCACCTTACATAGTGGGCTTACAAGGCACATTTCAAGAGTAAATTATGAATATAAAAAGATATGTTTTTTACATGGCAAAGTCAGTGTGAGCTCGGGGTTGTGGCAGACCGGAATAACAGGCGTGGAGGCCGGATATAGTGTGCTATGACTTAGCTTAGTTTATTGATTTACACAGTTAGTGGTTGGAGGGCAAAAATGCAAAAGTGGAGAAATGAAGGAAAGGATCTTTGTCTTTAGTCATCGGGTGTCGGGTGGGCGATGGTTCGGGTTGTTCTCCGGTGTGCAGGACGTCTCGAGGCTGTATCCTGTTCGTGGGCTGATCTCGGTGGTGTCCTCGGAGGTATGAGGAAGAGAAAACAGGGCGGTTAGTCCTCGGGCGTAGGACTGATTTGAGTCCTGTTACCAACACCCGGGCGTGTGGAGGGTTAAGCGATCGTGAGGGGTGGGACGGTAAGGAAAGGGGGATAGGAGATGGGATACGAAGATCGGGAGGAAAGAGGGTGATGGCGGTGAGGGATAAGTGCAAAGGTTCCTATACAACAGTGCTTGTGGCGTGATTCGGTTGTAGCGTATATACAGTGAATTGGCTCTAGATACAGTGCAGTTGGCAACGTGAGGGGTACTCTATATACACCTATATACGAGTCTACCTGGAGACCAGGAGACAAGGTACTCACATGCCCCGCCGCAACGCTCCCGCGAGTTGCGGCCGTTCTCCAGCCACCTCCTGGGGACTCCACCAGTCTTCGGTCCAGATGTCGTCCTCTTCTCCGGTCTTCTGCTCCTCGCCTTCTCCTTCGATCACGCTCCCTCTGATCTCCGGCTCAGGTTCTCCGCACGCTGTCTCCTGCCACGAGTCCGCCGCATTGAACACTTCTCCCTCCATTCAGTCGGCTTTTCCGGGTTCTGGCTCGGGTTGGAGGGCGGGACTTCCGGGGTCGCAGGAGGGAACATCCGGTCTTCCGCTTGCTGCCATAGGTTCCTGTAAGGAAGGACAGAGGGTTGGAGTCCGGGTTGCCAGGGACGCCGTAGTATCGGGATTTGAGACCCGGGATTGCATGCTATGGCACGTCGCTGTTGAGGTAGGGGACGATTCCGTTCCACAGTCAGGTTTCCATGCCATGTGTCACTGCTGCAGTGCCTTTGAACTGCAGTCTAGCTAGAGCACAGCAGTGCTCTTGACAGAAATAAGTTTTTGTCATGTATGTGGGTGGTGTACATATACACTGCAGTCCACATATGGCATTTGAGTTTCAATGCCATTGATGCACTTTAGGGACTATTTATGTGTAATTTTAGGGTAGTTAATTGGGCTGACTAGGAAATTCCAATGTACATCACATGCTCTGGAGGAGGGGTAGCACATTGTTTAACTGTGATGAAGAGGACCGAGTCCTAAAGCCAGCAAAATTAGGCTCCAGAAAAGGGCGATAAATCTGGGATGTTCGTGCAGAAATGGCAAATTTGCAATGTTGTGTAAGTGATAAAATGAACTGGAATGTGTTTGAAGTAAACTAGGCTGAACTGATTGTCTGGGTGTCAGTAAAAGCAGATGGGGAGCAGTTGTGCATTCTACCCCTGCGAGGGAAAACATTTGCAATGCTAGATTTCTCTGCAAAGGGCACTGGACGTTTTAGCATCACAGGTTGCAATCCAAGAACACAAGCTTTATGCTGCAGTGAATGCTAGATTTCTCTGCAAAGGGCACTGGACGTTTTAGCATCACAGGTTGCAATCCAAGAACACAAGCTTTATGCTGCAGTGAAAAGTGGAGGGTGCAGTTGATGCACAGGCCTGTTAAGAACAGGACCATGCTCCTGGGGCCTTAACATGCATGTAAACGTAGTGATTACCATACATGGTAATGCCAGGCATAATCATCACTTGGCCTAGGTACCCATTCCAATATCTTATAGTTAATTTGTTTAAAAAGCCACAAATAACTACTAAGACCTAATCTCGTAAGTAGACGAGGATGGAAAAGACTTACTTGGCTGGTGTGCTAACATTACCTCCTTCTGCCGGTCAGTGAAACATTGGAGGGTGGTTCTGACCTCTATCCCTCAGGTCTTGGTTTCACAAACTGATCCTCCCTAGATTCATGGAAGATAGTGGACCTTAGTCTGCTGCCTCATTTGGGAACCATTAACCTCATGTGAAAGTTGCCTCTGCTCTCTGCAGCTTTGGCGCTGGCAAGCCGAAAGGTTGCTGGAACCAGGTGGTCCCACCGATGGCAGAGCAACAGTTCCAAGAGGTTAAAGTTTGTTGGAAGAAACACTTGAAAATCGTCATCTAAAGTGGGTTTCATCAAAGCCACTGTTGGATTCACAACATCTCCAGAATTGAAATTGATAGTTGATAGATATCTATCAGTCTCAGTGTAGGCTAAGACTTTGGATGAAATTTGATGGTCCGGGCTTTTGGGTAAAGGCTCACCTGGTGCTGGCCAATGGACTCTCTGGAGCCTCAACTGAAACCACATCATTCTTCAAACTCTGATTCTCCAAGAGTCTCTGGCAACTTTGAGCCAGAGGTTGTTGACCAGGGTGATGTTTTAAATCCATGTGTCTGGTCTGTTGTTTGTGCTGTTTGGTGGTGTCTAAGAGTCCCATTCTGATCTGAAAATGTATGCAGCAACGTGGTCTATGTAGAGGTGTGTAAAATTGTAATTTATTTCCTCGCAACCGTCATGTATTTCTTGCAGACATTATGAAAAGATATTTAATTTCTCGACAATTTGGCTTTTTCTTAAGAGTTGGGACTTATGCCATACTTTTGCATGCAAGTGTTTGTTTGATTACATTTCCCTTGCACGTGTTGAGTCACTAGCGAAGAAAACTTTCCAAGATTTGTGCTTGTGTACAAAACACTAACGAGGTACTGTTGCAACACGGTGTCGTGAGAAACAAATGTCTTCTTTCCTCAATAATTACCACTTGAAAGCGAAACACCGTGTTCTGGCACAGACAAAGGCATAGTGGAAACAACATGACTGCCAATAAGCAGTAGCTCAAACAAAACTTTGCACAGCTCGCGTAATGAATACTTTACTCAACCTTCGAAATGATCTGCCAGCACACTACCTGTTCATGAGCATCCTATGCCGCTGCAGGCTGGTACATGGTGGTTTGGTGTCCGCGTGGAGCTGCTGCAGAGCTCACTTTCTTCTATGATGAGGCTTATGGAGCCATGCTCAAGATACATCAACAAAAGGCGGAAGTGGTGTAAGAAGCACTGTGCCATTGGCCATAGCTATTCTCTGTCAATGTTCTCGCTTTCACATTCTGATATCCCACTCAATTACTAAAACGGGTCATTGACCATATCAGACCCAACGCTTTTGAGTCCGGTAGCCCAGCTACTACCAGTGAAAACAGTAAAGCAAGGTAACCACATCAGTGGCATAACTAGTGTGTCAAGGGCCCTAATGCAAGCAAGAACAAATGTCTCGCCCACCTTCCAAGTCAGTATTAAAGACTGCCTTAGCTGGAGCTCATTGGGCCACTCCAACTCTCGAGCACCAGTGCATCGAGCGCACTAATGATAGATATACCGCTAACTATCCTCTTCCACCTGTCTTTCCTTTCTTCGCTTCTCTATTTCACTACCCCTCTCTCATCTCCTTCCCTTTGACTCTTTCTCCTCATCCCCTTCTGCTTTTTCTCTAGACCCCTTCTTTCACATCCTTTTTCTCCTTACTCCTGTTTCCCTTTTTCTTCACTTTGCTCTGTCTAGACTTCCTTTTAACTTTAATTTCTTCCCTCTCAGCCTTTCTTCTCTTTTGTTTTCCTCCTACCCTTCCCCACACCCCTTATTAAATCTCATGTCCTGTTATTAGGACGTTCTCCAAAGGAAGGAAACAATTGTTACCCATAAAGTTCTAAACCCAGAATTCAACACCCCTCTGTTCCCTTACTCACTTTCCCTTTCATATCAAGATCTTGTCTTTGCTTGTCTCTCTCTCTCCCGCTCTCTCACTCCTTCTCAATCTCTAAAACATTCTCTTACTCACAATCTCACTCACGCTCACACTCTCACTCTCTCTCCTTCTTACTGGTCTGTTTCATATCCTTCTTTCAGTCCCCTTGCTTCCCCGCCCTATCCCCTTTTGCTTTTTCTGATCTCCCTGGTCCTTAACGCTTTTCTCTCACGATGTTCTCTCGCTGCTACCATTCACCCTCTCCTTTTCCTCCTCTTTTCTGTTTTACATTTCACTCCTATTGTTGGCTCCTTTTTCTTCTTCCCCTTTCTGTCACCTCCATACCTTGTTTTTTTCTACTTCTCTCTCTGTCCTCCCCATTTTTTCCTTCAGTATTTCTCCACTGTCTCCTTGCTTCATTTCTCATATCTAGTTATTCTCTCTGCAGTTCTAGCATTTTCTATAATTTGTTTCTTCTTTCTATACCCTTCGTATCTTATTTCTGGTTTTGTCTCTTTCCCTTAGCCAGGATACCTTGAATCCAGTGGTGTGGGGAGCATGGGACTCACGTCTGAGCATACCCATCCCACTCTGGGGGACAAATGCAAAACAACAATTGATGGACAGAATGCAGAACAATGTCATACATTCACCCCAGTACAGAGATCTGGGCCTAAATGGGCCGAGTGGGATGGGTATGCTCAGACGTGAGTCCCATGCTCTCCACACCACTGGAGTCCTGGCTGAAGACGGCTGATAACCAGAAACCAGTCCTAGGATGCTTGATTCCGGTCTGGGAAAGACATGGCTTGGCAGTTCGGGCTGAACTGTTCCCATGAGGCACAGGGTCAAGGCTGATTTGCATATGGCCATGTCTGAGCTGGGGTGGGGTGGAGTGCAAAAAACGATGGATTGAGGCCCAGAACTCTGTACTGGGGTGAATGTATGACATTGTTCTGCATTCTGTCCATCTGTTGTTTTGCATTTTTACTGTGGGGAACTTGACACCATGTGAAATTTGTCAGTGTAATACACAGAGTGAACTGGGCAGGAGCAATGAAGGGACAGAAGAGGAGACCGGAAAGGAGAGGTGACGGGGCAGGAGAGGTGACGGGGCAGGAGAAGTGACGGGGCAGGAGAAGTGACGGGGCAGGAGAAGTGACGGGGCAGGAGAAGTGACGGGGCAGGAGAAGTGACTGGGCAGGAGCAGGAGCGGTGATTGGGTAGGAGTGGTGATTGGGTAGTTGTGTTGCATATCTATATAGCGCGAACTCGACCCGGAGGTATTGGAGCGCTTTACATGAGCACCGTATTTACATTACACATCTTGATAGGCCGGATGGGAGAGGGGGTGGAGTGGCCATCGTGTATAGAGATACTTTCGTGTGCAAAGCTGTGGACTGCGGTATTACCAACACTGAAAGCTGTCATTTCTCCCTTGGCATATCTTCTTCCGTTTCCATCTCCGGCCTCCTTTTGTATCGCCCTCCTGCTGCGCTGGGGAATTTTGTGGACTCTATTATTGAGGCCATCATTCCATTAGCCGCTGCCTCATGCAACTTTGTACTTCTTGGGGATTTTAATCTTCACTTTGATGACCCCAATGACGTGGTGGCAAGAGATTTATTGAGCTCATTTGATGCTCTCGATCTCCACCTCGCTCATTTGGGAGCCACTCATAACAGAGGTCATCAGCTTGACGCTGTTTTTGCTAATACTGCCAACCTGCAAGCCCTCCAGATGCTGGCCCTTCCCTGGACGGATCACCATCTTATTCCTTTCAGCTGGTTGTTGAAGAACCGGGGAGATCCCGTGCCTAGACAATACACTGTGGAACGACTCTGGTCGAAGCTGCCGGTTGACAGTTGGGTTGAAGAGCTAGCGATAACTCGTCATGACCCTGTAGATGACCCCAATATTGCTGATCAACACCTGGCTAATTGGCTTACTAACTCCCTTGATCTACTGATTCCTAAAAAAAGGAGGCTTATCAGGGAGAGAAGAACTGCTTCTGCCCCCTGGTATACTCCGGAACTTAGGAGTTGCAGAACTTCTTGCAAAAGGCTTGAACGTGCCTGGAGGAGAGAGCAGACGGAAGAAAGCCGGGCTAATTATAAAAGAGAGATGAGAAAATACAAAAGTGCACTGAAGGATGTCAAAAAGATTTTCTTTAGTGATAAGATTGAGAGGGCAAGTAACTCTCCAAGAGAATTGTTTAAAATTTTTAAAGAACTCTTGAAAGCCCCGGTCCCCCCAGTCGTACACGTTAATCCTAAAGACAAATGTGAAGAACTGGCTAGTTTCTTCCATTCTAAAATAGATACAATCCTATCCTCTCTGCCCGCTATGCCTCACATCTCTGAGCCGGCTACTGGTCCAATAAGCTGCCCGACCGAACTTGTCTCTTTTGGCCCCTTCTCGGAGGAGGAGGTTACAAAGGTCTTGGTGGAGATGAAGAGTGGATCTCCGAGTGATCCAGTGCCTATGAAACATCTTAAACTTGTGGCAAATACTCTGTCAGCTCCGCTCACTGACCTTATCAACCTCTCTCTCTCTCGTGGCATAGTCCCTCAGAGATGGAAAAGGGCAGTAGTAAAAGCCTTACTGAAAAAACCAGGCTTGGATCCCGCCAATCTGACCAACTTCAGGCCTATCTCGCTTCTGCCGGGGTTTTCTAAAATCGCCGAGAAGCTGGTTAACCGTCAGCTCTCTTACTATCTTGAGTCCAACCACCTGTTGGGAGACTCCCAGACTGGTTTCCG
The DNA here is from genome assembly GCF_964263255.1 of Lissotriton vulgaris. Classification (NCBI taxonomy): domain Eukaryota; kingdom Metazoa; phylum Chordata; class Amphibia; order Caudata; family Salamandridae; genus Lissotriton; species Lissotriton vulgaris. The sequence continues at coordinate 159,980,628 of NC_141691.1, read as the reverse complement.
TCCCGGCCAAGGAACGGACACAGCCCTGCTGGCGGTAGTGGAGGAAGCAAGGAGCACTCTTGATACTGGAGGATCAGTGGCAGTGATCCTCCTGGACTTGAGTGCTGCCTTTGACACCGTGAGTCATCAGGTGCTCCTCCAACGCCTGTCAGAGGTAGGTGTCTCAGGGACGGCCCTGAAATGGTTGGGATCTTTTCTCTCCAACCGTTTCTACCAAGTCTGGGAAGGGGCAGAGCAGTCTTCCCTATTCCCTCTTCAATGTGGAGTCCCTCAGGGCTCATCGTTGAGCCCTACTTTGTTCAATGCATATATGACTCCACTTGAAAGAGTGGTAGCCCCTTCGGGGTTGAAGATCATCAGCTATGCTGATGATACTCAGCTGGTGGTGGGCCTCACTCAGCTGGCGGAACAACCCAACTTGTTGCATGACTGCCTGGCTAATGTCTACCAATGGATGTCCAACTCGGCTCTTAAGCTCAATGGAGGAAAAACTGAGTTGATGCTCTTGGGCAACTCCAGTCCCTCCATCATTGCCAGCTGCTGGCCCCGGTCTCTTGGCGACCCTCCATCTCCCAAGAAGGAGATCAAGTCCTTGGGAGTATGGTTGGAGGAAGATCTGTCCTTCAGGACCCACGCCAGAAAGACCGCGGGGGTTTGCTTCGGTCTACTGAAGTCAGCCCGAAAGGTACTCCCACTGCTTCCGGATCCAGCTAAGAAGCTTTTGATGCGTGGTTTAATCCTTTCAAGGCTTGACTTTGGTAATGCCCTGTTTCTTGGTGCCCCTGAAGCCACCTTTAAAACCCTCCAACAGGTGCAAAATGCAGCTGCCAGAGTTTTGATGGAGATCCCTAGAAGGCAGTCCGCTGCCCCGGCCCTAAAAGCACTTCACTGGCTCCCTGTTAAGGAGCGGGTGAAATTCAAGGCGTTGTGTACGGCCCATAAAATTTTACATGGCAAAGGCCCCCCCATCCTTTTTAATATGGCCCGTCCCTATAAACCTCCACGCCTTTTGCGCTCAGACCAGCAACATCTTTTGCAATCTGCGAGAGTCAGGAGAGCTCGGACTGGGGGCAGGCGTTTCTCGGTTCAGGTGGCATCTCTGTGGAACTCTCTGCCCCTTAAGATTCGCTCAGAGCACAAGATCCTAATATTTAGGAAACTTCTTAAAACCTACTTGTTTCCACAATAGTGAGTTATCGAGTTCCTCCTTCTTTGGTCTGTTGCGCCGGGATGCCCCCGGGTAAGCTGAGCGCATTACAAATTTCATATAATAATAATATAATAATAATATAATAACACATTCAGGCACGGGGAGATTAAGTGATTCGCCAAGAATCACAGGATGTGAACGCGACCCCGCGGCTCGAACCCTGGTTTCCAGCACCAAAGTCAGCAGTCTAGTGACCGGGGCAGGAGTGGTGACCGGGGCAGGAGTGGTGACCGGGGCAGGAGTGGTGACCGGGGCAGGAGTGGTGACCGGGGCAGGAGTGGTGGACGGGGCAGGAGCGGTGGACTGGGCAGGAGAAGTCATGAGGCAGAAGAAGTGACGAGGCATGGGCAGAAGCGGTGAATGGGCAGGAGTGGTGAATGGGCAGGGGTGGTGAACGGGGCAGGGGAAATGACAGGAAAGGAGCGGTGACTTGTACTTATTTTTTATTTATTTATATACTATTGCATGACATCCACTGATGTGTCTGCAAAGCCTACCTGTTGCCCGAATTTTTGTCCTGAATCTTGACCTCCTGTCCTGAATTTTTGTCCTGAATTTTGACCCCTTGTCCTGAATTCTTACACTCACCATCCTGAATTTGCGCCCATGCCATTGTTCCTGCTTATATTTTACACGCTTCACATAAACATGTATTCCCTATGAGTATTTGCTATTTCCTGAATTAAACCTCAAATAAACATAGTTATCCTTTGTTTGAATTAAATAACATTATAAGCTGTAACTGGTCAGTGAAATGCTAAACGTACTAAAAATTGGTATGTTTTGCCATTTCTAGCCACACCCCTGACTCCGCCCACTGATCTAATCTTCGGTTATTCCCACCCCCTGATTCTCCACCCACAGTTCCCCTACTTTTTATTCCCCACTTTGAACACTGCTCCAAATATGATTTTGACTCCCTTAGAGGGTACTTTCCTATGTGCTCTGTAACCTCAAGCCAGTTTGAATTTTCTTTGAGTCGTAGGAACGCTGTTTTTAGGTCCGCCTCGACAGCGTAGTTTCCTGCAAACATATGGTTACCAGTTTTTTACAATGTACATACAGTGGCTCCACCCAAAGGATTATCCCTGTATCACCTCATGCTACTGGCTATTTGATGCATCATTCTTCTTGCAATGGAATGCTTACATTTCCAGGCATAGGGACTATTTACATCTTAAAGGTACACTAAATCCTCACACGTTGCATTCTTTGCATTGTAAATGGAAAGCTATTAGATATATATATATATATATATATATATGTGTGTGTGTATATATGTGTGTGTGTATATATTTTTTTTTTGTTTTTCACTGCAGCAATCATTAGTAAAATTATTTAGTCAAGACTTGAAATATAAGTCAGAGGTGTAGGTGTCGGATCCTGAGTGGTGGGCAATAACGATTGCAGCATCCTTCCAGACAGTCCATAAAGGCACATGACATTCACACCTTGTAGGCCCTCCAGAGACCCTATACCAGCAGATTCTACCACAGATTCAGGGTGAATGGAAGCTCCATGGGACATTCTGCTGGTTATGGGGAGTTAGCGCCATGTCCTATGGCCCATCGCCTATCCTACAGAAGCAGGAACTACATCAAGAAGGTGTAAAATTGAATCTGGGAGGATGAACTTGGAACAGACCCCCATTTTGGTAGTACAGTGTTCTAAAACTGAACAGTATATAGCCTGGAATCACCTGTAATGCAATTAATACCTTCCTCGTATGGTTTCTTTTCTGTGCGTAACAGGAAACAACAAGGAAATAAGGTTCTGCTCGTCCCAAGGGAGTCACCGTGGCTCACACTAGTCTTGGAAATTTGCAGTTTGCCTCAGAAGGTAAAACAACAAGTAGGTTTTAACATCTTCCTTGCAACAGACGTGGAAAAGAGGGAACCCCTGCCCTATTAATGTGGTAGTGCATCTTATAGAGGTTTGTTTCACCTCTTCTGACATACCATCGCCCTTCTGCACAACTCCTTGCCTTTCATAAATGGAGCTGCTGGCTTCAGCTGACAGCTTGACACCTTGAGGGCTGTGACCTGAGCAGGAAGCTGAGACCGCTGTACTTCAACACCTTATTATGTGTTGATGCCTGATGATTCTCAGAGGAGCTCAGGCCAGCTCAGGCCAGCCTTGTTGTCATGAAGGAGCCCCTGCAGGCTGTCTAACATAAAGCAGAGACATGGCAGGGCTTGGGGGAAGCTCTTGTTTTTGATTTTCTAGTTTGACAATGTTAAAATGTGTGCTCCTGTATCAGCTTTTGCTCCTGTATCAGCTTGAAATGTCTTTGTTTGATTTGTTCTGGAGGGTTGTAGCAGTTCTAATACTTCAATTCTTACGATAGTGTATTATGTGCAAAACTGAAGCAATATCTCCTCTATTTCTTTTTCTCTGGCTGCTCTGTGTCCTCATCAGCCCCTGATCCCACTGGATAGCTCAGTAGTGGTTACAGTATATGCAGGCATCCCAGTAATCCTATTTTAGGGATGTATGTCGTTACAACGCATACTTTTACAACACATACCTTTACAACGCATACCTTTACAACGCATTTTTTTACACCGCAACATCCAGTTCGAGGCATATGGGCTGCAGATGGTACATTATGAATAGATCGCCATCTGGTGTTGGACTCGGATGATTGCACTTTGTTTTTCTCTTGGAGAGTCTTTTGTATCTTGGTGACTCCTCCCTTGGTTGGTAGTGCGCATGGGCATCGGCTCCATCCTTAGATTGTTTTTTTCCGCCATCGGGTTCGGATGAGGATCGAGACGCTCCAGATCAACTTAAGGAAAAAGTGATTTATCGGCGCGTATTCCCTTTCCAATTCGACGGTATTGTTATCGAACGCGTTTCATTTCCATTCCGGAGCGTTACGAATTCAACATCGAAGAAAAAACTCTAATCTACGTCGACGAACAGGAGGCCTTTCTCGACGTAGTCAAGCGAGGGACTCAGAAGAGTCATTCCACCAAGACGGCCACCTTCCCCAGTCTGGAATCTCAACATAGTACTCACCAGACTAATGGGGCCACCCTTTGAACCTGTTCAAAGTCCTTCCGTTCGGAGTCACAACGGCACCAAGAGTGTTCACAAAATGCCTAGCTGTGGTGGCAGCACACCTAAGAAGACAACAAATACATGTCTTCCCCTACTTGGACGATTGGCTAATAAAGGCCAAGTCACAAGAAGAATGTCTTCACAACACACAGAAGACAATTCAATTGCTGCACCACCTAGGGTTTACGGTGAACTACAAAAAATCACACCTGCAACCAAACAAGATTCAGCAATACCTGGGGGCTACTATAGACACAGAAAAGGCAATAGCATACCCCAATCCAATCAGGATACAAACAATGGCCGGGTTAATACAAAGGTTTCAACCACAACACTCACTACCAGCACGAGTGTTTATGCAACTGTTAGGCATGATGTCCTCCTGCATACTGCTAATACCACATGCCAGGCTACAAATGCGTCCACTACAGGAGTGTCGACACAGTGGAATCAGGCTCAAGGTCAGATTACAGATCTGGTGTTGGTAAACGACCGGACGTATCGCTCTCTGAAGTGGTGGAACACAGAAAACATTTCCAAAGGACGGCCGTTCCTAGAACCAATTCCACAAGTGATAATAACAGCGGACGCATCGCTCTCCGGATGGGGAGCGCATATGGACAAATACACAGTGCAGGGGAAGTGGAGTGTGCAACAAAAGAAACTGCACATCAACTACCTGGAACTATTAGCAGTATTTCTAGCACTAAAGGCTTTCCAAATGCAAATAACAAGCAAGGCAGTCCTGATCAGAACAGACAACATGACTGCAATGTATTATATTCAAAAACAGGGGGGGACACACTCTCTCCAACTATCCAAACTAGCACAGGACATTTGGAGATGGGCCATTCCTCAAAAGATTTATCTGTTAGCAGAACACCTACCAGGAGTTCAAAATCAGATAGCAGACATCCTAAGCAGACAGTCAGAACAAGTACACGAATGGGAGCTGCACGACCAAATACTGCAGCCATTCTTCCAGAAATGGGGCTACCAGAGATGGATCTGTTTGCCAATCATCAGAACGCAAAATACAAAAACTTCGCATCCAGGTACCCACACCAACGGTCCCAGGGCAATGCACTATGGATAAATTGGTCCAACAGATTTGCTTACGCTTTCCCTCCTCTCCCACTAATTCCGTTACTGGTTCGGAAACTGCAGCAACACTCAATGACAATGATACTAGTGGCACCCACGTGGGCAAGACAGCCGTGGTTCACCACGCTACTACAACTCTCACAGGTGCCACATCAAAAACTAAGATTATTACCCATGCATCTTACACAGAACCATGGAGAAATAATGCACCCAGATCCCAAACAACTGAACCTAGCGATCTGGCTCCTGAGGTCATAGTTTGGATTTTTAGATTTACCACCAGAATGTATGGAAATCATTAAACAAGCAAGACGTCCTACCACCAGAGCATGTTATGCAGCAAAATGGAAGAGGTTTGCTATATACTGTAACAGCAAGCACATCAACCCTCTGGACGCATCCACTAAACAAATCATTTGCTACTTACTACACTTGCAGCAATGTAACTTAGCATATACCTCTATCAGAGTTCATCTCGCAGCCATAGCGGCGTACCTACAAAACAGGCAACATCTTTCCCTGTTTAAAGTACCAGCAATTAAAGTTTTCATGGAGGGACTCAGAAGAGTCATTCCACCAAGACGACCACCTTCCCCAGTCTGGAATCTCAACATAGTACTCACCAGACTAATGGGGCCACCCTTTGAACCTATGCATAGGTGTGAAATACAATTCCTCACATGGAAGGTGGCCTTCCTCATAGCTATCACGTCACTTAGAAGAGTAAGTGAGTTGCAGGCTTTTACTATTCAAGAACCATTCATGCAGTTACACCAAAATAAAGTGGTTCTTAGAACAAACCCAAAATTCTTACCAAAGGTAATTTCGGCATTCCACATCAATCAGTCAGTGGAATTACCGGTTTTCTTTCCAAAACCACAAACAGTAGCGGAAAGAGCCCTACATACATTGGATGTTAGAAGGGCAATATTGTACTATATAGAAAGAACACAAACTTTCAGAAAGACAAAACAGCTATTTGTTGCGTTTTCTCCTACACATAAAGGCAATCCCATCTCTAAAGCGGGCATTGCCAGATGGATTGTAAAATGCATTCAAATATGCTACTTAAAAGCAAAGAGAACATTAACTGTTCCTCCTAGAGCTCACTCTACACGTAAACTAGGAGCATCTATGGCATTTTTGGGAAACATTCCACTAGATGACATATGCAAAGCAGCTACCTGGGTTACACCGCACACCTTCACAAAACACTATTGTGTAGATGTGCACACAACACAACAAGCTAGAGTGGGACAAGCTGTATTAAAAACTTTATTTCAGACAGTTGCAACAGACACGGGCAACCACCGCTAGGGAGAGAACTGCTGTATAGTCTATTCATAATGTACCATCTGCAGCCCATATGCCTCGAACGGAATATGCTACTTACCAGTATGCATCTGTTCTTGGCATAGAGGGCTGCAGAGTGGTACATGCCTTCCCAGCCTCCCCGGAAACCTGTGTCTGTTCCAACATTATCTTATTTAGATACACTTACATGGGCATTCTTATCTGTATTCTATCATACTACTCCATCTAACCCTACTATGGCAAAACAATCTAAGGATGGAGCCGATGCCCATGCGCACTACCAACCAAGGGAGGAGTCACCAAGATACAAAAGACTCTCCAAGAGAAAAACAAAGTGCAATCATCCGAGCCCAACACCAGATGGCGATCTATTCATAATGTACCACTCTGCAGCCCTCTATGCCAAGAACAGATGCATACTGGTAAGTAGCCTATTTACAATTCTTTGAAACTACCTTTACAACGCATTCCACTACAACGCATACTACATTTACAACGCATACCATTACAATGCATACCATTACATTGCATGTATGGTAAGTATTGGATAGTGTAGGGGTAAAAATTACTATTCTAGCTCCAGGGGGTGCAACAGTAGGGTAAGTGTTGGATAGTGTAGGTATGCGTTGTAATGGTATGCGTTGTAATGAATGCGTTGTAATGACATGCGTTGTAGTGGTATGCGTTGTAGTGACATGCGTTGTAATGGATGTTGCGTTGTAAAAGTTTCGTTGTAAAGGTAGTGCGTTGTAAAAGTTGCGTTGTAAGTGTTGGTTCCCCTATTTTAGAGGTAGAGCTCTCGGAAACTGTTTCCATCAACAGCGATAAGGGAACAGAAGGGTGAGATGGTATCAAGCCATGCCATCCGCGATACTTGGAAAAGACTGAGGTGAGATTTGGCTAGCAGAACATTGTGGCACGCTTGAGTGAGTAAACTTAGGGTTACCAGCTATATCTAGTCCCAGATTAACCCACTTAAGTTTTATTTAGAGGAGGAGGAGAGAGCAAGTGTGGTTGTTGTTTGAAACTGGTTGAAATAACTGGTCTCTGTAAATGTAAATGTAAATGTGGGATACTTGTATAGCGCACAGTTACTCTACCCGAGTGTCCCGGCGCTGTAGACAGCTGGGGAACCCGTCCTGGTTTTCCCTGTGAGATGGTCCCTTTTGGGTATCTCCAGGGTGGAACCAGGCATCCCTGGCGTCTGTGGGGGCCGTTGTAGAGATGAGGCAAGCTAATGCCCAGAGTTGCCGAGTGTGCTCCCTGGTCGGAGTGGGCACCGATGCGAGAATTATCAGTCCGCTGATCCTGGTCCAAGACCCTGCCGCGTCGGGAATCGAACCCTGGTCCCGGGCCGTTCTCTGCACTCGGGTCTGCCGCCTCTAACCAGTGAGCCACACCTCTCTACTCACCTCTGTAGACTTCGTTTGTGGGTGAAAACCAATCATGCTTCATGTGTTGCGGATGGGCATGGTCAGACCTGCACATCTGTGGCGACCGCAGTAGATGTTCACTTTTTTCACATCAATAATGGTACCTATTTGGCTTGAGACAGTCTGCTGGATCCTCGCTAAAGATTTAGTTTGCATATCTCATTACTGATTTTATAACCATGGTAGTGTGATCCATGATAGCAATATTCAATCCATGAACAGGAATCCAACTTTTTACAGCTACACCAGAGCTTTTCTCATTGGAATAGGTCCAGCCAATTCGAGAACTGGATGGTGAAGGATGAGGTCCTAGTCTTATTTCCAATAAACACCCTCATTGTTTTACAGAGCCTTGAATGAAGTCGTGCTGGGACTCGCATAGAGTTGTGGTGGACCTCTCATTGAGTCTTGCTGGATCCTCATGTAGGATATGACCTCATGTTGGGTAGGACCTTATGTTGTAATGCCTAACGTAATCTGGGGACATGTTGACCTTACATAGACTTGTGCTGGTTCTTAAACAACAGTCATGATAAGCCGGTACAGGAAAGCTGTGCTAGTCCCTAACAGAGATCTTGTACTGAGTACCTTCGTAAGGGCCGAACACCATGGTCCAAGGGTTCAAGCTGGGATCTTATGTAGAGGAACTTGCAATGTTTATTTCGAAGGTCTGCAGTGGATTATGAGACTAGACATGCCATGCCTACTTTAATTTTGTTTGTTTGTCATGATCTCAAAGATTGTTTCATTTATGCATCCATAATCTCAGTTTTAGGAACCCAGTGCATTGCAAATTACATGAGAAACCAGTTTTTAATAGAATTTTGGTTGCAGTATCCAGGTTGTAAGTTTGGCCACAAATTGGCAGGTCCCCTTCGCCTTGGAGATCTGCAAAAGGATGGTGTTGGGAAAGGGAGCAATGCAGGGAAGTCACAAGGAGATCTGATCTGCTTTTGGTTGTCAGAGGGCGACATGCTGGTTAATATTTTATCTATCTTCCCCTGCTCTCGAAAGTATTTGCCGAGAACTGCCGGGATTGGTGAGCAGCACACAACTACAGAAACTGTAACATCATGCTGTGATTCAATTTCTTGTCAACAATAGCAATTGAAAAATCCGAGTAGCTTGCAGGCCTTTAAGCATAGGCATAGCACAGAGGCTTGTGACCTGCACTTGCTGAACTAGTGTATTCAAATCTACGGGACATTGGATAGCGGTCTTTTGTGTTGTGTCGGGGTCCTTGGTAGCACCAGTTTACCTATTATGTGCTGCTGACAGTGAGTCATAAAATGCAAAGTGCTCCTACACTCACTTTGTATCTTCCTACGTTGCTAGATGCCACGTGCTCCTGCAGTCATGTTGTTTCTTCCTAGTGTGGTAGAGTAGTAATCAAGTTGGGGAATGGCAAAAGCGATTTGATCATTTATGTGGTGGCAGTCCGTCCAGCATCTGTTCCTCCATGAGAGTGGAGGAGCGTCGTCAATCCGCTAGTTAGCAGGAAACATGAAAAACACAGAAAACAGAGAAAGATCAGCCCGGCTTGTTTTTGTTCATAGGCGATATATTGGATACAGCACTTAGGGGTCTATTAGCATGGCGGGCGGATCACCCCCGGCAGGCCGGCGGTAGCCACCGCCGGCATTGCAGGGGCGATCTGCCCGCCATCCTTGCAGGAATGACCCCCCGCCATCCTATCATGGCTGGGGAGTCCGCGGCGGACGGAAAGACCGTCCGCTGCATTTCCGACCCGGTTGCCTTGCGACCGGGGTGGAAAAGGCTTACAATATGGTGGCGGTTTCTGTTTGACACCAGCTATATTACAATGTGTGCTGGGGAATACCTTTCCAAAGGCATGCAGTTTCTACCTGCGGGGGCCCGTTGCCGGCCCCCAGGGACTTTAGGGGGTGCACATGGGGGTACCTATGGTACCCCCCTGCATTTCAAAGAACAACGTGGCAGGCACCGCGCGGTGCCTGTCACGTTGTGCTTTGAAATACACAACATGTATTTTTAGCATTGCGGCAGGCGGTGCTTCAAGCACCACACGCCACAATGTTAAAAATACAGGATGCGCCCGCCATTGTTCACCGTTCATTCATTGGAGTCAGTTTATTTGGATGGCACTTGTGAGATTGAATTACCCATAGAGGATGTCGTGGCTCTGACTAATCTCTTTACAGTTGCAGGGACATGGACTCGTAATGATTGATGTGGTTGACACCAAACGCATTATACTGCTTATTGATACTGAGCCAGAAGACCTTGTCCTGGGGATACCCTTTCACTCACAAGGGGTCGAAACATCGACATTTATCTCCCTTGGTACCTTATTATTTGTAATCCAATTACTATGTTGTGCGGACATGTATGTTAGAACAATGTGGTTAAGAACCAGGGAGCTTTGTTGGTGTCTTTTGTCCACACACTTAAGCACTGTCATCTGCACTTTTTTTTATATTAGTTGCACGGTCATTTGCACTTATATTGGAGAATATTGAACAGCAGAAGAAACCTTCTCAGTCTGATTGTGTTTTTGTATATGCAACCCAAGTGAGAACTTACCACTTGGTTGGTAGAGTAATACATTACCTGTTGGTCTCCCTAGACTTATACAAGAGGGTATCTTCTTCATGCAAAGAGACCCAAGCTGGACTCTGCACATATAGCTAAATCTGACCCTGTTCCCCGTGGGCATCTAGGTTTGTTCTTGTGACGCAGTACATGGCCAGGAGTATTTCAGTTATTTCTCACTAGTTACTCTTTTGTTCCATGTTTTAGCACTGACTGAACCAATATGTACCTACCGAATGTCCCCCTTGTAAATGCCAACTTGCCTCGTCTTGTATGTGAAACTTTTTCATCAGACAGCAGTTTGGGTGTTGAGATTTTTAACTCTCTATTAGCAACATAAAAAATGAAATAACACCAAATGCTCTTTGGCTAAAAAGCTAAAGGTGGTTAAGTGTGTTATAAATGTCATGCTGCTGCTTGGCAGCTATGAGCATGTGAATTTGAACTGTATACGTTGCTTTTCACTCATCATTTTCTACTTGAGTGTTTTTTCACCTCTAGTAGGCTATTATTTGTGCCTTTCTTATAACCCTAGGATTGGATTCAAGGCGAGTTTCTATCTTGAAGCAGTGTTTCATCAATTCATAGGTGTGTGATTGAGATTGGGAGTGGGGAATGTGGGAAAAAGGCCAGACCTATTTCTTTTGCCAGTGCTACTTTTCTTTGTCTTGGAATTTTGAGGACTCCATACAGACATCAGTTAGTATTAGTATATGATGATGTGATGTTTGCCAAAGCATCTATTTTAGCTTGTCCAGTGGGTCTTTCATCACTGAATAGCTAATAAAAGGACACCTTGAAGTTGGTATGCTCCTCAATGGGCATCCAATGCATGTTCGTTAACGAACGGTGTAGTGGGATGTATGACGTTACAACGCATACTTTACCATGCATGCCTTTACAACGCGGTTTTTACATCGCAAACCTTTACAACGCATAGCGCTTTGGGGTGCTGCATAGTGAAAAGTTTAATTTACTATTCCAACTCCAGTCCCCGTGGACTGTAGTTGGAATAGTAAAACAATGTAGTGTGGCCAAAGTTAGGTTACCCTTTCACATAATCAGCAAAGTGCAGAACTTCTTATATGAGTATCAGCTAAAAGTTTAGGATACCGGTGACATTACAGGATCAGGGCCCGGATGGCTTCATGAAAGATGTCTTCTGGGAGGGAGTGCACATAAGGGTTTGCTTGTACCAGACTGACTTCATTATTTGGCATTGTGGGATCTGAAGTAGAGGGGGTTTCCCACCAGAGTGATTTGGCGCACTGAATCAGCTGCTGTGAATACTTCTAGGTTAGTTGCTAACCGGCTGGTGTGTATATGAGGGTGATTACTGGTGTATACGAAGAGCACAGGTTCAGTTTTTATTGGGTTAGATTTGATGTATGCACAAGGCATCCAAAGATGGGTGAGTGTAAACACAATATACCCTCAGCAGATGAATGCTGCCTTGAAATGCAAACCGTTTAGTTGTATGTTCTGGTGTGCCCATTTAATTGAAAATGTACCCATCTTGAAAAAATGGCTAAGACCAATCAAGGACTTTGTCACCACGGCTATTGCAAGTAGAGCGTTGCAAAAAAAATTGATACTTGTATAGCGCACTACTCGCCCGCAAGGGTCTCAAGGCGCTTGTACGAATACCGCTGTGGAACCCATCCTGGCTTTCCCTGTGAGGCGTCCAATCCTGGGCACCCCCAAGGTGGAGGCCAGGCATCCTTAGCGTTGTGGGGGCCGTTGTAGAGATTAAGCAAGCTATTGCCCAGAGTTGCAGAGTGGGACCCCATGAATGGAATAGGCACCGAGGCGAGAATTATCAGGTCCGTGGAATTTTTGAGCCCAAGACCCGCCGAGGCGGGGAATTGAACCCTGGTCCGGGGCCAGACCTCTGCATCAGGGTCTGCCGCTCTAACCATTGAGCCACACTTCATCCTGATGGTCAATGATGTTGAAGGTCGGTGAAAGATCTAGCAAATATAGGTTTATGTTGAAGATCTGACCAAAGGCATCATTGACCAACTTGATTTTAGCCATCTTTGTTTCCCTCAATGAATACTTGTCCTTTGGAAGATCTTTCCGAGTGTAACTGGCAAGTGACCCGGAGAAAAGAATACAGCTACCCTCTGACCCTTCAAAGTGCGAGCACCTGGCATTTTGATGAGAGTGAAAATCATTTCTGAGGGCTGCTATTTTGATCTTATTCAATACATTGTTGGTAATAAATACATTTGAAGGAATAGAAGTATTTGGTGTGGTTAATATTGATTAAGGGTGTCATTAAAAATAGTCGAATACATAAATAAATAGATTGAATTGGGTAAGTGTGTTTTCAGATGTAGGATTTTATTTACCGGTTCGCTGTGGCGGACATTCCGCCGCGGTGTGGAAAAAAATGACGCGTGCTCAGTTTGGAAGGCCAGCGGACGTCCTCCGCACACGGCCACCGTGACGTCAGACGCATGAAAAAGGTTAACACTTCAGTACTGGAAAACAGAACACCTGCATGAAAAACTTGGCGGGTGTGGTGAAATGAAATGAAATACCAGCATTTGTAAAGTGCACAGCTACCCCCGGAGAGGTGTCTCGGCGCTGGGGGCCGTCGTGAAGATTAAGCAAGCTATTGCCCAGAGTTGCATGGTGCTGGGCTAACCGGGGATCGATCCGTGAACCTAATGGTCCGGAGTCGGTCACCCTGGCCACTGCGCAACACCACAAAGTGCAAAGTCTTTGTTATAATTGTTTTATTTCAAGGGGATTTAGTAGGAAGACTATGCGTACAAACCATTGATAGGACGATGTAAATTGTAAAGAACAGAAGTTCTGATGGTAATATGAATGCTGAAGCTGTTGGCTACCGGCTGTTTATTTCAGTGGTTGACTGATAAGTGGTTGGGCTGTGGGTGACCTTCTGGCCGACCGAGAGTTGCAACCATTTTCCAGCATGGTTGTCGTGCATGAAGGTGCCAGTAGCCCCCTCCAAGCAGGTCTACGAGTGCCTGCAAGCTGTAATCTCCTCCCAATGATCATCCGATTGCACTGCGATGTGACATTGGGGCCTGGTTGCGGAGAAGGAGGATGCGCATCACAGCTCCAGCTCCTGTGATTCTTTAAGGGTGCAGAATGAATGGCTGATTAAAGCTCAGCTCATCATCTGTTTCACCCAACCCCAGACACCCTGCTGTGAGAGACACCCTTGAATGGGCATTTATAGCTCCCGTGCTGGAGAAGTGGGAGCCTGGTGGAGAAGAAAAGGCATTCATATTCATGTTGAGTTGCAGTTTTGCAAGAACCACTGTAAATATCGGCATCACTTTTGTTACCCTGTAATAAAATAAAAAAAATATTACTGAAACAAAAGTTTATTTTCCATGTGTAGCGTCCACGGCAGAATAGATGAGATGATTGAAGAAAGAGCCAATGTCCTTCAGTACTTGTCCGTGTGGAAAATGCTGCCAATGGTCGACACTAGAACTAGAGTCTGAGTAATTAGTGAAGGAAAATACTTCTGAACTCTTGCAATAATAAGGAAAATTGAGCCCCGCATGAACTGATTTCTAGTAAGTGATATAATTAGAGGTGCTGCACGGCCAATTATTTTAATTTTTATTCATGAGTTGATTTTCTTTGCATTATTCAAATGAAATTTCTTTTTTCTTCTCATGCATTTGAAAATGAAATCATGCAAAATAAACAGAGGGTAATTCGGTGCATTTGTCGAGGGTATTTGACTGTGCCGCTGCTAATGAGGATCCAGGCGCTACCTGCTGCCAGCTGATAGTTTTGCATATTTATGTGTTCTCCAATATTCAGTGCTGCTCTCTTCATATCCATATCATTCACACAGCACTGGACTGTCCAAAAAGGTTGCTCGGTTTGCTTGGGAGTAGGGACGAGAGCAAGTGGATAACCATGTGAGAACAGCATAAGGCTCTGGCTTGCAGAAGAGAGCGGTAAACCTTTAGATTTAGGAGACACAAGCTGAGTCTTCCACGGGGTTCTTTTGTTTCCATCTTGTAGGAAGTAGGGAGCGGCTCTTCTGGGAAGATGACCACAGACCTCTAGTCAGTTGATGTGTTGGTCACACTGCTGTGCAAGACTGTGTGAACAAGGCAAAGATATTTCAATTGCACCCTTTGTTTAAGTGGAAGTCAGTGGAGTGAAGTCTAAGCCAGTGGGTTGTGGTCAGATCAGTGAAGGCCACAAATGATACAGGGAGCTAACTCTTTGGTGTGTGCTCATCATTTTAACAGGAATGTCCTTAAAGATTCCAATAAAGTGGCTGATGCAAGAGAGTCTACCCGGAGAACAATAAGGATTCATTTGTTTCAAATAAAGTGAGGGGGGAGGTAGAGTTCATGGCATCCAAGTAGGAACCACCCTTTCCTCTTCGGATTGCTTATTTGAGGCATGCGTTAGAGCTGATGATTGACAACCTCATCTCAGCAGGTTGTGGTCAATGGATGAAGACCAAAGGGCGGTAAGCTGACCCAAGCCTGCTGGCATGGGCTCGGTATCAGATCTATTAAAGCGGACTCAATTTTGCCCCTTTGATAAATCGTGGATGGCTCTTCATTGGTGGACATGAGATAACAGATGACATATCACCGGAGGATACATACTAGAGGTGTTCTGTGTGCATGGGAGAGGGTTGGTGAGGGGAAAGGTCTTTTGGATATGCTACATAAAGATTTACAGATTTCAGACTGTAAGGTTCCAGCTTGGCATGTAGGGATCAGTTTAACAGGAAAAAATTGAATCCTTGACGTAAACCACTGCGGTGTTTACCCCTATACATTTACATGAACGCTGCAGGCAGTACAGTTGGCGGGAAAGCTCAATTTATTTCTCTGCATTTCAAGGGCCAGCATCGGGGCTTTAATGCAGGGCCCCGCAGCCCTGTGGCATTAAAGGGGGCGGGGGGTTCACCCTGCAGAGGCACTCTGCATTCCTCCTTAGGAGTATGGATATCAATTAGATATTGGCGTCTCAGGGGACTCTCGCAGCATTCTGCAGGGGAGCCCTATCATTCTGCGATATGCCATTGGCTGGCATATAATGTTCAAGCAAGAAACTCAAGGATCCATTTTTAGGTCCGATGTTAGTTAAGACCATATCATTTAGCTAACCCTATATGTATACTATAATTAGTTATAGGGGATTTGAGCCGCCCTCTTCATCCATTGTTCTCTTACTGTGTCATTCACAGTTCTTCTATTCCACCCTCTACAGCCTAGAGCATGAGATAGTGGGCCAGCCACCTTCATCCATTGCTTAACTTCGCTATGAGTGATGGCGTTGTGCCTTTTTATCATGGAGCACATCCTCACACAAATCAGTTCCCTTAAGTGTCTGGATTAATATAGCAATGGGTGCTTTTTGGAACCAAACAAAAATGTCTGCCTTTTTCCAATGTTTTATCTTCAGATCGAGGGCTCTGCCTCTTCCGCAACAACAAAGCTTTGCAAAAACCACGACAAAGGAATATATGCACTGACAAAGCCAAAAGGCTGTCGGCCAATGTCCGACCTATTGGTTTTGCCAATGCTTGTCGTTTGAGGGCCTCAGGTGATTTTGCTCTATGATTGAGTTTTTCAGTGATTTGGGTGACTGCAGTGTAATTTATTTGGGTTTCCAAAGGGCAGTTGTTAATCTGTTTACTTCCTTTGCTCATAATATTGTTTAGTTGTCACCTTCTTCGAGCAAACGTCTTGTTTGTTGTTTCTTTTTCAACTTTCCTGGCCCTCTTCCATGCTGCACCTTACTGCAGTGGCCTGTTTAAGACCTGGTATAAAGATCATAGTGTGCTGCTTCGTTTCACCTTGCCCAGAGACCTTGAGGTAAACGAGCCTCCATATTACTGCAGCTGGAATGTGCAAGTGTTAACTTTGTAAGTCTTGAACCTTCAGCCTATCAGAAAACCAGTCCTGTTACATGGAGTTAATCATAACCAACCATGACTCTTTTTCAATCCTTTTGGTCTCCTATTGATTCATATATGTTGTTACGACAATAGTGAGAATTGATGTATTAAGATTTGCGATATTGAGATGTTAGCAGCAACTCAGCATTACCTGTGTGTTGATAACTTGTAATCCCTTTTCCCTTTCCCTCCTTCCCCAAACCATCATTTTATTTTTCCTTTGATTGATATCTTACTTAGAGTAATTTCATGACCTATTAGGTTCTTTTCATTGTTTGCTTTAATCACTCAATCGGGTCTTATTGATATGTATTGATTTTCGGTATTGTCTTTTATGTCTTAATTTTGAAATCTCAATAAAATTATTCTGAACTAAAAGAAAACCAGTCCTGTTTATTATTTTTTAATTTAATTTATCTTTTTGTGCCTACATAACTTACTATACAGAAGAATCTAGAGTCCTGCAAAAAATGAAGATTAAAACCTGGTACAGCAGGCCCCACCCTACTCTCACCCTTAGTCAGAACTGTTTACATGCTCTTTGGCTTTAGTGTGGCTTGATTTCCAATTCATTAATAAAATAAATTAGCATATTCAGAGAAAAACTAAATATTGCTGCAACAAAATGAAAAAAATCCTCTTTTCAGCAGTGTCATTTTGCACATTGCCATAGTTTTGTTATTTGTCTATATTGTTTCAAGTTGTGCTGAAATATTAATCGTTAATAATTACATTAGTAGTTTTCATTGTGGACTCTGTAGGTGGTGGGTTTATAAAAACATTTCCTGATGTCTGAGTAAAGGCGAGCAATTGTATTACCAATCCGTAGGAATTGACATTTTCTTACCAAACGCCTCATAATTATCATTAGCAGATCCATCTACTGTAAAGTTATTCGATATTTTCGATAGAAATCTGAGTGCAGTTTACATAGTAAACAGCCATTTACGAAGCAGCATTCCTAGCAACCTATTGTACCTACTCCGAACAAATTTCTTTAATCAATATGTTTCTGCAGAACTGCATCTAGAAACTATATTTTTTCACTGGTTCTCCGGGGTGTCCAACTCAAGCCCACACGTGTCTGATTGATTTCAGCTTTTTCTTGATAATCACGGATTTATAAATAGATTTTCATTTTGAAACGCTCTTTATAACTTTATATTATAACTAGCCTGAATCTCTAGCAAGTATAGGGCCCTCCTGGGCCAACTTTGGATATTGCATTAGTCACAAGCCGAATTAATTAAGTCAGGTTTCCGTCCATGAAGAACGTGGTAAAGATCATGAAGAACTGACACCTGTTTCGCTTATTCTGGATATAGGATAGTTGGCATCAGTGAGGAATAATGCAGCCTATTGTTTTGACTTTGGAATGGATGGATGGAAGCGTATTGATGAGTCTACCTTGGAAATCACTCCTGCAGTTGGAAAGGGAGTATTTTCACATTCAGCTTTAATAAGCATTTGCAATGTAATAGGTCTCGCGTTTACAACAAATGCGACACCTATTGCATTACAAAGGGTAGTTTCTAAAAATGTCCATGCAACACTTAAACTTTAGTGTCGGTCGCGCCCCTTTCTTTAGACGAGCCGTGTCCAAAGAAAGGGTCGTGGCCGCCATTAAAGTGAAAGTGCAGTATGGGGCGCTTTTACAAAAAAAAACCTTTGTTTGTCAAGTTGATAAACAAATGCATTTTTTTGTAAATGCGCCCCATACCGCGCTTTCACTTTAATGGTGGCCACACGCCTTTCTTTAGACAGGGCTTGTCTAAGAATAGGGGGGCGGCTGACATTAAAGTGTAAGTGCAGCATGGGGAAATAAAAAAAAAAAAATTAAACAAATAGTAAAAAAAAAAAAAACATGCAGCTGCCTCTGCCACAGCAAGTAAAGCAAGGGCATGGCTGCCACTATCAGCATGGCGTGCCGTGCTATGTAAAAAAAATACTAAAGCATTGCAAGAGAGGGTGTTCTGCCTGCCGCAGCAGGCAGGAGAAAACCATTAAACAAAATAGTGCTCGGAAGCTGTAATTAAAGCATACCGAGCAACAACACATGTAAAGGGGGTGTCCTCATGGGAGGTTACAAATGAGCACAAGGCGGTACTTAGGAGGGACTAATAAGCCTATTAACGAATTATAAGCCAGCATTTCCTAAGGAAAATGATACAAGCCAATAAAAAATATGGGCGGGGAGTGGACATGGCTTCATGTCCATACTCTTAATAGATTGCCTCGTAGAGCATGCGATGCCCGGGCTTGACCTAAAAATGTTAATTTACAGGCATCAATTCCTGTCAACCATTCACAGTAAATGTGATGTAATGCCCCCTAGCTGCAAATAATTTGGCCTGGTGTTCAAGTGCTTTTAACCTATTTGTAACCAAGGTAGACATTGCAAATTTGTGTGTGGGTAGACGTTAACATCTATTGTAAAAAGAAAATATCCTAAACATATCCTGTGTTCGATTTGGTATCCCCATAATCTCTGAATTTGTTTTAATTGTTCTGAAGGAGCCAAATGAATGTTTAGGTACTCAGCAGCTGCTTTTCAATTTGCCCATTTTTTTCACACCGTTCACCAACATAATGCAAATTCATGGTAATGTGGTATTTATGTAGTGCTGATTATTGTAATTGAAACTGATGTTATTGCCTTGTCCTATTTAGTTTATCAACATGGGGGGAATAAAATGGCATAATCGTCCTGCCAGGATTCGAATTTGTGATATGCAGATCACTCAAAGTATAAAGTGCTTTACTGGCAGCCATTTTGCTGGTATTTTAGTGCCCCTACGCCTTTTTTAGAAAGTTGGGGTAATACAGCTGCTCAGCGTAAATGTGGGCTTTAAAAGGTGCACTGTACGCTAATATGATTTTTATGTATAACACACATAGTTATTATTCTTTCTCATCATGTCTTCCTGTTGGCCTTGTCGATATGTTTCAGCTTGAGGTGCTATTGCAGAACTTTACATTTTTTTCTGATAGCGCGAGTTAAGAAATGTGTTGGTGTCTCCAGTACTTCCCCCTTTTCACGAAATGCAGAACTTGTCCTTTTAGGAGTGAGGCCAGGTCACGAGTTGTCGCTGTGTGTTTCTCAGGTTTTCCATCTGCAGTTCGATCCTGTGTTTCGGTGCGGGAGAACCCGCTGGGTGTGAAGAAACCCAATTCTCACATGTGGCCAGTCTGTTCTGTGTGATGACGTTGAAGGAAGCCACAGGGGGGATTCTGTTCAAATGACTGAACACCGTATACACCTCTACCGACTGTGCTTAACAGGCTGCCTGAGACTAACTTGCTATATTTTGTTTGATTTTACCCTCCGCATAGCAAAGGGGCTACTAAGGCACTTCCATTGGGGCAGTTGGTAATTTGTAAGTAAACAAGTCCCAGAGCCAAACTTGTATTTGTCAGAAAGCCACCAGGGCTCGCAAATTCGACTGCCCCTGCTAGGTCAATCAAATGAAATTTCCGGTGTTATTATTAACCCTCACACTGATAGAAGTGTGCCATTCTGCACTATTTTAAGGTATCTTTTGTAAGTGTGTGATAATCTGCACTATTTCAAGCTAGAAAAGCAATTTCTTTTTTTTTTTCATGATTCTGTGACATTTTTTGCTGGTCTTTCAAAAAAAATAACCCAGACACCACCACCAAGTGGTTGACTGTCATAATAAAGTGCCGGTGTTTGAAAGTAAATGCCAGCGCAAAGCACCAACAAACACTGGGACAAATTAAACACTGAATTTGGGGCAAATAAGTTTGAAAACTTGACATTGGCCTTCCATTAAAGCTCAGTGGTCACTTCATGTTTCTATTAGTTGAAGCTGCTAAAGTCCTTTACCTTTATCCCTCAACATCTGCATGGTCTTGTGGTACCCTCCAATATTTTACCCTCTCTTGATCATGCCATGTTACCTTGATTTGCCTGAGTGGTGTATTTAAAGTTTGGTGCAATATATGGCAGTGAGCCTGGTGGTAGGACTGTGGAAATATGATCCATGTAGTTGATGGTCACTGATTCCTTCTCGGCTCCTAGCTTTGAACCTTGCCCTCCCAGAAAATGTTGAGCTCCAAAAAATAGACTAAGTCCCAAGACAAAAACATGTAAATGGCTTGAGGACAGTCTACGGTACATTGCGGATGGCTTAACATCATGCCTATGTCCCTGTCAAATGCAAACTGATTGTGCTTGGGATTATTGCACTACTTATTCTTGGCATTTTTTCCCTCCATCAATAAAAAAAAAAAAATCATATACCCTAGTCACATTATCCAGTGTGATTATTTTGGTTTCTTCTTGCTCATTAAAATTTTCTGTATTTTTCTTAATGGATTTGGGAATTTTGAGGCGCATTACTGTGGAAGTGAGACCGCCAACTGCCCCACCCGCCATATTTTGATTACTTCGAAGTGTAGGCAGTCAGAAAATTTATTTTTTTCTACTGCAGTGTGTGCTGCGACTCTGAAAAGGGCTGCAGCACAAGCCACAGTAGAAAAAAGCTTTTATTCAAACATCCATGCACAGTGTGCCTGACACCATGTGGTGTCGGGCACCATGTGGTGCCTGGCGCACAGTGCATGGCTGCTTGGGGGCCACCCCATGTGCCCCCCTGGCCACTTAGCAGTGGGCCATAGGGGACAGGGTACCAGCTTGGGACCTCAAAGTCCATTTCCGACTGCCATGAAAAGGCTGTGGGGAAATTGGCATCGTGATCCTGACCGCAGTGCTAGATAGAGTAGGCTCTGCCTCCATTCAGGATCACGGTTCCAACCGCCACCACGTCAAAATCTGTACATCCTGGCAGAGGCGGCAGTCCATTCCCCCTCATACAAGGGTCCGCCCGCTTGCCTCCTAACAGTCAGCCAAACGTACTGTATATCGCTGGCATCGCCACCGACGGCCTGTCATTGGCGGTCTCCCAGCCATCGTGATGTGCCCCTCTATTAGATTGTTTACTTAACTTAAAATTGTTGGTACTACTTGAACATTTCTAGCATTTGTTTGCGGAATTACCTGCTGAGCTAGTAGGAGCTGAGCAGAGATTCTCTAGGAGCTATGTTGTAGCCTATCAAGGGTGTATTCATTAAGTCGGTTAGGTTATCTTCTCCCCAAATTAATAACTCAGTTTCTAACAAAAGCATCGACACGGGGTGCTTTGCACCATCACTTAATCAGAATGTGATGTAATGCAGGACTTCTAAATCCTGGAAGTCAACACTTGGTAGCTTGAGTTTGGAAGCAAGTAGAGTTGTCAAGTATGCGTCTTCTTTCTCAGCGATGGTGATGTCATAGAATAGAGTGGGGACCAGCAGGTGTTAGGCCATGGCAGTAGGAGTAATCTGGGGTTTATAGCTGGTGTTCAGTTTTTTTTCCTTCTTCCAAATCTGAGATCTGGTGAGGGGACATGCCTTATGAATGTGTCTGTTATGGAAGCACACCAAGCAGATGAACCTACCAGCTGTTTAATGATGGCAATATTGTACCTCCCAGTTTCAGTCCTAAAGTGGGGCGAGAGGAGCGTTTTTCACTTCAGCTCGGCTCCTCTGGCTCTCTAGCAGAAGAAAAGCAGCCTTACAAAGCAGAGTTCGTTAATTTAAATGGAATTGTATTGCAATCCCTTGGTTTGAACTCTGACAACATGCGTTGGGACTCATCCCATTCTAGTTCAATGTTTACCAAGGTCTCCAGAGTCCAATATGATTAATATAGCCTTATAGCCCGCCGTAGCGGGCTATACCGGCTATTAAAGGCCCGCTGAATCGTTAAAGGCCCGAGCCGAAGGCAGGGACTTTAACGAGACAGCGGGACTTTAATTGCCGGTATAGCCCTGCTACGAAGGGAATTAAGGCTATTAGAACATTCTGCCACTAGAGGGCAGAATGTTCTAACAAATTAAACAAAGGGTTCTCGAAGCTCGAGGGAATATAAATCCCCTCGAGCTTCGAGAAGCCTTTGTAGAACATTGGAATGTTGCTCTGTAGGCCTTTACCGGCCCGTAGAAGCAGGGAGCACTCCATTGTCTGCAATGGAGCTCCCAACATTCCAATGTTCTAATATACTTTACTGCCTTTAATCTCACAAGGTCTGCAAGACCAGTTCACCCGGAGAGTGTGGGTCGTAAAAAGGCATCACTCGAAAGGGAACTGTGTGTCTGTGCAGGAATCCATCCGATTATCACATTTTTAAGTGTTGTGGATGGAGCACTAGGTCTCTGGTATTATTTAGAAAAGGAGGAAAACAGTATACCTCTCACGGACAGTATAGATCCCGGATAATTCTCCGGTTCTCTGATCCATTGATGAAGACCTAGTAACAAGCCACTGGGCTACAGGCCCATGCGTTCATTTCCAGGTGGGGCCCCATGGAAGGGACATATCTTAGCCCATAGGGCAAGTACAAATAGAAAAGTTTGAAATCTGATTTTCTTGTGGTGCTTTATAGAGAATGTTTCACTACCAATATCGGAATGTAGACCTGCAGAGCCCCAAAAATGTTACCTACTGCACCAAATGCGCAACACTTTTGGGGATTACAGACCGGGTGAACGCCTTCAACATGCGCAGGCTTATCTGTAATGGTGTCATGCTTATGTTTGATACGCTTTGTTAGGCGCCTTGATGCCTTCGGGTTATTGTCTGCGCAATATAAATTTTATTCAAATCAAATCAAATCAACATCGAACCAGCATTGTCAAAGCACTAGGTCTCACCCTTCACTTGTGTTACCCACCCTTTTTGCCTTTGCCAATGCTTGTTGTCGATGCTGTTCTGCATTACCCCTAGGTCTCACCCTTCACTTGTGTTACCCACCCTTTTTGCCTTTGCCAATGCTTGTTGTCGATGCTGTTCTGCATTACCCCCGCCCCCCCCCCCCCCCCAATGGTTATTTTTCAATTCAGAAGTGCATTAATGACAAAAAAACAAACCTACATACCATGATGGCATATGCATTATCATATGATAGCCTTTCTTCCCCTTTTTAACCTTTAATTTAAGATTCCAAGGTTTTTGCTGCCCTGAAGTAGAAAATAAAGAATGCATGAAAGTGCATTAAAGAAGATTGGTATGAAAGAATTTTACAGGAAAATCTGCTTTTGCACTAGAAATCTCTACTAAATTTGGGATGTTACCATTTGACTAAAGCTTACAACTTCCAATTGTGTTTTAATAGCTGTACATACTTTGTAAAATTCATGAATGTATACACATTTTTAAAACACTAAGCATAGATTTAAAAAAGTAAAAAACTGTATTTAATTGGTATGGAGTATTTTCAATGTGCACGAGGTACCATACAGTATTACATCAGAGAACCAGCAGAAAGGTGCAAAGTAGTAAATTCAGAAGTATGGGAAAGCCCAAAAATTAAATTGTAAAACGGCGATGATATTTTAAAATAACAAATTTCATAAAGTAAGCAAAGAATAAAATCCCAGTTACAGATTTTTGGTTTCAGTACTTGCTTCGATTAGATTCAGTGTATTTACCACCTTATCAGGCTGACAGGCTGTGGTCCTTGTTACAGGGCTTGGAATAGAGCCCACCTCCGCTTTAAATATGAGAATATAAGATTTGTGCTTCAGCCTTTAGTTGCAGATGGTGAGACTAGTTTCATGGAAATTCGGGTCAAGAAATTAATCTCTTTGAAGGTTTCCCTACAAAGAAAAAGCTGACTGGAAAGCTGTGCTGCTCAAAGCAGTTGTCATGAGTTTCAAATGTGTATTTCTTGGCTTTATTAGTCCTTCCTCTCTTTCTGTTCCCCCATTTCTTTGAGGACCTTACAGTCACCGCTTTGTTGTTAATCTGCTACCTTATAATTGCAGCCTGATGTTGGCTTCATCAACTATATACACAGAGGTCTCAATGTATTTTAAGCCACACAGCTGTTCAGTGACTGGAGATGCAGTTATGTGTTATTTGTACTACCTCTCCATAATGCATTTCTTATTTTGTTTCTGTACAATACTTCATTCTCGTCGCTATTATCAGGGTGGTATTGTACGTGTCCTCACATTTTCATTGCAACTCCTTTTGTATTTCACTCTTCAGAGCGCTTCATAGGTGGCGCTGGTTTGAAAATATATTTTCACAGTATAATAACTTAGTACCTTTTAGTAATGGCCTTTTCTGCCACCATTGAAAAACAACACACTTAGTGGCCAATACAGATAGGCATTTTTCATTGTATTAAGTAGTGGTTCTGTTGTACTCTCTTACTTTACTTTCGTGTATTGGCCCAAAAACAACTAAAATGGGAATAAAGTGTGAATATTCAGGAAATATTCATATACAATTAGTACAAATGGAAAGCACAGTGACCTCGTTGCAATTGGGATTTGTGTTTCGTTGTTGATTCACAAAAGGATGTAAGATTACATAAGCGCACACTTTTAGTACAACTTCCCGTAGTCATAACATTGGTGCACGCCACAAGAAAATCCTTAATGTTGCATGTATTTTATGGTTTTGCCAGCCCCTCCTCTTTTCCTGGTATCTGGTTGCATTGTGGGCCTTGTAGTTTTATATTACTTCATTATGCATTTGAGATTCCATTTCTTTTTGCTCTAGTGGTGCTTGCTAGTTACAAAACCAATACAACTAATACTAGCAAATTTACCACCAGTGATCATTTTACCTCCAATGGTAATCCAGTGTAGTAGGTTTTTAGAAATCTGTAAAATTTACAGCCGTTTGAGCATTATAATGTTCGTACACCATTGAAAACATTGAACTGGCTCGGGGCTAATAATGGCTGGCATAAGTCTTCTGCCCCCATATTCCAATGTTTTCCTTTTTATTCCCCTTTTTTTTAAACTTTAGATCATTTTGCCCTCAGTTGGTGAAATTTTCTAATAGCCTTATAACTCTTCTGTCTTGTGTTATACTGGTTAACCTCTTTGGCGCTGCACGAATTCTGTCGCTGTGCGGGAGAATTAATAAGTGGGCGGGATTCGGACGGCCCCCGGCCGTCCTTGGCACACGTCCACCGTTACGTCCACCGTTACTTCGGACGGCTAGGGGCCATCCTGAGCACCGAAGAGGTTAAGGGCCTGCACTCTTGTTATAGGTCTTCACCTGCAACTCTTGCCTATAACTCGGGCTCAGGGCCTTTAACAACCAGTATAGCCGTGAGCAGCGGGCTATAAGGCTATATTATAATTGGTGACTATGCCCTGGCTTGCTTGTACTACCTGGTTCAGAATATCGCTCACAGACTAATGTACGAGTGGTAAAATAGCCATCAAAACTTGAAAAGAGAGGTAATGGACATTTGCACAATTTAGTACTTTTAAAGGCAAATTGGAAAAATGCAGTTGCTCTTCTTTTGAATTAATTTATGTCGATCTTCCTTCCTAATGTGGACCAGATGTCCAACATTTTGATCAATGGTACTGTCCATTCTGTCATTCTGTTCAGTTAAATCACTTGAGGTCAGGCAATATATTTTTGATCTAGTGTTTCATTTATAAAAAATGTATATTTTATGCATTTTTATATGTTGCAAAGTGATGGTCGCCACGATGTATATGTGAGTCACAGTTTTAATAGGAAGAGTGTTTTTTGTTTTGTTAATATCTGGCTATGTTTGATGAATCTTCACAAAACTTTCCCAAAAAAGTTCATCCACCTCTGCTACTTCCTTGAAGGTTTCAAGGTGATTCATCAAGCAGGGTTAAGAAAAAGGGAGGGGGCACTTTTTTCGTGGTGCAGTTTCCTATAGGGAATTTTAGACAATGATACAGAAAAAACGGCAAGAAGAAGCGAGCCAAGTTTGACAGAAAGATAGATCCTTACTGAGAAAGCATGAGTTTTATGATTTATGTCAATATGTTCAACTGTTTTTGAACAAATAAGGTTCAAATGCTAGAGCGATCTAGTGGCGTGGAAGTCCTGTGGTATCAGAATTCAAAACCAAGATTCCTGATTGACTGGTCCTGCGAAACCAAGACCCTCTGATTGAGAGACCACATAATGAAGAGAAATATATCAACCATCATTAAAGGGCATGGGGACTCAGTGAGTCTTAGTCCTAAAGAATTATTTAAAAAACATGAGGGCAGGTTGGGGATACCCTGACACCCTAGCCATTGTGGGTGGGTGTGAGGGGGTGTTCCAAAAAGCCAACCCCACGCCCCTAGGCAAAATTAAAAAATATTTTAGTTTTTTGGGCTGCTGTGATCATATGATACTGGTGCTGGAGGCAATGTGGCCTTGACCACCAAATGTGGTCTTGCTGTAGTACTGCGGGACCAGCAATCTTTTTTAAACTAATGTGGGTAGGAGCTGTGGGGGTGTTTTCTGCCCGAGGAATGTTGGCGGCCTGCGGGTGATGTTTGGTGCAGCCAACCTCCCTGCCATGAATGGCTTAAGGCCATAGACAGTCACCGTGCACAACCCTCTACCTCATAAGGTGTGGCAGGGTGGTTGTGGCGTAGGGCCTGGCCAAAGACGTGTGCAGTGGAGGTTGGCCACAGACATGTTGTAATAAGATCTTAATTTACGTTACAAAAATACTACAGAGATTCATTGAAAAAAAAACTGTGGAGTTATATATATGTAAGTAGGGTAGCAAGATTTGAACTAATGCTAAAAAAAAAAAGAATTCACGTTAAAACTACAGTTTAAAAAACAGAAAAACATGAAAATTCTCCAGTTATACGTAACTGAGCGAAGTATAACTAACACCAACATGGCTCACTTCTTACAATATAACATATCCGAAATCTTTGGTGATATTTGTATTGCGGGGTTGGTCAAAATAGTATGTAAAATCCTCTCAAATGAAACATTACCTATAAAATCTAGGGATCGTGGTAAACTAAGGAATGACAATAGAGGAATGGTGGCGATATCTTAATATTGATTTGAGCAGAATTATGAGAAATATTAAATGCAAGGTGGAAGAGAGTGGATTAAAATGGATAAAGTTAATAAAATGTACATACACAGACGGTTTGGTGGATTCCTAAAAAAAAACGGATATCTAAGTATTACTAATTGGGCACCCGAAAGACGAAAACAGTTACAGAGAATAATGGCAACTTTGTGAATACTCTAAAGAGGAAGAGTTAATCCTATACATTTTCAGATTGTAACGTATTGCATTTCACCAGGCAAGTTAATAGTATATTTCCTAGTTTGTTGAAAGGAAACCAGTAAATAATTCATCCTTTTTTTCATTCCAGAGACAGAGTTGATAATGAAGTCTCTTAGAAGCTGCTTCATATTCATTCTATGTATAATGGATCGAAATATCAGAAGACTTATTCAAATGACAAAACTCAGCCCAATGTTCTGTAATTCCATATTAAACTGAGCATACTTTATAAGGGACCTATTAAAGCATTGCCTAACATAAGGGAAGTGCTGCACCATGCAATTGTGGCAAGCACACAAAAAGCTAACTCTCATGCATATACAGCTCCAGCTCCCACTTACCTGGACTGGTCCTCCGACCAGTCAAGGCCCATTTAGACCTGGATCCACACCTCTGCTGCACTCCTCAAGCACACTCTCATCCCTTTCTCTCTCTCTCCCCCGCTCTCTCTTCACTCCTCATTTTTCCATTCTTGCCCATTTCTGACCTTTCTGCTCGTTCGGTGCCTTTCTGCTGCTTCTCCTTTCTTGCCTATTTCTGACCTTTTTCCTTGTTCAGTGCTGTACTACCACTTCTGCTTTCTTACAAATTAGTGACTTTCTGATCTTTTTCTGCATGCTCGGTCTCTTTCTGCCTCCTTCCTTCCTACTCGTGCTTGCCCATTCAACCTCCCCAGGCTTCTGCCACCTGCCCATGGGTGACTTATCTCCTCTTTTCTGCTACCTGTCTCATCCGAGCGCAAGAACATGATTAGTGGTGTCCCTCAAGGCTTATGCCTCAGGTCAACTATGTTCACATATATGACACCACTAGCCAATATAGTTAGGAGCCATTAACCATTTCCTTTGCAGACGACACCCAACTCATCCTCCCGCTATACGAAGAATCCAACATCACCAGAACCATTTTTCTCAAATTCAAGACCATTTTTGCTATGGAAAAATTGTGTCAAACTGAACACTGACAAAACTGAGGTTTTGCTCTTCGGCAACAAACCCTCCCCCGGGACGACTCTTTGTGGCCTTCGGAACTTGGACCTACTCCCACCTCTACCGACCACATCAGAAACCTAGGCATCATCCTTGACAGCAAGCTACAGATCAATTCTGTCAAATCCTCCTGCTTTTTGCTTGCTGCGCAAGATATGCAAGTGGCTCCCCTAGACTCCAGCCACTCGGTCACTCAAGCCTTCATCACCATCCGACTGGACTAGAGCAATACACTTTACGACGGGACCCCCACTCATCTCCTCCCCATACTCTAAATCAAAAAGAACGCTGCCACCAGACTAGTACTTGACCACCGCAGCCGAACACACATCACCCTTCACTTAAGAAGTCTCCACTGGATCTCGGTCCCGATGAGTGCAAATTCAGGATCCTCACCCATGCTTCAAGGCCCTGCAAAACTATAGCCCAGCATACATCACCCACCGACTCAGTTTCCACCAACCCAACTAGAACCTATGCTCCGCCTCCCTCTCCCAGGCTGACACCCCCAGATATGTCCTCAATATATCAGAGGCTGCTCCTTCTCCTATCTCGTAGCAACGGCCTGGAACTACCTCCCTCTTCACATCTGGAACACTACCACCTTATCTGAATTCTGAAAGCAGCTGAAGACCTGGCTTTTCGAATAAAACCCTGGCTCCCTTCCAGCGCCTGGATGCCCTCACGGGTGATTAGCAGTGCTTTACAAGTCAAATGATAGATTACATCTCTGTTTTCATCACATTATCAGGGCTTGAAATCAAATTGGCCACTGCAGTATGATGCTCTTCACCTGTGATAACAGTAATATTATCTTCGTGTTCAAATTATAGTCCCTCACCAGGCGTAACAAAACATTCTTTTAAGGTTCCAGATGACCAGGTCTCTTTTGAAGAATATATTCTTGGACTTAAGATATTATGTAGATTGAATTTGCTGTCTATTATAGCACAGGAACTGTCACCCTAAATCCATCCACACAGACCACAAGACTTATACTGAAATGGATGACATATTGGGTTCCAGCATCCAGTCAGTCTGCACAGTTACTGTTGTGTGGAAACTAATTCTGGCCTTTTGGGTCTTGTGAAGGCCTAGGGTACCACAAGTGAACTATTGAATACTCTAAGAGGTGGGAGTGCCCCCAGATATCCATTGATGTGCGGCTGGCAGACAAAGTCCGCCAATTTTAGTAAAAGTAGTCTTTAGCCATCATCAGTGCTCTCATCCTTAGTGGTGGTGATGGATATCAAAGTCCTGATTGGCTTTAATCACCTCTTGCCCCACACATTGCTGATACCTCTAAAGTTTGCCTTGCAGTTTTGAACCTTTTCTAACTTTACGAGTGTGGTCATGGTTATAAACACATGTATTCTCATTTTCACTACTGTACTGCGGAATATAAGGGCTTACGTGCTAAAAGCAAATTTAAATTGCAATATATTCAACATTTAACAACTTGGAAAGATGAACGACCTTCACTGGCTGCCAGTGAAAAAGTGGATTATTAGCATAATTATTATATTTGACACACCATGTATTCTCCATCATATTTTCTACACTTCTTTGTCGACATTATGTGATACGGGCCAGATTAAATACAGCACTCCACTGCACAGTGTGTTCACTGTGCCCCAATTTAAGTGTACAAAGTCTGAAGGGTGTCTATTTAGGGCCCAATTACAAGTCTGAGGACCGCCACACTCCTAGATGCGCTGCATTGGCGATCCAGCCATCGCAACACTGGCGGTCCGACTGCCCCATTAGCACTTGGGAGGTCGGACCGCCATGGGACCACTGCTGCCGCCAGGGAACCGCCATTCCCTGGAGGTGGCACGGCGTTCAGGAGACCACATTATGCTTGGCAGGACCTCTCCCAGAATGTTATTTTGGCACATTCCTGATTTGCTTGAACACGTTTCTTAGCGGGATAATGCTCTGCATTGGAAAGATTGTATAACGTGACAGACGTTTTTACATAATGTAATGAGTACACAATTCTGATGCAGAACGGTCCCAGTAGTAAATCTAATGACAACTTTTTAATTTAGTTTTGTAGTGAACCCCTGAAGAAGGGCTAAGGAAGCGCGAAATGCATTGGGTAAACATGATTAACTGCTATGGATGATCTGTGTATTCTAGCGTGCCTCAGAGAAAGGCCTGCACAGGTTATCTGTTACATTAAAAGCATGGGAAAACCTAAACATCTCACATGTGAATGGAGAAATGAAAAGGGGAAAAAAAATTTGGAGTAAATAATAAAGAATATAAAAATGTTAAGCACGGATAAGCTTGCTGTATTTTTTTGAAAAGCCATGAATCGAGCAGTGCGCCTGGCATAGTAAGAATACAAGGCTCCAGTTTTGATGGTTCCCATGGCAGTGCCATTTTCAAAGGCACTGCTGCCTTTGAGAGACACCGCAGAAGGAGCAACCTCGCCGCCAACCAGACCACTTTTAGGTTGTAATATGGCAGGCGGGCAGCAGCGAATTTTGGCGGTGTGGGGTGCGGCGGTGGTGTGCTGCCTGTCCCCGTCCCACCAAAAGTTGTAATCTGGCCCTTATTGTGCAAGACCCCAAACTTTGGAATAATCTGTTTTATTATCTTTGAAAGGAACAGAATATTTCAAAGGTTGGGCTGTTTGACCAGGCATTCTGGCTGTTTGACCAGCAATTCTGGCTGTTTGACCAGAATGTATAGCTGTCTCTGCTACACAGTCTCAGCAGATTTCTAGCCTACAAAGAGGGCACATTTGAGGTGAATGTTGCTCTCAATATGTGCCATTTTAGACGGGTAAATTAATGGAAAGTTTCAGTCTTGCGCTTGGTCTTCGTTCAGTCTACCTACATGTTAAGTTAAAAGGTAAGCTAGCGGTACAGAGGTCTTAGCATTCCTAGGTCCACCGGAGAAGACCTATGGCCATCATTTGTAAAATCCGGATCAATTTTCTATACCTAGTTTTGCCATATTTGTCAATGATGAGTGTCTTGGCATCTATCTTTTTTAATTGACAGTACTCAGCTCATTAGCTAAGTTGCTGAAGTGTGGGTTGCTATCAGGAGTACTTTTTTTTTTAATCATATCTGGCTTAACATTACATCTGTCCCTTTGGTACCCAGTTCTTTAGAAGATAAACAGATGGGGTTTTGACTTAGGACGAGGTGAGGGAGAGCTACTCCCTTGCCTGCTTTGTGTATGTTGCCCGCTTCCCTGGAGTGATTGCATTGCGATGCATGAGAGACTATTTTATCATCACAAAAGTGCTTAGAACCATCACTCAATAAATGTATTATCTCCGTGATGCATTATGTACTGACAGCAATCCTATCTGTTTTGTTTGTTGCACTGCAACAATTGGTTTACTTTAGACTTAAAGTGCAAGCACGATGTATTGGCTTTGCCAATACTTGTGTATCTATTCCTACATAATTAGCTTATTCACTCCTTCTATTCAAATATTAGATAGTTTATAGAACTGAGATTTCACCATAGTGATATTGTAGATGAAATACTCTAAAAGAAAGCTTGAAGGTCTCTAGTGCCAGGATGTACTTGTGGCCTAGAACAAATCTTTTTGCACTGCTAACTTGAACTTCGACCTACAGAAAGCATCAACCGTATGTGCAAAATACACATGTATGAGTTTGCGTGCGTGGTGTCGATGGGTGGGTGGGGGTTCCCAGTGCGGCAGGCCACCTGGAGCCGTCCAAGGAAGAGGCGGTGGGTCCCGGGATGAGTACTTTAGTTTTTTCCAGTATGGAGACTTTTTTGGGAGGATAAGCACCACATTTATTATTATTTTTTTTATTGATGAAACAAGTGATGTGTGTTTTTGAAGCAAAAACACCCCTGCATGTGATTATGGTAGACCAGGAATTACAGTAGAAAGAGCTCACTTATAAACATTCCTGCACACTCCCACCACAAGTGTAAATGTATATGTCCACTAAAGATCCAAAGGATTTGGGAGTATAATGGATTATGTAAATAACTGAATTTCCTATGAAACAACAACATTATTTGAACATTTCTTTTTGACAAATGTATTTTTTGCTTCTATGATATTTCGCCTCACTGGTGCTTGAGAATGAGAATAACCTTAAAATAATCAGTGTTTTGAAACTTTGATTTGCTACTGTTTGATTTGCAGCTGTTTCTGCAGTGAAACACGTCAGCTGGCTTTGTTCGATGAATTTTTACAAGTGACAATAAGGGAACAGTTGATATTTTGGTACTTCTGGACTTGTTTTGTAGATCACATTATTTACCTATTGGCCTCGCCTCCTACACCTGTGAAACTAACACAACATCATCTATTGACTTTTATGTGCTCCCAAATACTTTGGTGATATTTACGTACTTGACAGAACTATTTGCTGCACATTATAGATTTTCTTAGCAAAATATATAAATAGGCTTGGACAGAAACAAGTCAATAAAATGCATTACCAAAGTATGTGTATAGCTTAATATTCATTCATGCATATTGAAATTGGAAAGTCCATCTAAACTATCAATTTGTGTCTTTGTTTCTTTAAAGGCACACGCCTTCTCAGTCAGTTTAGGAATGCAGTCAGTTTCTCTTTAAGAAAGCAAGTTCCCTCTTGCTGCCATGCAAGATTGCACCTCTATCTGGTGCAACGACCAGATGCCGCAAGGAAGAAGGCAGACTCTTCCAGGGAAAGCCCTGTGAGTGCATATTATTGAGAAGAAACAATCCACTAACACACCTAATCTTAGCCAACAGGCATAAATGCCTTTTTATTAAACTGTGTAGTTTCCTATTGGCCACTTCTGTCTGTTTTGCTTTCACAATCCTAAGTATTACCTGGTTTCGTGTCCACGTTTTTTCAATTGCGTCACAGATTGCTGACACCTTTAACTTGAAGTTCCTTGCTTTTCCCAGCCTTTCTGTAAACAACCGGTTTGTCATGCATGGCTTCTATTTGATGCCATTAGCATCAATTATTGAATCGCAATCCAGCTATTCACAGCTGTTATGTAACTGTGGGAAAGAAAAGGTGTTTACTATTGTTGTGCTGTCACCAGGGTAAGCGCTAGCTTAGTGTGTTCCATGACCTCGCACAGGTTTGAGCGAAGTGACGAAATGGTGACTGCCAGTCTCACCCACTACTTTCACCTCTTGGGACTCTACAGACCCTAGGGAGGTGGCTGAACAGGCTGTCATGCTGCCTGTGCCAACAATGGTTGTCCCTTTCTGCGCATGTCTCTACACACCGCTGTTAAAAAACACGCTGCTGCAGAGTCACGCACGGTCAAGTGAGCCGCTTGCGTTCTGCTTTGAAGAACGTGGTACGCAGTTTTGATCAGATAGGGGAATGGATGGCACAGAGGGTCGTGCGGATGGATGACATTAAATGTAGTAGGTTGGGGTCAGTTGCAGAGGGCCCGGTTTCTTTTTAAATTAGAGGTAATTTTAGTGAGTGGTGGGAGTCGTTAGCAGGAGACCAGTTTTTATAAAATAAATCTTTGAGGTGGGGATGGGGAAACCATGTTATTGATAGTTCCCCATTAATTCTGTGCTATGCTATTATGTTCAAAGCAGTAGACCATATATCTTAAAATTATAGGTGGGTAAGAAATGCATAGTCAACATTTTTCTCCTGGGTGTCCTGAATGACATCTTAGGGAACTTGAACTTTGCTCTCACTGTCTATTTGATGCCATACATAACCACTCTGTGAACAAGATTCAGGTTATTTTCCATTACTCATCTATAATACTATTTATTTTTGTCTAACATGCCCTGCCTCAAGAACATCTATCAGATTTCCTATGACTTACCTTTACCTCAATCACTTTATTTACATACGTCCGGTATTTAACCATCTAGAATGACCTAAAAAAAAGATGCTGTTGTGATGTCGGTCAAAATCTCAATATATAAGCACTACATTTTAATCTGGGGAATCAGTGAAACACCTTTTCAATTTGTGGTGGCATATTGACCACTTATTGTAAGTTTCAAAGGAGCCATCTGGAGAGAGCTGAATGCTTTTGTTTAATCTGATATGACGGGCTTTAGAATTCTCCTAAAAAGTCCTGGTTTGTGGTGAACATCTTCTTTACTTGCTTGTCTATTGCTTTAGTGAATTGCCTAATGTGTAGATCTACACCATAAGATCTGAAAAAAGAAACTGCTTCTCCAAATAATGATTTACATATTTTTGTTTCTGGTATTAATTCCTTTTCTGCTTCTTCTTTGGTCCTAGGAGGTTGTGAGGGCTGCTGAAGATGTCCGATAGTGTGGATACTGACGAGAAACCTCCGGCTCCTCCACTGAGAATGAACAGTAACAACCGTGACTCTTCGATATTGAACCACGGCTCCAAACCACTCCCGATGGCCCCTGAAGAGAAGAATAAAAAAGCCAGACTTCGTTCCATCTTCCCAGGAGGAGGGGATAAAAGTAAAGTATTAGTCTGGGGCTTTATGAAGGGATCATTGTGAATGCTCTTGGTCTTGTATTTTTGGCTTTGTTTTACATTGTTTTTCTGTGGATGGGGTGTGGGTATTAGGTGATTTGATTGTTGTGTAGACCTTTTCTGAAAAGTACTTTTTACATTGAAGTGGCACACAACTGTACATGTAACAATCCCTTATCACTCATTCATTTATGAAGCAACAAGTCTAGCACAAAAATCCTCCTTGTAGAGGGAAGCACACAAGGTGATCTTGGGCCCTGCAGGCATGTGTAACTTTCTTAACACATATCTTGGTGTCCATCTGGTTAGTGAGCGGGTTGCCGAATGATCCTGCCATTAACCTCAATAAAATACACTGAGAATGATTGATGAAAATTAGCAGCACCAAAGAACTCTATCAATTTTTACCCTTGTCTTAACCCTTACTCTATTCCTGTTTACCACAAGCTCAGTCCGTTCTACTAATCACATGTCAGTTTGATCACTTATATAAAAAGGTCATGTGAGGGACACAAAATAGAATGTACATTCGATAGAAATACATACAGGTATGGATTTAAGGAAAACTGCTTGGTTTATGCATTTGAGAGGGGACTGGGAAAATGCAGCTCCGGTATGAATCATTTAAATAGTTTCAAGTTATGTTTCAAGTTTAGTTTCTTATGATATGCATCTCCGGAGGTCCACATAACGTGACAAAAATAAAAAAAAGGTGCGTAATACATAATAAAATCAGAAATAGGAACTATTAATTCTTCAACCTATTACATAAATCACTTTAGGAGCATCATTTGCTGACCCTTTATAAGTGACAACGTGCATAGCACCTTAGTAGATATTTGAATGTTGCATACTACACCATTAGTCACAAATGTACTTAGAGCAGTCATCAGGGAAGCCCTGATGGATTCATGGCGAGGATCGGTTATAGTACAGATATACAAAAAAGGTGAGCGGAACCTCCCAGCATGCTACTGCCCAATCTCGCAGTTAGACGATACAGTAAAAATATTAGGGCTTGTAATACTTTGAAAACTTGAAAAATGTGCCGAAGAAAACAAATCTTTTCCTAAAGTACAATATGGGTTTCGCCCAGGTCTAGGGACCACTGAGCAAGCATTAAATGTATCCCTCATCATGGGAACGTACGTCCAGGTCCGGAGAGGTGCCCTTCACATGGCTTTTATGAACTTCTCTGGTGCCTTTGATTTGGTAGTTAGGGGGAAACTATGGGAACTGATGGAGCTTGCAGGAGTTGAACCCGCCTTGTTGAACCTTGTTAGGCGCCTTCACTTGAGTAGGACTGTCAGTGTTTGCTACACACAGCAAGGGTAAGGCAGGGCTGTATTTTAGCCCAATTTCAGTTTATTTTATTTTATATTAATGCTTTGGACAAAGCCCTTGGCTCTTGTAGCAATGATACCCCAGAATGTGCTCTAACACAGTCCAAGTTTAACTTTATACAGATGACACAGTTAAATTGCACGAACAGCAAATGGTTTGCAAGAAACACATAACACGATTTTAACGCTTTTATGACTAATTTAAAACTTAAACTGAATCATAAAACAATCTTTTATTTTAACTAGTGGTCCTAAGAACACAAATTCAAAGATTTTTTTAGGGGAAACTCCAAGATCCCCCACTTTAACTACCTAGGTATTTTATTTGAAGATGATTTGACCTGGGGTAGATTAATAAATCAATCAACTCAGAAGATAGGGATAGTCTGTTATTCGATTTTTAAATTGGCAAGAAAACTGGGCCACAAGCCCACAAAGGAGGTAACTACTTTACAAGAGTAAATGCCTTGCTGTAGGAACCTATTGAGCAGGTGTGTGGGGTCATATATCCCTGGGAAGACTGCAGGCAAATGAGAATTGGGTATAGGGTTTTTGGAAGATGTTGTTAAAATGGCTCCACTTTTACTGTGGGTGAAAATATGGAGCACCCCAGAAGCCGTGATTTCTAGGTGTGTGTTGGACTTTTTACATTTAAGTGATAATAGCTCTGTCCCATGACTGGCCTATGATAGGAGTACTCTTTCTAACTTAGACTTAAGAACACTTTTTGATTCTCCAGAAAGTATTGGACCACAAACAAAAGCCTTAGTGAAGCGAAAATTCCTCTTGTGTAGAGCGGAGGCTCAAATGGTGAGAGCTTTAGACATGGCTTCAATATTGAATTGCATATCAATATCTACCACTTCTGGAATAGAGCCCTTTTTAAAATGGATAGTAAATTCAGAACATAAATTATACTTGATAAGATTCAGATTAAATATAATCCTTTTCCTAGTTGCTTTTCCATTCATTAGACCTTGGTTTGCATCTCTACCATGCTGTCCATGTGCTGCTTCTTCCACTCAAATCCCTGCAACTTTTATGCTATTTTGCACCTTGTACCGCACTTTGAGCGTTTGCTATTATCTCAATTTTAATGCCTGACCATTTTACCAAGAAGGGATGGATTTTTTAAAACCTCTATCTTCAGAAATGTGTTTTTTCTGTTCTTACTTGCATTTCTGCTGCTATCAAATTGAGAAGGAGATATGCTTCGTGAAATTGGAAATTTTCTTAAGCTTGTTGACTGTATGTATTTTATTCTGTGGTTTTATGGTCCTTTTAATGACTGAATAAAGATTATTGAAATGAGAGAAGACTGGGAAAATGCAGCTCATGTATGAATCATTTAAATAGTTTCAAGTTTAGTTTATTTTTTATATGGATCTCCGACGGAGGTCCACATAACATGTGACAACAATAAAAGTCAACGGTGCATAATGCATAATAAAATCAGCAATAAAAAGAAAACGTTCTACAGCCTATCAAATAAATCACTTTAAGAGCATCAGTTTGCTGACCTTTATACATTTACAACGTGCATAGCACCATTCAAGATAAATGAATATTGCATACTATAATCCTATAAATACAACCTTTCGGAAGTGACATTGTGCATAACGCAAGATAGAATATGTAAATATTACGTATTGCAGTACGAAGCCCAAAGAAGCCCTTTATATATTCGGCCTACCAGCTCAACAGGTAACTTATTCCCAGCCTCTGAAAGGTGGCATTGTACATAGAAAGGCACAAGAGATACAAATACTGCATATAAAAACTTAAGCAATGCATTATTCATTTGCGAGCCTTAGTAAAGTGACAGTGTGCATAGTATAACATAAGATCTCAAATATTGCATGTTACGGCCTAACTTTAGTTGCCCCCTTAAATCTTATATACTGGCACATACCCGTTGGTGTTGTAGATGAGTGTGTCCTGCCATGCTTTCCATGATACTCCACTGCTGTGCCATGTGGTCCTCTGTGTGAGTAAGGCTCACCTCCGTGCCTTCTCTCTAGTTTGAACCCCAATTCTGTAAAGCACATTAGAAGCACTCCTTTTATAAGGAAGAAGCTTTTTCCCCATACTAATCCAGGTCCTTATTTTGTTTTTCTCCTTAACCTCATGGGTGCTGCTGACGAACTCAGCTCGTCATCAGGCACAGCGGAGCTGACCTCATGACGAGCTGAGCTCGTCACGGCCATTGGAACGTTCGCACGCAGGGATAATTTTCCCGCTGTGCTGAACGTTCCAAAAACGGGTGTGGCCGTGACGAGCTCAGCTCGTCATGAGGGCAGCTCCGCTGTGCCTCATGACGAGCTCATCTCGTCACCAGCACGGCAGCGCCGCGCGCCGACCCCTCCCACAGCGAAGGGGTTAAATTATGTGTAAGGTCCTTTGCAGAGAATACAATTCTTCTGGTTGTTGCTTGTATGATCCCATGCTGACTGTTTAGACAACTTTTCTGTCCATCCCCCAGTCTGAGAGGCCACTAGTGGGTGGGGATGTTGGGACACCAACTCTGAAGCTGTTGTCTATCACATCAACATGCACAGAGAGTATGTAGGCACTGCAAAGTTCCCAGATGAGGGGTCTGAGCAAGCGGGCTAAGCCAGATGTGGTAGGTGGGCCAGATACATTACATATTCTGAAAAACCATCCGCTTGGAATGCTTATTGTGCAGTGTTTCGGACCGCTTGAGGCACTTGAAAATCGAAGACCGTGTTACTTCTCTGTCAATGAGTAAAATGTGTCCTTTACTTATTTTACTGTTCACAAAATATCATAGAGCATTTTTGAGGCCTGGGGCAGGAAGTCACAGCAAGTTTCACATTTTCTGTGTTTTGCAAAAAGCACGTCCTTTACTGTGCATCGCTTCTCTGTACATTTTTGAGTGGGCATGGTGCCAAAATCCTCAATGAGGATGTGGCCCAGGAAGAGTCCCTTCTACCTCAGGGCAGGAGAATAGTTAAATAGCTGGTTCCTTCTGTGGCCCAGCCTGTCTCCAGCCTCTTCTCGTCTGGTAAGTGGATTTGAGGCTCCACCTGCATCCATCTCCGCGTTCACCCCGCCCGTTTGACTGCATAATGCTGATTCTGTCCTGTGTTAGAGGGGACATTGCACTGTGTAAAAAGCATTCTAATGTATGCAACCTGTACATGAAATGCCCAAACATACACTAGTATGGAGCAGCGACTAGCGGCTTAGTGAACTAATGCTTCCACTGTAAAGGTCTGTTTTCGAGCTCCTAACCACAGGTTCAAATCCCGGTGGTCCACTCACCCTTTCACTGTTCTGGGGTTGATTAAATGAGTACCATTGAGTTGGCTATCAAACATCTGTTATTCAGCGAATAGACATCCTTGGGTGAACATGCGCTTTACAAATACACGTTGTTGCTGAACAGGATTGCATTTATCACTTTTCCAGCTCCAGCTTCTTGTATTGATCCAAGCCCAGCTACGTGTGCCATTATTACATGTATTGATTCTGGCAACAATTTGCACTGTGCCACCTTCTACACATGTTGACTTGTTCTCTGTTGTAGGCAGTGATCTGCACCCTGTTCCTTCTACTTGCAGTGAGTTTTTGCAGTGATCTATGTGGTGATTTGATTTCCTACCATATCTTCAATTGCACTGCACTGATCTGTCTCTGCAGTCTCCATTGTTCATGCACTTACATGTAAGCTGGAACATGCTTCATTCTACATACATTGATCAGTGCCCTAATACATGCACTGTTCTGTGGGTGTTAGATGCAGTGATATGCTGCCTGCTCCATGCGTGGATATGCTGCCACATACTGTTCCGCCCTTATCACCACAGTGCAACATAAAAACTGCTTTTCAGTGTGAAAAAAATCAATCTATTGATTGTTTTTCTGCTCTGAGAAAACCACTAGTAGTTGTTGAGTAAGTGCACTTCCGCATCCTTTAATTCCAACTGATAAAAAATTACATTAGTCTGCAATATGTCCCTTTTAAAATGCAGGTAAAGGTGTCAGAAAATCTCCAGGACTCATCAAAGCTGCTCTGTAGCATATTTGGATCAATTATACTTAATTTAAAAACCTTTTAGTGTCTTTTATGTTGGTTAAGGGAGTGATGTTGTGTTTCATGCCAAGTAAACGTGCTGTCTGTTTCCCTTTCCACCCATGCACCACTGAGTGGTGCTGGCCGTGAAGACCTGGGTAGGTACTGAATTGTGACACATTAGTTGGCGGGTGACCGCATCTGTCACCGTGCGACATACTTTTCAAAAGACACGCGCACGAATGTGGCATGCCTTTCAGAATACAACCAGGTCACAGAGTAAATTGTTGCTAAATATTGGGCAATTGAAATACGCTGCAAAAGTGGGTCAATTTTTAACATCATTACACAAAATTTTATTACTTGCTAGAGATTTATTTTAAAGGGTCCATTCAGTGTTGAGTAAAATAGAACAGTTCTGTTTGCCCAGTCATGCCTTTCCAAGGTTCAACTACAGGAACTTCTAGAATGTTCCTTTGTGTGAGGACGTCAGCTGGGGTTTTGAGATGTATTGTGACATCTTTCAATGGATGGTCCCTTTAAAGGGTACCCACTCTTTTGCTAGAGAGCGTTGGTGTTAAAAGTAGAGGCCTGGTCCACCATAATGAGCCAGGAAGAGTTCGGTCCTTGATCAGGAATCGATCAGCAGGGCTGGACTGGCTGTTTTGGGCATCTGGCGGTTCCCCGGGAGGCTGGAAGGGTGGGGACGGTTTTTCAGCGATGAGGGCCAGTTTTGTTAGTGGGGGCCGGTTTTGCAGCAGGGCTGCAATATCTACGTCCCCCGCCCCCCAACCCCCCCTGTGACAAAAGAAGCAAGCAAGCGTTTCCAGCCTCCCGGGGCAGGCTTTGCTTCGCTAGGGGCTGGACAAAAAATGTTGTCCGGGCTGCTTTGCGTTCCAAGTCCAGCCTTGTCGATCAGATACAAGCACTAGAGCTGGTTGCACGTACTGTGATGTTCCTGTTATATTGGCAAATTGTTTGCTCTCTTACCTTAAATAGGAATGAAGGACTTGATCATAATCATTTTGCTGCAGCAAATTCCTGCATTGCTGCATAAAATCCATCTGCACTTGTGCATAGCAGATCCTGTTTTTCTAACCGATAGCACGATGTAAAGGCCGCTGTTCTAGATTTAGGGTAGCAGTTCAACAAATGAGTGCTCCCAGGGGAAGGGCTAGGAAATAGCTGTAGGTAAGGTAGTGCCTACCTACAAACTCCTAAGTATGTGGCCATTCACAAACCTACCAATGTTTCTGCGTACCCAATTTGTGTTCCTAAACCTAGTGTCCTGCAGGCATGTGGGCACAAATTTAGTACGATTGGAGTAACCGCGAAAGATTTCTCCAGCAGGAAAAAAACCTGTGGAAAGCAGAAAAGGTGATCGACTGATCCAGTGGGTTGTCCTTTTTCAAGCATAAGAGTA
This sequence comes from Lissotriton vulgaris, assembly GCF_964263255.1. Classification (NCBI taxonomy): domain Eukaryota; kingdom Metazoa; phylum Chordata; class Amphibia; order Caudata; family Salamandridae; genus Lissotriton; species Lissotriton vulgaris. The sequence goes on along the minus strand of NC_141691.1, from coordinate 159,938,669 downwards.
GAAGAGATGTATGTATGGAAATAGAGGACATTCATAGACTTGAAAATCTAGAGAAAAGTGTGGATCAGAGCCTTGGAGCTTATGCAGACTTGATGTCGTAAGAAGAATCTTCTTATGTGGTTGTTGAATTGTTGACACAGAGATTTCCTTCTGAAAAAGGTCCCCTGAACAGAAACGTTGTACTTCGGTGTGGGAACCTGTGTACTCGGGTAGATGACATCTATGTCCTGACAGTGCCTCGACTGAGAAACTGTTACTAAAAAAAAGTATAAGAACACATTTCTTTTCTTTAGACAGTCTCCTAAAATGAAACCGGTCATTTTCAATAAAAATGCATTTCACTTGCATAATTCTAAATTTACCCTAACTCTAACCCTTCCTCCAACATTGGCCCTTACCCTAAACTGCAACCCTAACACTAAACTAGTCTTGTGCATGAACTTACCTTGTTTTTACCTTGTTTTTAGGGCTGACTTGGCAGTGCGGTTGTTTTCAACCTTGTATTGTCAGCAGAAAAAGAACCTTACAAGGCGCTACTAAGAAAGGGTCTTTGGTTCCACCAAATGTTGGTTGCCTTGAGTACAGAATTTGATTGGAAAGAAGTTGTTGCTTGCTTAAAGAGTGCATGTATTGCAATGTGTGCCTTGTGAGATCGATACACCCAGAAAAGTATGACTAGGCTGGTTATGGTCATGGCTATCGGCCTGATTTTGTGTATTATGAAAAGTTAGAGACGCAATAGGCCTGACTTATTTTCTATGAAAAGCTTATGTAAGCGCCAGGAAGCTCTTAGGGGTGGATTGTCATTGCACTATGTTAATGATTGTAGTCTGGTTTTATGTTACTGGGAACCTTACAGATTACCTGAGAGCACAAGCATTTTGGTGTTGGTTACTACCTGTGAAAATCCCTAGGGGTAAAAGATTTGCACTTTGAGAATCCTTGTTAGGCTGTTTTAGGGAAGGTTGTGTATCATGCCAACTTAAATTTTTCTACAAATTTGTAATATCTGGCCTACTAAGAGGGGGGCTTTTGCAATGTTCAAATGTTGATTTCCTTGAGAAATGATTTTGATTGTGCAGAAGTTGTGTATTGCTGCTAAAAAGTGTTGACTACTTTACATGTTGTACCTTTTGATGAAGCTTACGCTCACCACAGCAGGACTTAGCGTGTTATGGTGACAAGCCATTGATTGAGGTCATAAGCATGATCTGTTTATCATGAAATGTTACATCAAAGGAAGCTGGGCCGACATATTTACTATGGAAAGTATGTGTAAAAAACAACAGGGCTTCTTGTATGGATTGTCAATTTACTGTATTGATGCTTGTAGAAAAGTATATTGTTAGAGCGTCTGTCACAGAGCCCTTGAGTTATTAAGGGTTTTGCTGTTGGGTACCTCCTGTAACAAACCCTGGGGGTTGAAGATTTGTATTTTAAGAATCCTTGTTATGCTGTTTTAGGAAGGATTGTATATTTTGTCAACTGTAATTTTGTACATGTTTATAATTTATGGTTATATACCGTTGTGGGAACGCTTATGGAGGTCTGAGCTAGTTACTTTGACAGGACTGTGATAAAGGCTATAGATAGGCTTGTTTGGTTAATTTAAAAAGTTATGCCAGAAGCTGTAGGTCTGTCTTTATTACGTAAATGTACGGTAAGCACAATTGGTCCGACTTATTTATTGTGAAAATAATATGGTAAAGTCAATAGGTCTTTAAGTGTGCATTGTTATCCTGTGTTGGAGCCTGTAAACTGTTTATTGCATTACATGAAAGTATTGTCGTTGGCAAGGAGTTTCCGTCTCTGACAAACCCTGCAGGTAGAAGATTTGCACATATAAATCTTTTTGAACCCTTTGAGAAGGGGTTGAATATGTTTTTCCCAACTGTGATTTTGTGTATATTCAATGTTCTGACTGTATAGCTGAGTGTTGCTTTACGTGAAATCTTATGCAGACATAAATTGATTATTTTGAAAAGTAAATGGTAAAGGCTATTAGCCTGATTTGTTCTTTGTGAAAGTCTCAGTCAAATACTGTATTTCTGATCTTATTATAAAAACCAGTGACAGAGGCAGTAGGCCTGAAAAAAATATTTTGAAATGCATTTAACACCAATAGGCCATAAAAGGTGCATTGTCATTGCTGTTTTGCATTTTGTAGACGGATATTTAGTTACATGGAATCTCGCAGATTAATGCAGTAGGCATGGGTTCTGGTGATGGCTACCTCATCTGGCACACACTTCAGGAGTTGAGGATTGTCAGCATAGTACATCTTGGTCCTTTTTCAGGGGGGTTATACATTGTTTAATCTACTGAATCTTGTATAGATTTTGTAATTGTATGACCGTGCTTGATGGTAGCTAGCTATGTGCAGTACAGGAGGTTTCAGTTTGTTATGGCAAAAAGCCAATGATAAAGTCTGTAGGCATGATTGTTTCATTCAAAAGTCATGCCAGATGTCATAGGTGGATTTTGTTTAGTTTGAAAAGTTAAGACAAACGTATATGGCCTCGCTTACTTAGTAAATACATTTATTAAAGTCAATAGGTGTTAAAGGATGGATTGTTATCACACCTTGTTGAAAGATGTAGTCTGGCAATTTGTTACATGAAATCTCACGGACTAATTTAGCAAGTGTGTTGGTTACTCACTTGAAAAACTCTTGGGTAGAAGATTTGTACGTGAGAATTCTTGTTAAACCCACTTAAAAGGGGGTGCATAGATGAAATGATATATGAGTGACAGTAGTACAGATAGGATGACATAATGTGTCCCTAAGTTTTAATTTATGACTCAAAAAGAACTTTAATTAATAAGCCAGACTCATTGGTATTGCCAATCCTTCATATAAAAGTGTTAACATTTTTGTTAAATATTTCTTATTTAGTTGATTTCACCTTGTTTTGTTTATCATTGCAGTGATCTTAATTTTTTTTTGTTTTTAACAATTTTTTCAATAGAGTAGTTGCTTGACAGCTAGAGTTGTCTGTAAATATATTTCTCTGTTCAGGTGTCTCGATCATGAAATAATACCTGATGAGAGATGTCTTCTGGTAAGAACTGTGTGGCGTCTTTAACTCAATCTCTTTTGAAAGCAGACGAGCTGTAAATTGAGTTTTAAGGATCAGTTCTTGAAATATACCTTGTGCAATGGCTGGATGTGGCATTAGGGCATCTGCATAAAAAGATGGATTGGGGAGGTTTGCCAAGTACGCCCACTGGCTTCCCGACAGCCCAAAGAAAGGATGTTTCTCAACTTCGCAGCCAGTTTCGAAATGAATGCCCACTTTTATGAATGACTAATCACTTGGCTGTCTGTTGTTGACGGATCTCTTTTTTATTTAACATTAAAAACGCGTTCTTCACTTCTTGCTGAGTGAAGTTTGTGAGTTGCATGTTTTTCTTTTTAGTCAGCAAGGAGTTAGATTACAATGATAAAGAATTGTTCACTTAAAAGTACAGTTTGCGTCCATTGAACTAAACTAAGCCCTCCGCCAGCTAGGAAACAACAGGATGGTTTATCTAATTTTGACATGAGAGTAATAACCTACCTCTATTTTCAAGGATTGGTTCCATATAGTGCAAATGGTTAACATTTGTTTATTCATTTATTCAAACACCACCTTCCAATGTTTTATCACTCTCCAACCTTTTCTGTACTGAGAGCTACTTATGCTCAATGAAACGCATTTAGAGCTACTAATATTATTAGTGTTGTATAACCTCCAATTTGATTATATGTAGATTAATTCAAGCAAGCAAAAGCTGTCGAATGTAATCAGCTGGGCTGCATACAGGTGAGCTACTTAGGTAGCTGGAAATCTACAGTAGCTCACGAGCTACGGGTTGGAGCCCTTTAAGGCAGACCAACATATTTAAGTATTCACATTCAGAATGCTTTCACAGATTTTCTTTTTTCTTGAGCCACTGTGGTTATCCATGCACTGCGGACAGATTACCCTTCAGTTCATCCTGTGGGAATGTGCTTTGTTGGACTGTTTCCGTCATCATCCGGTCCAGCGCGTAAGGTGAAGTAAGTCAGAATCATTTGGATGGCACCTAGTGGTTGCGACAAATTACTGCTTGTTAGTATATCAGTAGTGCTCATCTGGAAAATTCAATATTCCCTCGAGCATAGAAAATCCTCAAAAGACTCCGGGTCATCTCCAAGAGCCTTGGCCTTATTTTGAAGTAGTAGTAGCAGCAGCACACCACTGTCCGTAGAGGACCGGGATGGACCCTATGATGAAGCATGCCGCCAAGGGGGCTGTGCTGCAGCTTGCAACCTTTTTGTACTATTTCCAGCCTCTGCGTACCTTATTTGACAGCAAATCTCTTAAAACGTTAATATGCATTAACTGTTTGCGAGTCAGAACAGTCTGGTAGTACCTGTGATCATTATGTGCTGCACACTTGAGTTACCAAGCTTCATTCAAAACAATATACAATGTCCCATCACTTTAGTCCTGAAATACCATCTGGGTCAAAAGGTGTGTGATGACCAATTTGCTACTCTGATCTTCATGATCATTCCAAGCCATCTATAGAGCTCTTAAAGAAAACTGGGTCTGTTTTCATTTTTCTTAATGAACATAGTAGAGTACTCTACATTTGGAATTAAAATTGCTGAATTGGGGGCTTCAGAAATATTTTAAGCACAGTTCTCAGTTACAAAGTAAATGCGATATCCAATCATACAGTGGATATCACAAGGCGAAAGAAAAAAAGTCAAGTTCTGTTCTATCCAGTACTTCGATGAGCAATTCTGGACACTGATGTTCCAGTACTATAACTCATTGACAACCCACTTCTAATAGATTTAGGGAAATGGGTTGAGATAGGGTTGCATCAATGTGAACAAAGTCTTTTCCACTAAGGTTTTCACTATGTTTCATACTGTCACAGGCAATGAAATATCCTTCACAAGTCACCCCACCATTACTACACACGCTTAATATTTGTATTACTTGGACAATGTCTCTAAATCTTTCTAGCCTTCTGCGAGGGCACTTTCAAGCCTGAGCTGCAGTCTTATTTATCAGAATAGGTCTTATTTTATTCTGTGACAGGTTTCCTATAATGATGTGGCAACCTTTTGTGTCTCACTCTGGGAATCTGGCACAGATGTACTTAAGTTTATCATCCTTGGCGCTTTCCAGTTTCATCATCTCTTACTGTGCATCTTTTGCAATGAATTGCCAATACTTACGTAGAGCAGAATAGAATTGAGTGCTCACAAACAGAACACCAAGAATGCAAAAACATCAGGCATAGATTACTTCTTTCGGCTAGACATGTTAGTCATGTTGATGTTGGAAACCCCATGGGGGAACATCCAAAACAAAACCTTTTGGTCTGCCATCAATGTGAGGAAACAAATTCTCTACTCTGTTGCTTACCTTGTCATGTAAAATCTACCATGCACAGACCATAAGCAGTGAAGTTGAGAATGTCTTTGCATGCCACAACGTTAAACTGAATCTTACTTTTCTGTTAATGGTTATAGTTGCCTGCATAATAAAATGATGTAAGAGTGCATGGATGGATCCTTGGCATTAACTGAAGGTATTCTATTTGTTCCGGTTCAGGGAGGACCTGGCCTGACAGTTCGGTCTTGACTTTTCCTATTGGAGCAGGGTCAAGACTGATTTGCATATTGCTGTGTGTAATCTGAGGTGGCACATTGAGCAAAAAAACGATGGTTTGGAATGCTACCCTTAGCAATTGCCTGTGGTTAGACTTATTGCAAGCATTCCTCCTATCACCTTTTGTGTTTTTGATTTATTCTGTGTGTGCCATACAGAGACAAATAATTATTTGATAAAAATACATTTCTGTGGCTAGAGTGCACTTCAGTTTAATGTACAACAACATTTACAAGACTATTAGTTCCTGCGCAGAGATGGCTGTGTACCACCTCCTTGTTTTTCTTTAAAAGGCCTGAAAATTATGGCCTTTAGAAGTGTCCTTGAGTACCTGAGATCCAATTTATGAAGTCTCCAACTTCATACCCTTTGGCTCCACTACACTCTGTTGACCTTTCTCTTCACTTTGATACTGTGCATCACAACCTAATTCCTAATTTCAGCTTGTCAGGGATGGGTCTGGCTGCTACCCACCTCTCCTGTCTCTCTGCTTATCTTTCTTCTGCTCTGGCTTGCCTTGAGCTCTGATGCACATATGTCACTTTGCCATGAGATTATGAATGTCACCACATACACAAATCCATGTGCTCAAAAGTACGTTCTCCTTGTCTGCTGCATCCATTCTATAAATACTTCCCTTCTGAGTTCTATTGCAATTCGTTGTCCCTTATCCATCTGCCTGCATCTTAGAGTAGCTATATATAATGGAACAAGGATTAAAACTTATTAAGTAAGTTCAGGTTGCTACTATCTAGATAACAGTGACAAATATGTAATTCATTACCTTCTGCTTCGACAAGTGTATGATAAATGCTTAATTCTAATACCCTAATGGCTGTTTGTTTCCAAATGAAACCTCACGTGTGTGAAACCACTGCTGTTGGGTTCTGGCATGACACCCATCATCTTTAGGATTAATGTCTTGCTGTGTTCCTAGTTATTTGTGGTCTTTCGGCTGCATTCAGCATTCTGCTCGCCAGGTTACAATTCATGGGTTTGTTACAGTGCCAATGGGGCCTGCCAGAAATTGGGGTAAATAATTTGGAGCATGATGATACCTACCAACTTAATAAGCGCAATTGTGGGTCAAGTTTGTGCTATATAAAACTTCGGGGAAGAAAACAGAGTTCTGAGAGAGCATCTGCTCAAACCTTGGTAGCTAAGGTACAAACCGCATCCAATCCCCAGAAAAAGTGCATGTTAAGGTCAAGCAGTACCAACAACTTTAAAGTAAAATACATAATAAATTAAAATTCCCAAACCAATTTAGGAAAAATATAAAAAATGCAGTAAGAAAACTGACACCAAGTTCATTAAAATAGGACAAGAGAGAATGCATAACAAAATAGGACACAAATTACCTAGAAAGTAAAGTGCTGTTTGAAAACAACAGTCTGGGGTTGACCTGAACCTAAGCACAGTTTCAGGCCGACCACAGTAGGGATAGGTCAGACATACCAAGGGGGTTGCCTCAGTGAAAGTTTTTAGACTATTCCTCTTTGTCATTGTCGAGTAGGGGCTGAAGCTGTTGGTTTTGGGGCCAAAAGCTCAGAGATGGAAAAAGCTGGATTACATGGCTACTGAGCATGTTTAGCAAGTCTGATTTGCTGCTTCACCACGATCTAAGGTTTTTACCTTAGGACTTAGTCACTTTTTGAAAGTCAAAATCCTAGGGCCGGGTAAGCCTGGGCATTGTAGGCTGGAAAGACTTCACAATGCCAATTGTGACACCATGTGGTCCCACCAAACCTGTTTTCAGGGTGACAAACTGTTCTCAGAAGGAAAAGCATAATTTGTATGTATTTGCCTAGGGTTCTACCTTCCTGGGTATTCACCTTTTCTCTATTCTCCATAGATGCAAAAAATAATGAACTTCTACTTTTCCTCGACTGCTGGGAAAGTGACCTCTGGCCAGTCCTGCAGCCGATCGATCCTAAGGGCAGACTGATTTTAGGCACTATATCTCTCTTCAGCCAGGTCTCCTGCAGGATCTAAACCCGTGTGGACATTAAAAACAATCTGATTTATTATTTTAATGTTTGAAATGTACTAAACGTCATGATTTTTAATAGGAAATATGAAATGGAAAACATATTTTATGTAGATGTAATTTTATTCCAATGGCGAAAAATGTATTGTGTGTATATTAGTGTTTTTATGGAGGAATTGCAATGGTTTAAATTAACTATGCTAAAAAAAAAACTACTACTTAATACTGTGTGGTCAGTTGTGCCCTCTTCAGGATGATTCTATCTGCTTCATGTGTACCCTAAGATGCCCACCGGGAAGCCACATACTTGACTTTTGGGCAGCAGTTCAGGCTCCTGGAAGCCAGGCATGAGTTCTTGAATCAGACCTTCTAGCAGGAGTCAAGTCTTCATCCAGCAGGGCCTTCTTCGAGTGGTGTCTTAACAGGTTCAGGAATGCTCTAAAGAGATAGTGATTGAGGTGCCAGGTTTATTCTGTGAACTAGCCACTGATTAGAGAAATACTGCCATCCAGGCCCAACATTTCCTGCAGGCTCCCTCTCCTTTTGCAGACGTCTTCTTTGCGTACTGCAAGATTACCCAGGAGCCCCTGATTAAGGATTGCAGAACTTTCCTAACAATACGCAGGCCAGTCAACAACTTCTTAGCCACTCCCTATTTCGATGAGCTTTGCTTCCACATGAGAGGGTCCAAATAGGTTCTCTCCCACTATGTGAGTGTAGTATTGCTGTCTAGGAAGGTCCATGGAATAATTTGGAGAAGCCTCCCCCCTCCATCTCCAAGTGAAAAGCAGTTTTTCTATGGATGTACTTTGTTCTGACTGCTGTTTATGTGCTCTCATAGATACCTACTCCCTGCAGAGTGGTCAGGAGTTAATGCCACCCTGATCTTCCTGTGCTCAGAAGCAGCAGTGTCTTCTAGGCCAGGCTTATGAATTCTCCCAGCCAAGGATGCATATTTTAGCTCTGGAAGTGTGTTGAGTGGCAGAACTGTCTTTAAGCCAGTTCTAGCTCATGCATTGTAAAGTACATTTTTATAAAGTTACATTTTCAGTCAAGTTATCAAAAATGTAATTTCACAATTTAATCAGATTTTGAAAAATAGTTACTAATATTTGCTTTGCTAGCATGAACCTTGCTACCATTTTCTTAGGTAGCGATATACAATTAAGTATTTTAATCCCCCGTAGGTCCTGTGTGTTAGAAAATACTGTTGCCACTGTGTAGTTGTAGTTAGGACCTAGTTACCATAGTTTTTGGATTTGCTTCTAACTTTGGTGCCGTTTCACGAATCTTCCTGAACTATAAATAAAATAATCAGCACTGTTCTGAAAAGTTTCAGAAAAACGTAGGAGGTCCAAAACACAATTTCCCCACGCAATTTTCTATAAGAAAATTTAACAGTGATACTGCGAAAATGGTTTAGCAGAATTACACCACCTGACATTAATGACAGCAACACTGTGCATGACAGGCCGTGAGTTATAGTGTCTTGAAATAACTATTAAGTGTAGAATGTAAGTGTTTTTTTGCCCTGTATCATTTTGATCTTATTTTACCTGGATCTAAAAAGTTAAACATTTTAGGATTTGATGCAGGTATAACTTTTCGACCCCAGGTTATTCAGCAGATTTTGTCTTCAGCTTTGTAACTTATAAATGTCCATAGTTTATTGTGAGTTTTAAAGGCATTGTTATACTCACAGCTATTAATGTGCATCTAAACCTTTTTGATTATGGCCTACCCATGCGTTGTTAATTAACTTTAAGGTAGCACAGATTGATGTTTTATGTATAATAGAGGGGCTGAAAATAAGAAAACGGTTCTTAAAAACCAGACACTGACCCCTCTGTCTATCAGTACAAGGCAGGGTAATATTTTGAATGTTTTTTAGACTGTGTCTAGCAGCCAGTGAGGATTTCTAGCACCAAAATGGGTAACTCTCTCCAGCTAACTAGCTGATAACTTGCAGATATAATTCATGTTTTTTTTTGTTTTGTATTATGGCTCTTGGAGTACCTGCATTCCTTGGTCTTGATTGTAAAACACATTTACTGCAGTTCCTAATGCTCGCTTCTCTCTTCCTTTTTGACTTCTAAGGTTTTTTGTTTTTGTTTTATGTCTTCTTATATAGCGCTCGAATCACCGGGAGGCATCTCGGCGCTTGCATTGGGAACCCGTCCTGGCTTTTCCCTGTGAGATAGCCCCTACAGGGCATCCCCAAGGTGAAAGCCAGGCATCCCGCCGCGGGGGACCGTTGTAGAGATTAAGCAAGCTAATGCCCAGAGTTGCAGAGTGTCCATGATTAGTGTAGGCACCGAAGCGAGAATTATCGAGTCCGTGGACATTTGGGCTCAAGACCCTGCCGCGTCGGGAATTGAACCCTGGTCCCAAGTCTGACCTCTGCTTCAGGGTCTGCCTGCTCTAACCAGTGAGCCACACTTCTCCACTGGCGAGGTTGCTCTCAATGCTCCACATCAGACCCCAACGAGGAAAGATACAATTGTTTTGATTGGTTTCACCATTCAAATTCTCTGATATGAACATTTATTTTGGGGTCTGGCTAGCCCTCTTCGGCATTGCATGGCCATTGAATAGCCAGACTAGTATGGATGCCTGTTCAAGTCTCATGTTTTCATCTGTAGCACTGATTAGTTACTGTGAGAAAGAGGATTATTAGTTGGGGGAGATGCGAGTCCTCATTAAGTAATAATGTCATAATGCCGTACGAGGTTCCGTTAGGTCTCAGTAATGTAAACCGGAGCTTAACCCTTGGTAGATGTAGCACAGAACAGACAAGCTTAACTTAGGAGAAATGTGCAATACATTTATCAGTTCAAAGTAAACCACAACACAATAAAACTCCCACTCCAATTTGTAAAAAATACTGTAAAACTTCATGAACAAACAGACTCCAAAAAGGATAAAAAATCTGATGTAGGGCTGTATGGAACCAGAGATATGATTTTTAGACTTTTAAAGTCAAAATAGCGCCTAAATGCGCAGAGCACCAGTCACGGTTATCCGGTCGTGCTAGACCAGGTCAAAGTAAAAAGTTAAAGCCATCCATGAGCTACTGCTCCAGGTTTGTCCTGGTGCAAGATTTACCTTCTGACCTTATGGATAAAAGTTCTTCTCAACAGGTTGTCGGTGGAGCTAAAGTAAGGTTCGAATAAGGTGGCCTCATAAACTGCGGTTTCCCTGTGAGACCATCGGCGTCTGCGGGAACCTTGATGCAGTTGATAGCAGGAAGCTCTGGGCAGGAAAGGTCCAGAATCTGTGCTCAGGAAGGTATTATCAGTGGTTGTATGCTGTTCGATGTCTGCTTCAGTGAAGTACGTCTATGCTCAGACTTACCAACTTTTGTGTAAGTCAATCATTTCAGTGGGGGAAACTGGCGAGTTGACTCCGACTTGCGAGTCAGTGGCTGAAGCTTTAGCCTAGTCTCTGCTAGTTATCTGGGTGGAAAGTTGTTCTTTTTAAGTGTCCAATTTTGCATGTTTTGTGGTCAGAGGAGTGCATTCTTAACACCAGCCACGGGTGCAGGACCTATTGGGTACGTCTTGGAAGTTAGGATTCGCTTTACCAGAAGCCGCCATCAGGATCCAGGGCAAATATTGCAACTGGTCAGGTGGGCTTTTAAAAATAAAAATAGACTTTTTGCACTTTTGTGACCCTGTAGCTTAACAGGAGATCAGCCAACGGACCCTTTGAGTGCACTTCTTTGTCCTGGGTGCAAGTTGGATCAGGTCCAGCCCTTGGGGGTTCTCTCCATAGGTTCAACAGCAGGTGCAGTAAGTCAGTCTTTCAAAGGTCCAAAGGTGTTCTCAAGAAGGTATCTAAAGATGCCACGTTTATGCCTGGTACTAGCTTGTGGGTGAGGGAGACTCCAATAGGGAAAACGTTCCATGGGGCACACCTACCCACTTTGACTTAATTTCCTCAGGGTTTGGCCCTAAACAATCCTACAATGTACTGTTCTGCCGAAACCCAGTTTGGCAGAAAATTTCTTCCACTGGCAAAGCTCTAGGCACACCTGTGAGGTCTATGTAAGGGAAATGAGAAACTCCTCTTCTAAACCTGTTCTGAAACAGCCCCCATTAAATGTAATGAAGCAACCCCATGTAGTCTGTGGCACAGCCATCCTTGCTAAAGTGAAACACGGGTAAAGGGCCTTTTTCACTGTAAGGGCACATAAAAACATTACATATATATGCCCTACTTTTAAATACTATGCCGCATGCCTTAGGGCTGAGAATGTCTAATTTAGGTGTGACCTACTGCTATTTAAAAGGAAAATTTAGGCCTGTTAAGGGTGATTTTGCGAGGTTGAAATGGCAGTTTTAAAAATGCTCAGCTAGGCTTCTGCTACAGTCCTAAAGTCATTCTTTACATGGTCACTTTAGTGGAGGCACAATAGATGCTGCCGTACACTTGTGAAATTTAACTTACAGGTCCTGTGCACACTGGGTAGCATATAGTAGGGACTTATAGCTAAGTTAAATCTGCCAATCATGGATTTTAATAATTTCAGCACAGTTTTTAGAGGTGCCGCACATGCGTTGGGGCCTGGCTAGCACCTACATCATTCCCCCGAAAAATTTAGGGTCATCAATCAAAAAAAGGCATTTTCCTACATTTATCCTTAACAATTCTGAGCAGTATTTGGCCTTGGCCTTGTCCACTCCCACAGACTTCCTGTGCACTCCAACCTATCGCATGTTATCAATACGTCAACACTCCCCTGTTCCTCCTCACAATCTGGATTATTTTCTCTTCATGCATGCTAATACTCAATCCCCACTAGATGCCCTTGGCCCCCAGGAAGCACATAGTGAATTATGGCCACTGAAACTGACATGAGTCTTGACATTTCTGTTAACATCCACTCTCCCAAATCCTAGATTTTGGCCTCGCTGTCCACCACTAAATATCCGCGTCCTTTTAATGTGGTTTCTTCTGCGGGGCTTAGCCCACTCATTGGTTTCAGTGGCTGTCACTGGTGCCCTTTCTGACTAATGTCTAAAACCACACATAAATTCCCATTTATAAAATATATTTTTTTTGCTGTGAAAACGAATTGTCTGACACAGATTATTCCAATGTCAAGACACCTGACCAGTCTGATCTCGGCCTCTCATTTCAAGTTATTTAAATTAGACCGTGTTTAAATGTGTTCAACATTGAAGTCACCTAGGACCACCTAGGGTCCAATATTCTGTCTGGCCCATCCCACCTTTCCAAAGGAAACGTCAATCAAAATTGTTCAAACTTAGTGCTTTGTATAATGTATTGCAACACTTAGAAACACAATTGCAACACAGAGGTCTAAGCGACCGAAATATAAATTCAGATCTCAGGTTACATGTGGCAATAAATATAATTTACAATAGAAGTCTGCGTGTATCTACGTGCGGTGATTGACCGTGCATTCACCTGTAACACTTTGCATTCTGTATAATCTTAATTGGAGTAAAACACTGCCCACTAATGCTCCTTCTGAGATTCAGCCATTCCTAATTCAGAAGCTCACCTCAAGAGTTCTTTTTTGCTGCATCTCAACCATACTTTGTTCAATGAGTCTTTAGTATATGTGTAAAAAGAATTTCTCAAATCCAGGCCAATATAGGGCAGTCCTTTTTCACACTAGAGAGTAATTCCTTCCCTTTAAGATGAGCACTTTTCGGGTTGTCACCTCAGCTGCATGACCACCCTAGCCTCCTTTGGCATGGCTCTGAATCTTTTCTTTATTAGTGTTTGAGCTGTTGTAAATGAAAAATCAGAGTTGAAGCTATAGGTGTGCAGGCTATAGACGACCACAAGCGTGATCAAAATGCCCTTATTTTTCTGTCTCTGCCACATTAGCTATATTCCATGCGTACCAGGAAGTAATGTTCTCTGCATAGAAATCCAAAATGCTATGTAATGGCATATTCATCACATCCCTCACACAAGTGACCCGCCAGCACGACCTGAACATCATCTCCTACGCCGACGACACCCAGCTTATCCTCTCCCTCACCAAGGACCCGCACACCAAAACCACAACCCGCAAAACCAACATTCACGAGGGAATGAAGGCCATCGCCGAGTGGATGGGGAGCAGCCGTCTGAAACTGAACTCTGACAAGACTGAGATCCTCATCCTAGGTCCGACTCCCTCCTCGTGGGACGACTCCTGGTGGCCGACCGCACTGGGAGCAGCTCCCAACACCCACGGACCAAGCACGCAACCTAGGATTCATCCTCGACTCTGCCCTCTCCATGTCGAAACAGGTCAGCGCCATCGCCTCCACCGGCTACAACACCCTCCGCATGCTTCACAGGATCTACAAGTGGATCCCGACCGAAACAAGAAGAGCAGTGACACAAGCCCTCGTCAGCAGCAGACAGGACTACGGCAACGCACTCTACGCAGGAATCTCGGCCAAACACCTGTGTCGACTACAACGCATCCAGAACACCTCGGCCCATCTGATCCTCAACGTCCCCCCAGCCACATCACCTCCCACCTAAGAGACCTGCACTGGCTCCTCGTCAACAAGAGGATCACCTTCAAACTCCTCACCCACGCACACAAAGCATTCCACAACACCGGACCAGCCTACCTGAACGACACTCAACTTTTACAGCCCCGCCCGCCAGCTCCACTCCGCCAGCCTCGCCCTTGCCGCCATCCCGCGCATCCAACGAATGACCTCCGGTGGCAGATCCTTCTCCGTCCTCGCCGCCAATACCTGAAACACCTTCCCCACCCACCAACGACAGACCCAAGACCTGCTCACCTCCCACTCAGCACCTTGAGACCCTAAAGGGTGAGTAGCGCGGTTTACAAATTCTCTGATTGATTGATTGATCCCTTCTATTGAATAGCCCTTGCTCAGACTCTACTATGAATCTCTAGGTATACCTGGAACTAATAACTGGGTTTAGTAGTGAGTGATCCATGGAGCTAAGGACCTAAATTAGACATTCTCCATTAAGGCTCCAGTGAATTAAGTGCCTATGAAGTCTACAGTACATAAGCCAGTCTTTGGGCAGTTGGTTTCTGTCTTTAAGTGGTCCTGGTTGAGGCTTTAATTGATTCTCTATCTCAGATGATGCTTTATCTCTGTATTCGCCAACGGTTGTACAATTACACATTTGTTTATTTACAATAGAAACATTGACAATATATCCAAGACTGCAGGTGATCTGGATTTGGGGTTTCTCGTCAACGTCACAACTCATGCATTGCTGCTTTGCACATGTGCCTGTATGATAAATTATCTCTCTTAATGACTCCTTACATAAATGAAAGTGATTTCACTGTATGTATCAAACAGTCCGTGAGGCATGGTACTTTAATTCAATTAGACCACCTCAGTCAGTGTTTTACCTGTGTTTGACGTACCCTGTACATCATTATCCCTCAGGACAAAATTCAATGGCAATTTGTTTAACATGATTCACAACAACCAAGTCTGGTTTTCTTCTGGATATATTTTGTAGCACTTCACTGCCATAGATGCACATCCCCTACATGGTATAAACACTTATCAAGTGTGGCAACTTATCTAATACGATCTGCAGTAGATTCACTGGGAGTGGGATTTAGGGATAACGGCATTGATTTTAAGGTGACGTAAATATGTGGACAGGATCCAATATTGCGTTTTAGAACAAAAGCTATATTTCCTGTATTCCTCGTCAAGAAGCCAATGCAGCTTGCTTCACCCTTTGCCCCTGCCAGTGCTGCCAATGACCGTACCAACACAAACCAGTACCAACACAACTTCTGATCATCACATTTCTACAAGTGTGACAATTCAGACTATAAGAATGGCTTAGGAGCCAGGTGTTCATTTTTAATTGGGATTGAAATAATAAACCGCGGTTGTTGTGTACTTCACTATATTAGACCAACAGCAACACCATGTGGCAGACTGTTACAATTGCTGGTGCTGACAATTAAGTGCCAGTGGTGAGCACTGGAAACTTCCATCTTAAATTAAGCACTGGATGGGAACCTATTAATGTACAATGCAATTCACAAATGTTGCCAATACAAAGTTTATTGTGTAGAGTAGTTAAAACCAAGACATTATAAAACATTTAAAAGGCATATTAGGCTGAGAAAATAGGAGAACGATGGGTCCGTGCAATAGCTGGCACTTGGTTCAAGTTATACAAGCATTTTTCATTACATTTAGGGTGTTTGACTATTTAAAATCTGGTATGAGAAAGCCAGTTTGAATTGTTTATACAGAAAGTAAAAATAGTTTTAAAATAAACCACAAAATGGTGTGAATGCATAACAGATGTTAAAACTCAAGTGCAAGGAGGTCAAACATTACTATGCCTAATGTCCAAGATGCAAGAACTAGGAATTGTCACTCTACAAAAATCCCTATGCTTGGTTGTGTGTTTTTTAAAAGGTCCTGCACATCTTTGAAAAATGTGCCTATTCTCGCCAATTCAAGGGGATCATGGTGCTAAAAGTCCAGTTCATTGGGTTGTTGCATGTTCTTATGCCGTGAGTTTAAAAAAAAGTGGCTTTAATAGGGTTCGCCAGCGTCGGACAACTGCAAAGTAGGTGTAAAAAGATTACAGATTTGTAGCCACAAAGTCTGCACTAGACTATCTTGGAAAACATTGGCCAGTTGGGGTTGAAGTCTTTAATGTTTAATGCCAGCATCCTTACTGTCAGAATTTGGGTCAGGCAAGCTTTCCCGATTGTGCAATTGAGATAAGATTGAGCCTGGAGGCCGACTTGGCTGTCGTTGTTGTATGATAGTGCTAGGGCCTTTAGTTGTGGGGTGGACTTAATATTTTCCAAGTCCACACACTTCGAAAGGAATTTGATCCGTTTTTTCAATATGCTTTTTAGTGCAGTATGCGTAAGTAACGGGGTGTTCAAGACAGTCAAGTTGATATGAAGGGTGGCTGCCGCCATTGTTATATAGGTGGACCACGGGTTATTGTTATGTTTGAATATATTTTGCAGGATAAATTTCAAGGTGCCTGGCGTCGCCGTGGTACATCTATAAAAGTACTTTAAGAAAGACCCCATACTGGACCATGCGATGCCCTCCAGGCCAAATTCAAGTCTCCCCAAACATCCCCTAATTTAAAAAGGCAATTTGAACACTCGTTTGTAGACTTTTATGCGTAGTTTTTCTATGGTTTTAATGAGTAGGCCTGAGAAGACCTCACTGCCATAAGTGACTACAGATGGTAATATGGCCCTGAGCACTTTTCTGATTGGGGCTGAGGTGGGGCTTTCAAGGGCTGTGTGTAATTGACATAGTCTAGTTGTTATCAGTTCCGCCTTATCCTTTCGGTGGTCCTTGTGTGCTTTAGATGCGCAGTTTGCAGAGAACCATGTGCCCAAGTAGTTATAGGATTTGGCTCCTGAGATTTTTGAGGGACTCAGAGACCAGTTGCTTCTTAAGTATTTTAGCGTCCTTCCAAAAGATAGCACCTTTGTTTTGATGGCGTTTACTGTCATTTTGTTTGTTATATTGTATTGGTGCAGAGAGTTTAATGCGATCTGTAGTCCTATTTTTTAATTGTCTAGCTGAACTATGTCATCCACGTATTGCAATATTGTGATCTTAGGTAATTCATGTGAAGTTTTATCACTACTTAATTTTATTTTTAAATTGGTTTGGGATAATTTTGGTCAGTTAATGGATAATGAAAATGCCATTGAAATACTCAGTGAATTCAGTATTGATGTTTGCTGCCACGATAGCTGGCAATTGTGGGACTAGTTTATGTGCCAGACCTTTAGTTAGCTCTGCTATTTAACCAACAGCACTTAGCAAGTTATTTATTTTTTTACTGTGTATTGATATAAGCAAAACTACTAGTCTCACAGTTCGAGAGATTCAGCAAATAGCAAGAACTGTGTGAAGTAGTCTCTAACGACATGGGCAAATTGTCAGCTACGTGTACCCATCAAATGGTAGACTAGTTGAATATGGATTGAAGTGGCATGAGTATGCTGAGGTACGCTTTATAGCCTGGATCTGGATAAAGAGCATTTTAAGATGGAAGCTTTAACCTATTTTTGAAAACACAGCAAAACGCCACCAGATTTGGGTGTTACGAAATTATCTCCTAACGGAATGATATTAATATTGTTAGCGCTTTTCTTAGTGCAAATTCGGGGCCTATGAAACACTATCTGATGTACTGAAATCCACAACTGAGGTTAGTCAACAAATCAATACATTTAAATTATGTGAAACGCATTAGGCTCAACAAGTAAGGCAGAATGGTTAAGTTTCAAATCTGTAGAGGTTAAAAAGGTTCACAAATTCAAATCATCAAATTAGTATCAATCAATAATAGTTACATGAATGCATTTAGTAATATGAAGTTCAAATCAATCAGTCATACAAGCAAAAGGTCAAATTAGTGTAATATTGTCTCAAATTGAAGTAAATTGGTTCTCTGACAAAGAGAGCACCCTGTGCTGTTTCAAAAGTAGACAGAAGCATTTTTGGAAAAGATGTGCTCTGCACTAGCTTAAATCGCACACTTCCAAAATTTGCTACAGCTATACATGGTTCCTATAAAATACTCTAATCTGGTTAAATCATATCGATAAAATCCAGGGCTCATTAGTTTCTTAGGGTACTTCACAAAGCAGATTCTCTAACGTCCTTAAACCTACAGTAAACTAGAGACATTGGACCAGCCTGTAAGTTCACTGTTGCAATTAATTAGGACATTCTGCAGTTGTCACATAAAGGAAAACACTTCACATGAGAAAGAAGACACTCCACGTTCATTAATTGCGAGATCAGCTTCTCCTAGCAAAAGAAACAAGATGGCAACCAAGTGTTAGCCTTTTTAAGATGCTCGCCTACATTAGTTCTGGCCAATCTAGACCTTAATAATACCCAATTAGTAGCACTTGTTCGTTTACATGTTACTGTAGATAAAATGCTAAACTTTTTATACGAAAAAAACCACCTTCAGTATAAATGTTTAATATTAAGGGTATGTTATGAAAGTGTTAGTAAATACTGTAAACCGAAACCGATCCTGATTCCTATTGTAGCAATCTCGAAGTGAATTTGAGCAGAAATAAGACAAAATCAAACTTTCTTGTGTAGTATACGAAATATATATTGTAGGTTACATACATGTCCATTTGTTTCAACCAGTTATTAGAAATTGCGATGTTATGCAATAAAAAACATAATGTATTAACATTTTATCTTCAGCCAATAAGAAGAAGGAAAAAGAACGCCCTGAGATCTCTCTTCCTTCAGACTTCGAACACACAATTCATGTGGGGTTTGACGCCATCACTGGTGAATTCACTGTGAGTACCCTTCCTTACGTTCTACCTTTGTACTAGTGTCTTATGATATTCAAGTATTTATTTGTTACTATAGAATTTCAGGCAGCAGTGTCAGGACAAAGCTATCCTTGAAAATTAGTTTTCTGATTCACAGATAAGCACACACAGCATCACATGTAGAGGGTAAATGTAGAGCATGCTTGAATGCATACTACTCTGTTCTGGGAATCACGACTGCATGCTTTACAGTAACATCTTCTGATAAGACACCAGAGTGAGCTCAAGTTTACTCCATTGCGATTAACATTTGGTCCCTCATACGCTGTCTAAATGCTCCATTGATAACAGTAAAGTAGTGCACTGGGCTGGAGAATATGCATTTTTTTAAGAGCAAACTCTCAGGATTTTTGTCGAAATTAAGTCCAGTTCCAGAAGAGAGTTCTTCGCTCAATAATTTGTTAAGCAACATTTTTGCAAACTAGAAAAATCATGTCTGTCTCTTACCTTTCCTGTGAAAAATACAGGTTTTATTTCTTAAAGAAAACCTATTTACTAATGTGTAATACAAATCCAGCAACATTATTTATTTCATCATGTAAAAATTCTTCACTGCTAATTGAGAAGTTCAGGAACAATTGAAAAAGAGCATGTTCAGTTGAACTGTAGTTCCTTGTGAGTAAATAATAGTCAACACATTTTCTGAAACATAAAATTAATACTGCCCTTATCTGATAAGCCAATATACCTGTTGTGGTCATTGTTTATGGCCATGATGTCTAATCTAAGTCAAGAAGTGCTGCACCCATGCCAGATTTCCCATATGTTCACACAAGGTACACGGATCAAATCTATACTGAAAATGATCTATTTACAAAGCGTACCAGTCCTAAATTCTGACATTAAACTGGCACTTGTGTACCTAAGTTGGATACCCCTGATTAACGGATTGCAGCGGATTGCAAGACATGCTTCTCGTTTGGGTGAATATTTCCAGTATCTACCATAAAAAAAGAGTAACAAAACCACTTATTGGTACCTTGGTTCTCTGATACTAAGTCTGTGCTAGCAGCACATACAGCTCTTCTTTTGGTCCTTATATTTATGTAAGTCTTCATACTATATAGGCACTGCACAGTCTCACAAATTCTGAAAAACGTAAATAAAGGTTGTTGATTTGGGGTGCTCCATGTTCCCCGAGACCCTCTCCTGTCACTGCTAATGCTGAAAAGTTTTTGTAACCACAAAGGGCAAGTGTTTGTTATAAGGTACACATTAAATGCGAATTAAATGCTCTATGGCTACAACACAATAGGATACATTTACCACAATGACCAGCTAGTAACTCATGCAGTATTACCGCAACCATCTTTCTTTAGGAATCCTATTGTCATGCCCTGATGATAATAAAGACCATCCTTTGTTCACCAAATGTAAGTGAGGTAGCTCACTGGCCTTAGACTAAAAAAACACTAGTGTGGCTAGTAATTTAGATTCATTGCATTTAAGCTATTACAAGACATTGTTAATCAAGGACAGTACACTAGAAATACACAATAAAGCAAACTTATTGTGGGATGTATTTCTTTAAGTATAAATGCCAGCCCAAAACTGTGAAGTAGAAGCCTTGTGCCAATAAAGTTCATGCTTTGTTCAAAGACAGATTGATAGACTTACAGCAACCAGGCATTTGGAAGTAAAAGGGCATCCTGTTTTAATGCCTTTCAACCTCAATGGATAAGCCTAACAACTTTCCGTATAGCTCTGCGAATACAATCATGATAGCGAATGCTTTACAAAATGTGTGGATATTGACGATTTGGTTCTAAATTACAAAGTCTTACAAAGTGAAACTAGGCCATTCTAATGATGGTTTGTGTTATAGCACAGTGTGACACTATAGGCAGAGGAGGCTTATCCTAGGTGATTTATGAAGGTCAAATTAAAACATTATGGATGATGTGCATTTTCAGAGCAAAGATTTTGGAAAGACCTTATCCAAAAAGTCAGTAGAAACAAATCCACAATCAATGACTCTTACCCTGCGAGATAACTGAAGGACTCTCGCTGAAAAAATATTTTATTTGGGCCAAAACAATATGAATGAGCAGGATCACATTTAATACAAATTTTAATTTCATTTCAAATTGAATAACTATTTTATTGTGTTCTGCAAGATTATGATTAGGCTTTCCTGTTTTCAGTTTCTATTTTGTGGTAAATTTAGGTGGGGGGTTTTCAGTGTTTTCAAGCAGTTTCAATACTTTAAAAAAGCTGTGGTTATCAGTGGTTACGCATTTTGACACCATTAAAAACATCTAAAACCGTGTTTTTCCGTTGTTTATGGAACTTTTTATTTTTAATATTGCTTGCTTTCTGCACTGATAGAGCATAATATATAGACATTGTACTTACAGTCTATATGAGATCTAAATACATTTTTACAAATCAAACTCATCGTAGTGCACCATACAATACTTCTTATGGGAGTCTTTGGCCATGCACACTCGCTCTTTCCTTCCCATGTAAACTTTATCTGGGGAAAGGCCCTCTCAACATTGGCACTTGAGATGGGCAATGCTAAAATAGCCAATACACAATTTTATAACTCTGGCCACTGACCTAGCTTTCGATGCCAATACTGATGCACCTGAAGATTGTGATTCACTGCAACAGGTTCTGCAACATATGCCTTGAACTGGGCGCATATGCCCTCTGTTATTAAAGCAGTCTAAAATGAAGCAGCACTTTTGAAACTCCAGAGAAAATGTCCCTTTACGGAGGGGATCTATAACTTGCGCAGATTGCCACAGTGAGGCTTCAATGACTTCAAATGCTATGGTTGGTGAAGGGCTATTTCTCATACATTGTAAAATAAAAGTTCCTGAATTACTCCTCAACATTTCTTTGCGTACCAAGTGGCAAGCACTATAACATGGAACATGTTGCAGTTCCAAAGTCACAAAAAATGTTGCCCAGCCTACGCTCAAGGAGATGTTTCACATCTAAACCAATTACGCTGAACACTTTGTAGACATGGGTGTTTTCAAACTCTAGTTGTTTTATTATGTCCACAACAGCAGTCATTCTTTCCTGTAAAAATCTAAGAATACAGTAGAGTTTACATTTGTTTGCATCACTATCAGTATGTGAGCAGAGATCCTCACATTTCTTGGCTTTGGCATCCTCACTCAGCAAACATTCTGTAAACGGTTGCCACGTGGAGAATACAGCATTCATTACCTCTAGGACTAAGAACAACCAATTAAATGGCACAGTTGGGATGACTCTTTCTTTGATGCCACACAAAGCACAAAATGAGAAATATTTGCATTTTAGTTTCTGCACATAACAAAACAGTGCACCAGAATAGACTACAAAGTCATTAGCATTCTTCATTAACTTTGAAGATTATAAAGATGCTCTCAGCATACCATCTAACAAGTGGCAAGGATCTCTTACAGGGCAGCACTTCAGCTCAGGTATCGCTTTTGACGGGTCATCACATACCTTTTTCATATACATAGCTGAGTCACTGCAAATACAAACAAAATCACTTAGTCTACGTTGAAATTGGTAAGAGCTTTTTGCAGCAGCATCCCAAGTAACACTGCATTCTATGTTTTCCGCAAGTCTGGTGTTATGTTTTCACCAGTATTCCAGATGCTTGGTGAGTGCACTCTTTTCACATATACCTGTCCCTTTACCTTGCATTGAATGTTTAAAGC
Source organism: Lissotriton vulgaris (assembly GCF_964263255.1). Taxonomy (NCBI): domain Eukaryota; kingdom Metazoa; phylum Chordata; class Amphibia; order Caudata; family Salamandridae; genus Lissotriton; species Lissotriton vulgaris. The sequence goes on along the minus strand of NC_141691.1, from coordinate 159,916,004 downwards.
CTGGGGTGTTTTGCAATTGCCCTACTATCAATACTGACTCACTAGAAAAGGGGGCTGATGTATCAAGGGTTTTTACCTATTCTCTTTGGGTAAATTTGATGGTACATATTGGGAAAGATTCTTATGAAACCTACATTTTCCTATCAGCGAAAGACTCAAACGTAGTCAAAAAATCAAATATGATTTTGATATTTCCTGATTCTCTACAGTTTATAATATAATTAAACAACACCTAAAACATGCTTCTAACCCCTGTATCTTTAGACCAAAGACCACAAAACTGAAAAAAGCGAAAGGAAGAAGAAACACTATTGTAGTGACATCCCTAAACAACAATAATCAAGCAGAATAATATTAGTCTAGACTACTGCTACCTTATATAACATAGTTACAATGTATTAGACCCTTCGGGAAGAAAAACAAATGTTTCTTCCACTCTTTTCTTTGAATGGCATTTAGTTTGTGGTTGTACAGGTTTTGTTTCCAGTGTTTAAATGTTTACACTGGTGGGGTTTTAACAGTTATTGTAGGTTAAACCTAAAACTGGACAGTCTAATTATGATGAATCATTTAATCAGAAAAGGCCTAGTATGATGTATTAGATGCACTTTAGGGGACGGGTAATATCTGCATATTCTGAAGTGTTGGGAACTCTTTGCATTGCCTATTGACTGGCAGTTTGCTATCTGATGCTTCACAAGTGGAAACCAACATAGCAATAGGGCTTTAACCCATTGTCCCTAAATGGTGATGTATTTTACAGAATTTGGAGTGCCATCAGAGAAACAGCTAGTTGCTTTCTTTGACATTCAACTAGTTATCTTGTTCAAATTGAATTGTGCCCTGGATAAATGTAGTATTGCTCTGCCTGGATGTCCTCTTTATATTTTCAGTAAGTGTGACACTGTGTTGAACAGAACATTAAGTATCTCTACTGTTGGTAAATACTGGAAAAAAGGGACTTAAAAAGTTCTTACTATCCAAAATCAAAATAATTAAGGGGCCATGTACTTAACAAAAGATGTCGCAGAAAATGATTCGCATTAGTCTTTTTGCTGTTTTTACTACAGCCCCTCAGAAAGATGAACCAGTATTGAAATAGTGTCCATGCAGTGGATCTGTAAGTGGAGCAAAGTGTAAGACATATGAGAAAAAAGGGATTCAGCAGAGGAGGGAAGCACTCGGCTAGTAGAAGAGTTGGGGTAGGAATGAAGGTGAATTGAATGAGGGAAATGGAAAAGAAAGGAAAAACTAAAGGGGAGGAAACTACTAAGTTAATTTATGGAGAGTCTATCATCACTACCAACCTAAGCATCTGGTCAGGTTATTAGGATGTGATCAGAGAGGGCTTTCATGACCTTGTTCACTCTAGACCCTAGACCTTGTCTTTCACATAAGGCATTTCCCACACTCTAGTGATCACACACAGTCTCTTTCTGCATCACATTGTCTTTGCTCTTAAAGTTTGGAAGTGCCTTACAAAGATGTTCTTCTCTGCATTCTAGTGATTTCAAATTCATGGGGAATTATGTGGCATATTGGTCTACAGATGTGCTAATGAGCTGTATTGTAGCACTTGGTTACAGCACAGTTGTGTGAACTCCTGTATTTAAGTTTTCAGCTTCAACACATAGTCATTTTTGCATGGCTGTCACAGCATTTTGCAAGTTATGGGGAATGGGCTTGTGAGCATCACCAATTAAACTCGAGTTTAGAAAATGTGGGGAAAGCCTTAAAAAATACTATGAAAATAATATTGTGGCCCAAGTGATATTATTTTTGCATAAAATCACTAGGATATCCTTTGTGGCATGTTGGCTCCTTTAAAAAAAAAAAAAAAAAAGAGTCCAATGCATGTTCAAATGCCAGGATATTCACACTTGGCTGATGTAAAAAGTAATTGTGTCCTGTGTAGAAGAGGTGGGCTTTCTTGGGGAATGTTTGGGAAAATTTCATCATAAGTAAAGAAAAAGATCCGGAATGGGTGTATTCCTATTATACCGAAGAAATGATACTTCCAAACTTTGAAACAACTGTGAATGTTTCTGACCTATTTGGTACCTAAACATTTCCCCACGAGACTGAGGAACTTCCCATGCTTCCGACCCATTGGTTCCACCTTCTTTTCGCCCTCTCAGTTGTCCCCCATTCTGTTTTAACTTTCTTTTCTTTCTTTATTTACGTTCATTACAGCCAGATCTCTATGGCTCACAGATGTTCACAGGGAAGCTCCCAGAGGTGCGTCACAGGCCCAAAAAAGAAGCTTGCATCAAAGTGCTTCTTTGAGATGTCATGGCACTTGCAACCGCAGGTTCATGTGTGTGCAGTAGATTTGTTGCTTGGCTTGCCCCACCTTATTTATCATTTAGCCCCTCCTTCCGGATACCCGTGTTGCACATTGTTTTGCAGAGACTCTCTTTGAAGTATCCCCATGTAAAATTGATTTAGATTGGGGGGGCCCGTAGTGTGCAGAGGCACAATGAGCGGGGACTTTTTCCCAAGGCTCTGAAATTAGCTACCGCTACATTGTACTTTGTTGCAATGTGAACTGCCATTGCATCTAAATTAAACAAACTATGTTATTTAATGTTAAACCTGCAGGTATCAGCAATTTGATCTGCATATAAATTCCATCCTTAGTCTTTAGATGATGGCAAACTCTTGCAAGACGATGGCGGTTCCATACTGTTTTCTGAGCTCCAATCTCCTTTTCCATACACATTCTCACAGGGGCTCAGAAAAGAGACTTACATGCTGGCAGTGTTACAACTCAGTGTTTCTCTTTTGTAAAATTAAAGACCACTCCCCTCTATGCAAGTTTGCACAGTATGTACCCCGTTTCCATATATACTGTTTGGATCTCTGCAAATTGATTTGTCTGGGGGAAAGACTATCTTTTTAACCAGAATGTAATAAACCAATTTGAACAACAATATATATTCTTCCTTACGTATTAATGATTTGTCACAGTCCCATAATGCACTGCGTTGTCCACCAACACAGGATCCTCATGTTCTTGTCTGCACTAATTCACGGGGGACAAAAAGCTAAGCCTTTAACCATTATTCCATTGGAGATTGAAGTTAATTTAAAACATGCTTCATGCACTTTTTCTTTCTGATCACAGTCATAACTACTTTATTTTGTTTTGTTTCCTTCACTTTCAAATCTGGTTTTAGCTCTGTGTTTGATGGCGAGAATGATTCCATCTGTAACTTTCGAATGCCGATAAATGTAGGCTGTCAATGAAAGTGAGCTCAAAGGTAGCATGGAATAACTTTGTATATAAATGATGCCTGAAGAGACCAAAGTAATGTGCTGAGTTGTCTAATGTTCTCTTTTCTGCCTCTTTCTTTTTTTTTGGCATCCTCAGGGAATTCCGGAGCAGTGGGCACGGTTACTCCAGACGTCTAACATTACTAAACTGGAACAGAAAAAGAACCCTCAAGCTGTCCTAGATGTCCTTAAATTTTATGATTCCAAAGAAACTGTGAACAACCAGAAATATATGAGCTTCACATCAGGAGGTAGGTGGATGCTGGGCCTTGGCCGGGGTTGGGAACTCTATAGAAGGAGAATGAAACATACATAAGCCCATCAGACGTTCGGTGAGAAAACATAGAGGCAATTCTTGGTCAAATAAGCTTTACTGATTTTGGTATCAACATACCAACGTATAATTTGGAATCTTATTTTATCTGAATGTTAACCAAATATGATCTGGGTTCTGTCTTGTTAATCCAATGTCATACAGGAGCAGTACCTACCCCTTCCCTTCCAATGTGTGCTCCTCTGCCCCATCCAAGACAGAAATCTTGCTTAGTCACTGATCAGAAAGTCACCTTCAACAGACAAGAAATCCTACTGGTCAAGCTTTGTCATCCTCACCTTAACCTTACTCACAATTAAGCCATCCCCTTTAAACAAGAGTGTCACATTAGACCCTGGAGCTAATTTTTCTTGGACTGTGGCAACATGTTTTGAGTTCATGAACGACTGGATAACCACACACAGTATAGAATTTGAGTAGGAGACATCCAGCAAGTAATCTTATCCAGCCTAAGGTTGATTGAAGTCTTGCAACTGTGTCCAGCTGGTCTTATTATGCCCACATTAGACTTCAGATTGAGCCTGCATCCAGTTCTAATATTTTACATTTAAATCTATAATGAAAGTACACAACTCTGTGAGAGGAGAAATGATTGCATTAGAGTTTCTTCTCGATTTTACCTTACTGGTCTATGTGGCTATTCGTTCCAGAGTGAATGACTTATAGATGAACTAATAGCGAACTGGCCAGTGTAATAACCATGAAATGCGAGACCTTTGTGTAATCTGATGGTCACAGGCCAGAATCCTGCGGATCCGCTCAGCCTCCCATATTTTCCATAATCTGCAAGCTAAGTGAATTGTTTATATATTTAAGAGGTATCTCTTCCCATTGGAAAGCCAGTAAGGTAGAACTCTCATTAAACACACATGGTGCGAAGAACATTGTGTGAAATGAAGGTGACTTGTCCTAATCAAAACTGAACTGTCTTTCATTCTTAGCTGATTGGTAACATTTGCATTTTAAATTAATTCCGAAAAGTATAATTGAGATTGATAATAGTTTCACGTGCCCTGACTACATGGGACATTTTTGTATGTGCAATAGGTGAATGGGCAAAACTGTTTTTGCTGGTATTTGCACACCCATAGATTTCAGTCTTCCCATGACACATCAAGTGAAGGTGTAACACAACAAGAAAACAATATATAGCCGATTCCTGGAATGGGACATTTACTAGCCCATGATACCATACTGTGAGAAAATGCAATGAAATAACAATTGTAATAATTTTCCGCAGATTGGTTCTAACAGGACAAGTACTTAACATTCAAGAACCCACTACATATTAGGTTAAACCCAAAACTTATAAAGACAATTTCCTTATTCACATGTATTCTCTGCTCATCTTACCATGCCAGGCAGTGACTTGGTGTACATGCTGGAATCAGGCTGACACTGCCATCTATGATAACCCATCATCCAAAAAACCAGACTGGAAACAGAACAGATAGTTCTCTCAAATCTCTCAACTCAGAAACAAAATTATTTCTAGAAAGAAACCACTAAAGGAACTTTCATGTGTGCCATTGCAAAATCTATTTACTCTAATCAATTTAGTTTCATAGAGGTTGGGAACCACGAGTTCATAAAATAATCAGTTGTCGGATATAGGTTCATGAACTGAAATGTTTCAAAACAAATACTTGTTGGAAATATATTTGGTGTAAAGGGCATCCAGTTTACCTGTTGATGTTTCCATGGTCTTAGACCAAGTTAACAGGGTTGTTTTATGGGTTAGTTTGACTATTCTTGCAGTCTCTGCTCATTTGGTTTGAGTCCAGATAGTTCTACATTCTGGCACCTGGGCCTGAGTACTGGTTGTGTGTTCTCCTATTATTTAAAAAAAATAGTCCTGTCGAAAAGCTTAATACAAGCCTCTCTTCTATTTTCCCTATACCTATGTTACCTTCCGAGAGCCCTTGATTTTATTTTCCACCGGCATAAGACAGAAAGAATCTAAACATTCTGTTTTGTGCACATGATTTATTTATTCTGTACCTCCCACCCTTTTGTTTTCAAAGAGGTCTCAAAGCTTAAAACTCCTATGAGGGGTAGCCGTATTTGAAAATTACTATGTAGAAAAATTAAGATAAAAAAAATATATATATATATTGTGTACAGGTACAAGGTGTACAGGTACAAGATACATGGTATCGAAAACTGCAAACAGTGGAGCTTGTAAACAGAGCAATAAAAATGATCAGTCGGATCTTGACTGGTGTGGAACATAAGTAGGCACCTACACATTTTGGATGTAAGCAAACATCAAACACCCCCACCCATCTAAACCATGCCCCGCCACCCTCTATGGTGCCAACAAAACACTTCCTATGGCTTTGAGTCTGCCCTGTAGTGAGAACAGAAAAAAGGGTCTCATCATAGTACACTCCTCACAGAGTTTTGGACAACCGTGCCATAAACATGTCAAAGCCCAGCCCAGGTGACGGGCTGCTGTCATCACAGATATCAACCTGGACATGTTCCAGTAGCGTACCCTAGGGCTGCGATATGCTATAGTTCTAGATATCCACCCGTTCTTCCTTATTCCTCAGCCCCACTGAAAAAAACACCTGGGACCAAGCAGTGACTGAGGGGACAGAAGACTGTTTCCACCTCATAGTGGCCGCACTCTTGGCTAGAAGGAGAGCTGGATCCTGAAATCTAGTTGCGGGCTAGTCAAGAGATAGGCGAGGGAGACGGCCAAGAAGCAGGCCCATTGGAGGGTCGGGAAGGAGAACGCCAGTCGGGGTTATCAAAACATTGCGAATCTAGGCCCAGCACTGCTGCAGGGAAGGGCAAGCCCAGAGCATGAGAGTGAGGTCCCCCCTGGGGAGCATACACTGTGGACAAGTCAGGGTTGACTTCAGGAAAACCCTGCAAATCCTAGCCGGTGTTAGAAAGACACTGTTGAGGATATTAAACTGTATATACTGTATACATAGAGCCCCACAGAACACCCTGCAGGAGTAAGCAAGTATCTTATACCAGTCCGAGTCTTAAAGTACAAACTAGGTCCCCCTCCCATGCCTTTCAGAAATTCGTAGAGCCTTCGAATAAGTTGTTCCATGTGCCTGCTATTTAAAATATTTATAAAACTTCATATGTGGGCGGCGTCACTTCCTGGATGTGAAACAACTGCCATAAAGAACGCCTAATACATTTTTATGTTATGAATTGATCAGGCAGGAGTTCGCACTCTGACACTGATGTAGCAAAGGTCATCCGCTCCCTGGTTCTGGTAGAGGTCCCCCACAGTGGAGAAGCCTGCCTCATTCCAAGACCTCAGGTGACCGAGCCGTAACCAACCCTTGACGGTCAGGACGCCCAACAAAGGGATAGCTGTAGCAAAAGAAGTGTGCCCTGTCATCAGTTTACCCACTCTAGCCAAACACGCTGTGGACACTCTAAACATAATGCAATAGGCCATTACGTTAATTCCCTATGGGACAGCCCTTTCTAATGGAGGGAAATGTGGGAGCAGCTGAGTATCCATAATCTTGGCAAAGATCTTATAATCGGTGATGAGAATGGAAAGTGGGAGATAAGAGCCAAGGTCCATCGGGTCTTTATGAGGTTTCAATAAGGTGATAATGGATGCAGCATTAACAGACGAAAGGAGAGAGCCAGCGTTGTAGTAGGCCTGGAACAAAGTTTGCAACTTAGGCATGAGTCCTATACAGAAGTGAACATAAAATTGGGTGGACAAACCTTTGGGCCCCAAACCTTGCCCTGTGGAAATTCCTTCCATCTAGAGCCAATCTCCTGGTTAGAGATGGGTCTGGAGGAAGGCAGGTGGAACCGGGGGAGGAGGGGACAATTAAAACGACCAATAATATCATGTAAAGCGACATTGATGGAATATAGAGCATGTGCGACTTCGCTGGAATGAAGACAAATAAGCAATGGAGTAGGTTCAATGTAGCGAGCTGAGACAAGTTGCGTTACTAGGTGACCGTATTTGTGACCTTTGTTATGTGCTCTTGCTACATATGCCACCGGTTCGTGGCATGGAAGATCTCAAACCTATCAAAGAGGGCAGCCCGTGACCCTTTCAGGGCCTCCAATGTCCCAGTGTCGGCCACCACCGACCGTTCAGCCACTACCAGGACCGCCACCGCTTCCCGAACATCCAGTGCCAGAACCCTATGCACCTCGACAATATTTTTTATACAAATACCCCTGGGAGCCACCATAAAGGCATCCCATTCTATCAGCAGCGAGGAAGCTTTCCCCATGTTAACCCTGAAGAAGGCATTAATGTGGTCGAGAAGAGTCTTCCGGAAGACCGCTCCCTCCAGCATAGTTGGCGAAAGCCGTCAAGTGGGAATCTGAGAAGAAGGGGCCAGTCAAGCCAATTCTATGAGTAACCGCATTGGTGTAAGTTATAGTCAAAGTGTAGTTTATGAACTGGACAATAGAGAAGAAAAATCACGTTGGGTATTGTATGTAGCAAGTGTCGTCCAAGCACCAGTGGATGAGCCAACTTCAAAAATGAACATTTAACAACCTGGGGGATTAAGTCAGTGGCGGCATAGGCCGATCTCAGGAGGCATCGAGGATCATATTGAATTCTCCACCAGTGATCCCGAGAGCTGCTGACAGTTCTGCCATGGCAGCGGTGACTAGAGGCCAAAATGGCAAATGACCGAATATGGAGAAACATCACCCCGCAATTAATTAAACGGTCACCAAAAAACCCTGCGGTCTTCAGCTACATATGTCCAGTGCACCCTAAAGGGAGTGCCTGCCCTAATCCAGACCACGACCCCCAGGAATAGTCCAAATAGCCAGCACCAAGAACCCAGCTCCTCCATTTGGATTGTAATTTAACCACCTCTGTATCCAGCCGATGTGTCTCCTGGATGAGGGCCACATGCACCCCACAGCATAGCAAGGCAGCATGAACGTTATACCGTTTGTGCACCGAGTTAATTTCCTGGACATTCCAGGTAAGGAATGTATAAGTAGTAACCGCCTTAGTGTGAGGGGAAAAAAGGTTAAAGGGTGTCCCTCCCCCCCCCCCCCTCCCCCTCCCTGCCCCCCCCCCCCCCCCCCCCCCCAAGGCAAATGGTATTTCTGGTAATGTGGGAGACTCCAGGGGCAGAAGAATCAATGGAAGGACAGAATAGGGAATGAGCAGAAGGGCACCATCGAAACCCCGAATGGATGCGAAAGGCATCCATAGGACAGTTAACTGTGAAACTGTCCAACAACAAACAATCCGAACAAGGAAAGAAAAACAAAAGGGCCCCCACATGGGGCAGGAGGAGACATAATAACCATCATAACTCACAAGCAAAACTGCAGTAGGTGCAGGGAGGCAGCGGTGGAGCCAGTGTGCCCCCAGCCCCACAGATGGAGATATTACATCCTCACATCCAAAAAGTCTTTCTTGGCTAGATGTACTTCCTAATAATATTTTTAGTGCTGTCTTATTGGTCATTTTGTCCTCAGTGTTGTAGTTTTTTCACCATCGTTTTTCTAAAAGTTTACAATGCGTTTTCATAAGGATATACCTCTCTTGTATATGTCCCCAATTGAGTACGTTTTCACTTCTGAGTCAGAAGGCACATGATCTACAATGGTGATGGGAGAGCCAATACTATGTTGTCCTTCGCAGGTGGAGTAAACCTTCATCAGTGAAATTACATGTGTCCCCTTGGAATAAATGCAGAGCTGATGAAGACCATATCTCAAATATACGAATATGAAAATGAAATTTATCTTCATGATAATTAATTAGTTGATGAACATGAAGGTTTAAAATCAAGCCGAGCATTCATCGACAATGATCAGATTAAGAAGCGAGGGTAAACGCCATCAGTGTCGCTGTTTCAGTGGTACTGCGGACAGTGTCTGAGTGACAGGACCGTCCACACTCTATTGATCACATCCTTGTTCTGATCAGCAGTCGGATTGCTGGAGGGTTGATCTAAAAGAAAAAAATGCGCAGTTGTCATTTTATTGGATTCATGGGTTTTATTTTCATGGGTAAATGAGATTTGTGTGTTTGCTTTGAGGGAATTTTGAGTTCTACGACAGCAACAACCCTTCCGCACTCCCCATTAAATCCTGAAGACATTTCTATGCGTATTTCACTGTTTCCAGTTCTTTTTAAATCCTGAATATAATGCATGGTGCAGAAGTACAAGCAAAACATCCACTTGTCTCTGCCAGTGCTCTATTTATAACAGTCTGTGTAGGAGGGCAAATGAAAATAGAAGACAGTATGCCATTTTAAAGCAGCTGGGTGATTATGATGGGGTCAAAACAAGCTAATCCAGCCTCCCACATACTGTTCAGAGCTCAGATACAAGATGAAATGACTGGAGGAAGGCGCAGTGTTTTAGTCTACATTTCATAATAGACAGTTGATTCATTTGTTATGTATTATTGTCACTTCTAGGTGTTTTGGTACTGTCTGTGAAAAAGGCAAGATTGACAATGCTGGAAGGATGTGCACTCCGTTAAACCACAAGTTTTTCTAAAATTAAGTCAGTAGCAGTACAATATTCTTTGCTCAACACACCACTCAGTGAGCTAAAATCAGCATGATAGGTGACCCGTCCCCTAGTTTCTGTTCCAAAAAGACAAATAAAATTCAATTAGCTGAGAACGTATAGAAAAATTCGTAATTTTAATTGAGTGTACTCGGTCCTGTCTACAAAATCCCAGGCTCTGCGACATATTGTTTATTTACAGTACAGACTAACCCAAGGGAAGTTTGCGAGCATGATGCATTAATGCACTAATAGAAACTCCTTCATAAGATGTACACACCACATTACTCCATTTTTACATGTCTAATTAATTCAACAATTGAAAGACTAAAGTTCTGTGTTCACTTTCGAAACAGAAGTCGAAAGAAACTTAAAACCGACCTTTTTTTCAATAGAAATCCATATTATGTGTGAATGTTTGTTGCTGTCTTTCGATGGTTCCTGAGGCAAGCCAAGGACATTTCCATCTGTAAGGAGACCGACAGCTAATTTCACCCCTTTTCGTCAAGGCTGCTCAATATTGGACCCGGGTGAAGCATCAGTTGTCCATACAATGTTTGAATCGCCATGAATTCCTGGATTAGTGGTTTGTTTATTTATATTACGACTGATGAACTGTAACGCCCAGAATACAGAGCAAACGCAGATCAGGAGGTGCTCTTCACACTTCGCCCTGGAGAATTGCTTCCAAGCTCCTCCACTTAGTATTTTTGTGGTGCCAGGCCTTCCTACATCAGCTGCACGGTGACAAAGTATAAGATCATTTAGGCTATCTGCCTACCTGCAAAGGTGACAGTTGTGGCTAAGATTTGGGTTGAAAAACTGGTAGTGTCTTCAGGAACTCTCACGGAATTTGTATTGGGTGCATGTTTTCCCCACTACACATGCAATTGTGGCCTGTCTGGTGACCACCACATCTCTGCCAGTTTTTCTGGCAGCCTCCTGCCTGGACTTTGGCAGCAGGTGGTGGTGCAGTTGCCTGGACAGACATTGTGCATACCTGTGCCGATGAATGAGGTGACTAAGCTCCCTTCTGTGTGGTGAGTTAATGAAGCATGGAGAAGATGACCCGACAAACTTGGAGTAGGTTATAGCAGGACACAGTTGCCGATCCCTGCCATATACTGCCATAGCTACGATGAACCTTATTTACGCGTCTTTTTGGAAGCCGACGGATTGTAACAACGGCTCTATTACCCATTTAGGACCACCTATACGTATCTCACCCTAAGGGCGGTGGGCCTTTTTCCGACATATAACACGTGTTTTTGAAATGGGTCACAGACTACTGTTGTGACTCATGCCTTTCTTGGGGGCTCGCATATACTTTGCTATTGTGCTTCAATTTCTTTGCATGGGGTTCCTGCTAATTTGGGGGTACCCATGTAAGTAGGTTTATTACTTTTGCACCTTCTAGTGATTGACACTTTGGGCTGCTTCCCGACTCTAACTGGTGTCCCTCACACTTTTTAGTCCTGATGAGACCCCAAATCCTACAGTGTCGAAATGTGTCAACAATACTAAAATATCCTATCCTTTGACTGGAAGGATTGTTGTGAGAGCTTTATGTAAACCAAAGTGAGGTCGTATGTTTTTTGTTGTTGGAAACCCTTGTTCTTTTGTATGTTATTGTAGCAACGTACATGGTGGTGTTTTTGTATTTCTTTTTTGGGTTCTGTTTTATGTGGGACAGTTCATATTGCTTGCTTGTTCCTTGCAATAACACAAATTCGAATATCATACCGGCTTGTTTGTGTTGAATCACCAATTGTGAAAGATTTCAGTGTTCAGTCTTCCCTGACCACCTCCTACCATGTTCTGAACTTTGCCATTGTGCTTTTGTTTAAGTACACAGGTAATTGTTCGAAGGGAACTATATAATGAGAAACAACTTATTTAAACCCAAGTTCTTTTTAAGTAGTGTTTCCTTTTTATTAGTGTATCAAATCCAGGAAATCTCAAGCGCCCTTGAAATGGGTGCATATTTCCTCTACTCCACAAACCATGTTGGAGCAAGAGTGGCCTGTCTGGTGACAACCACAGCTCTGCCAGTTTTTCTGGCAGTCTCCTGCTTGGACGTTGGTAGCAGGAGCAGGTGGTGCAGTAGCCTAGCCAGACTATGTGCATACTTGTGCAGCTGAATGAGGTGCGTAGATTCCCTTCTGTGTGGTGAGTTGATGCAGCATGGAGAGGGTGAGCCACCACACCTGGAGTGGGTTACAGCAGGACACATGTTAGAACCACTACTTGTTTGGGGAAACGGGCACTACAATGCGGCCATTTCCACGAATACCTTAACCACGCATGCATTACAACGCATGCGTGGTTACCACGAAAGCCTTTATCACACATACCTTTACTACGTGGTACGTAGTAAAGGCATGTGTGGTAAAGGGTAAAAAAAAAAGAGGGGGTTTGGGGGGGGGGGGGGGGGAGTCTTCCCCCCCCCCCCCCCAATAAAACTCACCAGAAGAAACGTAGAGATGTGCAGGAAAACAGCATCGTTTAAGAGGAAACGGAACGGAACTTCCGCTTCCTCTTAACGACGTCCGACGTCACCATGGAAGAAATCGAGGAAAAGGTTATGCGTAGAAAAACCATTCCGTTGCAACGCATGCGTGGTAAAGGCATGCATTGTAAGAACATACAACCACTTGTTTGTAATACTTTATTATAAATGAGAAGTGATAACATTTTGTTATCATAGGTGCATTTCCCACACCAAGTGAACCTGTAACAAAATGAAATATGTTGCGTTGACCAGAAATAACTGCCCCCACTCATTATAATTCAATATTATAACAATGAACAGAAACAGCACTCATCCAAGTACGGAGCCCTCCTCTTCTTAGCATCCTAACTCGGACAAAAGAGCTACTTTGCATAGTGTGGCCACAGGCTAATGAGAAGCAACAGCTGATACCAGACAGGGGATACTAGTCTAAACAGTACTACATCTCATTTGTTGCCCATTTTAGATCATTAGCTTTTTAAATGGACAGATGGTTCTTAGGGGGGCCAGCATAGATAATGCATAGGCATAGGAATCATCAATGCTACCATAGATATTTAATTGTGTAGTCTAGTTACTAACTATTTATGTATGGGTCTACCTATATTGTCCTATCCCAAGGGGGGTTCAGATTTTCTCTATCTTATCTCCTGTTATTTCCTTTCTTCTGTGTGCCCTAGACATTTGACAAAGCTTATGGGGGTTTCCCTCTCTCCCCCTATGTCTTCCTCTATGACCCACAGTTTACTTACTTGGTGCCCATTAACTTCCACCTGTTTCCTTTCTGTCTTTATCAGCAGCATCGTTTCTCATGTTTACGACTATAATCTATCTTTGTTGCCATTATCTGTGATATTCCTGATCTTTCCCAGAACCTCTCCCCACCAATTCTAACCTGTAAAGTCCTTCTCATCTCCAAAGCTTGGTATTCCCTCCTCATCCACATTTCTCATACACTCATTCATACTCATTCTCCACAGTCTTTTAACCCTGTATCTCCTGGTTCCTTTTCGCTCATCTGTGGTTTAAATCCAAAATGGGCCCAGTGACATACACGATTTAGATGATTGACACATAGGTAAATGCTATACATATACTTGTTTTGTTCCCTGAATGCATCTTATGTTTTTTGGAAGAGAGCGCTACGTGCAGTGACCACCCTAACTTACTCTTTGCTTTTACATTTCAGATAAAAGTGCGCATGGATACATTGCTGCCCACCCTCTGGTGAGTTCTAGGCTGATCTCTTTTGTAATGACCTGGGAGACTTTAGTACAACCAACATGTAGAATCCTTTCCGTTCTTTATTTACTTGAATGTTCTACATCCTACACGATTATTACACTCTTTTATAGGATTTCTAATGCTCAGTGCATTCTGTTGGTTTCATCCCTTAACTGTAAAACAAAAAAGCACATTTGGCCATAAGAAGTTTTTTTCCAGAACCTGTTTTCTGATTGACTTTTGCCAGACATTTATAATGTGCATTTAGTTAGGAAGTGAATGGGGTTTTCTTGTGCAAGGTAATGGTGTTACAGACGGGCACACTTTCTGCAGAGAATATTTTTGTCCGTAAATATGCTCTCCATATGGTGATAGACTTGTTTGACCTGAGGGTGGCTCAGCAGACCTCTTCTGAAACGTATCTAGGTGTTCTAGGTTTTCAAAAGGATGTTTAATTCTGATGCACTCAGTTTGAATGTAGCTGACAACACAATGTACCTCGCAGTGATGTGGTACTGCAGATATTGGACGAGCATTTACCCGTCTGCAGTGCACATTTTCTAAATCTTATCACATCAAAGAAGAATTTAATAATATTTTTAATAAATATTGAAGGAAAGGTGAGGCCATCTAGAAACCAGTGGATGATTACCAATGTAGCCAATACATTACTCAATCTAAGGCGCTGTAACGCAAAGTATTGGATAAAAAAAGAGACAACATGTTTGTGTGTTGTGCAAAAGGGACTGCTTTCGCTGTGTTGTGTATGATGCTTTCCGTAATGTGAGCACTGTGTTCAGTAGATTTGCCGGTAGACAGCATTTGTACACCTTGATGACTTCCAGTTATTTTCTATGGAGATATTGTTGAAAATATACACCAGGTTCAAAATATTTTACATTTAGCATTTGTTCCCCACAGTTTATGCCTGTTGTGCCCCCTCATCTGGTAGACATCTTAACACTCTTTGTGAATTACGACCCTTTTACAGTTTCAGTGAATTAGGTGCTGTGGAAAATGCAGCAAGTGAATTTGCATAGGTTTGTGACTAGTTTTGAAGTTAGCACTCTGGGTGCTAACTATATTTCCATTCCATCTCAGTGGCTACTTCTTCTACACTTCTCTTGGTACAACCGCCCATGCACACCTATCCTAAAATTACTTGTGCATAATATATTGTGGGCACAGCACATAGGTCCATATAATGTACTTTATACCTTTTATGTTGTCTTTTTCAAAGCCTATGTTTTGGGAAAAAATGGGAAACTTTTTTTGTGAATGGGTCCCAATGTGTGCCAACTCTGTCTTTGAGATATTGTTCTGAAAGTTTAGCAGTGGCCCCAAATAAATGTCTACGAAGGGACAACTGTTGGAGCTAATGGTGAAAGGCCTGGAAGAAACGATTACACTGCTATAATAACAGTTGCTATCTCGCACGGCGATGTGCCAGACAAACACACAGAAAAGTTTATATATCAAAGTTAACTATTTCTTCCATAGAGATAAAAACATTTGTGATCGGTGAATGCCCAAGTCACATATTTGGATGAAGTTCCTACGATATATTGTTTTCTTTAGGCATTAGGTTCTGGTTGGTATGGTGCTATCAGCCAAACATTCCCGTTCCATCGGTAGTACTGTGCTACCTTATGGTGTATGGTGGTGGTAGTTGTGAGCAGCTACCCTGAAAGTCCCACTCCGAGCACACCATCAAGACAAACAGGACCTACCTGCATTGGTGCCTGCACTCAAGGTTGACCAATATGACATGCCCTGGGATTGACTGCGGAGATTGGGTTTATTTAGGTGATGAATAGACCTGGATTTGCTGGTCTTATTCTGGATTATTTGAATGGGCTGCAGCAGCATATCTCTAAATCCTGAAAAGGTGAATATAGAGGGCCAATGGGAACACTGCTGATTCCCAGGTAGACCGTCTGTGGCAGCCTCTACCCATGGGTGGAAGAACCACACACGCAGTATTTCACCCTATAATGACATTGGGAGTAATAATTTACTAGAAAATAGACAAAAATCCTGGTTGCAAATCCATACTGACTGCAACCAAACAGTTGGCTAAGTAGAACAGACCAAGCATCCCATTTTTCTGCCTCTGGTGGGTGGTGTGGGATTTGTTTACTTAATCCGTCTCTGCCACAGTACTCCCAGTCTGTAGTATTCACCACCAGCCGAAGACAGTATAGGTATTCCCTACTGATGTCAATGACCCTTTAAATCCAACCATGATCTTTCCCAGATGCTGTTGCACTATTTGAGCCAATTACAGTGCAATAAATTGTCCTCAAAGACTGTATGTCTAGACAATAAATGGAACAATGAATATTCTTTTTGTGTAGTAGCACACGATTTAAGATGTCCAAAGAAGCCTTCATCACTTAAAAACATGAAATGGTCTTGGAAGATGTTTTAAAGAATATTAATTTGATAACTGAGGTAGCCCTCTCAACTATTGTCAAACGATTGGGCATACCTACACTTAATTGCCGTTTTGCCAATACCACATACATGCTAATAATTTTTGATCAAGGTATCACCTGCCTAAATTTCCATGTTGTAGGTACTGTCCACTTCTAAAAAATTCCAAATGATTTACACCATCAATGCATTTCCAATGATTGAGATGAGCCCAATCACGGAATATATGGATACCTGGTTATTTGAAATATTTTTCGCACAAACTTTGATGTGTGCCGTGAGGATTTTTGGTCACACTTGGTGGATTTGCCCTCACATGCATCAGTTGTATTCCTCACAGTACTATACAAAATATTTTGTTGCCAACCTCACAATTATTTCTAAATTTATCAGAAAATAAATTGTGATATTTGAACTACAACTTGTAGAGCTGGTCTCCTTCATGATCCTTTGTTATTCTGGCTTCTGAGATGAAATGTATTTGTTTTATCTGCCAGTCTTGTGTGATTCATTGCATCTTCGAAGATCAGTTCTCTGTATCGTTAGTCAATGGGTTCTTTGCGCTTGGATCAGTATTCTGGATAATCGTTCTGCACATGCTTGTTCCCTCGTTTTTTTAAATTGAATGTCATTCCCAGGATGTTAATCCATCCTTGTGAGTACTTAGCTGTAGTCTATTTTGTCCCTACATTCTTCTTACCCCTCTCTGTCTACTATCTTTTCTTTTCATTTCTCCCCTTTACCATTAACTATATCCCTCCTTTCTCTTTCAGTTGTTTTTTCTTTACCTATGTTGTCTGCTGCGGTATACACCCCTGTCTATACCCTTCCCCCTGTGTATATGATGTGTAAATGCTACTACCACTATCCCTACCCATACCCAGTATCACTAGTCCATCTCATACCCCAGTAATTCTACTGCCCCTCTAATTCCCCTACTATATCCGAATACCTCAGCCTATGCGTGTAAACTATCACTCTTACCCTTCATATCACAGCTGTAATCTACTAACGTCTTTAATATTATTTACAACTGTGTTTTTACCCCTGCCTGTACTGCAGCACCTCTACCCCTACGTTTGCCGTTCTATATCTACTCCTAACTTTAGCACAGTAGATCCACCCATATATTTGTTCTTCAACCTCGGTTTACAATCTAGTCCCTCTTCCCCTATCTATTCAATAGTACCTCAACCCCTCCCTAATCTTTAATACCGTGACTATACCTTTTTACCTGTGCCTTAGTACCTCTGTTCGTAATTATAGCTCCATACTTCTGCTTCTATCATAGTGTCTGTAACCCTACCAATACACTAGTAATTAACCACTACTTAAGCCCTAGTACTACATTTCCCACCTACACCCGAATATCCTTCTACCCTTTCCATTAATCACACAGCTTTTCTCATTTCCTGTTTTCTTGTTCCTGTTTTGGCCATCTTTCCCCAATTCATTGCGTCTTTCTTGTTGAATGTATTTAATTCTTTTAGAATAAAGTGTTTAGCTTATTTCAGAAAGTCAGGGTCAGGCTGTTCTTCATTTTTAGATTTTCCCTGGAAATAGGTACAACTGTCACAACAAGGTGAGGAAGATATCTATGATTGTCAGTTTATTATTAATTCAACATACGTTGATTAACAGTTACCAATTATCTGGGAGCCCAGCATAAGTGAAAATTGGAGGTCAATAATTGAATAGGACAACTTGGCACAGTTAATGGATGATCTCAGGCAGGGACATTTTGTCCACTTTTAAACATTTTCTTAGAAGGCAACTGTATTTATTTTAAGGCCCTGAAAAATTATATCCTTTTAGCTGTTTGACTAATGTAGGCTTGATCTCTAATTTTCATATTAGGTGATCAGAAGTATACAATGTTTTCAATTATCCTATTTTTTCTGTCATCTGGCAGGGAGGCTCTGATGTGTACCATTTTCTGCTTCAGTGAATTTATTATAACTACATTGTATGGTGATCTCTCAGGTAAACCCTTTGGAGGCCTTCTCCCTTTCCAGCCAGAATAATGAGAGGAATCCAGAAGAAAGAATCCATCTTAAATACACTTAAAATTCTCTATATTTTCTGCCACTCTATTTGTAAGATTATCTATCTCCCATATAATAGCAATGGCCTTCCATCCCTCATAGACAAGATCCTGTTGTATTTGCTGTAGTCCATTGTTAGACCTGACATCATTGGCCTGAGTCTCTCCTCCCTTTTTTCTGTTTGCCGCCACTGTTTACGATGTTTTTGCTGGTATATTGCTTTGGGCACTGTGCAACTGCTGATCAGTGCCAAAGTGCAAGTGCTCCCTATGTAAAATTGCTGTATTGATTGAATTCCATGTTTGGCTTATTTGGTTTACTGTCAGTCCCTAGTCTAGTGCACCAGGAGTGCCAGGGCTTGTAAATACAAATGCTGCTCGTGGGCTTGCAGCACATGTTGTGCCACCCACAAGAGCGGCCTAGTAAAAGTATGTCTAAAGGTCTGCCATTGCTAGGCCTACGTGCAGTCTGGTACTGTCATGCTGACTGCGCAAGTACACCTACTTGCCCGTCCCCAAACCTTCCCTTAACTTCATGTTAGTCATCCCTATGGTAGGCCCGAGGGCAGGGTGCATTGTAAGCATAAGGTAGGACAAGCCTGACCAAGTTGGCATGTCCTTATAGTGAATTACAGCCATATTCGTTTTTCACTATTGTGAGGTTACCTGGTCTCTATTAGTTAGAATGGGCTGCCAGGATTATTAATGCTATAATCCTAGCTGGCTCGGGGAACATGGTACAATGTCGAGTTTGGTATCCCTGAACTCGGGGTTTAATAACGCATCCGTTTGTGTGGATGGTTTTTGGGCTCTGGGTTTGAAAATAGCACTTTTAGAAAGTGGCTATTTTCTTGTGTAACTATTTCTGGTTTCTGCTGGTTTGGTGTGTGTGTGACAGGGGCTGGGTGGCTCCAGAGTTCTGAATGAGTCTGTGTTGGGTGAGTGGTGCATTTGCATTGAGAGTAGGGGGAGAGTAGTTCCTGATAGCCTGCCCTGCCTGATACAATGCTGGCTCCACCTCCTGCCGGGCGACTGATAGCTCTGCTCCTGCCAGTGACAATACTGGCTCCACCTCCTGCTGGGCGTCTGAGGACCCATCCCTGCACAGTGAATAGGCCAGGTGCCTCTGCCTGGCTACACCCACAACAAACCCAGGAAGAAGGGAATTCCCCTGCATGGACAAAGGGATCAAAGCCAAAAAGGGGTATAAGAGAAGGACCCCTGAACCAAGACTTTAGATCACTTCTGACAAGGAACCCTGAACCAAGGACAAGAAGCCTGCGGATCCAAGGACTTGCCTACCCCTTCTGCCAGAGTGCTGTTTGCTGGGGGGAATCCTGCAGTTGCTGCTTTATTTTTGCCAAGGAACCAGGAGAGAGGAACTGAGTGTGTACTCTCAAGCTTTGTCAAAGAAAATCTCCAAGGGCTGGAAGAGTGCCAGCCTCCTGTTGAAGTCACAGGGCTAAAGGACTTCATCATTTGCTAAAAGTGCTTGTTGCTGGAACCTAAAAGTCCAGCGCCTCTGAAGAATCCAGCAATCTCGACGCCGACGGACGCCGCCGAATTCAGCTCGACATCGTGAGTAACGGCTCCGTGTCCCGCATCCTCGACACCAGGCCCGATCGACGCCAGTAGCGACGCCAGTGAGTAGCGAGTTCGGTTCCAGCTCCAAGTGACCACGTGCCTGCGCCGCCGCTGATCGCATCGACTCCGAGCCCTCTCGACGCCGGGAGCGCTGCTCACTCTTGCAACATCATCATCGACGACGACGCCGTATCCTGCTTCGCCTCGGGAGCGCTGCTCCTGCCTGACATCTGTTGATGCCGCAGCAGGTTGCCCCAACTCCGAGGCCCGATCGACGCTGAAGACATGACGCCGGACATCTCGACGCCGCTGATCGTGTGCTTCGCTTTTCCAAGGTACTGTGTTGTGGGGGTCTGTGTGACTCCGGGCTCGACGTAGCGCTCCTCGCGGTAGACGCCGAACCTTTGGATTAACTTTGCCTCGACGTCGTGTGACTCCCGTGTGGGTTACATTGTTGCGAAGAACTGTGTTTTAAAGAAGAAGAGTTGCTTTTGTTACTAAAGACTTTGTGCTAAGAAGAAACTACACTTGAGCTATTATTTTTCCTTCCAAGAGTATTTATTAAGATTGTGGTATATTTTTGTCGTTATTTAGTCTTGTGCTAAGCCTTATATAAAAATCCTTATTTTTATAATACTACTGTGTCGTGCCCATTTGTAGTGCATTCACTTTATTACTGTATGTGGTCATAAATGCTTAACGCACTGCCTCTGAGATAAGCCTGTCTGCTTTGCCAAGCTACCAAGGGGGTGAGCAGGGGTTATCTAGGTGTGTGATCTCCTTGCCCTGACTAGAGGAGGTGAGTCCCTATTTGTCAGAAGTGTATATCTCTGCCAACTAGAGACAGCCAAGTCTAATATCCATCGATTCTAAAATCTAGAACTCCTACCCGCTCCCCTCCGATGTCTCATTCGAGTGGAGAGGTAGCTTTATCTTAACTCTGAATCTGTAGAATCAGCATCCTTGCCTATGAACAAGCAAACCTTCATAAACCACCTAAAGGTATCTTTTTATCAGCAGCGTTTCTACTGGCCTACAATATAATGTGTGGTGGGGCAGGAGGGGGGGTAGAGGTGGGAGTGGACAGACAATAGAATAGGGAAAATTAAATAAATAATTCTTTATTCGTCTTCTGTCGACATTCCCCATCTAAAATCCTCCTCCCACTGCGCTTACCTGCATGGGCCACTGCTGGTCAAACTCTAAGTCAAGAGTCCTGCAAAATGACGACAATTTAAGCAGGTATGCAGCAAAGTGAATTACGGTTGCACAAAACATGAACAAATAAAAAAGAAAATAGAGATGCTTACATAGAGATGGTTACCTCCTCCTCATGACCGTTAACACTCATGTCTGGCCTCTGTCATGTTCAGTTTAGGTATCTACTAAAAGTCAAATATTCTATGCAAGATGATTAGCATTTCATTGATACAGTACACTACGAAGAAAATATCTTGCTATTGTAGTGCAGTGATGTTTTCATGTAAAGAGCCTAATTTATTCTGGGAGTCCGCTTTATTCTAGAGCTTGTGGTCCTGTAATTCAACTTGAGATGTTTATTCTGTTTTGGAACAATTTAGTTTGAAGATAAAACTACTCCCACTTTACAGTAAAGAATTCAGCTAACTCTGCAATCATGTCAAACACAAACTGGTAAGCCAGCAAAGTAAGCTGAAAAATCAGTTGTGAGTTATTTACTCGTCCTGGCTTCACCGATGCAGACTTTTTCTTTCTTCACTTATTATTAAAGTGTCTAGAGGCTGTTTATTTTATGGAGTGTGCTATAAAATATATATTTAATGTTGTTGTTATTACTAAAGCACTAAATTAAAAAAAAAACAGAACGCTGTAGTTTAAACTTGAATTGAAAATAAAATGATATTGCATCACCTCTTTTTATGTAGTAAGTTGGTTTATTTTGCAAGATGCCCAGAAGAAAGTGGTATATGGCAATATAAACACCAGCAATCCCAGTTTGAGTACTATCATTTACATATTGAAGTATATTTCATTTATTATGTGTGTGGTGCTGATATTTCAAAGTGATACCTCCAACAGGGTACATGATTCAATATCGCACTTGGTGGGAAGCCACATAGTCTTTTACATTTCTCATTAAGGTGTACTGATAATTTATTTCCTTTTTGTTTGCAACCAAGGAGGAGCCAGACGCATTTGCTGCATATAGAGTATGGACTTTATTCACAATTTATATCGTACAGTATCAAAATAGTTAGTAATAATGAAATTTGAAAAATGATCTTTGCCTGCAAAACCTACACTTTGACTATAGAGTATTAAACTGTGATAATTGTTTTGTTTGAATTAGTTCTTAAGTACTGTTAGATAAGCAATTTGTATTTTGTCTTCAATTGTGAATTTAGGCTACACTAGATTAAACTAGGTTACATAAATTTTGGTTATACAATGCATCCAAAGAGTCTTTGATCAGTACAATTCAAGCCGATGAAAAGGTTTAACCCCCGGGCTTAGGGAAATCATTTTACAAAAGCTTTAAATTAGACCGATGCACAAAATTAGATTTTTGAGCTGCAGAATCTAGGCAAAATCTAGACAACAAGAGCTCTAAAGAACATGTTAACCATCAATAGCTGTTAAAAAAAATGTGGCTGTATTTAAATAAAAGTTAAATCCAATATGCCTTATAAGCGAACCCCGGTGTGTTGTCAGTAACTCCTATTACACTGTTGCCAATTACTTTGATTATACCGTCTATCATAATCCTAACAACTAGGCAATCCATAGTTATTCATTACAAGGTCTTGTAAATGGTACCTACAACCCTCTTTCTTTTAACGTACTACATTTAAAGCCCTGACATTGAGAATGACTGCCTACCTGATGGTTTTGTATTCCACTAAACGATTTATAGTGATCAATGTTTATCGGAGCTTCATTCACTTAAATCTTTCATTCATCACTCCTCTTATTTCCTCTTTTACCATGCTTGCTTCCTTTCCTAAACTGAATTTTCCCTCTTTTTTATAAATAGTTTACCCCCAAACCTACCTAAGAGTGATATCAAGTCATTCAAGTGAATAATTCCTCAAAATCGATGTTCTCTGTTTCTTCTGCAATACTGACTCTACCTTCTGGTCTGATTTATTTTTTTATGGGCTTTTTTTTTTTTTTTACAACATAATTTTATTGTTGACAGCCAAGACAAAGAGAATGCCTCACAGGGCATCAGCAATACGCATAGAAGGCAACATACACTGATATCAACATTTTCAACTATAGCATGAAATTGGTCATACAAAGAATAATTTGTTTCTGTTTGAAGAATAAGACCGTCTCATATATAGGGAGAGTTTTAGCCACCCATAACCACAACCAGCATGTGTACTATATATATTCCAGTCCAATTCATTCCTTAATGGCATTCTTTACAGTTAACACATGAAATAAAAATTACTCATGAGCTAGCAATATCTGTTTTCACGTCTTTCAATTACAGTCTGACTATTTCCATTTTGAATAATCAGAAAATGATAGAAGCTTTTGGGCAGAGTCTAAACCTGTTTAATCTCATTTATTTCCATCCAACAAGTGGAAGGAATGGTCTAATTAATACCAACCTCCCCACAATTCCATCCTTTTATGTCTAACACTCATGGCTTGCTCCTTTGCTCCTGTAGTGTGTTGCCATTCCCTTCCACGCCTGTCACACCCACTACTCGCAGTCCTCCAATCTCCATACTTACTACAAAAAGAAATTCCTACCTTAATATACCCTGGTACATGGACCTATTCCTGAATTCTTTCTCTTTTCAAGTCTGTTGCTGATTCCTTAGACACTCTTCATATATAGAGGTTGAAAATGATAGGGTAAAGGATGTATCCCTAGCATACTCTGTTGAAACCAGTGATTTTCTAAAATCGTGGCATTCCTATCTGTACGAGCTGATAGTGGTTGGCAAGATGAAAGGTGAACCTTTGCAAGGCTGTCTCGGAGAAGTCTAGGTATTTTCCAGCGATGGGGATCAGTCTTATCCACATGCCCATTCACAAATGGAAAAGGTTGATGCACAACTGCAGATCAGTAGACTGTCTTGGATAGCGGAAATGAACGTAGGCCTCCATCTAGGTTTTTTGTTCTTGGCTCAAACTATGAGAAAACACTCCACACAGACTATAATGGATCAATAACTTCCACTCTTAGTACTTTGTTTTCATGTCTTTATCATGAAGGGAAACTTACTAATAGGGTGACGTAATTCAGAGAGTTCATTAGTATACACTGACCAAGTGACTAATACATCCATCACCTGATCAAATCTACCTCTTCTCCATAAGAGTGATTACCTAGAACCCACCATAAAGGAACTAATTATACGCTCTATTATCTGGTTGATCTTCGCGTCTGCTGAGTCAAACTTAATTACTTTTCTACAGACTTGGGTCAGAGATTACCTCTTACCTGAAGGGAGTAAATGGTAAACCCCCGAGAAACAGACACAATTAAACTATTCCAGTGGGAAGGTCCCTTTCTCTGCAATGCCTGTCCTTAGCCACTGAGATTGTAAAAACACTTCCTAAAAGTCAGAAGATGACTAAAAACCTGTCCACTATCTAGTTGCTCGACCACCATCGTTTTTGTAGCTTAAGAATGCAAGCTCTGCACTGCTCGTCCTTTCTTGTCTACGGAGATTGGTTAATTCTACATCAGCATGAATTATCTATATGGGTTTGTGAATGGAACAACGAGGGGTCGTTGTACTTCACCGCTTTCATTAGACTTTTTTCTATCTTCTGGCTGAATCGCACCCACTCATCTTCATCACCTTAATTTGCTTCTTCAGTGGTCTGCGGTATGACGTTAAATCTTTTGGGTTAGAAGGTGCTTCTCTGTGAAGTCATATCAGTTTGCTCTACAGTTCTCAGATCTTGCTCCAAGAGTCTGACATCACTATTTTCTTTTTGGTCCCCTAGCTATGGATTGCTTCATGTGAGAATATAGTTCCTATAATATCTAAGGCAAGCCCAATTCGCTCATGTCGTTGTAGTTAACCTTTTTACTAAAGAACATCTTTGATTATTTTCAATCTCTTGGCATGTTTGATCTCACTGTTTTATTTAGTCAAGATTTTAATTATCTGGATTTAAAACATATTCTTATTACAATAGTCTTCCTATGTATTGTATACTAATAATCACAGGAGCTTGCTGGTGCGTGTCTGATGTTGTAACGCTTTCCATAAATAAAACAAAAAGCCTTCACTAGGTGAAGTATGCAGTGTATCTTTTGAAGAGAGATGTCTAATGTGGCTGTTGTGCAATAAAAAAACACAGATCTCTGATAAATGTAATCTACTATTTATATGGCTGTATGGCAATAGTAATTGATTCCTGCATCAGTGTCCATTAATGTTCGAATTTTGTATTGAACCAAGGGAAAGGCTCATAAATCTAATTTTCGTAACTATCATTCTGTATCTAGGTGTAAAGAAATGAATTAAACAGATATGGTGTGCTCAAAAGTATATTTTTACAATGTATTTCCAAATGTTCCCAGTCTATAGATGTTCACAATGATAGATAAGACTCGGAGCACCTATTTTTCCTTTCAGTATTTGCTTCAGCTTTGGTTTAGAGAGCCCAATTTTTGCCAGAAATCAGTCTAACTAGTTAAGAAATAACGCCTGTTCTGTCTGAGAAGTTATCCATTTCAGGGGTCATCTTGTAGAAGTTTTCTCCTACCTAATAAAGGTCTGCCATTCAATGTACTCAAAACGTCCCTCAAGAAAAACGCTAACAGATATCCTATTTCCAACTGAGTCATTTTCCAAACAAATTGCCGGTATTGGGGTAATTATCGGATTGTCAACAATGTCTTAAATATTTTACTTTCGGTATTACATTTTTTTTTGGGAAGCTATCCACCTCATGCTGCTGTTTCGTGTGTCCGATAAAGGTACCACTTGGTAAACCATAAAGCGCATGGTCAGCAGAGGCCGCCATAATTGTAGCTGAATCTTTGCAGAAAGGGCCTTAAATTAAATTGTTTTAAATTATGCGACTAGGACAGTGAGTTTTCATTCCCACCCTTAGAATTCTTTTATGCCTTTTATAACTAATAGTTGTTGTGTAGCATGTTCTTCAAAAAAGTTCTAACAAAAGTACTTTTTTCTGATTTCAATTGATATCCTAAACATTTGAATAATTCTTAGTTCTCTTCGCTTACCAGTAAGAAAAAACATTCATCAGCAAATTTGACCCAATTACAGAATAGTAAGCTGGAGGCTGGTTTAAAGCAGTAAGTCATAGTCTAACAAGAATACAATTTCAGGTGTCTATCTTTTCTCAAAATGGTCAGTTTTCTTTTTACAAGCCAAATAAACAAAAACCTCCCACAGTAAGTACAGTCCCTAAATTTTGATTAACAGTAAGATGTATATCTTTACTACATTTAATGTTAATTCTTACATAGACTGCTTGTTTCATCCAGAAATGTAGTATACACTGTAGATTGCATTACAATGTGCACCCTTCAGGTTTATAACATTATTCATCTGTCAGACATAGCTTAACAAAGTAAGATGAAATAAAGTTCGCTATTTCATCTTCATCTGCAGATATACTTTTAATAATATCGCTATTGCAACCTGACTTTGACCAAGTAAAAATACCTCAGTTTCAGCATTTTCTTTCATTTACCATAGCTTTGTTGCAGGAGATACTATGTGTACTGGGAGTCCGCTTTAGTTATTTTTGAGGCTCATATGATAATGATTCAAAGACCAAACCTTGATCGATGCGTAATCCTAGTAAGTTTTTATTTGGCAAAAGGAGGACATTGATGCTGTTTACAATAATGTCAAGTTGTTTTTCCAATGGTTTGAACTTTAGTAAATGGATGAGAAAATGTCAGGACTGTTCGACCCACTCAAAATAATGCCTATACCTTAGTTTAGTAGCTAAAGGGATAATTTCATGATTTCAACAATGTGAGATCATGTTCTGCATTGAAATTCTATGATTAATGTCCTGCTTTCATGGCAGGACTTAGTCTCAATTGTAGAAATGAATATCATACCCCATGTCAACCGATATATGTAGTATCGTACATTCAATAATTAATCAAATTACAATAGTAATAGAATTTAAAATTTTTGTTTTATATTGCGCAAACTTGACCCGAAGATACCCGGTATCAGAGCGCTTTACATGAGCACCAGTTTCGTTACGGATGGACACATTCAATTATTGGTATAGCACGGGGAGATTAAGTGATTTACCCAAAATCACAGGATGTTGATCGTTGTTGCCTAGACTCGAACCCGGTTCCCCAGCTTCGAGGGCGACCGCTCTAATCGTAAGGTCACATCCTCTTAATGACAAACACACTAGTTTTTCAAAAAATTTTTTTCCAAACTTCCCGATCTCATTGACTTAATAACTTGAAACAACGGACTGAATGCCTGTCGTTGCCATGTTACACTATGTAAACTATACTAACCCTAAAAAGCAGCAAACATGTAATTCCTCTTTTTGTAATCATGATCTGCACAGTCACTAAAAAGTAGCATGTTGGATCTGAGACCGAATTAATTGCTTATTGTTCGTTCAAAATGAAAGCAGTCAGTTGCCCTGGCTGTATAAAACGTTTTGATAAGGCCAGGGTTTTTTAAGAGTATATAATATTGATGGACTGTATTAGTGGAATCTGCCATCCAGCAGAGGAAGAAGGGAAGGCAACATGATGTCTAAAATAGGGGCTCTAACTATACCAATGTATCTAGCCATTGACCATATTCCCTGTGGTGACAACACTGGTAGGCCAAGGATGGGTCAGTGGGTATGATATTATCAGATAATCTCCTACCAAATAACAGGGAACGTCTCAATGATTGGACAGTCATGCCTGCTGCTAACAATGACAAATACCAGGCTTATTTTCTATTAAAGCTATTGTTTGTTCTTGATGAAAATCACAATTCACAGCTTCAAAAAACCTTCAGAAAATCGAATAAACAGACACTCTAATGATGCATACTTAGAACAAGTTAGCTTTTGATCTGTCAGTTTGCATCACCTATTGGCGCTAATTTGGAATATCTCTGAAATCTGGCTCGGGAAATCTCTGTTCAGGGTTGCTCTAAAATGAACCTCTTTCCAACCAGGCACCTGATTAAAAATACTCATCTTGGTGTTTCGTGCCTCTGGAGTTTAGACCGTCCAACACAATTTCTGTCATCCTGTGGCATCGCGTCTACTAATTCAGTGTTGGATAATTCCTATATTTTGCATATACAGGGCATTGTAAATTTCTTTAAGGATCTACTGATTACACCTTTTAATTGTGTTGACACTAAATTGCATTTTATAGAAAGTTTCCATTGTAGCTTTGATAGGTTTTATGAGGTTACAGAACACCCAAGAGTGTGCCTGGCTTGTAGAAGAGCATATAAAGTCATAGATCGAATTAGGGACAAACTCCCTTCCAAAGCGAGAAAGATGAGAAGCAAAATTTGTGGCTAAAATAGGGATCTGAGAAGATAACCAGATTTCAAGGCATTGTAACGCATTCCACAGTACCCCAGGGATAGGCCAGGGCTTGCTGGATTAAGCATCTCACATGGCCCCACTTGCCAGCCATGAGGACACCGGTGGTCCTCTACCAGGATCAGCGCCTGCTTATGAACTAAGAAAATGTCCCAAATGCCGTTCAAACAATTGACAGTCGTTGAAGCTCACAAGGCACGATGGTGATACGATAGCAGACTTTTCAAATGCGCCTGTTAGGCTTCAGGTGTCTTTCGATTAATTATTTATTGTTTGGTAAATTGATCTATGCGAGTGAGGTAGCATCAAGAAACAAAACCCAGAAGCCCTTTCTTTCCCTTTCTACCTGTGAGGAAAATAGGGTGGGATTATTTTTCAGTGCTCTGCTCAGCTACTGTTTGTTTTTTAATTGGCTAAGAATGTCATGAATTGCATATCCATATCTACCATATGCCACCTTTCAAAAATGTAAAGCATCTCTGAATCGCTTTACCAGGCTTCAGACCTACAGGTGCGTTCTCAGGGATAACTCTGAATGCGCTTGTCATCTTTGTGGCAGCTTGTGATTTTTGGTTGCACGACATCTACATTTTCAAATTGTAGGCTTGTTCACTTAGAAAAGTGTTTCGTAATCAAAGAGGGGGGGGGGAGTATGCAGCTCTGAAGACAGGACTTTCAGTTTCACAACTAAAATTTAAAAAAAATCTTAAGCCACTGGTTGTGTTACGGTTTATTCTGTAGCTTTTTACTGTGGCAGCTCAAAGCACCCTCTTTTTTGAGTTAATTTTATTTAATTTCTTTGTACTTTTTGAAGCAGAGATCTCCGAATGGTGGAGTATAGGGAAAAGTTAAAACGTTTTATTAAACTTGAAAAAAGTTAGTAAATTTTTCTTATGGTAAATAATAATGTACATTAATTTTAAATATTTATTTTAAATGTAGAACAAAAGAAAATAGCGCCTCACTAATTTAATTTTAAATTAAATATTGAATTAAATTAAAATGATTTTTCTGAAGTTTAAATAAAAAAATTAATCCCCACCTAAAGTAAACAAATATTTTTTATTACGTATTAATACTTCTTAACCAGATGTATAGAATTAGAAGTACTGTGATTATATTTGATTGAAAAGCAATGTCACTGTAATTTTTTTAATTTAAAAAGGATGCTAGAATAGTTTTGTAATTTAATAGTAAGCATGTTTTATTTTTTTATATATTTTAATATTAACTCCTTTTCATTTCTATTTGTAACTTTAAATATTTTAATTTACATTTCATTTTTTTTATGGAATTTATTTTTAGTCCCTACCTCCATTGTTGTCTATGGGTGAGTATTTGGTTATGTGTGGTACTGGATATACTGCCGTTTCTTTTTGTCAGTAGGAACGTAGTCATGAATTTGCCATCACCCCCTGTTTCCGGGGTGGAGGCATGCCAGTCTACACTTTTGAGTAGCTTTGCCATTCGATTTTGTGAATAACCACAAGCAGTAAAGTTATTCAAACGTATAGGAACAAATTACACATACAAGTGTAAGCTACCTTTGGCAATAGTTTAGACTTGTGAAGATCTCTCCAAAGAAAAGATAGGAGAGGTGGATGGGGAGATTCACATTTGCAGCATAGTGAATAGCATTTTGTAGTACTTTATTAGTACCACTGCTAAAGTACTACGGAATGCACATTGTGAATAGGCTCATATGTTGGAGTTTAGAGAAGGAAGTTGCTAAGTTAGCATTGCGTTCTTTGCATCTTGGAGTGCTGAATTACGATTATGATGGCTAAGGGAGCGTAGTCTGGAAGCTCTATCTGACCCATCAACATGTCTGGGATCTGATGTGTTACTGATAAAGCAGTGGTCTATTCTGGCCCGATTGGTGTGCAGGTGAATAATAATAAGTTGCCTGGGTGTTGGGCCCTCCATATATCCACAGCACAAATGAGCTCGACCTTTCATTCAGTGGTGCTGTGGCTGCACCCGTTACTTCTAAGTCGCTGTATAGCGCTATCTCTCCCCACCATTCATTAGAATCAATTCTGCCCCTAAAATAACTTCATCAACCTTCACAGATGTATCGGAAATGGTGCATTTCATAAAGGGTTCTTGGTTCACATTTTGACAGCATATGGACCTGGAAAATCACTGTGAGGACCCTCCCCACGTCATCCTGTATAATAACTTGGTTAAGTTTCCCACAAAGTGTCTCATTTACACTTTTGGCACTCCAGCTTTGTTTTGATTGGGCCTGATGCAAAATATTGTACGGAGGACTGTTTGAAGTTTAGTTTGCCCCAATCCTGTTTCTGTTAGTAGGTTTCCTGGGGGAGAGACATACCTTGCAGTTTCAGGTGGTTTATGACTGCCTGTCATTGCCCGTGCATTATATCTTGCTCTTTCACTTTGGACTCCTCTTCACTCCGAAGAAGACATGAAGGCATTAGCGCTCGAAACCCCCCTCGCCCCAGCGCCTTGAGACACCCACGGGTGAGCAGTGCGCTTCACAAATCCCTGAATGATTGATTGAAGTTTGCAGGATTCCTTGCATCTGCCTTGTTGTCATGCAAGTGCTTCATGCAGCACCTTCGTCTTGGTTCTCTCCATTTGGCTGGCCGAGGGAGTGGTGCTTCACAGCCCCTTCTCACCTTGTCCAACTCCGCCTATGTTGTCCATGCTTTCCTTGGCCCTCTGATATGTTGTGTTCTTCCTCATTGGTGATGCCTAAGAGCATGCATGCCATCCCCAAGATCTTCACATGGTGTGTCTGCCTCTTTTGCTCAAAGATGAGTCAGAAGGGGTGTATGCAAACAGTTATATAGGCCAGATGATTTTTCTGCATTTTAGGCTTGTGGCTGCCAGGTCACAAAATATTTGTAACTGCCTTAACCTGTTTTCGAAGTCTTTTGATTTAAGTGGTAGATCATAATGTTTCTTCCCTCCAAGGATAGGATTTTATTGCCTTAAACATGTTCTTTGACCGGTCATCCACTCGTGCCCAGATCCCGCACTTATTTCTGTAGTGGAGACAGGACTTCACATCACTTCATTCATGCCCGTCTCTTCCTATATTTCAGGTAGGAAGCGTTGTAGAACTCTTACACAATCACTGTGGGTGTTCTATTCTGGTGGCACCTCAGATGATATCCTTGCACACATAGGGTGTCTGCCTGTTCCTTCAGACAGTGGGTTCTCAGAGGGATTATTTCCAGTTGCAGAGTATTCTAGCTGCCCCTCCCACTTCTCTCTGCATTCAATTCACAGGCCAGTCACCAAATGCTGAAGAGTCGCCGGGAGGAGGGTGGGGGGGACTTAGGGTACCTTGTTGGTCTGCCATTTCCGCCGCAGGTTAACCAGTATGACATCAGATGACTGTAACCCCAGTTAGACTTCTCGCTACAGAGCCTGTACCCTCCTTTCACCCCTTTCTTTCCTGTCTCTTTCTTTCTATCACCCTGTACCTATTTTCTCTGCAAGCCATATAGAGGGGTTCAGCTAAACATATATCTCATGTACCTGTAATCACTGTAGTACATACGAAGTTTGGCTAACCCTGCGACAGACGTGCTAATGTATCTTTTAATTAAAAATCCATAAAATACTTTGAAAAAAAAAAATGTTTCTACATAGTAGGAGTGAATTATGGTTGCATGCTGTGCACAAAGCAGTTTAATCAGGTGCATTAGGCCCCTCTTTAAGTTTGATTTATACTAGCTGTGCTCTGCTAAATACTCTCCAGTCCTGGTGATGACTTGGTTACTTGCACAGGGTTGAAACTCCATCTACCGCCAAACGGCATTAAAGACCTTTGTGATACTTATCTTCACAGCACTATAAATACTTTCATGAACTCTATCAATGATAAGAACTCATGCTAATGAAATGTATACATTATTCTACTGCTCTTATTTCACTATTCGTGCATGATCACTTTTCTCGCACCACTTTCACTATTGGCACCGTATGTCCATTTTATATGTTAAGTGCATGCTTTTTTCGACTTTTGATGATATGTTTGTGTCCTGTAACAATTGTCTATATATAACCTACCATCTTGCTGAAATTATACTCGGTCATGTCCCTGCTCTCCTTTTTTTCACATTCAGTGTTATTAGAAATAAATGAAAGGTATATTATAAAATAAATTATAAATTATATTATAAAATATTTTGTTCCTTATAATAAAGATAATATAATATAATTATATTATAGTAATCCTTTATGGACACTGCTGATTACACACATGACCGCCTCTCAGGGCATGACATTTCACCCCCCCCCCCCCCCCCCCCCTCTCCCCTCCACTGACATGTTTGCAAATAGGATTTAATGCCCATTGACCATGATAGGATCCCAAAAAATATGACTATGTTAATATAATTGACAATATCTGTGCTTTCCAAGAAGCAGCACTGCATCTCAGTTTGGTTCTTTGCTGCTCCTAAATCACATTCTTGAAAGGGTCTCTAGGCCAAAGGTGCCCCCATCAAGGGTCGGACTGGCCTATACGTCTGTCAGGCAGTGCCTGAAGGGCTGGTCTAACAGGTCGGTTTTGTGGGATTTTTTTGGGCTGTTTGTGGGCATGTTTTATGGTCCGCTGAGCTGGTTTTTACTGTTGAATTCCCCGATATTGAAACAAACATGGTTCCATCAATCTCAAATCCATCTTTTGCACTTTGCAAAACATTTATGTACCCTAGTTTAAAACAATCTCAATTTGCAAACTTGGGCCACCCTTTTAGCTTTCTAATTCAGTGACGGGGGCAACATTTATTTTGGTGCCTGGGAGTATTTTCTTTCGCCGCCCGACCCTGCCCCATCTCTTCTCCCATGGATGCTAGGTGCTGAGGAGGTATATTATATGAAAGTTGATGGGCATAGGGTACTAGAATCCTATGGGGGTAGCTTGTATGAACTTTGATCGGCATAGGATTTCTCATGGGACATTGTGAGACCTGGCATTTGTAAATGATGCTTTTGTAATGCACCACTATCTCTACTATAGGCCTGCTTGCTAAATTAGCGATTGTTTAAAGAGTCAATCCAAACTTCCTGATATGACTGTTAATCACGTTTTTTTAATCACATTGAGGCATTGCACAGCAACATAGTAATGAATATCGAAATAGGCAGAACCAACACAAATTTCTTTTGCAGGCTTACAAGCTGTTTTTTGTGCTTTGTATTGCCAAAATGGTATCTGGGTATGTTTTCATGCATGGCAATGACTATTCTGTGATTTATATTAAGATGAGCCCTTTGCTGTCGCAGGCAGTAATAAAAGGGCCCAGTGACCGCCCCATCACTAAGGCCTAAATGTTGTATGACCAGTGACTTCAAAGGGCACACAAGGATAACCGGCAGCATCTGATATTTGACCTCTGGGAAGAAGCTCTTGATAAAGGCCTCTGTGTACATTTATTTTCCTTCAGAGCACAAAAACAGCCTCTGAGCCTCCTCTGGCTCCCCCTGTATCCGAAGAGGAGGATGAAGAGGACGAAGAGGAGGAAGATGACAATGAGCCGCCACCTGTCATTGCACCTAGGCCCGAGCATACAAAATCCGTAAGAAAGACCACTTCTACTTCCAACTGTCGCATCTATTGTCAATGAGTTTTAACATTGCTGTGATGAGGGTGTGTGTGATAGGCTGATCATGATGTTATAAAAATTGTGGCGCCCCTTTTGGCCAGATGAGAAATAGCAGATTTTTTGTGGTAATGTTGACCTGTTACACGAAAGTGTATAAATCTTAAGTTTTACATTGATGGGTGATATTATTAAATAAACTACCATAGTTATGGCCTTTATTCAGAGTTGTGCGGATGGCTTACTCCATCACAAAAGTGTTGCGTATCCCATCCACCATATTACAGTGTATTACAACGTATGGCACTTGTACGACTGCAGACTGGATCAGTGACGTAATGTAACATGATGGGGCCCTAGCAGCAAAGTGTGAGTCCCGATATCCATTGCCCTGTGGGGAATGGGCCTCCCCTGAAGGGTTGGTCCCACTGCTCCACAGGGGGAGGGGGATGTGTTATGCCCCCAGATGGGATATTTCCTACATTTGTGATGGAGTATCCCGTCCTCCAAACTCAAAATAAGCCCCATGGGTACAAATAAATACTGTCTTCTGACACCTGTGTTTAAACAGCCGGTCACATGTTTATGTCCAGGAAGGCCAACTGCGCCATCCATCTTTGAGTCTTCTATAAATGCAGAGCTACATAAAAATCCAGTAGCAAGCTCTGAATGAAAGTACAAGTGACCTTTGAAGCCTTCAGATTAGTGATGTCACTACCCCAGAACCCCCTCACCAACATAATTAAGTTACTCTTGCTGTTGAATGCATGATGCCTGCCTTTGGTTATGCAGGCAACATTTATACACTTCCACAACTCCTTTCACGCCCTGTGACCATTTTAACTCTCCAACCTTTCCTTGGCTATAACGCCCCAAACAAACCTAAAAGAGTTGCACAAAATATCAGCATTTTCTCGCCTACCACATCTGTCTAGTTCCCAACTTACTTATCTTTGGGTGAAATTTCAGTGCTTTCTTTTTCAAATGTAACCCAGGAAATGATGAGGAACTTCACACCCATAATGGTCAGTTGAACTTCCACCTCCTCATTTACCAATTGATGTTTCTGTTCACCTTTCTCTGTGTTTCACTGTTCTGCCTCTGAGCTGTTGTGACATGGTTTGTTGCCCTTTTGGATGGTCTTCAATATTTCAATTACATCAGAAAGTAAAAAATAATGTGCCAGTGATTTTACATTGTCTTTCCTTTAGAACGGTGTACCTCCCTCAAATGTACTTAAAAAGCATACAATAAGTGGCCATTTATGGTTTCACATTAAAAGGAATGGGGCTAGTGTATTTTGCCCTCATAATCCTTCTTCCATGTTCTCACTTGAGTTAAACATGACCCAGAGATGTATATCCACCATCATGGTGGCTTGCTGGTCATCAGCCCACTGTCAGGCATTCTCGGCGAGAGCATTGGGAAACAGGACTGGCTGGTAAACTTTAATATTGACGGACATTAATCGGACAAGCTTAGAGATGGTGATTGCCCTCTATGCTCTGCTGCCAAGGCTTTGTTTGCCTGGACCCAAAATACCTAGGTATTCCATTGAACGTAATGTTGTAGCGCCACTGGGCCCATTTACTTTATCTCACTTTACCTCCTAACACTGCACCTCAGATTAATTTACTTGGATCTTGAAACGTGCAGAGAGGGGTCCGATATAGGAGATCCAATCCAGTTATCCAATTAGGACCCGGAATAGGATAACTGACGTACAAACTCATAATTAAATTAATTTATATGATTCTTAAAACTGTGCTATACTCGTACAGGATTATTACAGCTAGGCCAAATCTCCTAAAGAAATTCAGTCAGACTAGTATCAAGAAAAAAAACTATAATTCTGTTAGACCTATGCTAAATACTAACAATAGCGTCTGTTGTCTACAGACCTCTCTATTAGAAATCCCATCTCTCATTAATACTCAATTGGAATGCACAATCAATTATTGGAGACAAGTCCTAGAGAGATAGAAACCGGATTTGAGGATGTAAACACTCCTGCCGAGCAATCAAATTTATGTGATATTTATGAACAGCACATGTAGTATTAATAAAATTTCAAAAACAAATTCGAAAGCAAAAAGTTCAAAATTTCATCCAATAAGTTCTCCAGACTCCCGGGTCTTGTAATACATTGATCCGTATTTTAATGCAATTCTCAAAGTTCAATCCAGACGATGTTCGGATCAAAATTCAATTCCAAGTTCCAATCCAAAGTTCAAGGTACAATATTCCAAATTATAGTCAAAAACTCCTCAAAGAAAACAATCACTGCAGCCAACACGTGTTTCGTAGGGCTGTCAGAAAGGTACAGAGACTTAAACGAGAAGATACCTTGGTATCAAAGAAAAAGATTGAGACTATGGGCAAGAGCCAAAAGATCAGAATGATTACACATTTTGGCACTGGAAGTAACAAACTCTACGGTATCATGAGGAAATATTGGCATTTATTACATTCCGATAAAGATTTGAAACCTTACTTGACGGAAAGACCTAGTATTACGTTTAGGAAAGGATTGTCCATTGCCAATATTGTTAGCCCGAGTTACCCTAAACCAATATCTCATTCTGGACATAGTGAATGGCTGCGAATTCGTCCTAAGGGATTCCACTACTGTGGAAACTGTAGCTCATGTTGGTGGGCTAAAAGAAAGGTTGTGAAATTTGAATATAACAA
This sequence comes from Lissotriton vulgaris, assembly GCF_964263255.1. Classification (NCBI taxonomy): domain Eukaryota; kingdom Metazoa; phylum Chordata; class Amphibia; order Caudata; family Salamandridae; genus Lissotriton; species Lissotriton vulgaris. The sequence goes on along the minus strand of NC_141691.1, from coordinate 159,879,289 downwards.
CACAGGTACCTTTTATATTGATTCTTTCATCAATTGTGAAACTACCTTTGTTATTTATGTTATTGCTTGCATGTGTGGGAAGATATATGTGGGAAGTACGGTCAGAAGACTTAAGGACCGGATGGTAGAGCATTACCGGGCACTTAAGAATGGTGATACGAGGTACCCCATAGCCTCACATGTCATTCAGAATAGACATGACTCTGACAACCATAAATTCTCCTTCCATGGAATAGAACATGTAATCCTTGACAGACGTGGAGGAGACAGACTATTAAAATTGAGACGAAGAGAGGCAAGGTGGATTATGGTCCTTCGGGCCGTAGAAGAAGGGCTCAATTTTGACACAGAATTACAGTATTTTCTGGGAGATTAATTATAATGTAATTTTATGAGTCAAAATATGCTGTTGATGTTTGTGATCTGGCTTGTAGTTTGAAAAATTGCTTATTCAGATTATGTTGATTTGTAAATAGTTTTAGTTGATACCTGAGGAACCTGAATGCTAATGCCATAACACCCTCGCTTTTTATGCAGTTAAGTACATAGGAAAGTTATGGGAGACTCAAAGCGATGTCATCATGTATGTTAAATCACTTCATAATTGGGACGAATACCTAGTGATAGCCCTTATTATATAACCCTTATTCCGAATTGTTTACGTATAATAATATATTGTTGGGCATATAAACCCTAATTTCGGTAGGTTTTAGCCATTTAAATATGGCGACACCGCTAACACCGTAGTTCCATTATTACTAGTTCAGGCACTTCGATAGTATGACACCTAAAGATAACGCTGATGTGTATATTAAATAGGAGGAGTATTTGATACAGTTTACCCCTTACTGATTAATGCATTTACGACATGAACCTAACGGGAAATAATGATTATTAGTTAGAAAGTTAATATCCTTCACGAACGCGGTAACCTATTCCAAGATGGCGGCGATTTACGTTCCGTTTTCTTATGCTCACTTACATAATATGGCGCCCTCAGGAGACGCCGACACTCGATAGAGTCGGACACGGGATATTTGGAGTCCTCGGAGGGGAGATACAGGTAAGGGTCATACTTGCTGTAGTTTAGAATATACGAGATAGCAACTGACAGCAGGTCCTAAGAAATGTGGGTTCTTGTATTTTAGAACCTCTCTAAGAAGATATATGCGGAGAAATCAATTAAGGACATTGGAAGTTTATTGAAATAATCGCGTCGAGATATTGGTAAGGGAATTTATCGAATATAGTTATTGTTCTTATTGTCTCTAAGCAATACGAGTCTAATAACATGACTCTCCATTCTAGTTACTGCAAATTCTGAAAGAAATTAATGATAAAGACAAACGTGAGGAACGAAGAATAGAAAGAAAAGGTAATACAGACTGTGCTTTGGCATACACTACCACCGCTTATTGTTATATTTAGCTTAGTGATTTCTCACTTTACTTAGTATGTGTCATTCTCAGCGCAGTGACTTTTCATTAAAGTACACATGTGTATTCTACATTTAGATGTTATATTATTAGGGCTTGCGCCAATTTGTGCTATTGAGAGGGATAAGTTATCCTTGCTATAGAGAAAATATGAGATGGACTTTGGTGACAAAACTAAGAGTTTCTCCATGTCTTTCCACAAAGTGTAATTTTTATATACATACCCTCGAGTAAGAGTTTGATAATGTTGATAACATTATATTTTTTGTGAGTAAGGTACACATTTATATATGCTTTTGGATTTGGTAATATTTCGGAATGTTTTGCTGTCATTATACTGCTGACACCGGGACTGTCACAAAATTGTATTTTGATTTTGTCACAGAATATGGGCACTTTGTTTTCTTCACTTAGGTGGTGACTTTATTAAAAGTACTCTTTCATTATAGATTAATGTTAGTAATATTTACCATTGCTTTATTATTTTGGCTTGCAGCCCTGAGGAAGTTATGTGGCATGAGATTAATGCCCTACGAAACACGTGTTGGCTGCAGTGATTGTTTTCTTTGAGGAGTTTTTGACTATAATTTGGAATATTGTACCTTGAACTTTGGATTGGAACTTGGAATTGAATTTTGATCCGAACATCGTCTGGATTGAACTTTGAGAATTGCATTAAAATACGGATCAATGTATTACAAGACCCGGGAGTCTGGAGAACTTATTGGATGAAATTTTGAACTTTTTGCTTTCGAATTTGTTTTTGAAATTTTATTAATACTACATGTGCTGTTCATAAATATCACATAAATTTGATTGCTCGGCAGGAGTGTTTATAAGCTTTTCTCTGGGACGAGTCCTTTAGGTTTAGAGGGGGTTGGGTAACCTCCCTTTCCGGCCTAGTAGCAATTCACTTAGATACGTGTGTACTTTACTTATAGCCAAACTCAGCTGTGCGCCCTTATACCCTGTTACCTGCTAGTTCGTTCGGATTTGAGGATGGTTCGGTTTATCAGTAAATTTTAAGATGAGTAAATACATCAAATTCAGGCATTTCAATTGACTAATACAGAATAATCCAATGTATCTCTTGTGGGCCATCAATTACCAAAGCTATTGAAGAAGATTTCAGGGAAAGATGTGAACCATATCAGGTCAAAGGTTCTCTCCCATAGATGGAACAGAGTCCAGGCATTGCGCACACAGTGTATGCGTCAGCCCAAGGAAACCCAGTAGAGTTGTTTCTTTCTAAGTCCGCAAAGAGCAAGATGAGTCGATCAGAACCACGTCTCTCCGTCACACACTGTATATAGTTCCGGCATGACACCTCCGGAGTCACCTCATCTGGTCAGACCCCCGCAGTCCTTTGTTCAGTTCGTATAGGGTGATTGCATGCAGCACGAAGAAGACACATTTTATGGCAAAAAGGTGGTGCTCATCACATAAGCTGTCGAACCATTCAAAATGTAAAGTTCCCAAAGTAACAAAATAGTAGCAAGTAGTCTTAGTATGTGCATGGGAACTCTTTCTGTGAAACAGTTTCATTTCACATTGTAAGTTTATGAAGCCTTTCCATGAGAACAGAATCAAGCAAAGGAAAGAAAATGTAGGGCTAAATTGAATTTAGGTTATGAAATACACAATATAAAATAAGGAAATATACATTGCATTTTAGAGTCTTTAAGGCCTTATATCCTTTTCCTCAAATAATTTGCACTTGCAAAGCATTCTAATTAGCACGTGCAACTATGACGTATTACTGCATTCTCAAAGTACCATCGTATAAAACCATTTCAAAATATAAAATATTGTTTCAAGTATTTTTTTTTATATCGAATGTTTTATTACATTTTTAGAGGCAAGTACATTCGCTTTACAGTTATGGGGTACCAGCCAAGCTTGGTTGGTGATGCCATGGTTACAGGTAGTTGTTGTACATGTTTGGCTGCATCCCTTTACAATATCTTGCTAGAAGATTAGGACAGATGAAGGAAAGAGAGAGAGTAGAGGAGAAAGGGAGAAGATAGGTTACAAGAAGAGTAGTATAACGATGATCCTATTCTGGGTTTATTGAGTTTTGGTTTTTGGGCAGCTGTCTCCCTCGGAGGGTTAATGAAATCTCTATAACACGTGAGCCTAAACAATCAAATTTTCCATTACACGTTAAAAGAATACACCAGTGCGATTTAATCAAACATGCCCGTATGTTATTTAAACAACATTTTTTGCCTAGTCTACGCTCTTCTGCATGCTTTTACGATGCAGTAACTAAGTCTTTTCATGATCTATTTCTCAAATTCTTCAAAGTATATGGGGCGCAAATTGTGTACGTTGTCAGCAGGTGAGTCTTTTGTCACTGGCAATGCCCAGCTCCATTGCCTATTCTTTGATTAGTTCAATCGGTACTAGTAAAGGGACTAGCTTGATCCTTATGCAACATTGTGCTTAGTGTTGTACTGCAGCTTGGTCTAGGATAAGGACTGAGGAGGCAAAATTATATATTTTCCTGGATGGCTGAAATTCTTCCTACCGTTATTGGTCCTAGCCTTTCACTCAAACACCTCAGTACATTCTGTCACTTGTAGTCTTGGTTTAATTTAATTGAATTTACCTAATATTATATATGTTTTGCACATTAAGTTACTCAATGCTCCCACAGCAAGTTAAATAACCTGGTAGAACAGCCAAAATGTGGCTTGGAAGGAACGTTTCCTTCATACAAAGGGACTGAATACAAGTTCTAACTGTGCATGCTTTTAAGAATGTTTGTTGGTGACAGTTTAAATGTCTATAATGGCTTGAATCGTGTCCCCAGTTTTTGTGGACTTTACTTCCATTTTGTTTTCTCCTGGCATGCCAGCATTTTAACCGTGCAGTAACCATGGTGTCTTACAGATCTACACACGCTCTGTAATTGAACCCATTGCTTTACCAGCACCAACAAAGGAGGTGACAACCTCGCCGGTGACCACTCAGCCTGAAAACACCTCAACCACAAGCACTTTGTACAGAAATACAGACCGACAACGAAAGAAGTCCAAAATGACAGACGAGGAGATCTTAGAGAAACTGAGTAAGTCATTATTGTTTGGTCACTAAGGTAGTTTGCATAATGCATGTTGTGATACATGGGGCATTTATATATCACGGTCGATGGCCCGAAACCTTTGATCCCAAATAGAATGTTGTAAAGTGGCAGCTGGTTTTATTAATTTGAAGCCATTGTTAAATGTCAGATGAATAGATGAACAGATATACAGGCGAACAGTAGAGAATATTAAGGTTAAATCACATTAGAAAACATGCATATCAAATTTTTCCTTGAAGCTATGGTATCCCAAGCTATTCTTACCTCTTTGGGCAACCTGAAATAGTCCAAATTATCAGATTATCAGATCAGCGTTTGTGCTCGCATGTGTCAGTGCTGGGAGTCACAATGGGTGGCACAAGTTGCAGTGTCCTCCAGAGAAACATTTGGGCCTTTGCGCTTATGTTTTTTTTTTAACAAAGCACTGGAATGGAGCAGGGCCACTAAAAGCACACCAGAGCCGTAGACTGTATGCTGCTGCTCATATGCTACCTTTGAATGGTGCTAGCATTCTGTGCCAAATCTGTTTGGAGATATAATAAGCGACGATTTTTGTTGTTAATGAGAGTTCTTGCACAACAAAATTATACAAGCAAGATCTGCTGTTTTCATTAGTCTACTGCTGGTAGTGTGTATTGTTGCATTTGCCTGATCAACTTGAGCATCATTCCTCTCAAGGAAGGCTCTGTCCTTCATGTGGGCACCAGTTCAAATAGATACATCATGGAACCCATTATCTGCAAACCTCAATGTAGCAAATCCTTAGCAGAAGCAGAGAATTGAAAAAAATGACCTGATTGTTGCAAAGTGGCAGAATACATGTATTCCTACGAGTGTTGATTTCTTTGAAAGTACTAAAGGTGTCTTTAATGTAGAAAATTAAACTTGTTGCAAACTATAAATGCATGCCTGCTGCAGTGCACAGCTAGGACTCGCATATCGGATCTTATATCCTAAACAGCATGGATCTAGAATGTGTTCTCATTCACCAAGGATCAGCATTCTGAAGATTGTAGCCTGTGAATAGTTGGGCTGAATCCCAGGAATGGACGTGTGGCGTTTCGTGTACATCGAGCAATCTAGTGACCCAATTGCAAAATGTGATCGTCCTAGAGAGATTTGAGTACTCAACAAGTGTGCTATATAGCTATAATTACAGCAAAGGGGCCAAGGATGGAATGGGTATGCAGAGAGAGCAAAGACTTTGTGGATAAGGAGACTCACATTTTCAATCGTCTTGTAGGATGTATTTCGCCAAGGAGACAACAAGTGGCATTTGTTGATGCTTCACTACTTTCTCAACTACGAAGGCAATTTCATCTGCAGGCGATCTAAAAATGAAGTATCCTGAAGATGCACAGAAGCATCTATCTATCTATCTATCTATCTATCTATCTATCTATCTATCTATCTATCTATCTATCTATCTATCTATCTATCTATCTATCTATCTATCTATCTATCTATCTATCTCTTCCTATCTTATGGTATCTTTTAGGATGGAAGCTATCTCATTGAACGCAACAGGTCCCTCCTCTCCACTCCAGCCAAACAAGCAGACATTCGATGCTCTACATACATTCTCTAGACTTTCCAACATATTCTCCACATTCACCACAGAGGCTACCAATGCGCAACAAGTTTTAGTCACCTCCTAAGTTGTTACTTTTGTTCTGTTACTGGCGCCTTAAGCCATTAAGATGGTCATGCCCGGGGAAAGACATGCTGCCTCTTACTTGTTCATCATCCTTTATTCCAGAGCCACCCATCCTTCTCTCTGTTTGGTGAAAATAATTCTTCATCTGGACAGAGCTTCCAGTATTAGTTAACAACTTGCCCTGGCCCAGGCTTCAGCTGAGCTTCTCACCTGTGCCTTTCCCGTTGCCTCGCCTGCCAATGCCTAGGCTCACCAAAGTTGCTAAAGGGCAGTATCTGTGTGCAGGGTCTTCCCACCTCCCGGGATGCCTCCACAATAGCCTGGTGGACACGATTGTGTGTCCTCCTGGGATCTGGGGTCCAGGTGCAGTTGATTCCAAGTATAGGATCTTCTATCAATGAGATCTTAGTAATTCTGAAGGCGCGCAAAGATTGATCAACGGACACTTCACAATCTTGATGGGGTGCTTAGAAGAGACACCAGTCCCTTGTAAATCTCTCCGGGTGGGAGCGAGCGCACCCAGAGGCTAATCACTAGCTGAGGCCATGAAACTGAGACAATATTGAGGTAGCCTCCGCTTGCCACTTTCCCGATGGCTTGTCTTTTTATCTCAGAATTCCATTGGTAAGTTTTTTCTTTACACTTTGACTACTGGATGGGCATGAAGACAGACTGTTCCATCACTCATCACCCAAGAAGTAGCCAAAGATTAAATGGTTCTAGGCACGTCACTAATTTTTCAGAAATGATGCGTCATTTTGTACATTCGGCTTTGGGAATGGCAGGGAATTTCTTGTACAATTCTGACCGAGTGTAGGGGTCCTGGTAGTGGAGAATTGCATGGAGGATCTTTAATGAGGGAATGCAAGTGAGCATGAGGAAATGTATGGATATGAGGGACACATTTACAGAGCATGCATCTATTTAAAATGTATTCATAGTAACCAGACAGTATATTAGAGAGGTGGCCGAGACAGGTTACTTAGTTAAGTGGTGGTGTTGCGAAGTATAATTTAAGTAACTCCTATCCACACATTTTTTCTTACGTTGTGTGTATTTACAATTTGAGGCCAAGGCAAGGTAGATCAGAAGGGTTTCCCAGATTTACACAACATTTGATCAAGTGGCAACGCCTGGATTAGAACCCAAGTCTCCAGGTATTGTGCTCAGAAAGGTAATCCACTAAACAGTACACTCCTCTTCCCCTTGCCCTGAAAGGCAGCTACCTAGAGGAAGATTCGGGAAGGACTTTAAGGGGCTACTCATGGTTACTGGCTAAAGAAATGGTGAAGCAGTAGCCATGGAATAGATTGTAGTGTGGTACAAATGTGCATCAAGTAACCTGGTCGGTTAATATGCAGACAGGCAGTCATTGGTATTGTTCGAAGTTTAGTCGTGTGGCTAGGTATCCGCATGCGACAAGGCGGCAGATGACTGACGGATGAATTAATATTTTAGTAGCATACAGAGGTGGAATGAATCCTCTATCATGCTTCAATGAAGGCGGAAGCGACCTGAGTGGGCGTGTGTTTGCACATGTGAGCGACATGCAAGAGTGTGCTCAGCGGAAGCAGAAATTAAACTAAGGGTGAATTTGGGGTTGAATTGCTCATCTCGGCTTTTGACACGTCAGCGGCAGACTTGGACATGTCTTTTATAATGAGGTTGCGTGCACGTCACATTGGTCAAAGGATGGTCTTTATGAATGCTGTTCTCCTTCAAAACTGTAATAGCGACACATCTAACATTAGGCTGTCTCTCCTTCTCTACAGAAAACACTCCAAATTGCCTGGCTGTTTTCCAAATTGAAGGTTGACATATATTACATTCACAGCTCCTTTGCCAGGGAGCCAGCCGTTCATGCAACATTGCGAAATTGCGCAATCTAATTTGCATTCATACATATGAACATTTGCATACATACATATTTAACACCTCTTTTAAAATTCCAGACATGCTTGTGGACTTCTTGAGACAAAGCATCACAAAAGCTTTGAAAAGCATTTAATCAAATCGGAGCAGATTACATCATGTATTACACAGGGAGGAACAGTGGGCAGGAAGAGCAAAGGGCTTAGAGCGATTTGTTTATTCATTATTAAATTACCGCAAGCAAAAGATTACCAAAGTCGTTATTTGATGCTACTTACTAACACATGTCTGGGGGTGGTTTTTATTTAAAACAGGATTATAACCTGACAGAGTGATAAAAACAATGTCTATTTTCACTAGTTTAATTGGAATGATCCATCCACTGACTCGCAATCATTTTTGTATGGTCTGTCTTTCTGACATCCCTTCCATTTTCTTCCCCTCCCTCCATACCAACCTTCTTTCTTCCCTTCCCTCATTCTCTTTCCCTCTCCATTCCTCCCTAAATCCCTCTTCATTCTTCTTCCCCTTCTCTTCTTCCTCCCTTCTATATCCCTTCTATATTTTCTCCCTTTTCTCCTGCCTTCTTTCTGCCTCCTTTCTCATAATGCCTCCCTTCTCACCCCCTCTGTTTTTTCTTCCCTTCTCTCCCTCCTTCCCCTTTTTTCCTTCGTCACTTGTTCTCCCTTTTCCTCCTTCTTCCATTCCTTGCTCAACCAGTTTGTCTTTTTACTGCTCTGTTGACTCTCAAACTTTTACCACGAGGCATATCTTAATACATGGAATCCTGCCAGAAACTCATAGTAAATTCGCTTCCCTACCAGTTGTTGGATTTATTTCAGGTCGAGCCTTTAGGCTGCTGAGAGGTGAATTGTGGCTGACCAACCAAATAGAGGGGCTTTGAGCCCACCCATTGCATACCATTGGTTGGCTTGCTTTGTCACTTGTTTCCCCGCGTCCTAGCTTGTCTATCCGGAAAATGTGTCCAACCCATGGAGCATTTCCTCTTAACAGTTGCTTTGATTGGTGGTATTGCTGCTTGTACTGTGTGCTTTTCAAACAATACTTCTTTCTTTTATATGATTGTTAGACGGGGACCCGGAGGGTCGGCCGAGTACAGGGGGAGAGGCCTCCGGCGAGGGCCCTCTCCGGTAATCGTACAGACAAGTAACTTCCCCCCCACAGATAGACACCACACAAAGATAAGTTCGGCATACGTTTATATATATCTTCAGGCAAGGTGATGAGCGATACAGCAGGACCAGGATACGAGGATCCCGTCAATTCTAGTCTCTTTGGGGAAAAGGGGTAGCGGGACAGTCTGGGTACCGGTCCGGTACAGAAGTAGCAAAGGTGGAGCTCACAATCCTCGAGCTGGAGGGTTCGCAAGGAGAGGCCGCGGCAGCGCCTGCAGGCCTTGTAGATGGTTCACGATGAGGAGGGCCGCGGCAGCGCCAGCAGGCCTTGTAGATGGTTCACGACGAAGAGGGCCGCGGCAGCGCCGGCAGGCGAGCCATCGACACTCCTTCTCCCATTGACCTGCCAAGTGGTCTCTCTACCCCCTGGGTGGATGGTGGTGCCTCGATGTCGGGCCTGGCTGGGCCTGAGGCTGAGATCGACCCGAGGCCACGAGGCCTGGTCGTGGAGTGTCCAAAATGGCGGCTGGGCTAGAGACAGTGGTTCGGGAAGGGACCCGGGCCAGCCGAGACTGTTGTGATCATGAGCCAAGGTTCTGTCGGGGAAGAGCCGTGGTGTTGCCCCGGCGGGTTGCAGGGGTGGTTCTTGTCCGGGGAACAGGAGGAGCAGGGGTCCGTGACCCGCCATGCGGGGAGGGGGCGGACCGGCCGCGAGACCTGTCCAACAGTGATGCACTCCATGAGAGTGCTTCTGTTTTTAAACTGTTGCCTTCCCCATGTTGCTATCCGTTGCGCGAGTGCTGTTCCCAACCTCCCTCTATGTTGGGCTAACCGGTGTGCTTCGCCCCTTGTCTCCTCACACTCTCCATGTTACTTATTACTACTGGTACCCTTTGTGTTGCTTGGCCGTCCACCCTTAACTCCCTCTTGTTCCTTTACCTCCCCCGTGCCCACCCTTGTGTTGCTTTAGCGCCACTCCCCTCCCTGATTTTGCTTTACATTCCCGCTATCCCCCATAGTGCTTTACCTTTCCTGGGTGGCTTTTGCTTTCCCAAACACCTCTTGACTTCTTTGCACTCCCCCCCCCTCACCCCCCCCCCCCCCCCACTGCTTACTTTAACACAAAAAAATTACTTTGCCTGATTTCCAAATTGGATGGCTAACTAAAAAAGAAAGGAAATAAGCCACACCATAATCTTATAGGCTCTTGTGTGGCGCACAAGCCTACAAAATGATGCAGCACTTGTTTGGCAAAGCTAGTTGGCGACAAAGGCGAGATCTATTGACTTTGCCAATGCTTTTTCTGGACAAGGAAGCTGTGCTCACGTGCTGGTTTCTCTCCATGCATTTTTAGAAGCGCAATCTTTTGCAGAGTTGGCTGATATCTTTTGGTCTTAATCATTATATATTCTCACACAAGATCTCGATGCATTCCTGCTTCCAATATCCAGCCTCTAGGCATACACTTGACTACATCACACATGACACAGTTAGAACATTGCACATTTACCATCTATGAACCTATTAAAGCCCATATTACTCCTCTTTTTCAACTTTGTGACTCAAATGACTTAAGTACACCATTTACACTACATACACATCAGTGTTTTTCCCCATTATCTTTCAAATACTGTTAGTTTAATTTTTAGATTTTGACTGACTTGTATGCCTGCCTGTCTCTCATATACTCTTAAAATACTAGGTAATTTACTGTTGCCTCGCACCATTAAGCACCAGTTTTCTCCCTGGTTTCCCACTCCATGCCACACACCTTCATTTCCTTCTTATAGAGTCCTTTCCATTTCTCCAGCCAATATCATCTGGTGAGCTTTGGGTGAGCTTTGAGTGGGATAAAGTACAATGTAAACCTTCAACCTTAAAACTACCATATTCATATCATAACTAACTAATTCCCCACATCCTTACGATCTCAGCTAGGAGCAGTAACCACACCTTGTTTCTTAATTTTCTCAAGCATGTGTGGTCATTGCTTTGGTTATCTCCTGTCTTGATTATGCCAATTCACTTTATTTTGGCCTACCAAAATGTTACTTCCCAGACTCCTTATTGATCAGAACCAAGCAGCATGTCTCATTTATAAATAGCCTAGAAATGGTCCCATCAATCCCCTTTTGTGAGACTTTTACTGACTACCTTCAGAGCAAAGGATTATCTTTAAAATAGTTGCATCACCTTGAAGGCTTTTTCTAAAGAAGGCCCATTATTTATCAAATCTATCTATACTCACGAAATACACCCGAGCCAGAGGCTTCGTTCTTCCTCTCAGAATCTTCTTTCCATCCATATAAAAGAAAAGGATGGGTGGCATCATATTCTATGTGCCAACTCTGCAGATCTGGAATTCCTTGCCTCTCTCCATACGGCTGAACTCTGATTACTTAAGGTTTAGGCAGACACTAAAGACCTGGCTATTTCCGCAAGAGTATTGCTAGTATAATGTCTTGATGTAATACTTTGATTGTGTTCCTTCTCTGTACCTCATCACCAAGAAGCCTTGTGGTGGATGAGCACTTTACAAGTCTCCATAACATGACATGACATGAAGTGACATAATTTCTGGCAAAGGAAAGCTTTTATTTCAAATGTTCCACTTTCAGGTTTCAAGCAACTAAAACTCAGATTATGATAAAGAATTATGTTGCCCCAAGAGGTGAAAACCACTGCATTGCATCACCATCCTTAAGGGGGTTGGTTTCTTGGGGATAACAGTGGAAACTGGGTCTAATAAAAATAACCAACCACCCATGGGAGTGTCTGGTGAAAATTCTACCCTTCTTCACCATGAAATTCCCAGATAAGTCCACATTTGAAAACTTGTACACCCTTTCATGGTGAGGTCTGAACACTGCACTGTGCATCGCACTCTCAGATCAAACACTGACTTCAAATGGTCTGCAGTATTACATGGATTAGGTCAGGAAAGAGGAGGTGCTAGGAATTTTTTGAAATAGAGCAGATTTTAACCTAGTGGCCAGGGACTGAAGATATACGGCCGGCCTTGATGGAAGACATCAGTTTCTCTATTCTATATGTGCTGGTAGCGTGCTGTCTTCCCCTCGGAGCCCACGTCCCCGACCTTCCCTTGTTTCAGCCCTCCTTGTAGGCCCCCCCCCCTCCCCCCCTGGTGCCCCACATCTCCACTCCCACTTCTGAGTCCTGAGGAAGACCCCATAGTAAGGTGGAAATCAACCTATGCTGTTCAGGGGTCGAAACGTCGACATTCCTAGCTAAACCAGCCCACAAACAGACAATTTTTTACTGTGTTTCACTGTGTGGGCTAGACCAACAACTGTAACATCCTATGTGGCTAAATAATAAGCATATTGGACGGCAACTGTGAATTGTTTGACTGCACCAATCCTTTGAACTCTTCACGTCACTTCATCCTTCACCAAATCATGTACTTTCCCCACTACCCCTCCTTCCTCCTTTCTGGGCACAATGTTAATGCATTCCTAAAAGTATTATTTCATACATGTGCAAAAACGAGGGTGTGATTAAACAACATCTCTCAGTCATTTAGTGTATGGATTTCTTTGTATATATTGTGAATAATTGTGCAATCATTCTTGTTTTTTAATATTGTCTACTGGGACCGCCCTTTTTTGTACTATTTCATTCCGGCAGGAGCAGAGCTCGCTTCACACCGAAGGAAACTTCAAGTACCCATGTAATCACCGTTCTCATGCAGATGTAGCTATTAGATTATTAAAGCCCTTACCGCCCATGGCTGCAAGAGCCAAGGGAGGGGACCACAGGCGCAGGACCCTGGGCAGCTGCCCACATTGCCCATGGATAGCGTCAGCCCTGTTTTTGAGTGCCTCCCCATGCTGGTCAATTATGATTGCCAAACAGCCCTGCATGCATACTGACAACACAGGCATGTTTTACGCTGGAAAGTCACCTGAAAGTCACGCAAAGCAGCACCTATTGTTGCTATGAATTCCATAGGCGTTCTCTTGCAACCAGAATCATCTAGTACACAGGGTTCTGCATAAAACATAACACCCATTTGACATTGGCATTATCGAGGAGAAATGCTTGGAACTTGACTGGGGTGTTTGTGAATGATAGAAATGGCCTTATAGGGTCTTGCATTGATTTATCTTTTTAATCAAGATCCGAAGAATTTACCTGTGCAGGCACAATTTGGTAATTAGGTCTTAGGCTAAATAGGAGTTGAGCTGCATGGTTCTCCTCCTGTGCTCAAATGGAAAGTGTCTTCTCAGATAATAGAGACATTTGACTTAAAAACTTTGTAACCGTAAATCTCTGGAATTGCTTTCGCCTCATTTTGGAAGTTGCAAGCCTTTTCACCAACCTACCTACTTCAGTGTGCCAAATTTCATTTTCTTATAGATGTAAAATATACGGAGTGAACTATAGTAAGTCCCTCTTGTTTTGTTCCTTTAATATATTATTTGTCTCTTTAGTCACAGGCTCCCAGTGTAGCTTTTGGCAGTTATTTTTCACTTGCCACACATTGTTGACCCGTTTTAGCCATCTCTTGTGTATATCTTTAAGTTAGTTCAGCTCTTTGCAGCTGTTAAAAATTGAGTTTGAGAGTAATTGTTTTTAGGCACCCGATGTATAGTTGTGGGCCAGCCTTTGGTGCTTCTGCCTGACAATATATTAGTCCCACCAACTGTGTATGATATTGTGCCGTCTCTCTTTACCCTTTGCAATTTATGATCTCTGTTGCTTGCTGCAGTGTCTGCAGGTCACTAACCTGATCTAACAGTACCCCTTTTGTTGACCCCCCTCCCACCAAACCCCCACCATGCCTGCAGAAAACCAAAATGCCTGATCTTGAACTTCACTTGCTTAAAGGGAGGGCTGAGGAGTCACTTTAATTGCTGCTGTACAGTTCTGGGATGATTTGTTGTGGAATTTTAATGATGCACTAATCTGGAAACAATTGGTAAACATCGGTTTGGCGAAACCTATGCCTACTTTTTTTAATCCGGTTTGATTAATGTATTCCCACTTAATACAGATTTAAATAGATGTGCTTATATTATTAGGTATATTTTAGCCATAGCCATACTAAGTAAGCACCTACTTGCAAAGCTGCTTCAACAATGCCAGAAAATACATCTTACAGTCTTCTTGGTGGTACGGAGAAGCACACGGATCGGTGTGTATCAGTTACTCTGGCGTGAGAGGGGACCGACCTATCAGGGTTTGGCCCAGACTGGTAATAGGGGTTTATTTTGTTCTACTGCCAGAAGGACATCATTTACAAAAGTACGTAGGACACTACTGGCCAGAGTTGGGGGCTCCAGCGATTTGGTTCACTAGCTACAACAATTAGCAGCACCATTACGACTGCATTACGGATATAACGGTAGACTTGCTAGCTATTCAAGTAAATATACTACTAGCAGTGTATTCTTGGACACTACTGACAAGGAGGACCCATTGCGTCGTGGAACCCCGACTTACTTATCATCCATTCTGCCTTGAAAAAGTCTAAATACAGATGTGTACAGACGAAACACGTGTTTGCTTCAATAACTGCTGGTAATTTGTCTTATATGAATAAATGAGCTTTTCCAATGGATGAGATTCGTGGATGGTCCTTGAAAACCTATACAAGATCTGAATAGGATATACTCGCCTGTGGACTACAGAATTTTAGTATATTTTGTCAGGACATGTATGCATTTGATATATGCTGTTTTGGATTCTTTGTGACTAAGGGTGTTCTACAACTGTGCTTGTAGAGATGATATTCCTATTCTGCCTGGGCCCCCCACAAATCCTAGAACCGGTTTTGCTCAGAAGAATATTTAATTTCATTTTTTTAAGTTTATAAAAATAAATGTAGGCAGGGAGACTGATTAGCTTCCATCGGATCGTGCGTGTTGCTGAGTCTGAGAGCGCTATCTCTCGGAACAGATCATTACTGCAGCTCTCGTCCTTAGGTTCCGGGGCGCGCACCCGCACACGACAGCGCGAGACGCTGCCACTTGAATTGTTGAACTCTTGGTCTGAGGCCTAATCAGAGCGCGCTGCCAGTGTGCTGTTAAATGTAAACAGCAGACAACAATGAGCAGACTTTAATTTGCAACTGGTTGCCATTGGAAACACGTTATATTAATTATCCCGACAGCGCTATAAAGGGGCCGAAGTTCTCTCTTAGGCACAGAGAAAAAGCAAGACATTTAATATAATTAGTTCTTCCTGCGTAGACATACCAAAATAGAGCAGAGGGCTAAAATGAAAGGGCCGCCGTTTCCCTGGCTTGCAGAGTTATTCAGAACCATCTGTTCAAATGCGCCTATTAAATATAGAAATATAACATTTTTATTGAAGGACCTCCTGTATTTGTGACAGATGCTGCCCAGAGGCATTGTTAATCAGTAGTGTCGTAGAAACCATGTGAATTGTTCCTTATTATGGGGTTAGGGACCAAGAAACTGTGAATGCTTTGCATTGTGAACTCCTAGTTCTTATGCAGATGAAGATGCTATGTGCAATTTTAATATTAAAAAGAAAAGTGTAGCCACATGACGTTGTAGGAGAAAGTCCTGCCCACTAGGAAAATTCCTTTTTGAGTGAGGCTACAAAAGTATAATGGGTTGATGCACTATTCTCAAGATATACCCTCAGACAAATCCACAGGAGTAAATTATTGGAGAGGAAATATTGATAGAAATCTACAAATTATGCAGCTGGCCATGAGTAGTCTGAGGTTTGCTGAAATCGCATGAGTAATCGTAATATGATTAAATATCATAATTTTTAGGTCTCGCCTCACAGCCCTTGCGCTGTGCTTGAGAAATCTATTGTTTTTAATATAAACTTGAAAACACTTACATCCCGCCTCCTCTCTTTCCTGGCTTCTCATTGGTTCCTCTGCGTGCCACTTACCTTTCTCCATTTCTATTGACTGTAGCATATTTTCCTGCATGTTACCAATGCTTGTTTCTCGTCTGCTTCTCTTATGAGTTTCCCGCCACCGAAGTACTGTTAACATCCGCTTTGGTGGAACTATATTTTCATAAAGTTTTGCCTTTTACTATTGCAGCATATTTATATAAAAATGTATCACCCAGAGAGATTAAGTGATTTGCATATAATCACAGAATGTTGTGTGGCACCGCCGAGATTCGAACCGGGATCCCCAGCTCTCAATTCAGCAGCTCTGGTCGCTGTGCCACATCCTCTCCACTCCTGTGTTATCTGTCAGGGAGCTATTTCCTTCTCCTGAATGATGAAAACAGCTCTTCATCCATTACATCGGCGAAACCAATGCATTACCAATGCTTGTTTAATAAGTTTTGTGTCTTGAGTTTTTAAAAGGGCATGATTAGCGAATTGAGACAATGTCAGACAGTTAATCTGTTGCCTTACATTGTAGTACTCCTCTGCCCTTGCTAATAGTTCTACGCCTCAATAAGATTATTTCAAGACTTCATAGAAGCCGGTTTATGGTTAGGATTGGGTTTATTGTTCGATTGGCCAGCTTCTATAAACAAGCGTCACAGTAATCCGTGGCTCCAGAATCCAATGGTTAGACCAACAAAGTTGACGGCTACGTACAGCCACCTTTTGTGAGAACATTTTCTAATGTTTCAAAGAAATGTTCTTTGTCTGTTTTTCTTTCAAATAGTTTCTGCAGGTATCTTTATAGGGTTAGACTGTCAACAAACCGAAAGTGAATGCAAAATCCACAAAATAATTTTTAAAAAAAATATTTTTTCATTTTTTCTCGTTAGTGCAAAGTAAAATGCTGCTACGTTTCCTCGATATTTAAAAAAGTAGCGTCTTATGCAAACCTGTAGTGAAGATGGGGTTACTGTCGCAACTTGGCAAAAGAGGAAAATGTCGAAAAAACAAACAAAAGAAATGTATGTTGCCAGCCAAGAGATGAAAACTTAATTTACTTAACATCAAAATATCATATCCCATTTATTTTTGAGTTCTGCAATGTGAGTCTTCAGAAATTCCTTGTGGAATCCATAGAAAATACTGGACATCTGATGAAGTCCCTTAAACCTAGTGATGCAGCTACCATCATAGCTAAAGGAGTGTGTATGAGGAGGCCCATGAGTAATTTCACAAGACAGAGGAAGCCAGTTTGTCCAATTTTAATAGTAGCAATGTTGTTGTACAAAGATAGACCCAAAGAAATCATGTTGGTGGCTCCTTTGTACAGTCAGACATCAGCAGAGATGCGTTTTCTTGCGCCATCTTACTAGCCAGCCACGCTAGGTACAAGAACAACCGCAATGTACTGTAACTGCATCGGCCAGCCAATCTTGACAACTTCGCTCAGCCTGAGCCATCATAGAAGGAAAACATCCAGACTTTAGAAATTGGTTCTGCTCACCCTAAATGTTTTGTTTTAATTACGGTCAACCACCATTATTCTATAAACCAATGATTTCCATTATTACTAATGTACAGCACAAGATTTTGGTGAGCTGTTTTGCATTTTTCCATATTAATTTAAACATGCTTAAACTTAATTTCTACAGGAAGTATTGTGAGCGTTGGAGACCCTAAGAAGAAATATACAAGATTCGAAAAAATTGGTCAGGGGTAAGTACAAAAAGCTTAGACATTTTATTGTAGTTCGTTGATAATTTATCTGCAGTTTTTCTGTTTATCTGTTTTTCAGAATGAGTTTAGTGATATTGCAGTAGAACTTTGGAAAATACTGAATACAATTAGGTTAATTAAATTGACGCACCGAAAACGTTTTTTCCCTTTTTTATTTTTTTAAAAAAAATATCTTTATTGCATTTTATCTTTTCCATTATATACATTTCAAGCATCGATACATATCAGCACTTATAGTGGCATCACTTGTCCGATGACACTTCGTACATAATTCCAAGTGAGGCACACGTTTTTTCCATGCCAAAGACGCTACTTTTCAATTGTGACCTGTCAAAGTTTAATAGAACATTGGAATCTTGAGAACTCCATTGAAGACAAGTAGCTCTGCACTTATGTATGGTATACGCCCGGAGCTTCAACATTCCAATGTTTGTCTTAATGTTTTTCCCTTTTGAATTTAGAACGTTCTATCCTTAGTGGGTGTAATCTTCTAATAGCCTTATATCCCTTCTGCCTCTGCTACACCTGCTGTTTAAGGCCTTCTCACTCCTAATAGTTCCTTGTTTGTGGCTTGGGCCCATAACTCGGGCTCAAGGCCTTTAACAACTAGTATAGCCCCAGCAGCTGGCTATATTAGAATTGATATTAAATTATGTGCACCAAGTTAAAGGTTTAATGGTGTACATCAATATTGCAAACTCATTAAGTCTAATTACTAAGTAACTGTCCTGAAATATTGATAATGGAAATAGAAAATGTAATATATGTAATGGATGTGAGATGCAGAATGGGTTTAGTGAGGTAATGTGCTGTTATAAAAATGCTGTATACAAAGGTCGTATGTTAATGCGGTCATGTCTTCAAAGTTGTTAGAGTGCTAGTCGAGTCGTTGCATTACCCAGATTAATTATATTATCATAATTACAGTATATTAGATCGTAGTTGATGAAGCTGCATTGTCAGCACGGAGTACTGAAGGCTTGTACATTTCTTGTATCCCCATAATTTCATTTTTTCCCAGTCGTCAGTTACTCTGTGCATGTTAAGGAGCTGTGTGTCCCACGTCCATCAAACACATCCTCGCATTTGATAGTACTTTTTTTGGTGTCGTTTCTGAATATGGAAATATAAAGGGAGAAGCTATGAGATTAAACCACTCCAGCAAGAGAGTTGAATATTTCATTTCACTCCAAGTAATGGACGAGAAACAGACATGCAGCTTCATGTGTTAAAGCAACAATTTCAAACAAACCCCAGGTGTGGGTAAGAGAAAAATATATTGAACAAAACATTAAAACATCTAGTCCTTTTTATGAAACTCTTTACGAGTATATTAAAAAAATTAGTCCAGAATATAAAATTGCATTCTAGCCTGGTTTTGAGGGCCGTAATGGTGGTTAAAGGTCCTCTTTTCGTGTTGGATACTGAGGCGTGCTATTAGAAGATTTGAGCCACTGAGGATAAAATGTGAGACAAAACGAAAGACTAGCATAAAATATTGGAGTAGGTGGTCTATAGAAGACATGATAGACCATGAGCTTCTTAATTGCCACTTCACTGAAGCTCGCAACATTTCAGTGTTCTAATATAGCATTATAGCCCACTTCTAAGGGGTATGAATTTTGTTGTAAGTACTCTACTCAAGTGCGATTCAGGTCTGTAACAAGGGAGAGGGCCTTTAGCAACTGTTATAGCCAGAGAGAGAAGGACTAGAATACTAGTAAAACATTCCTCCCACTGAGGGTAGATGGTTCTAAAATAAACAAAGAGCATCTGAAAGACAAGCATTGGAATGTCCGAGCAGGTCCACCCTTAACTCCTTCCATGCTCATGACGGGCTCAGCTCGCCATGAGCCGTGGAACGCTCGCATGCGGGGATGATTCCCCTGCTGTGCTGAGCGTTCCACGGGAACGGGTGTTGTCCTGACGAGCTGAGCTCGTCATGAGCACAGGAGCGCCGTACCTCATGACGAGCTTAGCTCGTCATGAGCATGCGGGCGCCGTGCGCGCCTTTCTCCCCCCAGCACAGCGGGAAAATAACCCCTGCAGCAAAGGGTTAAACTGAGTCACGGGTTTCAGTGGAGCTCCCAAGATTCCAGTGTTCAGTTAAGCAATATTATTCAAGGGAAAGGGCACTTGTAGGTAGTTATTGACCAGGGTAGAGTCAAAGCAATAGAGCCCTACTCCACAATGACCAGTAACTACCTGTGAATGTCCTACCCCATGGATAATATTTCTAGAAATCTGTCCCTTTAACTTTGTGGTGAAATTCATAAAATTGATTAATTAATGGTGTCTGTCATGCAACTAGTTATGTGGAGGCATACTTGTTGGATTTTTTGGCTATAAATACTCTGCTGTGTTCGTCCTATAGAAATACATACTTGTGAATGCCAGATTTTGAGAGTCACAAAAAGGAGCAAACATTAAGATTTTAGTCACAATGTAAATAATTTGTTGGTGGTATTGTACTAATTTGAGGAATTGCAGTGAGTTCTAAGGTGAATTTCCCCTCTAAAAACTGCTGCTCCTGGAAATATATGAACCATGTTTGAGTGAAAACCGCTTCCTCATGATTTGCTCGTAGAAGTTTTGGAAAGTGCTGTGAAGCTGAAATGAGAGCACATTTTATATATGTTCACACTATCTTCCTCAGCCATGGGAGAAAAAGACTACTTCTCAAAGAAAAATGTATACTTCCAACATCCGCATAGCCTGTCAGTTGAGTCAGCAGTGTTCTACATTTTAATTGTACTCAATTAAAGTAGTGTTTTAACTGTTTACTAGAATGATGGACGTACAGTTTCTGAGGTTTTTATATTGAATTATTTAGAAAGTGTCTCAATGCCTAAGAGGAAAAATCATTAATGTTAGTTAACATAGCGTATGCCACATAATTACCCTAGATAGGAAACACTTTGGGTTCGGCAGCATGAAGAGCAGGCATGGTAGTTGAATGTGCCTTCTGGAACATGATTGTGTTAAGGTGAAAGAAATATTAATAGGTCAAAGTATTTCAGATTAGGCTATCCATCCATTTTCACCCCTTTTTCTGTTAAGTCTGAACTTTAGAACATTTAAGACAAGTTAAGTTTATTTCATATGCCCTAGACTTGCCCCAGATTAATCATGGCTGAGGGAATATACAGTATTACCGTTAAAATATTGACTATTGAGGTCACAGTTGATAAATGCATGATCCTTAAAAACTGTAATTCAATACATTTTACCATATACTGAGCCTCCAATTCTTCATGGAAATTAATATTGCAAAACTGGATCACTTTGTTTGTAATCGGTGCATTACTTCTAGATGAATGAGCCAATGAGATTGGTCTAGTCCTGTGACATATTTGATCCTTAGTACGGGTTAGTTTGTTGACATGTTGAATCTGTTGATAAAGGCGAGGAATGTGCCTTTTATTTCCATAGTGTTTGTGTTTCTTGGAAGGGTGAAGTCTATTGAGGAGGGTGGGTTCTGTGTTAACTGGAGAAAGTGGGTGGGGATTCAGAAATTTCATCTTTGTTCTGTCCATTGTCTATAGATGAGGTGGGAGTTGGTTGTAGAGATTAGGAAGAGATATGAGGATTTGATGGCTGCTTGTTCATCTAGGGTGCAGTCTAGGGTGCAGGCCCAGGAGGACTTAACGGGTATAGCAAGACCTCCACCTGTGAAAGCCGAGCATGATTGCAAACGATGCCTACAGTGTTGAGGAAGCCGGGTGACTCTTGTTCTATGATGAAGAGTGCATTGATGTGGTAAATATCAAAAAGGTCTGTGAGGTCCAAAGAATTTATTGAACATATCCTGGTGCTCCTTCTAACTATCAAACCATCAGTTCATCCAGGTGGGCGTATCAATATCCATAAGCTCTCGATTACCTGTGCTCCATCCGGAGTCCTATAATTTTCAACCTCATCTTGGATCCCCTCTGTATTCCACTCACTGACTGCATCATTACAATTCTCCAGTATGCTGACAAGAAAAAACTCTATAAAAGTATCATCAGCTCTAGATAATAAGTCCTTCCCTGAAACTCATCCCGGCCAAAATTGGGTTCCTCCTCTTTGCTGACACCAACAAACTAGTCCAAACCTATCTCATCAACCTGAAACTTAATGGCTTCAACTCACAACTTACAAACAGTACCAAGTAACTCAGATTCTTCCTCGACACCCTTTGCCTGTCATGGAATACATCATCAAGAAGACTGAGGTAGCATTGCACCAGCTTACCCTCTTGAACATACCTCCATGACCCAAGGATCCACAACTCTGCTTCCTTTATTACTACTCACTGGCATTTATCCTTGCCTTTGACTATGTACAGCCTTTCTCCGCCTTTTCGCTCGCCTTGTGCTATAGAATATTCCACATATACATACATGACTACAACAACGCTTTAGACCCTCACCTGGCTAGAGGCAGCGTCGGATCAATGGCCTCTCAAGCTCCACAGTGGCTCTGCTGAAAGGCATTCTGCATGCCTCAGGATGAAATGCAGTCGTATCAGCCCTTCTCTGATGGACCTCTTGACTCCAATTGAATTCCTGCTTCACCTTAAGGGCATTGTTTACAAGACCACCATTGATAGTGATTGATAATGGTTAGAGCGGCAGACCCTGATGCAGAGGTCTGGCCCGGGACCAGGGTTCAATTCCCGCCTCGGCGGGTCTTGGGCTCAATTTCCTCGGACCTGATAATTCTCGCCCCGGTGCCTATTCTAATCATGGGTCCCACTCTGCAACTCTGGGCAATAGCTTGCTTAATCTCCAACGGCCCCAACAGTGCTGGGTTGCCTGGATTCACCTTGGAGTGGGCATTTCACAGGGAAAAGTCAGGAAGGGTTCCACAGCGGTATGCGTACAGCGCCAAGACACCTCAGGGTATAAGTGCGCTATACAAGTACGAATTCATTTCATTTCATAATAGTCCCTACCTAGCTGGTCTACAGACTAAACATCTATTGTGGATCATGAACCTCAGACTAAAAATGAAGAATTAGAAAAAAGAAAAACCAGCAAGCAGGCCTCCTCTATCTGTGCACTGAGAATAAAAGAACAATATTCCTCTAACCAATAAAGGAAAACTGCTACAACCTGTTTGAAATGTGACAGATTCAGTTGAGTAATACTGAGGCCTGTGGTAGAACTTTGAAATGGATCTAAAAAGCATACAATTCATAATAGAGCAAGCGAATTTTCTTACTGAATAACTGTTCAATGAGTTGGTATTTCAGAGAATAAAAAGTGTGCATGGGGCCTGCCTCACTTCTGCCTTCTGTGAGGTATAAAGGGGTTCTCCCAATTGTAATCTGAGACGTTTCAAAAGGCAAGGGTGCATTTGATGTTGACCAGTTGATGTAAAGGGAGGAAATACTTGAAATGTGCATAAAGCAGGAAAACAAAATTATTTTATTGGTGTAAGAAGAGTCCTGGGGGTTTCACTAATCTGTTGCACAACTTGGATTTGAGATACCAGGCACAGGCCAAGAAGATGGACAGCTGGGTTTGGAAAGGAAAGAAGGGTTCGCATTGTTTAAATTAGCACACCTCTCAGATCCTGCACTGGAGAGTGGAACAGTCGGATAGATGATCTACGGGAGTGTCTGCTAGCTTTCTTGCCACAATACCTTCCACCTGCACCTAAATGCGTATATAGAAATATATCCAAAGACAATGACAATAATTACAGGTACCCTAGGGTACAGTGGGGCAAACCTAGTGTGTTATGAGGAGGGTGCCCAATGTACCCTTCCCTACTTGAGGTACTTTAGTGAACCGACTTTGATGGCCATGGGATATTCAGCGCTGGATTGGGATTCAAAATTGGCCCAGCAAAACACTGCTTAGGCGAAATGTTATAAAAAAGAGGGAGGGGCAAAAACAAATGCACGGATTAGTTGACACTGGTGAAACACCTGAAAACAAGTGAAGCCACTTCTGCTTGGGCCCCCTGCCCCAGCGAGAGAAAGGGAGTGACACCTCCATCCTATTGGTAAAAGGGACGTAATGGATGACCTTCTGACTCCAGAAAAACCAATCAGGCACCCACTGGGCCTGTGGCGGCCTTGTAACAACGCCGAAACTGCACAAGAAAGCAGCCCACAGCTGCAACTCGGATACCGGCCCCTCGGGCATTGCTCGAGTGCCCGCCTTACCAGTCCGACCCTGGATATATTCCACTAACTGCTCGACGTGTCAGCCGTGTTGGCGGATCACGGACAGTCTACCTGTATCATGGACACCCTGCAAAATGAGGCCAAATGGTTCTGGCCCATATGCACCAATGAGGTCCAAAACCAATGCGCCCGCGAACGCCGAAAACACATGGTAGAAGCATGCCTGCAAATAGGAGCAGTTCACTGGTGTAGGTATCCTGTAGGAAACAGCTCACTAAATGAAGAGTTGCCTTTTTCTATCTTTTTGCACCTTCTGATATGGTTTTCTTGCTCTCAACTTTGTGGTCTGTGTGGGTGTTCAGACCCAAATAGAACATGATGCCTTCCTTTTAAAACTTCTAAGTCAAACTTCTCTCTTTTGATTGTGTAATTAACACTGGGAGGGTCTTTCCAAGAATCAGTAACACAATTAATTTGATTTGAGCAGTAACACGATTGTGCTCAGTTATCGTGTTTGGATTGGACTTTTGTAAAAAAAAAAAAAAGTCTTAAAGGCACTCCTTATAGGTGACGTTTGATGACCGGTCCCGAGAGTCCCACTGGGTAGCGTGAGGTGCATACTATACACTCAATTATTCATGCAAATATCGTTATACATTTATTTGTATACCAAAGTCGAAGGTTGTGTGCTAATAGAACAGGCCCAATATTTCTAAACTCTTAGTGGCATAAATAGTGGATATTATATGTCATGAGTGAAGGTCAAACTGTCCAATAAAAAGACTTGACTTGGTTTTACAAGTGTGAAAGTGATACATCTGCCCACAATCCAACTGTGACTTGGCAAAGTGTATGTACTCCTCCCCCCTGGCGTTTCCCGCTCATTTTTACTCCCGATAGATTGCGAGGGCTGTTCCTCTTTCAAAGAATTACCATTGCCGGCCCATATTTCTGGCTTTTCATTTGCTGTAGCAGCCGAGGGGCTTAATAGGCATGTTTGCTGTTCTGCATTTCAATAAGTTGCGTTTTCATTTCTGGTGGAGCAGCGCCTTGCCAGTTTAGATTAGCGCTTTGGCATTTCTGATAAGTACTTCATTAAAGCTTGTCCCCACAAATATAATGGCAATTTGACGTCGTTGTGATAAGGGTAATTTCCTACTACGATCTGAGTCTGGTATTTATTTATAACGCTGTAGACTTTGACATGAAATTCAATTTTAATAATTTTATGAAGTGGAAATTATTGTCCTTTGGAAGATTGTTATGGTTTTTATTAACTGAAACAAAGTTTTTGATTGAGTCCGGTATTTAATCGCATTGTAGTGAACAAAATGAACATTTTCGCTGATCACATGAAAGTTATAGCTTTTGATAGAATAGGTTGAGCTAGATTTTCTTCTGTTGCGGCAGGTGGCTCAGTGAGTTAACATTCTGCTGACACCATCTGTAGCCATTAAAGAAATGGGGTAACCCAAAAGGTACTGGACCTGGGTATAATACTGATATAAACAAACAACGGTCCAAGACCTATATATTTCTCCAAACAAGCAATAAACCAAAACTTATTCAATTGAAAGGCATATATTATTTAAACAGCCCTGCTCAATTAATGATGAAAACAAAATAGGCAACAGCAACAAACTCCAAATCTATATGCAATATTTTTAATCTATTGTCATATTCAAGTATAGTAAATGAATTCACAGTTTTTACACATTGCCCCGTATTAGAGCGTGCAGTATAGCAAAGGGTGTCAAAAGAGCGTGAAGGTGATAAGGTGAAAAGAAAGGAAATCACACAAGATTATAAATGATAATTTAAATAATTCCAAAAACACCAGCCAATGAAAGCCGGAACAGTGTGTCCTGGCCACTTCAATTAGTCCACATGAAATCCCTAATGTTATTCTGAGACATAGGATGTAAAAAATGTCTGCACTATATCACAGAGGGAGATATAGTTAGTGGTCCAGGTTTTTTGGTAAGTGTCACCATCTGTAGGGCGGGTCACAAATCTGAATCACAGAAAGGTCCCCCTCCGTTTACCATCATTCAGTAACATGAATAGGTTTAAAATAGGCACAGTGGTGTAGGTGGGAAATGATGGATGTGGGGACTAAAGTACTGTAAAATACCAGCTAGAAATATTACTCATTGGATTTGTGTCCAGAATTTACTTTTCTGAGAAACACCTGAAAAGCTTGATATTAAAGTGATTACAGACAAGAGTGGCTTTAACGCAATGCTCAGGTTGTTCCCCTTCATAGCTGTGAGCCGGTCCTTTCAGGAACATATTTACAATAGGAAATGCTAACCTAGAATTTCTACAAAATTACTGGCTGGTCATATCCCATAGGATTTGAGACCACTAGGGAGAAAACCTTAGCATTTCTGTAATGGTCTTCCTAATAGCCACGTGTCTCTTTAAAGGCGCTTTTTATTTGGGGGAATCTCAGAAGGGATGGAGTGGTGTGAATTTACTCATCGTGCCTTCCTCCTGGTGGCTTCAGCTTATGAGGGAAAAACACCCTTGGGCTGTGAAGTTACACTGTGCCTGCACTACAGCAAAGTGATGTTGGTTCAAGGAGGGAACTAGCTGAAGATGCTACACATGACCAGGGGTCCCTTGGCAGCAATGCAGATAATACCTAAATATATGTAAAAGGCCACAAAGCCAAGTGCAGTTTCAACACAGCATCCTCGGATGTAGTGTTTGGGGTGTAACATTATGGACTGTTCCGGCATAGACCTTCTTGCTTTTGCCACTTTTCATCTGCTGCTCCAGCTTCAGGAGCTCAGTTGTCTTCTACACTCAAACTAGTAGTTCTTACCAAGAAAGAAGAATAAATAATTCAGGGTCTAGCTGGGACTGCTGTAGTAAAGGAATGTGAGTTAATGCTACGCAGCAACAGTAATTGTAGGGTACCCAGCACTTGACAGCAGGGGCAGCAAGGTTAGGATATTAGGTATAAATCGGAAACCGGAAACCTACAGTCGAAGGTGGGTAAAATGGGCTACAGCTTCAGCAAAACTAGCGTACAAGCCGTGAGATAATGTTTTTTTTACATTTCCATTCTCCAAGCAAGTAAGGTGCGTCCAGCTAAGGTCCCCCATCAAGCTCATTGCAAAGTTTTGTTTCCAATTTGCTGCCTCCAGGGTGCTAATGAATTCCTGAGGCCCGTAGACTCCTTTGAACACAAACATTTGTGTTCACTTCGCCATCTCCAGGTAGCAATATCAACCGTAGTGTGGGCTTTCATTTTTTGTCCTCTGTGTTCCAAATGCATCAGACCACTACTATTGCCCAGAAGGTCTACACACTCTCTATGTGCCCTCCCCATCCATTATTGGAGTTGAATCCCTCTGGTCGTCTTCTGCCTCATGCAGTTCCTGCTGGAATTTTGGGTTCGAGGCATATGGGCTGCAGATGGTACATTTATGAATAGATCGCCATCTGGTGTTGGGCTCGGATGATTGCACTTGTTTTTCTCTTGGAGAAGTCTTTTGTCGTCACGAGACTGGTGACTCCTCCTTTGGGTGCTAGTGCGCATGGGCATCGGCTCCATCCTTAGATTGTTTTTTTCCGCCATCGGGTTCGGATGAGGATCGAAGCGCTCCAGATCGACTTCGAGAAGAAGTGATATTTCGGCGCGTATTCCCTTTCCAATTCGATGGTATTGTTATTGAACGTGATTTCATTTCCATTCCGACGCGTTTCGACTCCAAAAATAAACATTTTCTTCTACGTCGACGAGACCGGGAGGCCTTTCTCGACGTAGTCCAGCCGGAGTCCATGGAAATTACTCCATTTAAGAGATGTCCAACGTGTGGTGTTAAGTTTCCACACAAGGACCTACACGAGGTGTGCAACCTCTGCCTATCGCCTGAACACGAATCCAGGGACTGCGAAGCCTGCGCAGCATTCTCCTCCAAGTCGACGATTAGAAACCGTCGAGCCCGAAGACACGAGGTTTCAAGAATGCCGTCGGAGGCAATCCCGGAGCTGTTCGAGGCCCAGCACCTCGAAGAAGAAGAGGAACATGAAGACGAATCGGAGTCGGAAGTGGACGAGTCTGACGTCGAAGAAATAGACGTTCAACAAACAGTGAGTGACGACGTCCCCTTACCAAAAAACCGACTCCATGTGGTACCGACCCCGCCTTTTAAGCCCGGTCAGACTACCGAAGAAAGTTTCCGACGCCCCGCCTTCGGGCCCGGCAACGAAACCGAAACAGAAACCGAAACTCTCGGCCTCCCACCATGTCGGATCTGAGAAACGGTCGACCTCGACATCTACACCGAAGCTCCATACAAAGGAAAGCTCGGCATCGAAACATTCCATGTCGAAACCGAAACATGCTTCGACGTCGAAGACTTACTCGACACCGAAAAAATCGGAATCGAGCAAATTCTCGGTGCCGAAAACACAGAACACTGACGGTCAGAAGCAAAGGCACCTTTCGGAACCAAGAACTTTGGTACCGACACAGGAGCAGCAGACAGATCCAAAACAAAAGACTTTGTTTATCGATCCGCAAGCTGGCAAAGTGGTGACAAAATCACCGAAAAAGAGGAAGAATGAACAGCTAGAGGACAAAGCTCTTCCTCCTAAAAAGAGAACAATGGGGACAAATACAACTCCTCCCCTTTCTCCTTGACCTAGAGACACACCCTCTTCTCCTATTCCTCACACTATACCAGCTATTCTTCCACCTTCTACACCAAGACCATCTACACCTCAAACAGATGTAGACAGTGATACAGGGGAGGGAGAACCTCATGGGGATGACGACACTATCCCAGATGAAGAAGACCCATGGAAGAATTATGATGCAGGGTCAGATAACGACCCAGAATTATACCCCTCAAAACCTTCACCACCTGATGATAATACAGGTTTTGTACAGCTGATTAATAGGGCAGCAAAATACCATAAGGTAGATTTACATACGGAACCTCAAATAGAGGATTTCCCTTTAGAAACGCTACCTGCTGCACAAAGAACATCAGGAACACTACCTATGCTAAAGGGTCTTCTCAATCACACAGCAGACATATTCAAAGACCCTGTGAGGGCTAGGGTATTAAACCCAAGAATTGATAAAAAATATAAGGCAGCCCCAAAGGACCCAATATTTATCAAGGGACAGGTACCTCTGGACTCGCTTGTAGTCACAAACGCTCATAAAATAGCAAACTCATTATCTACAGGAGAAGCTCCTCCTCCTGATAAGGAGTCCAAGCTAATAGATGCATCAGGCAAAAGAGTAGCATCCCAAGCAGCAAATAGCTGGTGCATAGCTCAGGGATTGCAGTGTAGGTGGTGGTTGTTTACTTCAGTCATCTGGACCTGTGGGTGTGTGGTTGTAGACTTGGGGAGTTCAGTACGATGGACAGGATATCTGAGTGGGCAGCGAATGGTCCTTAGTGGAGCTCAAAGGACCTTGGGCCAACTAGTATTTTTAGGACGCCACCGCCCATGCAAACTAATAAAAACCAAAGCCACAATGTATTGTATTGTAATTGCATTTATATAGCGCTTACTACCCCTGATGAGGCGTTGAAGCGCTTTTTCGGCAAGTAGCACGCTACTCCGGGACCCATAGAGGATTAGTGTTAAATTAGTATAGTGAAACATGCAAGGACATTTTAAGCGGGGGATAGGTTAGTCAGTTATTTGGATTCGAAATAATAGCAGAAGGATAGAGGAGGGAAAATGTTTTGAATTTATATAGCGCTTGTTACCCCTGATGGGGTGTTGAAGCACGCTGCTTCGGAAGCCCATAAAGGATTAGTGGTGAATTAGTATGGTGAAATATGAAAGTAATTTCAGTGGTGGATATTAGTCAGTTATTTGGAGTGAGAAGGATAGCAAGCCTCAAGCAAAAACCACACTTCAGGGGAAGCCATGCAGTACGAGGCAGTGCTGTGGACCTCGGGTGGACTGAAAACAATGTGCAAAGAAGAGGAATTACTCATTCGTATCCAGAGCTCCGGTATTGTAGAGTCTCTTAGGGTCAAGCACAGTCTCTGGGACACTGATGCCTTTAGGTTTCACCTGAGGCATGTGCACATGGGCTGTCATCAAAAGCGATAATTAACACAGAACCCACCAGTTACTTCTCATTGGTTGTCTTCCACATCACTCTCATTTCCTTGCTTCTGATTAGTCAGCGCTTCCTGCTACTTCCTGCTTCCTTCTGAGGCTTCAGTGTTATCTCCGCTGTGGATAATGGACCTAGAAAAGCTTCTTGTTTGCAGCCAGCGTCCTTCTACTAGCCACAGGCTCTTGCAAGTGCTTTTTGAAGAAAAAAATAAAAATTTAGTTTTTGATTTTGTTTCTCAAAAGAAAATTGCACCTTATTACCTTTTGTTTTCTGTGTTTTCTTATTAGGCTGACAGAAGATGCAGTGGGACCTAAGGTCGAAACAATATTTACTTCCATGCTCCTCTTTCACTATGAACTTATTTCATATGTATCATGAGATGTGTTTCGAATTTTATAAAAACATTATCACGTAGATGGTCCTCTTAAAACTGTAGTATATCGAGGTAGAAAGCCTTTTGTTTGTGCTTAAGTCACACATAAGCAAGAGCATGTAATAAGGGTTGTACCACAACGCAGTGCAGGTCGTCCAAGAGAAATAGGGGTATTTCATTTGCCGATAGGGGTGTTCTGTTCAGGTCAGGCACCGACTGACCAGGTAGAACACTGCTTCTTGATGGTAAATAACGGCCATGTTCAGGTCAGGCAGTCTACAGGTTGCACTATCAGCACTCCACAGTGATAGTCACAGAAAAGTTCTTGCCTGTCCCCAAGCTAACCACTTCTTGTAACTCATTCGCCATTGATGCAGTCTAGTTTGGCTGTCCAGAGTAAATGACTGAATCAGTCCCCGCAGGCCGCATCATTGCATTTTTCCCCCTTTCATCTGTCATGTTGCACGGCGGCCACTCAGCTGTACAACATGTTTGCAAGATCTATTGGCTTTGTCAATATTGTTAGAGGAGAAACGGGGGGGCCCCTAGGAGGGTTGTGGCCCCACACTGCACAGGCTTGTGCTACGCCCCTGGCTCCCCAACACTGGGAGGGAACCCTCATCGACCATGGAGTGTTGGTGCTTCTTCGCGTCTACATCTCTAAGTCCCAGCAGTGTTTTTCTGATCAAGACCAGTTCATCCTCGAGCATCTCCAAGTCTCTCTTAGCCGGCCTTCTTTTCCTCTCGTTGTCTTCCCCTGCCCCCGCACCAGTCAACGCAGAGCCGTGCCCTCCTGTCCCAGGTGACCACCAGCTCTGCAGCGAGCTGCTCCCGTGCTATTTCAGAGCCGGGCTCCTGCCAGCCTGCGATGCAGGGACGCTGGCTCGTCCCCGGAGACGGGGCAGAGCAGCTGACGTCATGCCGCCGACTTGCAGCTCTTACAGGAATGAGCTGGCAAGCATAGCGGGCTGGTGGAGCAGAGGATAGCTAACGAGACACAGGGAGATGACAGTCAGAAGGGGGAGGGGCGTGATGGGAAGGGACAGACACTTACATCAGAGAGTACAAAATACATGCAAGGATTTAGATGCACCTGGTGGAGCTAAAAAGTCACAATGCGGAGAGAGTGACAGTAACATGAGGCAGCAAATGAAAGACTGCAGCGAATAAAGAGGTTAATTGGAAATAAGTGTCAGAAGACGGAGAAATGTCAGGATCAGAGAGAGCTGTTCCAGGGGGTGAGAAATCAACATAGCGAGGAAGGAGATAGTCACGCAAAAGGCAGTGAGATCACCCCAGAAGTAATGAGTGATGGTTGACATGAGGATAGATGTGGGAGGCGTGATACACAAAGCAGATATAAGACAAGCAGATAGATGGTGGGGGGGGGGGTGTGATGCACACAGGAAGTAATGAAAGAAAGACATGCATGCAACTGTAGGAGGTGTGATGCACACAGAAGCTAATATAATGCACACAAATGTCGGGAGTTGTGATGCACACAGGAAGTAATGAAAGAAAGACATGCATGCACCTGTAGGAGGTGTGATGCACACAGAAGCTAATATAAGATGCACACAAATGTCGGGAATTGTGATGCACACAGAATGCAATAAAGGACATGCACATAGATGTGACAGGTGTGATGCACAAGACCGGTGAAAAAAACATGCCAATAAATGCTGGAGGGGTGCAGTGCACACAGGAGGCAGTGAAAGACCTGCAGAAAGATAGGTGATTGGGGGTGGCGATAAACACAAGTTATGAAGGACAGCCAAATAGATGGGGGGAGGGGGCAACGCACATGAGGTAAGGAAAGACATGCAGGTAGAGGGTAGAGAGGGGTGATGCACACAAGGTAAGGGAAGACATGCAGATGGTGGAGGGGAGGTGCACAGGGAGGTAATGAAATACTTGCAGATACATATGGTGTAAGGGAGTTGCATAGAGGTAATGAGACTTGCAGATACATGGTGGAGGGGTGGAATGCATACAGGAGGTATGAAAGACGTGCAGATGGTGGAGGAGAGAGCCACAGTGAGGTATTGAGACTTTTAGATATAAGGATATATGGTGGAGGGGTGGGAATTTGGAATGCACACAGCACACGGTGAAAGAGATGCAGAAAAAGTGTGACATTGAGGTGATGCGCACAAAAGGTAGTGAAAGATCGCATGTGAATGGCGGAGGGGCTATGCACACATGATGTAGAGAAAGACTTCCGTTACGTACAGATGGCGGAATGGGGGTGGTGCCCGCAGTTAAGGAAAGTCTTGGAAGTAGATGGTTGAGTGGGGGTAAGGTGCACCAATTTAAGGGAAAGTTAGATATTTTGTCCAGTAAAAGTGAAACTTACTAATAAATACTTGTCCGAACAATTCTTATAGCTTTTGGCGGCCTGGAATAGTACAAATTGTTACACTTGTAGAAGTGTGATGGTAGTTGTGTTGGTACTATGATTGGCAACGCTGGCAGGGAAAATGTGTGGTGCAAGCTGCACTGGCCTCCTAACGAGGGAGGGCCCAGGCGTTTTTTTGTGTTTGTTTTTTTACAAAATAAGCACTGCAAAGTGTAGGGTGAATGAGGCAGCATTCAGCGTCCCCGACAGCCGCGTAGCTAGGGGGGGGCGGGGGAGGGGGGGGGGGGGCGGTCCGGTCCGCCCCAGGCGGCACCTTTTTTGCGGCGGCGGCCGCGCGGGCGGGCCGGCACTCACTCCTGCACTGAGGAGGCCCGGCCGAGGCCCGTGCGTTGCGGTCACGGATGTAGGACAACACTAACACTGACACCTGTTTGAGTTTGACCCGGCGTCACCTGCCGTCTTCTGATTTATCTGCGCACAATTAAATCATGTCGGTGGGCACTGTGTTCCGAAATTGAATCAATCACGTCATAGCTTTGTATGTTGGGGTGCCCCGCTCACAGGGCCGTCAATCAGTGGTACCGTGCGCGGTGCACACAGCCGCAACCAATGACGGCCCTGTAACATTTTTGGCCAGCCCTCTCGCCGCCGCGTAAGCCAGCCAGCGTCACCCGTTACGCGCTGCGCGCTCACCCCACTGCCCCTCCCGTCGTGTCGAGGAGTGTGGAGATGACCACCATTATTTTTGCCTGGCCTGGCCCTGCTCAGCTGCCCTGTGTTGCTCAGCTTTACAGTACTCAGTACAGTACTGTCTCTCTGTGGGCTGTGGCTGCGGGCGGCCGGCACTCTGCGCGACGACAGACTGGTCTGCTAATGCCTCCCAAAATGGAATCGGAGACAGTGATGGAGCGAAGGAAAAATGGCATTCCAAATAGGATGTCTCCATGCAACGGAGCACCCGCCTTCGGGTCTAACTCGGTAGGAGTAGGTTCAATATAGAAGTATGTCCGGCACAGTGGAATTTAGACAGAAGAAATGCTCAAGGTAGGCGCAATTACAAACTTATTAAGCGTTACACTGTAAAACTAGGGCAGTACACTGTGGAAGTCATTTTTCTTACCATTAACGGGACTGTTCTGCTATAATACAAAGGTGAGAGCCACCAATCTCTGCCTTTGTCTCAATTTTTCCCCTTCCACTAAATTAGTGGTTTATATTCCCTTAACTACAAAGCATATTACCCAGGAGGCATTTAATTGATATACAAAGCTTTATTGGTAGTAATAACGCATGATAGCCCATTACCTTTCTAATGGAGAGTCTAGTTAAAGGCTTGGGGCAGTTCGTTAGTCTCTAAAGGTACCAGTCCAGTTCTCACTTTTCCTTTTGGGTCAGGGGTTGAAGAATATAGGGAAACATTTACGGAAGGAGAGGCATTTTATTTCTCCTGCGTAAAATAATTCTCCCCCAACCTACGACGCAGAAGTTGTACTATCGGAGGGGGGGTGAGGGTGGGGGAGTGGGGGGGTTTGGGGGAAAGCTCCCTTACGAACTTAACTAGAAAATAGAAAGAGGACAAAGCGTCTGCTGAGGTTATAAAGCCAAGGTCACCATTAGGAAAATTAACAAAAGATGCAATTACCAAATAATACAATATAAATGGTACAAAGGCCATCGCTACCAGGCAGGAAAGTACCACTGCAGTATATAAAGTCTAAGTTAACTGCATTTTGCACCAAAGCATGTGGTGCCCTCATGCTGGTAAAAAATGCAGGTAAACAAAAATGAGTTCATTCAGAGAGGTAAAATAGCAGATGCGTTACTTTCACTGATATATGTTTTGTAATTGCAATGTATTATGACAGAGGGATTAAAATTAACACCAGCTTCGAATACCTAACTGCTTGCAACCATGTAAAACCTAATACTATTAGTTGTCTTTTTTTAGATCCCAGCTTGGAGTGGTTTGGTAGATACATATCTAGGTAAGCTGTGCCAACGTCTACTTTAGATTCTCATTTTCAAAAACGGACTCATACTTCCAGTTTGGTTAGCAGTGTCTGCACACAAGAAAACTTTCCATTTTTAGAGGGAACACCTAAATTTGCACAGCTAATTTTCTAACCTGCCTTGCACCAGGCCAGTGTTCAGCGATATATTTTGAAGGTATGGACCTCCACCTTCCCCCCTGAAATGACAACCTAAAAGACTACGGGGCCTGATTTAGATATCTGCGGACGGGTTAACGGGTTACTCCATCACAACGGTGACTGTTTAGGTCCGGGTTTGAGCTGTACATTGTGATCTAACTGTTGGATCACACAATGTACAGCTCAAGCCCCGACCTAAACCAATGTATTTTACAAATTCCGATGCCATTTTGGAATCAGGCTTAGTGTTGAGTACAGCGCGCTTTGAAGGCAACAGTCTGCCAGGTCTTTCAAATACAAAATTCATCTGCTATTCCCGGCTTTGCACTTTTAAACTACTGGGCCAGCGGCGGCGACTACTGTAATTGTGATTTATGACCTTGGTCCAAATTCTGTGCGCTGTGTTGCATGAAGGGTAAAAGATTGCACACTGCCCTATTTATAAAAAGTTGTGTGCTGATGATCTCATCGGTGACGCTTGCACAAAAAACAGTTTTTGAGTAAGTTTCAGCGTTGTTCTACATCGCAAGGAAGGTAAGTTAACAGTTCTTGCCCAGCTTAATTACTCGAGAGTCCGTCTCCAGTGCAAATTTCTAAATGCCATCACCTTTGCATAAATCTCACAATGTGTTACTTTGCAGAAACTTTGCACATAATGCCTGTTAGACGGACCGGGAGGGTCGGCCGAGGATACGGGGAGAGGTCTCCGGGGAGAGCCGTCTCCAGCGATCGTACAGACAAGTAACTTCCCCCCCCACAGACGTACACCACACAAGGATAAGGTTCAACGATACTTTATAGCAATTCTTTAGGTACGGTAGAATGGTACAAGGAGGTCTGGACTCAGGGGTCCCCTCGATTCTGGTCTCTGGGTTGGGAAAAGGGTAGCGGGACAGTCTTGTTACCAATAGATGAAAATAGCTCTCAATCCTCGAGCTCGGCGTTCTAGATGATCGGGCCGCGGCGGAGCCAGCAGGTCCCGAGATGGACGGAAGAAGCGACGGTCCGCGGCGGAGCCAGCAGGTCCCGATGAAGATGGTAGTTACAACGGTCCGCGGCCACGCCAGCAGGTCCCGACGACGACGACTATGAAGGATTACGAAGGTTGCGGCAGCGCCAACAGGCAGGACGATGTGCGCAAGGCAGAGCTACGGCAGCGCCAGTAGTCCGTCAAGGATGAGTTCTTCTCTGCGTCTCTCGACTCCAAGATACAACTGCCTTCCTGCTCTGGGGCTGCCCCAGTTATAGGGCTGATGCCCTTTGATGTCCGGACCCTCGCACTTGGAGGTCGGGGGGTCCGGGATGAGGGAGTCCAGACACCCAGCAGGGGGGTGGAGCCAGCGCCCGGGGAGGTTGTGGGCGAGCGGCACCTGGCGGGGGAGAACCATCGACACCTCTTCCTCCCATTGACCTGCCAAGTAGTCCGCTCACCTCCTGGGTGGATGGTGGTGCCGGGATGTCTGAGGCCTGGCCAGGCCCAGGGTTGGGGTCGATCGGGGGCCACGCGGCCTCGTGGCGGAGTGTCCAAAGATGGCGCCCAGGCTGGGTGCGCGGGCCAGTAGTGGATCGGCCCCACGAGGTCGATATGTTCAGAGGCAAGGGTCCCGGAGGGGACGGAAAACGTGAAGTGGTGGTGGGTGACACTTGAGTGACCGGGCTCGGGCCTGGTCGGGTAGAGGGGGAGTGGCCCTTCATGTGGCCTGTCCAACATGCGTCCCCCCCAGCTGAAGGCGGGGAGAGTCACCCATCCTCTTGGGGATTCTCCTCGTCGAGGCGGAAAAAGCGGGACAGGCCATCCGCGTTGGCGTGATCTGGCCCAGGCCGGTGTTCAACAGTGAAGTCCATTCCTTGTAGGGAGATGGACCAACGTAGTAGTTTCGGGTTTTCCCCCCGCATCTGCATCAGCCACTGCAGGGGTCGATGGTCGGTCTGCACCCGAAAGTGTGTGCCAAAGAGGTAGGGCCGGAGCTTTTTGAGGGCCCATACCACGGCGAAGGCCTCCCTCTCGATGGTGCTCCAGCGTTGTTCTCGAGGTAGGAGTCGCCTGCTGATGAAGGCCACTGGCTGATCAAGGCCTTCGGTGTTCACTTGAGACAGGACCGCCCCAATGCCGTGGTCGGAGGCATCCGTCTGGACGACGAATTCCCGGCTGTAGTCGGGGGCCTGGAGCACAGGGGCGGAGCACATGGCGGCCTTCAGTTGTTCGAAGGCTGTTTGACACTCTGGGGTCCAGTTGACCTTCTGGGGTTGATTTTTGGACGTGAGTTCTGTGAGGGGCCCCACTATGGTACCATAGTCTTTTACGAACCGTCTGTAATAGCCCGTGAGTCCCAGAAAGGCGCGGACCTCGGTCTGGGTGATGGGGGGCTGCCAGGACCGGATGGCGGCAATCTTGAGCTGCAGAGGGGCCACCCGGCCGCTTCCCACCTGGTGTCCGAGGTAGGTTACGGACCCCTGGCCAATTTGGCATTTGCTGGCCTTGATCGTGAGGCCAGCCCGCTGAAGGGCCTGTAGCACCGCTCGGAGGTGGTGGAGGTGCTCGGACCAATGGTGGCTGTACACAGCGATGTCGTCTAGGTAGGCGGCGCTGAATCCTTCGAGCCCGGCCAAGACCTGATTGACGAGCCGCTGAAATGTTGCTGGAGCATTCTTCATGCCGAAGGGCATGACCCTGAAATGATAATGGCCATCAGGAGTGGAAAATGCAGATCGTTCTTGGGCCCGGGGTGTGAGGCCGATTTGCCAGTAGCCCGCCGTCAGGTCGAAAATACTGAGGTAGCGGGCAGCTCCCATGCGGTCGATTAGTTCGTCTGCCCGGGGGATGGGGTGTGCGTCTGTTCTGGTGACCGCATTCAAGCCCCGGTAGTCGACGCAGAACCGGAGTTCCGGTGTGGTGCCGGGAGTGGCTGCTTTGGGGACCAGCACTACTGGGCTGGCCCAGGGGCTGTCGGAGGGCTCGATGACCCCGAGCGTGAGCATTTTGGTTACTTCTTCCTGGATGCAGGCCCGTACCCGATCTGGTACGCGGTAGGCCCGGTGGCGGATAGGGGGGCTGTCCCCCGTGTCCACGTCGTGCACACACCAGGAAGTGACACCTGGAGTGAGGGAAAACAGGCTGGCGAACTGCAACAGGAGGTCTCGACAGTCTTGGCGTTGTTCCGGGGTGAGGGCCTCCGAGAGTCGGACCCCATCCACGGAGCCATCTTTCTCCCGAGTCCGTAGGAGGTCAGGGAGGGGTTCGGAGTCTTCTTCGGCTCCACTGTCTGTGGCCATCAGGAGGCTCAGTTCTGAACGCACAAAGTGGGGTTTCAGTCTATTAGCGTGGAGGACCCGGAGGGGGTTCCGTGAAGATTCCATGTCGATGAGATAGGTGACAGGACCCTTGCGCTCGACTACTTTGAAGGGTCCCGTCCACTTGTCTTGCAGGGCGCAGGGTTCGGTGGGGGACATCACCCATACCTGTTGCCCAGGTTCAAATTCGATGGAGGAGGCATTCTGGTCATACCACTTTTTCATGTCCTCTTGACTGGCCTCCAAGTTTGCTTTTGCCAGCTCTCTGAACTGTCGGGTCTGGTTGCGGAGGGTTAGGAGGTATTTGAAGACATCTGGAGGGTTCTTTAGAGGGAGCATTTCCCAGCCTTCCTTGACTAGACTGAGAGGCCCCCGTACGGGATGTCCATACAGTAATTCAAACGGACTGAAGCCGAGGGACTTCTGGGGGACCTCTCGATATGCGAAGAGGAGGCACGGCAGCAGCACATCCCACTGGCGACGGAGGGGCTCTTCCAACCCCCCAATCATCCCTTTGAGCGTGCGGTTGAACCGCTCAACGAGTCCGTTTCCTTGAGGGTGATAGGGGGTCGTGAATCGGTAGGTGACCCCACACTGTTGCCAGAGGGACTTCATATATTTGGAAATAAAGTTCGTGCCTCTGTCGCTGACGACTTCTCGGGGGAAGCCCACATGGGAGAAGATCCCCATCAGGGCCCGGCCGACTACCGGGGCTGTCACGGTTCGCAGGGGAACAGCCTCGGGGTAGCGGGTGGCGTGGTCCACTAGCACCAGGATGAACCGATGTCCTTGTTTTGTACGAGGGTCTAGGGGCCCCACAATGTCTATCCCGACCCTCTCGAACGGGGTGGTGACCACGGGAAACGGTTGCAGGGGGGCTTTTAGTTTGCGGCCGCTCTTTCCACTGGCTTGGCACGTGGGGCAAGATCGGCAATGCTGGAGTACATCATTCCTCATTTTGGGCCAAAAGAAGTGGGTCACCAGGCGGCTGTAGGTTTTATCCTGACCCAGGTGTCCAGCCAGGGGGACATCGTGGGCCAGGTTTAGCAAGAAGTCTCTAAAACGGAGGGGCACCACTAGCACTCGGCTGGCCCCAACTCCGCGATCCTTTGTTCACTGTATAGCAGATCATTGTCCCAATAGATCCAATGGGTTCCGGAGGTATCCCCTGCGCTTTGGGCGAGGGCTTGTTGGCGGAGTCCCTCGAGAGAGGGACAGGTCTTCTGCTCTTGGCGAAACTGCTCTTGTGTGGGCCCCCCCTCTTGATGCCACTGGTCGAGGCCAGCGAGGTCTGGAGGTTGAGCTGGTTCTGGGGGGACGGCACGGTCGGTGTTTTCGACTGGGGCGACCGGGGGAGGAGGCGCCGGCCATTCGGGTTCCTCCGGTCGGGGATTGGCACGGGTGGCCATGGACCGGGTGGTGACGCACGCCCAGTCCGGGATGCCCAACATCCCCAGGTGTTCCCTTTGTTCTACGGCTGCCCACGGGGAGTGTTAGACGGACCGGGAGGGTCGGCCGAGGTTACGGGGAGAGGTCTCCAGGGAGAGCCTTCTCCAACGACTGTACAGATAAGTAACTTCCCCCCCACAGACGGACACCACACAAGGTTGAAGGTTAACGAGACTTTATATGCAATTCTTAGGTTACGATGATGGATACAAGGAGGTCTGGACTCAGGGGTCCCCTCGGTTCTAGTCTCTGGTTTAGGAAAGGGGTAGCGGGACAGTCTTAGTTACCAATGAGTACAAAATAGCTCTCAATCCTCGAGCTCGGCGTTCTAGATGATCGGGCCGTGGAGGAGCCAAGCAGGTCCCGAGATGGATGAAGGAAGGACGACGGTCCGCGGCGGAGCCTGCAGGTCCCGGTGGAAGATGACGGTTACAACGGTCCGCGGCCACGCCAGCAGATCCCGACGACGATGAAGGATGAAGGTTACGACGACTGTGGCAGCGCCAACAGGCAGGACGATGGTGCACAGGACAGAGCTATGGCAGCGCCAGTAGTCCGTCCAGGATGAGTTCCTCTTTACGTCTCTCGACTCCAAGATACAACTGCCTTCCTGCTCTGGAGCTGCCCCAGTTATAGGGCTGGTGTGCTTTGATGTCCGGACCCTCGCACTTGGAGGTCGGGAGGTCCGGGATGGGGGTGTCCAGACACCCAGCAGGGGGGTGGAGCCAGCGCCCGGGGAGGCGATGGGCGAGCGGCACTTGGTGGGGGAGAGCCATCGGCACCTCTTTCTCCCATTGACTTGCCAAGTAGTCCGCTCACCTCCTGGGTGGAGGGTGGTGCCGGAATGTCTGCGGCCGGGCCAGGCCCAGGGTTGAGGTCGATCGGGGGCCAGGCGGCCTCGTGGTGGAGTGTCCAAGATGGCGCCCCAGGCTGGGCGCGTGGGCCGGCAGTGGATCGGACCCACGAGGTCGGCAGGCTCGAGGGCAGGGGTCCCTGAGGGGACGGAGGACGTGCAATGGTGGTGTGTGGTACTTGCGGGACTGGGCTCAGGCCTGGTTGGGCTGGGGGAGAGCGGCCCTTTATGTGGCCTGTCCAACATGCGTCCCCCCCAGCTGAAGGCGGGGAGAGTTACCCATCCTCTTGGGGACTCTCCTCGTCGAGGCGGAAAAACCGGGACAGGCCATCCGCGTTGGCGTGATCTGGCCCAGGCCGGTGTTCGACTGTGAAGTCCATACCTTGCAAGGAGATGGACCAGCGTAGCAACTTTGGGTTCTCCCCCCGCATATGCATCAGCCATTGCAGGGGTCGGTGGTCGGTCTGCACCCGAAAGTGGGTGCCGAAAAGGTAGGGCCGGAGTTTCTTGAGGGCCCATACCACAGCGAAGGCCTCCCTCTCTATGGTGCTCCAGCGTTGCTCCTGTGGTAGGAGTCTCCGGCTGATGAAGGCCACCGGTTGATCAAGGCCTTCGGTGTTCACTTGAGACAGGACTGCCCCAATGCCCTGGTCGGAGGCGTCCGTCTGGACGACGAACTCCCGGCTGTAGTCTGGGGCCTGGAGCACAGGGGCGGAACACATGGCGGTCTTTAACTGTTCAAATGCAGTTTGACACTCTGGGGTCCAGGTGACTTTCTTGGGTTGGTTCTTTGACGTGAGTTCTGTGAGGGGCCCCACTATGGTACCATAGTCTTTTACGAACCTTCGGTAGTAGCCCGTGAGGCCCAGGAAGGCTCGTACCTCGGTTTGGGTGATGGGGGGCTGCCAGGCCTGGATGGCGGCAATTTTCAGCTGTAGCGGGGCCACTAGGCCGCTTCCCACCTGGTGTCCGAGGTAGGTTACAGACCCTTGCCCAATTTGACACTTGCTGGCCTTGATCGTGAGGCCAGCTCGCTGAAGGGCTTGCAGCACTGCTCGGAGGTGGTGGAGGTGCTCGGTCCAATGGTGGCTGTATACAGCGATGTCGTCTAGGTAGGCGGCGCTGAATCCTTCGAGCCCCGCTAGGACCTGATTGACGAGCCGTTGGAATGTTGCTGGGGCATTCTTCATGCCGAAGGGCATGACCGTGAAATGGTAATGGCCATCGGGGGTGGAGAAGGCAGAACGTTCTTGCGCCCGGGGTGTGAGGCCGATCTGCCAATAGCCTGCTGTCAGGTCGAAGATGCTGAGGTAGCGGGCAGCTCCCATTCGGTCGACTAGTTCATCTGCCCGGGGGATGGGGTGCGCGTCGGTTCTGGTGACCGCATTCAAGCCCCGGTAGTCGACGCAGAACCGGAGTTCTGGTGTGGTGCCGGGGGCAGCTGCTTTGGGGACCAGTACGACAGGGCTGGCCCAGGGACTGTCTGAAGGCTCGATGACCCCGATCGTGAGCATCTTGGCTATTTCTTCCTGGATGCAGGCCCGTACCCGGTCTGGCACGCGGTAGGCTCGGTGGCGGATAGGGGGGCTGTCCCCGGTATCCACATCGTGCACACACCAGGAAGTGACACCCGGGGTGAGGGAGAACAGGCTGGCGAACTGTGATAGGAGGGCTTGACACTCCTGGCGTTGTTCTCTGGTGAGGGCCTCTGAGAGCCGGACCCCATCCACGGAGCCGTCTTGCTCTTGAGTCCGTAGGAGGTCAGGGAGAGGCTCGGAGTCTTCTTCAACCCCAGTGTCTGTGGCCATCAGGAGGCTGAGCTCTGTTCGCACAAAGTGGGGCTTTAGTCTGTTAGCGTGGAGGACCCGGAGAGGGTTCCGGGAGGATTCCATGTCGATGAGATAAGTGGCAGGACCCTTGCGCTCTATTACTTTGAAGGGCCCCGTCCATTTGTCTTGCAGGGCGCATGGCTCAGTGGGGGACATCACCCATACCTGTTGGCCAGGTTCGAATTCAATGGATGAGGCGTTCTGGTCATACCATTTTTTCATGTCCTCTTGACTGGCCTCTAGGTTGGCCTTCGCTAGTTCTCTGAACCGCCGGGTCTGGTTGCGGAGGGTGAGGAGGTACCGGAAGACATCTGGAGGGTTCTTTAGCGGAGGCATCTCCCAGCCTTCTTTGACGAGACTGAGCGGCCCTCGCACTGGGTGTCCATATAGCAGTTCAAATGGGCTGAAGCCCAGGGATTTCTGGGGGACTTCTCGATACGCGAAGAGGAGGCACGGCAGCAGCACATCCCACTGGCGACGGAGGGGCTCTTCCAACCCCCCGATCATTCCCTTTAGCGTGCGGTTGAACCGCTCAACGAGTCCGTTCCCTTGAGGGTGATAGGGGGTTGTGAATCTGTAGGTGACCCCGCACTGTTGCCAGAGGGACTTCATGTATTTGGAAATAAAGTTCGTGCCTCTGTCGCTGACGACTTCTCGGGGGAAGCCCACACGGGAGAAGATCCCCATCAGGGCCCGGCCGACCACCGGGGCTGTCACAGTTCGCAGAGGAACAGCCTCAGGGTAGCGGGTGGCGTGGTCCACTAGCACCAGGATGAATCGATGGCCTTGTTTTGTGCGTGGGTCCAAGGGCCCCACAATGTCTATTCCGACTCTCTCAAACGGGGTAGTGACCACGGGAAAAGGTTGCAGGGGAGCCTTTAGTTTGCGGCCGCTCTTCCCACTGGCTTGGCACGTGGGGCAAGATCGGCAATGCTGGTGCACATCGTTTCTCATTTTGGGCCAGAAGAAGTGGGTCACTAGGCGACTGTAGGTTTTATCTTGTCCCAGATGTCCTGCCAGGGGAACATCGTGGGCCAGGTTTAACAGGAAGTCTCTGAAACGGAGGGGTACCACTAGTACTCGGTTGCTCCCCAGCTCGGCGATTCTTTGCTCGCTGTACAGCAGATCATTGTCCCAGTAGACCCAATGAGTTCCGGGGGTATCCCCTGCGCTTTGGGCGAGCGCTTGCTGGCGGAGTCCCTCGAGGGAGGGACAGGTCTTCTGTTCTTTGCGAAATTGTTCTTGCGTGGGCCCCCCTTCTTGAGGCCACTGGTCGAGGTTAGCGAGGTCGGTAGATTGAGCTGGTTCGGCGGGAATGTTACGGTCGGTGTTTTCGGTCGGGGCGACCGGAGGCGGTGGCGCCGGCCATTCGGGTTCTTCTGGCTGGTGGTTGGCACGGGCGGCCATGGAA
The DNA here is from genome assembly GCF_964263255.1 of Lissotriton vulgaris. Classification (NCBI taxonomy): domain Eukaryota; kingdom Metazoa; phylum Chordata; class Amphibia; order Caudata; family Salamandridae; genus Lissotriton; species Lissotriton vulgaris. The sequence goes on along the minus strand of NC_141691.1, from coordinate 159,835,566 downwards.
CGGGTGGTGACGCACGCCCAGTCTGGGACGCCCAACATCCCCAGGTGTTCCTTTCGCTCCACGGCGGCCCACGGAGAGCTTTACAGGTCATTGCCCAGGAGGCAGTCTACGGGGGCATCGTCTCGGACCGTCACTTTCAACATGCCGGAGACCCCCCCCCCATTCGAAGGGGACGCAGGCCATCCGACACAGGCTCTCCGAGTTATCGGCTGATCGTACAGGGCAGAGAATGTTCGGTAGATACTGTTCTGGGGCCACCAGGTGACAGCGGACGGCTGTCACACTGGCCCCGGTGTCACGAAGGGCTTCGGCCTGGTGTCCATTGATGCTCACCCATTGGCTGTACTTCTGGGTGTTAGCGGGTAGGGGGACCCGCGGGACCATGTCTTTCCCCCCTAAGCAGGCTAGAGTCATGGCGGCTGGTTCCCACTCTTGATGCTCTTGTTCGTACTCTTCCTGTTCCTCGGAGATCTGTTCTTCCCCTAGGGCTGCAGCGGCCACTTGGCGGGGTTTTGGGCTCTGGTACTGCGGGCAGTTTGGGTCGTTCGCATAGTGGCCGACTCGTTGACATCGGTGACAAGTGACATTGGCTCTGTACCCCGGTCGCGCTGGGGTGCTGCCCCGGTTGGCCGGGGGGGTGGTGTTGGTAGCGGGGGCGACCGGGGCGTTGTCTCTTCCTCGCCCTTGGCCCCCTCCTCCTCCTCTGGGTCGGTGCTGACCATTGTTGTTCCGGTTCTGTTCGTAGGACCCATTCCGGCCCACTCTGGTGATCTCCCACCGGTCAGCTTCGGCTGCGAGCTGCCGGGGATCCGTTAACTTGCTGTCGAGGAGGTGTTGGCGGAGTTCAATGAAGCAATTGTTCGACAGATGCTCCCATACCATCAGGTTAAATAGTTGCTCGTAGGTCGTGACGTTGCTTCCTCGGATCCAGCCCTCGAAGGCTCGGCTAAAGTATGTTACATAGTCCACCCAAGTTGTACCCGGGATGCGGGTGCAGTCTCGGAACCTCTGACGGTACATCTCGGGTGTGAGACCATAGCGGGTGAGGAGGGCCGCTTTCATATGGTCGTAGGAGGTCATCTGGTGGTCCGGGAGCTGTAGTAGGGTGTCGCGGCCCTCATTGAGGAATCTTCCCCAGAGACCGGCTCCCCAGTCGCTTCTATCGATCCGGTGTGCAGTCATAGCGATTTCATAGGCTTTAAACCATTGCTGGATGTCGTCCTCTCTGAAGTATTCTCGGACAACATCCTTGGGGATGTGTACCTTTTTGTCTGTGGCCCCTGGGGTGGGGGGTCGCTCGGGCACCCCTGCTTCTTTATTCTGCTTGCGTAGGTTGATCTCGGCTAGGTTTCGTTCGTGTTCGTACGCTAGTTTTTTTTCCTCGAGCTCCCTTTGTCTCTGTTTCTCCTCTCTTTCTTCTCGGAGACGCAGGTGCTCTAAGTTGATTTTTTGTTCGGCCAACTTAAGTTCAACGTCCATTTTAAGTCGGGCCATTTCTCTTTCCTGGATCTCGTCTTGCGAGAGACCCGTTCTTTGCTCTTCCGGGGCCGTGGTCGTTTTTTCTACGGTGCTTTGATCAGGGGTTCCGGCAGCCCCGGTTTCTGCCCAAGATTCTAGGGCATGCTTAAAATCGTCCTTGGTACTCAGTCCGGTGGTAGCGATACCCAGTTCGATGCAGAATTGTTTAAGTTCACGATGGTTGTACTCCCCCAATTTCTCCATTTGGAATTTCTCGGTTGATCCGCTCTCTTTCGTGGTCATTGTGACTCCGTCGTGGGGTGAGCTACTCTCTGTACGTTTATGCGGTGATTCGGATCGCGCCGCTGCCACCAATGTTAGACGGACCGGGAGGGTCGGCCGAGGTTACGGGGAGAGGTCTCCAGGGAGAGCCTTCTCCAACGACTGTACAGATAAGTAACTTCCCCCCCACAGACGGACACCACACAAGGTTGAAGGTTAACGAGACTTTATATGCAATTCTTAGGTTACGATGATGGATACAAGGAGGTCTGGACTCAGGGGTCCCCTCGGTTCTAGTCTCTGGTTTAGGAAAGGGGTAGCGGGACAGTCTTAGTTACCAATGAGTACAAAATAGCTCTCAATCCTCGAGCTCGGCGTTCTAGATGATCGGGCCGTGGAGGAGCCAAGCAGGTCCCGAGATGGATGAAGGAAGGACGACGGTCCGCGGCGGAGCCTGCAGGTCCCGGTGGAAGATGACGGTTACAACGGTCCGCGGCCACGCCAGCAGATCCCGACGACGATGAAGGATGAAGGTTACGACGACTGTGGCAGCGCCAACAGGCAGGACGATGGTGCACAGGACAGAGCTATGGCAGCGCCAGTAGTCCGTCCAGGATGAGTTCCTCTTTACGTCTCTCGACTCCAAGATACAACTGCCTTCCTGCTCTGGAGCTGCCCCAGTTATAGGGCTGGTGTGCTTTGATGTCCGGACCCTCGCACTTGGAGGTCGGGAGGTCCGGGATGGGGGTGTCCAGACACCCAGCAGGGGGGTGGAGCCAGCGCCCGGGGAGGCGATGGGCGAGCGGCACTTGGTGGGGGAGAGCCATCGGCACCTCTTTCTCCCATTGACTTGCCAAGTAGTCCGCTCACCTCCTGGGTGGAGGGTGGTGCCGGAATGTCTGCGGCCGGGCCAGGCCCAGGGTTGAGGTCGATCGGGGGCCAGGCGGCCTCGTGGTGGAGTGTCCAAGATGGCGCCCCAGGCTGGGCGCGTGGGCCGGCAGTGGATCGGACCCACGAGGTCGGCAGGCTCGAGGGCAGGGGTCCCTGAGGGGACGGAGGACGTGCAATGGTGGTGTGTGGTACTTGCGGGACTGGGCTCAGGCCTGGTTGGGCTGGGGGAGAGCGGCCCTTTATGTGGCCTGTCCAACAGGGAGCTTTCAAGGTCATTTCCCAGGAGGCAGTCTACGGGGGCATCATCTCGGACCGTCACTTTCAACATGCCGGAGACCCCTCCCCACTCGAAAGGGACGCAGGCCATCCGACACAGACTTTCGGAGTTATCGGCTGAACGGACAGGGCAGAGAATGTTTGGTAGGAACTGTTCTGGGGTCACCAGGTGACAGCGGACGGCTGTTACACTGGCCCCGGTGTCACGGAGGGCTTCGGCCTGGCGTCCATTGATGCTCACCCATTGGCTATACTTCCGGGTGTTAGCGGGTAGGGGGACCCGCGGGACCATGTCTTTCCCCCCTAAACATGCTAGAGCCATGGCGGCTGGCTCCCATTCTTGATGCTCTTGCTCATAGTCTTCTTGCTCTTCTGAGATCTGTTCTTCCCCCAGAGCAGCAGCGGCCACTTGGCGGGGTCTTGGGCTCTGGTACTGTGGGCAATTTGGGTCGTTCGCATAGTGGCCGACTCGTTGGCATCGATGACACGTGACATTGGCTCGGTATCCCGGTCGCGCCGGGGTGCTGCCCCGGTTGGCCGGGGGGGTGGTGCTGGTAGCGGGGGCGACCGGAGCGTTGTCTCTTCCGCGTCCTTGGCCCCCTCCTCCTCGGGGACGGTGCTGACCGTTGCTGTTCCGGTTCTGTTCATACGATCCATTCCGGCCCACTCTGGTGATTTCCCATCGGTCAGCCTCGGCTGCGAGCTGCCGTGGATCAGTCAATTTGCTGTCGAGGAGGTGCTGGCGGAGCTCAATGAAGCAATTGTTTGATAGATGCTCCCACACCATGAGATTGAAGAGTTGTTCGTAAGTTGTGACATTGCTTCCTTTGATCCAGCCCTCGAAGGCTCGGCTAAAATAGTTCACGTAGTCCACCCAAGTTGTACCCGGGATGCGGGTGCAGTCTCGGAACCTCTGACGGTACATCTCGGGTGTGAGCCCATAGCGGATGAGGAGGGCAGCTTTCATGTGGTCATATGAGGTCATCTGGTGGTCCGGGAGCTGTAGCAGGGCATCGCGGCCCTCATTGAGGAATCTCCCCCATAGACCGGCTCCCCAGTCGCTTCGATCGATCCGGTGGGCGGTCATAGCGATTTCGTAGGCCTTGAACCATTGCTGGATGTCGTCCTCTCGGAAGTATTCTCGAACGACATGATGTGTACCTTTTTCTCTGTTGCCCCTGGGGTGTGGGGTTGCTCGGGCACCCCTAGCTCTTTGTTTTGCTTGCGTAAGTCTATCTCCGCTAATTTGCGCTCGTGTTCATATGCCAGTCTCTTTTCCTCGAGCTCCCTTTGTCTCTGCTTTTCCTCTCTTTCTTCTCGGAGACGTAGGTGCTCTAAGCTCAGTTTTTGTTCGGCCAACTTAAGTTCAACATCCATTTTGAGCCGGGCCATTTCTAGTTCATGTAGTCGTGTTCTTTCTCGTTCCTGGATCTCGTCCTGCGAGAGACCCGTTCTTCGCTCTTCGGGGGCTGTGATGTTTTTTTCTACTGCTGCGATGTTTTGGTCGGTGGTTCCGACGGCCCCGGTTTCTGCCCAAGACTCTAGGGCATGCTTGAAATCGTCTTTTGTACTCAGACCGGTGGTAGCGATACCTAGTTCGATGCAGAATTGTTTTAATTCACGATGGTTGTACTCGTCCAATTTCTCCATCTGAAATTTCTCGGTGGATCCGCTTTCTTTGGTTGTCATCGTGATTTCGTCGTGGGGTGAGCTACTTTCTGTACGATTATGCGGTGATTCGGATCGCGCCGCTGGCCACCAATGTTAGACGGACCGGGAGGGTCGGTCGAGGATACGGGGAGAGGTCTCCGGGGAGAGCCGTCTCCAGCGATCGTACAGACAAGTAACTTCCCCCCCCACAGACGTACACCACACAAGGATAAGGTTCAACGATACTTTATAGCAATTCTTTAGGTACGGTAGAATGGTACAAGGAGGTCTGGACTCAGGGGTCCCCTCGATTCTGGTCTCTGGGTTGGGAAAAGGGTAGCGGGACAGTCTTGTTACCAATAGATGAAAATAGCTCTCAATCCTCGAGCTCGGCGTTCTAGATGATCGGGCCGCGGCGGAGCCAGCAGGTCCCGAGATGGACGGAAGAAGCGACGGTCCGCGGCGGAGCCAGCAGGTCCCGATGAAGATGGTAGTTACAACGGTCCGCGGCCACGCCAGCAGGTCCCGACGACGACGACTATGAAGGATTACGAAGGTTGCGGCAGCGCCAACAGGCAGGACGATGTGCGCAAGGCAGAGCTACGGCAGCGCCAGTAGTCCGTCAAGGATGAGTTCTTCTCTGCGTCTCTCGACTCCAAGATACAACTGCCTTCCTGCTCTGGGGCTGCCCCAGTTATAGGGCTGATGCCCTTTGATGTCCGGACCCTCGCACTTGGAGGTCGGGGGGTCCGGGATGAGGGAGTCCAGACACCCAGCAGGGGGGTGGAGCCAGCGCCCGGGGAGGTTGTGGGCGAGCGGCACCTGGCGGGGGAGAACCATCGACACCTCTTCCTCCCATTGGCCTGCCAAGTAGTCCGCTCACCTCCTGGGTGGATGGTGGTGCCGGGATGTCTGAGGCCTGGCCAGGCCCAGGGTTGGGGTCGATCGGGGGCCACGCGGCCTCGTGGCGGAGTGTCCAAAGATGGCGCCCAGGCTGGGTGCGCGGGCCAGTAGTGGATCGGCCCCACGAGGTCGATATGTTCAGAGGCAAGGGTCCCGGAGGGGACGGAAAACGTGAAGTGGTGGTGGGTGACACTTGAGTGACCGGGCTCGGGCCTGGTCGGGTAGAGGGGGAGTGGCCCTTCATGTGGCCTGTCCAACAATGCCCACTTTTTGCTCCTGCTTTCTTTTGCTGCCAGGAGCTCACAGAAAGCCATGATGCGCTAAATTAGTATATATTACTAGGGGTGAAAGTGAATGTTTGGATTTGTTAATTTGCGCAGGACTGATTTTTCGCCATAAGTGGATGGATATGCTCAGCCGTGGTTCCCATGCTCGATGTGCCACTGGATTCTAGCTAGCATGGTGGATGAGGGGGATACCCTGAAACTGGTCCCAGGATACTTGTTTCTGGTCCAGGGTGGACTTGGCTTGGCAGTTTGGGCTGGACTGTTCCCATGAGGAGCAGGCTAAAGATTGATTTGCATATGGCTTGGTCTGAACTGGGGTGGCATGATGAGCAAAAGAATGATGGATTTAACCCAGATCTCTTGACTGGGTGTGAGTGTTTGGATTTATTCAGCATTCCGTCCATCATTTGTTAGCGCAATATTAGTGTATGTGGCTTTTTGAGGGATAGGAGTTGACAGCAGTGTTTCTTCACTATTACTCCCACTTGCCAGTGTCGTGACAAGCAGAGAGTCACTGGAAGGCAGTTTGTGGTCTGCTACTTCATGGGCAGTATTTTTCTACTAACTAGGCTCTAAATGGCTTACTTATTCGGCTACAGATCAAATTTACTTTAAATATAGGTTTTTATGGACCTAAAACGGATGCTGCAGGGATGTCAGTGTATCAGGATGTTTAAAGAGTTTGTACTCGTTAACCAGATTAGGTAGTTATGTCTGCGCCCTTGTTCTTCATTGAAGAGTTATGAGGGACATGGGTGGCCTGTGAGCGTGTTTGTTATTCAATAAAGAGATACATGGATAGCATGTCTGCACCCGTGTTATTGAATAAAGAGGTATGAAATACACCTATGGCCTGTCTGTGCCCTTGTTATTCAATGAAGAGGTATGACGAGATACACAGATGGCTGTTTAAGCCCTTGTTATTCAATGAAGAGGTACTATATACACATATGGCCTGTCTGCATCCTTGTTATTCCATAAAGATGTATGAGATACATGGATGGCCTGTGTCACATGCGGTTTTTCTGAGTACCCAGATAGATCATGCAGTCTGTGTGTTCTCTTTTGTACTGCCAGTCACCGGTGTATTCAACCGTGTAGCCTTTGACCGGGTCATGTATGTGCATGTAACTTGCATGATTGAGGTAATTATTAGCAGCAATACTACGTGTCTCTCAGACATCTTTCAAGTGCTCACTGTCCTTTTTCCCCAGCACCCCCTCCTCCCCCCCCCCCCCCCCCCCCCCCCAAGGGGCGGCAATCTGAGGGATAGCCCCGGGCACCACAAGCTCTTGCTACGCCCCTGGTCCCCGACAGCATGCGTTTAAGAAAACATTGGGCCCTTGAGCGCTGAAGATATGAATCTCACTGCCTCCAACATTCATCTGCCAGCCGAAAGGAATGGTTAATCCGATCTGTGCTGTGTTTGCACGGCCCGCTAAGGGTCATTATGGTGCCTCGAAATTAAAAAGAATGTTCAAGTTTTATATTACAAAGTCTGGAACTAGTACGGTGATCCTGCAGCGCGCGCCGGCATTGGGGATTCTTCAGGGCCACGTGATGCTCGGGCGGAGCCATTTGAAATAATCACAAATGATTTTCACCTGTAGAGTACAGTGCGCCGTTCAGTTGGCATTAGATGGAAAACGAACGCATTAGAAATAAGATAATTATTTCAAATCCTTTTTAGACATATTGTTTTAAAATGCATTGCACAAAATAGTGCCTTAGCCTCTGCTCCCGTGGTTCAGGCGGTGCATAACCGTCGTTGATTTTACAACGGCCGCTTGATGTGATGAGGCTGTTACTGTGGCGGAGGGAAGCGCCATTAAAATAGACCAAGACAGTTGTTGCGTAATTCATACATCAAAGACTCTTGTTTCATTTTTAGGCATTTTTGTTTTAGATTTCACCTTTTTTGTAGCCAAACAGGTTAAGGGATATGTATTCCTCCTAGTTCTGTTTTTCTCAATTCCTAATTATTCTTTTCTCTTGATTATTCTTTTTTTTTAATCATTTTTGCCATTATGATTTTTTTTCTATTTTTGTCATTGATTTTTTTTAATTTGGTATGAATATCTAGGATATGTCTTTGATTATTTAGTTGATGGGTTAGTTTTTCCTTTGTTTGTTAAACGTAGCACCAAGCACATTTCTTGGGACTATCGCCTGGCTGCTTAGCCCAAACTACCAAAGGAGGGCAAAGCTACCCTAATTGCAACATGTTTGCTCCTGAGGAACCGTTGTTTGGGGGAATAGGAGCACTTGCGGGTTACTGTGGCCCAGTGCTTGAGAGAATGACTCCCCACAGAGAGTACTCCCACTTGGGACCCTGCCTCCTTCAGTAATATTGCTGGTTCCACTGGCTCTGGTTTTTGGACAAGCTGCTGCCAATTTTTCATGTAAAACTGTCTACAAGGGGAAGTAACACTGTCCAACGAGTGCAAAAAACTCAGTGCTCAAACCAATTCTTCACGCTTCCAAATTGCTTACAAGCAGTGTCTAATTGGATGCAGAAAACACCGATCACCCAGGGTTATATTTAAACGAATGTGGTTTCGCACCTGTTATCGCAGGAATCTCTTCGGATATGCCCTGTGTTTTATTACACTTAAACCAAGGCCTATCTTCCATTACTGGCTGTTACTTACTACAGATAGGATAGGACATTTGAGGTGAAGAAAAGTCACTTTGTGTAGGATTGTCTCGTTAGTCAAGTGTAAATACCATGGTTTAGTTCCTGGTCTACTGCTGACACTGGTTTCACTCTAAGCGCTAGACCACATCTTGCCTTGAAGTGTACATTTAAGAAAGAAATTCAGGCTGGAAGCTTCGAACTCGATGCAGTGGGGGCCCTGAGAGTACTTTTGAGGACAATGGGACAGTGTATGACTTTACCCGCTGTGTGTCACTTTATCGAGTTTGATCATATCAGCCTACACAAAATACCACATTTACTACGATGCTCACCACTACGTCACAGGGTAAGTGTAAAATTCCTCTTCTTAGTTCTGCTCATATGTACGTTCCAGGGTACGTGTAAATATAGGTACGAATAGTTATTACACACCTAGCTAGTCATGTATTGGTTAGGTGGGAGATTCATGTGATATACTGGGGGCTTTAAGCGGGCCGGGTCTCACCGGTGCTGAGGACCGGTAGTTTTTTAAAGGGGCCTTGAAACGGGTCTCTATCGGGCTCTGTTTTGTGTCATGGCACAGGCGGTCAGTTTTTTCCGGACTGCAGTAACAGCAGGCACATTGATTTGCTCGTGCTCACACTGCTCACCTCTCACTAGTAGAGAAGTTACGGCATGACGTCATGCCAGGTGAGCGTTGTAGGGGAAGGGAAATCTTAACACCTTGGCTGCTAGGGAGTTTTCCCGTCCTGTGCTGACATTCCTTGAATACTATAGAATCATGACAAGGTCAACTCGTCCTAAGCACAGGGCAGGTAAAACCCATGACGAGTTGACCTTGTCATGAGCATGGAAGGGGTTTGAAGAGTCGTTTTCTCTCTGGATTTCCCTTCTATTTTTGAAATTCCGGAGCAGCAACATTGTGGTGGTGTCACCAGGGCTTTAAGTGGAAGCTTTATCAATATTATATACAACAAGCCATAGTTGCTGCTTATTTATCTTATGCAACTAATAACCGTTGACAAAGCCAGCAGTCCTGACTTGTTGTAGGCATGATGTTACTTGTTGTATCGTATATCTGGATGCAATGACAGAAACAGCAAAATACAATTCCGGCGGCACAGTATGCTAAGCACAGATTTTTAGCTTCGTTTTTTTTAAGCCACGCCCTTAATGACATTGGCCTGGCCCTGTGAGAGACCCCCCAGTTTTTTCATCCCACTTGAAGCCCTGGATATACTGCATGCGATTTAGGGACCCATCACCACTGTGCTTAGAGTACCTGTGGCAAAGCAGGATGACTAACACCTGGATTGAATGATGGAGCTGGAAGACTCGCAATGAATGAAGGATTCCCCCTTCTTGAAAGAGGACACAAGGAGAAACCTGACAAATTATGTGCTATCTATCTAGCCTCGGTGACATAAATAAAAAAACTACCAGAGGTGTGATGCCTGTAGAGATGTAAATAATAGATGTTATTACACATCTAAATGGTCTTCTATGTATTGGCCTCAATGTGTTGACCTCGACGGGACGAAAGGCTGCTTCAGAATATCTGATTGCATGCATAGATCTGTAGAGCTTCACTCACTGATCCTTGTCAGAAAAGTCATTGAATAAATATTGGTGACTGTTACAGCCCGCTGGATATACAGGCCATTAAATGCCCGCTCCAGCGGGAGCAGGCCTTTAATGGACGGTATAGCCCAGCTACAATGGGCTATAAGGCTATTACACATTCCGTCACTAGAGGGCAGAATGCTCTAACAAATAAACAAAGACATCACGGAGCCCCAGGTGATTTAAATCCCACCCCCTAGCCCCCGCGCCCCCTCCACCCCCCCGGGCTTCATGAGGCTTTTGTTCACAGGAAAAGCTGTGAAGGACAACATTGGAATGTTGGAGCTCCGCGCTTCTATCGGCCGTTAGAAGCCCGGAGCACTCCCATTGTCTTCAATGGAGCGCTCAACATTCTAGTATTTTATTTTTTTTTATCCTTTTTTTATTTAACACATTTACATTAGAACAGACTCCAACTGAAAAAACGGATTAAGCTTCCTCTGTACCTGCGGGTGCATCTCCTTCCTTCGTGTTCCGGGTGTAAATCACTTAAGCGCTGTGCTTCGACACCAGTTTAATCAAACCTTTGTTGAGTAGCTCTTAAAGCGCAGCCTGGGCCAGGGAGCCTCGGATCTTCAGCCTCTCGGACACCATGGCAGCTTGTAATTGGGCACAGCCTGTCGTAGGTAACTTTGTTGAACACAACCAAGTTGTTCAGCTTGTCTCTCACTTTCCCTTTGGACCACTTCTTCTTCTTGGGATTACCGCCAGATTTGTTGACCGGATCCTTGTCCTTCTTGGCGAACTTGCCCACATCCTTTTTCTTCTTATCATTTTTGGGAGGCATGCTGCTGCTCCGCTGAGATGGTGACCAGAACAGAATTCTGGTATTCTAATTGTTACTAGGGTACAATGGGATCCAAGTCACCACTGCGAGGTAAACCGTGATATTTCTGGTCGATTTCGGGCTGTATGAGCTGAGAATTAGGAGGAACTTGAGTGTGATCTGTGTGATTCTTGGGTTTTGCATTGTTGGCCATTTGGTGCCCAAAAATGTGTGAAGAGTAGAACTTCTCATTGAAGTGTGTGTCTTGAATTTCCAGGTTTTTGTATCTGGTGCCCTGAATGTTTGCGCAGTTTATCATGGCATAACACAACTTATGTATTTGTAAAGCCATGTTCACCCTGAAGGTTATCGAGCTGCTGAAATAACATGCTTGTTGCTCTCAGTGGGACACATTTTATCGACTTTAGAGGTTGAAAGGCAGAGTTGACTAGCTGTGTGCGTGATGTCAAAGACAGATCCTTGCAGTGGATGCATTAGCCCACTGAGCCAACAGATCTTGCCTACCCTTATGAGAACATTGTTGCAAGCAGGGACGCAATTCATGCGTTGTGCCTTTATTTGAAATTTGCCTGTTTTTATCTGCCTTTGTTTTGATGCATTTCGTCTTTTTTAGTCTGTGTTTACGAGGCAGGCCACCAGACCGTGTTTCTTACTTACCTTCAGTATTTTTCGTTGCTGAAAATACCCTTGTTCTGTGGTCTTGTAAAATCCACATATTTTCAGCCAGTTATTCCAATTATGGAGATTTGAGCAGTTTTGCATTGCAATTCCTAAATGCCTTATCATAAATTTTGAAAACAAACATAGCAGACAGTGTTATTGAAGATTTTTCTCTGACACTAAACAAGAACCCCGTGTGGGCAGTGTGATGCCGTGAATGAATGCGCGCCTATTCACACGTCTTGTTTGGCTTTCCGAGATGGCATCTGGTCCTGCGGCGTATGACGTCGCTCAGCGTCCCACAAGGCCATGTTTTGTGAGGGCCGCCATTGGCTAGGAAGATGTCTTAGCATCTTTGTTTGAAAATGGAAATGAGACATTGAAGCGCCGAATGCTGTTTGCACAGCTGGAATCCGAATATGTCCGCGCTATTTGGACAGAGGAGAGTTAGATAAATATTCTGTGGCACAAGACGTGTTTATTCATCAGAAGACGACATTTTGGGAGTTATGCTAAGAAGTAAGATGTTGTGATGGGTTGAATCTTAAAGATGACCCGCCCTTGCATATGTTCACTTATTGCAGTTTCGCCCTTAATGAATGTATTAATAGACCTCCTAGTGAGTGTAATTCAGGCCCAATTTCAATGCACTGCCTGGTCTGTCTTGCTTTAGGTGCGACTACCACACTAGGGGGTGCTTGCGATAATTGTGCAGCAGGTGCAGTGGCACCAAGTCAGTGGGTGCGAGGGACGGAAGGCGCCAGAATATGGCCTACTTTTACTGCCCAACAGAGAGGTCCAGATAACACTGTAGCACTAGAGTGTTTAGCATCCTTGCTACTCAACAGACCATCTGCCAAGATCTACTGCTTTAGTCCTCTCTTAGGTAGCACCCAAGGCTTAATGATGGCTTCGGGTCACTGGGCCTCAAATGGTCCATTGAGGGAGCTTGAGCCCAGTTCTTCATGGTAAGTCTTGCTATGGTGGGGCAATTGTTAGAAGGTCACCTCTAGGCTCTGAATACAACCCATCATGTTTTTTAAGCAGGTATTTACAGGTGAACTGAAGGACTGTCCAGAAACCTTTTCTTGGCTGATGGCTCATCTCCTGTGAATCATCATATAAAGGGACGTGATGCACACCTCTTTTTTTTTAACGAATTTTTCATAACTTTTCCACTTGCTTTACTTTGCGTGCAAACTGGTAAGTGCCATGCCCAAAAAACACTCTTAGATCAAAGCATCATAACAATGGGGCAACATTTCACCCCAACCAATTGCACTGCTGAATTGTGCCAACATAGGTGACATCATCACAAAACTTCTCCTTTTTATATTCTCCTTTTGTTCCAACTTTATATTGAATTGTTTCTGTTATTCCTCACTACATTGTTGTGATTCCACTCACGGAGTGAAACTGCTATTTCCCAGATTTCTGATATTCCCACTGTGTCCATTGGTTGGGGTGAAATGTTGCCCCATTGTTATGATGCTTTCATCTCCCGTGAAGACAGACGTGTAAGAATCTTCAGTCTACACCAGTGAGGAACCATCTTGTACCAACCAGTTATGGAGATACCTGTCAGCGCAAACAATATTTGTTAACCAGCGAGTACGCACCACTACGTTATCTGACCCTGCTAAATTATTCAACATATCAGCCACTTTCTGAAGCATATTTAAGGATTTAGCTCACTCAAAAGCTTTTTGTTATCCAAAGCATGTGCGCAGATTTGCAATGTCAAAATATTCATGGGCGTTTCACCCAACGACAAGTTAGCACCTGTAAGTGAGACAGGTACGTGTTTTACCCCATGGATGTTAAGCAAAATCTTTCTTAGTCATTTGAAAAGAGCCAATGATCCCTTGTGCTCTGGATTTCTGCCTTGCCTACGCCTCCTCCCTTGAAAGGGAACCATCCTTGATGGTCTGTACTCTAGAAGAGAGTATTGTCACTCTTATTGCATTGAGCCACTGACCACTTGCAAATTTAGTTCAAATTTTTAACAAAGATGGTTGATTAGACGACCTGCAAATGCACTATTCTCTGTGGCTTCCAATTTGGCTGTAGCGCCAACACCGGTGCACCCTGTGTCTGGAATGAAGTCCCAGGTACTCCTGATTATGAGTCTAGTTTTCACATGGTGAATATCTCTGGAACATCTGATTTAAGGAACCACATTTTTGTCCCCCTCAAAGGCCCTGATTTTGACAGAGACTGCACCGCTTCAACACGCTTTCCAGGGTAATGCGTCCCAGATGCCCATGGATTCTCATGGCCTGTGGTGAGGGTACACATCCTTTGGTTCTACTGAGACCAGGGTAGTCAAGTCGCCTACCCACTGACCTGGTTAGAGATCTAATGTGTGAATCCTTAAAGTGCTCAGAGAGTTACTGAGAGAAACGAGTTCTATTGCCTGCGGTCAGGGTAAGGAGTTATGGGCGGTGAAACCACCAGCACTTATCCTCTTCAATTTACTCCTAGCACTGAATACAACAGTGACTGAGTGACCCAACAATGACTTGGCATATGGCCAGGGGATGCATGTAGAAGACGTGGTGAGGATTCAGACTTCAGGTTGGCGGAATCCCCACCTCTGCACTTACCTGCTGATTTACAGACATAGCAGAGTAGATTGCTTCTGGCTCTCACCAAAGTCTAAACCATGGCCCTAGTCCTTGGCGTTGACGTGTGGTGTGTAGTCCTTCAAGATTCCACACTGTTGCAACCCATCTATAGCAAAATAAAAATTCCACATTTTTTTCTTTTTTCTAAGTGCTGCACCGCCAGCAGGAAGGATCCCAAATGCGACGCAACGGATGTCTAAGGGCTCACGAAACCTCTAATTGGCCCCTTTGGTGAGCAGCATTGTCAAGACTATTTGTGTCAACGATTTTAAATCCACGTTCAAGGGAATTAAATGCATACACCCTTTAAAAAAATCCATATAGAAAAATGATATTGCAATAAAAATGCTAAAGATTAAAGTAAAGACCTCGAATTCAGCAATTCCAAATTTGCCTGACTTGACCAGAAACAATTTTGCGAGGCATGCATGTTTTTTGTTAACGAACATATCAATTGGGATCGTTTTTCGTTTCAGATTTTGGGAAATGGTCTTTCATCCTTACCAGAAGTATTGTCAGCGAACTACAGGAGCTGTATCCGTGCACCTGTGCATTAATAGTAGTGCTCATAGGATTTCCTCCTTGTAGGGCGTGGGCTGGCCTGTCTGAGTGAACCTCTTTCTCCGCTCCAGGCAACATTAAAGGCAACCAAGCAGGTCCATCCTCCGGCCAAATGCAGTGTAGGCAGTATCACGCAAGCCCTCTACCTGCATGTCCTGTGTAGTAGTGTCCCTCACACTACAGCTCACTATGAGCTATTTTCTTTAATTCTTTAATTTAATCTTCAGAAACTGACTTGCAGGCACTGAAAAAGGACCAATCTGGTTTCTAGAGAAGTGTGCAAATATGTATATGTTTAAAGGCGGGCTTCTCCGGGGTAGTCTGTGGCATTGACCGGACACCACTGACTTCTAGCAAGATGGTCCCAACAGTACCCTAATACTGACAGGACAAAGACGATGATCTAATAGATCCCTGGCCCACAACTACAGTGAGATATTGTGCTTAGTGTGTGGATTGCTGCAAATAATGTGGTTAATTCATTGAACCTGCAGCCACAGTTGTTACATTTTGTTAACAATGTATTAACTTGGAGGTGAGCGGATTGGTTCGCTGTTGGCCAACGGGATGTGTGCGTTCGTATCCCTTGTCCGCTGAGCTCATTTCTGCTGCTGCCACCTTCTCCTTAGGACAGCTCGTGGCCTCCTGTCTTGAGGGGGGCATGGGTTGCTTCTGCTACATTGATTGGCTGATACCCAACAAATCAGAATGGGAGAAAATGGAGCTGCAGGCGCCATAGTGGAGAACTCAGTCCAGTGTCCAGCATTCTGCTAGGGAGGGCTGTTGAGGGAGGCTGTAGGATGGACTCCACTCCATTTTATGACAATAACATAATCCCCCCTCCCCCAAGCCAATAGCCAGTGTTTGTACCCAACTCATCAGCCTTCGTTTGATTGATCTCTGATCGGTGAAACGCTGAGTTGACCCTTGTCGCTTGGAAGTCACATGGAGTTGGGGAATGGTGTATGGTTAGTACCAAAACTAATACAATTTTTTCATTAAAAAAAGTTGCATGGAGATGGCTGCAGCAAATTAAAAACCATTATGATAAATCGTGATCATGCCCATTTCCAAATGCGTATCTGGCAAAGTACTATAGTAAAAGGAACAAGCAAAAACCAAAGCGATGCTTGAACGATGTTAACTCATAAAAGATAATACAGATGCATTTGGGCTGATTTAATTTTTTATTGAAATGGCCACCATACAAAGGTAGAAGATGTGACTTTTTTCACTATTTGTTCTCCACATTTTGCACTGCATTTTTCAACCTGGCCAGGCAATGTCTACAGATATATTTTTATTATCGCAGTGCCAGAGTTTGAATATATCGTCTATTACTCAGCTCTCTCTCGCTTATTTTTCCAAACCGTGTTTTCTCTTAATTACAATTTCACAGAACAGACCACGTAAAATATCCCTGCACGCGCCAGATTCCAGTGAGAGATCGTCTCTTCAATCGTGTCTTGACTTAAGCACACACACAGTTTACAGAGGCGGTTTATTGGAGGGCTTCAGTAAGCCTTACATGCAGTGCCAAGCAGCTATTTTTAGCTTCAAGGGGACGGTTTTCAGTGCTGACAGCATTGCGACTGATTGCAAAGCACGTTCGGTCGGAGCACTCCAGTTTACATGCGAAAGGGCGTGCTAAGAAAGAAAAAAGCAGTACAGGAAAATGAATTATTGGGTGAACAAAGGAACAAACGAGGAAAGCGGGATATTTTACTCATTTGAACCCATAGTTTTGGGAGATTAAATTAAATATAGGTGTAGTTTCCTCACTGGAGTTAGAGATTAACGTTGACACCTTTTTTGCACAGTCCAGTTTCATATGGAGTCTGGTATTAACATAAGCGAGTCAAGCCTTTCTGCTGCTGTACCCAGGCAGCACTGGGCCTGTTTAAATCCCGGGATGTATCTAGTACTGTTCAGGGTACGGGAAGAAGAGGGGAGGGGGTTTTGAGAGCCTGAGCTCGATGTCTACACTCAGATCTTGCACTCGGGGAACATCCTTTACAACACAACTTTTACCACGCAGTGCCTTTACGACGCAACTATTACAACGCAAACCATTACAACGCATTACGCTGGGGGGCGCTCCAGGATAGGGAATAGATTTAATTTACTATCCAACACCTTCCCTAGTGTCCACAGGGACTGGAGTTGGAATAGTAAATTAAACTATTCACTATCCAGCACCCCAAAGCTCTATGCGTTGTAAAGGTTTTCATTGTAATACTTGCGTTGTAAAAGCATGCGTGGTAAAAGCATGCGTTGTAATGTCATACATCCCTTGCACTCACTTTCACATACTGTAATTATCACTTGCATTCACTTTCACACACCTTGCACTCACTTTCACACACTGTAATTGTCACTTGCACTCACTTTCACACACTCGTTGTCACTTGCACTTTGGCACTTGCGCACACTTTCACCCACTGTAATTGTCACTCCCACTTTTGGCACTCACCATCATTTTCACACACTCATTGCCATTCGCACTTTGGCACTCAGTCATTTTCACATGTTGTCACTCAAACTTTGGCTCCCACTTTTGCACCAGCTGTCTATTACACACGTATAAGTTCTGGCACACGTACGCACACAAGATGTGATGTGCGGGGCAGAGATGTCTGGTCGGTGTGTAGAAGGAGTGGTTGAGGTATTCGGATCCGGTGTTGTGGACTCCACTCGTACGATCCGTACAGTCGCTCTTTCACACGCACACACAGGAAATGCATACGCGACCTTCAGTTGGTTAAGTATGCCTGACGTCACGGATACTGAAAACCTTTACTAATTTATTTTATGTGCAGTCTTTCCATCATTGTGTCATGATGGGCAACAGAGGTTTTTTCTGGGGTTATGGTCCTATTATGACCCTTGACAGTTTCCTATTTCTGGTGACCTTTTGAGAGCTCTTTGCGTGGGGCGGGTTCTGCCTCCAGCATTATGCTTGTTACACCCACCTGTAGGAACAGACGTATGTTCAATACATAGGGAGAGAAGCGGATTACCTGGGTAGAGTCAACACAGACCCGCAACTCTAGACGCAGGAGATGGGATGCCTGCAGCACAGCGCCCCCTACTGACGGAAACAAGCCTGCGCCTGGAGCCTGCCTCGTTTTTCAAAGAAATATTACCCTAATGCCTCCTACCACGCATTCAACGTTTGAGGACAAACCAACCTAATTGTTATAAGAGGATTTCCTTCACATACTCCACTTCGAGTGGCACACGGACCAATGACTGGAAGGGCGGCACGTCGCAACACCACATGGGTGAAAACAAAACTCCGTGCTGCCTTACGTCTTCCCCAAACTAGAAACCATACGAGTTCCTCAGTAAACATACCAACCACTCAGTCAGTTCATAAAATATACACTTTACAGGGAGTCACTGAATCAGTGAAACCGGCGATAATATCGCAAAAATAGTGAGTGAGTGAAATGCTGTGTGACCGTTGATGCATAGATAGGCGGGCTAATGAGTGAATGAGTTAGTGGGTCAGTGAGTGACGTGTTCAGGAAGGTATACAGGTGCATGATGAGTTTGTGAACGAGTGCGCATCGATCACAGAGTGTATGCACGAGGGTTGAGTTGTTGATTGAGTGAGCACATGGATGAATGTGCACATTCGCGAACACATTAGTGGTTTGACGTGTGAATGGTTAGATGAGTCCATGCATGGTGAAGCGGGCCACGGCAGCAATCCACGCCAAGTGATGGGGCTGACCCTGGACCCGCTGCTGCCGGGATCTGTTGGGTCCCTCTGGCTGACAGGCGTATTCTGAAGAATGCATATTCATCCTGTCCCAAGACTCCACACCTCGTAGGGAGGGCACTGCAGATTCCGGCTTCTGTGGAAGGCATATGCGAGATTTAACCCTTTAAGAGCGGGTAAGCCACGTAGCAAAGGGCTCAAGTTTAGGGGCGTAGTTCCCTTGGTGCAGCGGGTGCAGTGGCACCGGGGCTCTGAGGTGCCCACTGAACCAATTATTGCTGTATTTTATCATTTAAACCGCAGCTGGGTGAAGCGCTTTCTTTCTTGCACCAGCGTTCCGGTCAATCTGGATGAGTTAATGCACAACTGCCTTTACTGTGGCTGACCACTGGTCACCCCGGGGATGCTGGCAGAGGACCACATGCGGCGCACTGCCCCTCCCCACCCATGTTTACGGGTATACGAATTACCGGTGAACGTAGGAGCACAGATATCCAAAGAGGACTACAACAGCTGATACAAGAAGTCCAGGCGCTATACCTCTCAGTCACTGTGCGTGAATCGCTTCAGACCCAGCACTTTTCATACTAATCTTTTTCCTACTTCCTCGAGTCGGTTTAATCTGCCCCGTTCTTTATTTTACGCAGGCCATGACATGTCTTACTTTCAATTAGTGATCGACTTTGAACTATGCGGCTCTATTATAGTGGGTGGGTGCAAATGATCACTTGAAATTAAGGTGCCAGGATATCATCTTTATGTCTCAAAGTCATCAGCGACGTAAAGAAGAAGACCTGCAGTTCCAAGAAGAAGCTGCAGAGCTTTCAGTTGAAGGTCTTCATTGATATTTAATGGCATACTGTCATCTTGTGGACATTTTATTTATTGCTCCTATGATCAGCAAAATTATACAATAGTTGTGAATTTATGTCATCCGTCTTTAATTGCCTGCTCTGGAAATAAGAAAAAACTGACAAAAGCTTGTGCAATATATCAGAGGCATTTTTTGTTATCATTTTTGAATGGTATATAGTGCATCTAAATGGTAATCAGGGAGAGGTATATTGACAGTTCTCTGTGTTAAATCCACTAGTACTGAAATGCGATGTTCACTTTGCCAAGATAACAGCCAAGGGTCATCCTCGCCTGGCCTTTCCTGCTATGAACATGTGGCAGGGCGCAGATGAAAATTAGAATTCTTAACTTATAAAAGCAACAACTTTTAAAGAATACATTTAGATGGTTACATTGGAAAATTGATGTTTATATAAAAACCACGCCAAAGTTTGAGTTACCTTCATTTTCTATCTTAAGCTTAGCATCTTTTCCCCAGTGATATTTTATTTTCATTCGTTTTATTGATATTTTCACAGTTATTATTGTTACCACATTTACCTCCCTGCTCTTTGCAATGTCCACCTGTATTTGTCATTTCTGTGAGGCTGAGACTGCAGCAGTCTCCTCATGTACGGCCTTTTAATACTGTACTACTTTTGGATTGTCGTGGTAGGGGATGCACCACCGAGCCTACTGGGCATATCCACCAATGGCTTTTCTCCTCAATCAAACATGGTTTGTAAAGTGCGGCTACTCCTCCGAGAGGATCTCAAGGCACTTTGGGGGTCAGTCTGAGGTGGGGAAGCAGGATGTTCCAGGTCTTGGCAGCGAGGTAGGCAAATGATCTTCCTTCTGTACTAGTCTTGTGGATTCGAGGGAAGGTGGCCAGGGCCAGCAGAGCGGAGGTGTCTGGTGGGTACGTGGAATGAGTGGCGGTGGTTCAAGTATGCTGGTCCTGCGTCATGGAGGGCTTTCTTCTTATTATTATTATGTTTCTTATATAGTTCCAGAATCGACCCCCGAAGGGGTATCTCCGTGCTTGCCTTGGGAACCCGTCCTGGCTTTTCCCTGTGAGATAGCCCCTACAGTGCATCCCCAAGGTGAAAGCCAGGCATCCTGCCGCGGGGGGGGGCCGTTGTGGAGATTAAGCAAGCTTAATGCCCAGAGTTGCAGAGTGTGAACCCATGATTAGGTCAGGCACCGAAGCGAGAATTATCGAGTCCGTGGACATTTGAGCTCAACACCCTGCCGCGTCGGGAATCGAACCCTGGTCCCGGGTCTGACCTCTGCTTCAGGGTCTACCTGCTCTAACCAGTGAGCCACACTTCTCCACTTTGTAGGTGTGCACGAGGAGCTTGAATGGGATTCTTTTGTTGAATGGGAGCCAGTGGAGTTCTTGGAGGTGTTCTGTGGCAGGGGATGTCGAGGACCAGTCTGGCTGCAGTATTTTGAATGTTCTGTAGTTTCCTGAGTAGTTTCTGGGTGACGCCTGCATAGAGTGTGTTGCCGTAGTCGAGTCTGCTGCTGCGGAGTGCGTGGGTGACATGCTTTCTGGTTTTGGTGGGGATCCATCTGAATGTCTTTTGAAGAAGTCGGAGCATGATGAGAAGACAGCGTTGATCTGACGGTTTATTGTGAGCGATAAGTCCAGTATGATGCTGAGGTTTCGTGTGTGGTCCGTGGACTTGCACTGATATTGGGTCTGATCCTCAGCTGCATATACCGTTAAGCGCAAGGACACCTCCGTTTGAGTTAGCTGTTGCACTCTACAAATGCCATTATTAATATTCTAGTCAGTGAAGAGTTGCTCTCTAGCTAGGTTAGCTCTCTACCAATACCTATCCGTACCTTTGTGTATACATAAATACATAAAAAGCAGCTGTCCTGATTTTGTCCCTCAAGTTTGCCTACGGCAGCGTTCAGTCATTATGCCCTTGAGAATAGTGACTTTATCACAGTGTTGTTTTGCTCGTAACTGCTAAAACATTTTAAAAACATTATTGCTGATTTTTTTTTGTTTATTTGGTTGTTAAAACAATGTGTAACTTCACTTCATACTTTGTGGAATTCACAGTTTTAGTCCTCCTAGTGGCAGAGGTGCGCTGCAGCTTCTAATCAAGAGTTGTGTTGAATGCTACTGAATGCTACTGTTTCTTCTGGTGGCACTCTTCTTTCACTACTGCCGGTAGCCGCCTTCCATTTCTGCTTGTACCCTTCCTCCACCTCTGTTTGCACCCTCCTTCCTCCTCTTTTGCTGGCACCCTTCCTCCTCTTCTGCCGGCACCCCATCTCCACTTCTGCAGGCACTCTTCCTCCACTTCTGCCGGTACCCTGCCTCCACTTCTGCCGGCACCCTTCCTCCACTTCTGCCGGCACCCTTCCTCCACTTCTGCTGGCACCCTTCCTCCACTTCTGCCGGCACCCTTCCTCCTCTTCTGCCGGCACCCTTCCTCCTCTTCTGTTTGCACCCTTCCTCCTCTTCTGCCGGCACCCTTCCTCCACTTCTGCCGGCACCCTTCCTCCTCTTCTGCCGGCACCCTTCCTCCTCTTCTGCCGGCACCCTTCCTCCTCTTCTGCCGGCACCCTTCCTCCTCTTCTGCCGGCACACCATCTCCACTTCTGCCGGCACCCTTCCTCCTCTTCTGCCGGCACCCTTCCTCCTCTTCTGCCGGCACCCTTCCTCCTCTTCTGCCGGCACCCTTCCTCCACTTCTGCCGGCACCCTTCCTCCACTTCTGCCGGCACTCTTCCTCCTCTTTTGCCGGCACCCTTCCTCCTCTTCTGCCGGCACCCCATCTCCACTTCTGCAGGCACCCTTCCTCCACTTCTGCCGGCACCCTTCCTCCACTTCTGCCGGCACCCTTCCTCCTCTTCTGCCGGCACCCTTCCTCCTCTTCTGCCGGCACCCTTCCTCCTCTTCTGCCGGCACCCTTCCTCCTCTTCTGCCGGCACTCTTCCTCCTCTTCTGCCGGCACCCTTCCTCCTCTTCTGCCGGCACCCTTCCTCCTCTTCTGCCGGCACTCTTCCTCCTCTTCCGCCGGCACCCTTCCTCCTCTTCTGCAGGCACCCTTCCTCCTCTTCTGCAGGCACCCTTCCTCCTCTTCTGCAGGCACCCTTCCTCCATTTCTGCAGGCACCCTTCCTCCTCTTTTGCCGGCACCCTTCCTCCTCTTTTGCCGGCACCCTTCCTCCTCTTCTGCCGGCACTCTTCCTCCTCTTCTGCCGGCACCCTTCCTCCTCTTCTGCCGGCACCCTTCCTCCTCTTCTGCCGGCACCCTTCCTCCACTTCTGCCGGCACCCTTCCTCCACTTCTGCCGGCACCCCATCTCCACTTCTGCCGGCACCCTTCCTCCTCTTCTGCCGGCACCCCTCCTCCTCTTCTGCCGGCACCCTTCCTCCTCTTCTGCCGGCACCCTTCCTCCACTTCTGCCGGCACCCTTCCTCCACTTCTGCCGGCACCCTTCCTCCACTTCTGCCGGCACTCTTCCTCCACTTCTGCCGGCACTCTTCCTCCTCTTTTGCCGGCACCCTTCCTCCTCTTCTGCCGGCACCCCATCTCCACTTCTGCAGGCACCCTTCCTCCACTTCTGCCGGCACCCTTCCTCCTCTTCTGCCGGCACCCTTCCTCCTCTTCTGCCGGCACCCTTCCTCCTCTTCTGCCGGCACCCTTCCTCCTCTTCTGCCGGCACCCTTCCTCCTCTTTTGCCGGCACCCTTCCTCCTCTTTTGCCGGCACCCTTCCTCCTCTTCTGCCGGCACCCTTCCTCCTCTTCTGCCGACACCCTTCCTCCTCTTCTGCCGGCACCCTTCCTCCTCTTCTGCCGGCACCCTTCCTCCTCTTCTGCCGGCACCCTTCCTCCTCTTCTGCCGGCACCCTTCCTCCTCTTCTGCCGGCACCCTTCCTCCTCTTCTGCCGGCACCCTTCCTCCTCTTCTGCCGGCACCCTTCCTCCTCTTCTGCCGGCACCCTTCCTCCTCTTCTGCAGGCACTCTTCCTCCACTTCTGCCGGTAATCTGACTCCATTTCTGTCTGCACCTTTCCCCACTCCTGCCGGCAAAAACAGGAGGGGCTGGCAGAGGGAGCACAGAGTGCGAAGCATGGCAAAATCGGATGGCACAGACTAGGAAAATGTGGAGGGGCTCTTCCCTTCCGTCATTACAATTGCTATGCCCCTACTTTTGATTATTCATGTTTATTCCTAATGGCTGTTTTCAAGACTGAACACTTTAAGTAAATGAATGTACTTATAAACGATGGGATTATGTATTCTCTGTATAAAGGGCATTCACTAATTTCTTTATAATTGATGCACCGAGTCCCCGATTTGAAAGAAAATACGTCGGAACTCAACATATTATAAGGTTATTATTGTCTAGTTCTGATGTCGCAATGCCTGCTGCCAGCAGACGAGGTGAAAAGCAGGCCAGGTCACTGAGCGTTATTAAAGCAGCAGGTTAAAGCAACAAACATAACATTGTTTTTCTTTCTTCTGCTCTATTTTAATAGCTTATAGTGACAAGCAGAGAGAATTTTTATTTTCTGCACTCCTTAGATAGAGAAAAGCTAGAATCTTTATGCATGTTTTTATACGTTCCGGTCTACTGCAGCTTTTTTTTTCTTAAAAAACTGACTTGTATGGAACTGTTTCTAATATCTGTTTGCAACAAATATCTAGCAGGTTTTTGATGCATTTAATTTTGCACTAGAGGTTTTATTTTTGTTCTTTGTTTGCAATCATGCTCGCTCCTTCATACGAAATAGCTTCGCACCAAGGTTAAAAGTGGTTTGCGGGAGAGGTGATGGTGTGACCATGTATTATATGGGATAAAGTACCCCGTGGTGTACATGATAAGGATATTGAAAGTAACCTCGCAGTTCCATAACCTTAGAAAGGAACTGGGCCTTTGGCCTCGTTCCTCTATATGGTTATGGAACTCCTCGGTAGCTTGCAGCTTCCTTATTTATGGCAAGGGATACTTTATCCCTTATATTATTCCAATATAGTGCAAATTAATTATTTATTTTGAAATTTTCAAGTCAAAAATAACCAATGATCTATATCAAATGAAATGGAAAATATGTAACTGTTGTGCTGTAAAGCGTCTGCAAGTACCTAGTTAAGATCTCAGACTTGCTCAAGTCCACTAAAGGCATATTGAAAGCTGTCCATCTGTTCTTTTCAGAGCTTCCGGTACTGTTTACACAGCAATTGACATTGCCACGGGACAAGAGGTGAGTGCTGGCACAATATACCATACTTTCTGTATTCCTCACACCTCTTCTTTAAACGAATATTTTTGCAGCCAATTGGCAGAAAATATATATTTTTTTGCACAAGTTTTCCCTGTGGCCAAAGATGTTCCGATAATATTTATGTCTTCAACACCATACCATGTGTAACACAACCAAATGTCATCATTTCCATGGCAGCATGTCGAACATAATATATCTTGAGTTAACTTTATGTAAAGGCCATCAGTTTTCTGTTCTAATTCAGAAGAGCCGTAGGAGCTAAAACCCAAATAACCCTTTGTTTAAAATAAAGAAATAGACTGGTTCTGTACAAGTCACAAAAGTTAACTTTCACTTTTGTTGTAAGTTTAGTTTTTTTTGCTATTCTCAAACTACAAGTGTTGTTTTGTGTGTAGTATCTTACGGCTGCAGTGTGTCCTATCTTTATACACGGTCTCTGCAGTCTTAAACTTACTATACATAAAACTACATTCATAGTTTGTGTATAGCAAAATAATTGTAAACTTACACAGAAAGTGTAAGTTTGCCTTTGTTAATAAGGCCCTTAATTGATGGTTTGTGAAACATTTTTGAACTTTTAGCACAATATGGATATATTGGTCACATACCTGCCAAGTCACACTGCACTGTCACATGGTATAGACCTGCTTCACAAGGGTACACAGAGAAGAGAGCTTATCACACTGTACAGACTTTGAACTGGTAAACCCTTCTGTATATTCTTGTGGCTTCCTGTGCTTTTTAATAACATGTCTTCAGTTCCTGTGCTCGGCCAGCTCTACCTCTTGCACACCCTGAGATGCAGGTGCTCTGTGTGCTCCATCATTAACACTGCTCTGCCAATAGCCCATCTGACTGCTGGGCTGCAGTGCTGTGTGGAGGGGGTCATTACTGAATTTACAGTGACAAAGATGTGTGGGTGAAGTGTCCACTGCCCCAGTAGATGCTTTGAACGCCAGTTTCTCTCTCTCTCTTCTCTCTTTTTCTCTTCTCTCTCCATCCATGTACATTTGGTACATTCTCTCCCAGCATTGGCAATGATGAAAGTGCATTCACAATCCCAACCCACTGTTTCTGGGTCAGGAGTTTTTCCTCTCCAGTCACTTCCCGCTTCTGTTGGTACATTACTCACCCCTTGCACCATAAATGGTAGCAAAGGGTGAACCTTAAATTAATATAATTGTGACAGTAATGACATCCAAAACTCTCTTAATTCGTTCATCCTTGTTTACTCTGTGATTAATACTTACACTTTACCTATCCTCTTTCTCTTTTCCCCTCTTACTTTTGCATTTTTTTTAATGATTATATGTCATGTAATTCTTATGCTCATGTACTTTTTCCCAATATTTACGACATGTCTTTTGTATTATCTTTCAAATGATAAATAAAAATTTCATAAACAAAAAAATATACTTACACTTTAAAGTAGTTATACTGATCATATGTGAATTTTATGTAGCGGCACATTTATACAGTAGACTATTGAAATGTGTGTCATTTAATATGCATTTTAAGACATCTTCTCTTTGGAAATTCCATATTTGTAAAAGTGTAACCATCAGCTCTAGGTTTGATTCAGGAGGCTGGTGGGAGCTGGAAATGGATTTTCACTGCCAACATGACCCAGTGAGTAAATCGATTGTCGCTGACATAAAGAGTCATCCGCCTGGCGAGGATGAGTGTGGGCATGGCCACCTCGACCGCCCGTCTCTTTATATTGAGTAACTGTCAGGCCCTCATTACTAATGCCCTGTTTTAAATGCGGTAATTATCGCATCCGATAAAATCTGACACCGATGTGTTGGCAATTTATCTGGCACCATCATTTTCGCCCACTAGAAGTTTCCCCTAGGGGCATAATAAGGGGATTGTATTGCTTACTGCACCGAAGTTCGCATATCTTTGAATTTTCCGGGCCTATTTCATACCTTTAAATTTCAGTAGGTTTAACGAGCTGAACTATAACAACGAAGTCATTTCTATGGCACACAGTATACACAGGGTGTGATAAAATAAATGTAAAACATATTCCGAAATGAGCGGGAACAGAAGTTACAACACGTGTTGGAAATTATCGGCCCTCATGTGTTTTTGGTGTATCTGTTGTATCAATTTTTACAAAGATATTTGTTAGCATTTTTTAGTTTTGAAGGACAGGGATTTTTGTTATTTAGTATTAAACTTACCTTTGTCATTTGTTGCCACTATTGAACAGTCTAATCGATAGCCTAGCTAATTCTGTCTCCAGTTTTATGAAGGTAATTTTAATTCGGTAGGAGGCTAAAATTCATGGTGTCAACTTTCATTACTACAGCCTATTTATCGCCTTTATGAGGTCCGTTTCAGGCAGTGTTCTCATTTTGTGTTTATTTCTCATTCCATTTTTATCTCATAATGTAAGGACTCTGCCTCTGCTAAAGCATTTTCAGAAGATTTTTGCTCTTAAATCTGATGGAGTCACCCAGGAACAAAAATGTATTCCGTTTTCTACTGAAGTGGAGGCCATTAAAACACTCTTGCCATGATAAAGGTTGTGAATAACACAAACCTAAGAGACTCATCCCACAAATAGGATTTCGGTGTCATGGGACCCATAGACTGAAGTTATTGCAGACTATCTACATTTTTCCAGTTGCTATTATATGCAGCATAAAACTGTTCTACTAATTTTATTATCACTGCATCTGATTTGCATTTTTGACTTGCAGTGCTTGCAGTCACTATTGCGGTTTCATAGCACTACTCCTAAGAAATGCTGGCATTAACCAGCTTGGTGGTGGTCATTGTATCGTGCTGGGATTCACAGTAACAATGTGCTTGTTAAGTGGCAGGTACATTCAATCATTAAGTCATATATTCTAGCAATGCCAGAAGGTGGCACTCACGGGGTTTTAGTAACATAAGACAGTCTTAAAATTATCCTCTGCAATGGGCTGGTGACACTTAGGAGAGGTGGCCTTCTCAGTGCATCAACCCACCCACTGGAATAAACTCCCTCTCATCACAAACCATCAGGAGGACCCTTTGAAGTCCAGGCAGGGGTTGATTACCTGCTTTTCCCAAGACAAAGAAGTTGTGGCTAGTGATTATTGAACAGTGCCAGGATGCCCTATGTCAAATAAAGCAGCTCTAGAGCTAAATTTCAACATAACAATTTGAGGAATGAAATATGTGTGTTGTCAGTAGGAGCGCATACATTACAAAAACGTGCGACAAACAAATATTTGTGGGTCCAATCCTATGCCTGATGTTCTTCCTAAGGGTCCAGTGAGAAAACTAGAGATTAATACTGTAGGCCTAATTAAGCCTTCGACCAGTAGAGAAGCGTATGGTGTTGTTCTTATTGATTGATGCACAAAGTGGCCCGAGGTGAGGGTGGGGGAGCGTGTGTCCTTTGAGGTGGTGACTCTGTTCTTGGAAGGTGTATTTTGTAGGGAGAGACTGTCAGAATCCCGTATTTTTTTTAGTGGACCCTAATTCACTGGCTAGTTTTGCAGCAGATACCTATAAAAAAAGTTGATTATTAGAATTGAATATTCATGTGTTCATTGTGGGTAGCTCCAGTGCACCTGCCTGACACTGCAGAAATGCTACCAGCAATAGCGGTTTGAAAGTAGGATCAAAAAGTGTAAGATGTGGAAGAGTGTGTTAAGATGTATGGTCTGGTCTGGCAGTGACTTCCTCAAAGGTGGTAGGTAGGCTATTTCATATGCACTGACTAGTCATTAAAACTGAGGACAGACTTTACTTGGAAAATCCGGTGCACCGCCCTAATGTTAAGATACTTGTTGTGAGCATGATTTCCTGCAGGGCTCCTCAGCTTTGTGGATTTCTGATCTAAATAATCACACCGCCTTCCCATTTTTAAGCATAAATGTGCAATTTACTTTGCGACCTTTGTTACATGACTGGTTATTTCCCCACAATAATCTTCTATTTACCTGTAAGAAGTTATTTCCTAAACCTGCAGTTAACATGTAATGTTCTTCTGATCTGAAAGGCCTATATCTTGCTTGATTATGCAGGTTAATTAAGGATCAAATTAGGTGGCAAATAACTTGTATATAAATATTACTTATGATAATATCCTTTGTAAAAGTCCAGCCATGCAAGTTCACCCAGGTCATATGCTTCTTGCCTTATGACATGGAAAACTAAACATTGCTTTAT
Organism: Lissotriton vulgaris; assembly: GCF_964263255.1. Classification (NCBI taxonomy): domain Eukaryota; kingdom Metazoa; phylum Chordata; class Amphibia; order Caudata; family Salamandridae; genus Lissotriton; species Lissotriton vulgaris. The sequence continues at coordinate 159,806,936 of NC_141691.1, read as the reverse complement.
AGCTAAAATGCTTACTGATGGCAACTGTGTTTTCTCCATTTATTTTGACATTAAGTACTCCCTAGGCAGAAATCACAGCAGTGTATGATTCAGTAATGAGACGCGTATTGACTGCAATAAGAAAAGCCCATGAATCACTGCACACTGCCTCAGCTGCAAGGCATATTTTTAAATGCAGCCTTGTGCTAATTATAGGATGTGCTCAGGGATGTGGGAGTATATATTCCACAAGCACGCATGATCCTAACATATGTATGCACTATGCTGTACTCTTGAATACCTTCATTTTGTTACAGTAATGTTTGTGGTGTGATGAGGAAGCTGTGCTTCAAATGTAGACACAACTGCACACATATAGGAATGTCTTTTCTATACGTGAGTTTTGTGAACCCGGAGCATGGCTCAAATCTGACATTATGAGCAGAAATAAAATGGAAATAGTGTGGCTGCAGTTATCTCAAATGTATGATGATAATACCAGGATCCAGTTCCATGGATCTCAAAATGAAGGGATTTAATAAAAAACCTAATACAGAGCCAGGTCTGAAATTAGGGGCACTTCTTGACCTTGGCAAAACAGAAATTGTCGTACTAGGAGAGACATCAATCAATCAAACATTTGTAGAGTGCACTACTTACCCGTGAGGGTCTCCAGGCGCTGAGGTGGGTTGGGGGGCTGCTGCTACTGCTCACACAGCCAGGTCTTGAGGAGTCTCCTGGAGCCCAGCAGGTCTTGGGTCTGTCGTAGGCGGATGGGGAGGAGGGTGTTCCAAGTTTTTGTGGTGAGGTGGGAGAACGATCTGCCACCAGCGGTTGCTCGATGGATGCCAGGGACGGTGGCGAGGGTGAGTTTAGCGGAGCGAAGCTGGCAGGCCGGGGTGTAGAAGGTGAGTCGTTTGTTGAGGTACGCTGGTCCAGCGTTGCGGAGTGCTTTGTGAGCATGGGTGAGGAGCTTGAAGGTGATCCTCTTGTTGACGGGGAGCCAGTGCAGGTCTTTCAGGTGGAATGTGATGTAGTGGCGGGGGATGTCGAGGATGAGGCGTGCAGAGGCGTTCTGTATGCGTTGTAGACGTTTCTGGAGTTTGGCTGAGGTTCCTGCGTAGAGTAATGCCGTAGTCCAGTCTGCTGCTGACGAGGGCCTGGGTGACCGTCCTTCTGGTTCCTGTGGGGATCCATCTGTAGATCATGCGGAGGGTGTTGAAGCAGGAGGAGGAGACTGTGTTTACTTGCTGGGTAATTGACAACGCGGAGTCCAGGATGACTCCCAGGTTGCGTTCGTGGCCGGTGGACAGCTCCCAGTGCGGCCGGCCAGCATGAGTCATCCCAGGCGGAGCGAGTGGATCCAATGATGAGAACCTCTGTGTTCAGTTTCAGGCGGCTGTTCTGATGGAGACATTGTGCCTTTCAGATGGCCATGTATCCTGCCACTGTGTTTGACTCTCATTGTACCTATAATCTACGGTGAAAAGCTCAGTAATCCTTGACTTAATTTCACCAGCCCAGTTGCCAACCCCATGTCCAACAAACCTTAAGGTTACCTACAGTAAACACCCACACAGCAGATAACACTTAATCGAACTTTAACCCATGTCTAGTTCCTTCCTTAACTCGCCCTCTCCCTGCACCTACTGATAGATCCCACCTTAACCCCCACAGGCATTGGCGGGCACCTTGCCAACTCTCAGTACAACTCAACCCCCATAGAAGAAAGTGAGCCAAATGTCCATAGCACATGCCTATCAAGCAACACAGAGACCCTTAATGGATTCCACTTAATGTGCAGAATCTTCCACACAATCTGAGGCACTCAGAAGAATAAACAAGATAACAATAAAAAAACATTCTAAACCTCAGTATCTCCTTGAGTGACCTCATAAAGGATCAGGACACATCCCTAAAACAAATAAAAATACAAATTGAAAGTTTCTCCTGCAGCATTCAAACTCCCAGGCTTAATCAATCAGACCCTACATAGTGATCAGCTCAAATTTAGAACAGGCAGATGAACACACCCTTCACAAGTCCCCACACCAAGTCAATTTTGAAAGATTTCATTAGCAGCAATTTAAAGACTGGGACACAAACTGTGCTAATGTTTCAAAATTCCTACTAAGGCACATGTAAAAAAGTTTGGTTTTGTGATTCTCAAATAGCGAATTTTAGAGAATCCTATTTGAGAATCGTAAAGCGAGATGCATGTAGGATTTGCAAAAAGATTTGCAAATCCTACATATTCCTTAATTGCGAATTGCCTTGAGGCCCATAGGAATGAATGGGAAGACATTCTAAATTTGAGAATAGCAATTAGAGAATTGCAAATTGAGAATGCAATTTCAAGGTTGCAGGGGTGTCAAAAGGACACCCTGAGGCACCCCTGAAATAAGCATGAGTGCACATGTGGCGCACATACATGCCCTAAGGGCATGTATGTGCGCCACATTGCAATTTGAAAAATGCAAAGAAATGTATTTTGAAAAGAAATCGCAAATTACCACCAACTTGAAGTTGGTGGTTTTTTGCGATTCCTTAAGGCTAAATTGCACTTTTCTGTGCTTCTTACACTGCACTTAAGGAATCACAAATTGCGATTCCTTAAATGCAATCACAAAATAGGGAATCGCAAATTGTGCGTTTCCTTATTTTTCAAGGCCGTTTTTCATCAATACATACCACTAAGCTCAATTGCCATCGCAAATGCCGAAATTCTGCAAATTTTAGCGTTTGCAATCGCAATTTGGAATGATACATATGGCCCATAATCACAAAGATAAAAATGAAAAAGTTCAACATCAACAACCACATTCAAGTACTATATCTTCCTATGATGCATCATACCACTGTGAAAACAAAACGGCCTACACAAACTAATAAACTGCGACACTGCCTTGGCCCACCCCAACGAAATTGATGAGGCGATCCTAAATCTTAACCTTGACCACCTCTTTCTAACTGAAGTCTCACAGGCTCCAGTTAACAGATGCTTCCAGATGATTTAATCCTGGAAGGCCCCAGATGGAGGAAAACGGTGTTGGAGCTGCTTTGATCCATAAAGGGAACATATCATACCAGACTTTTAGGTGCTGTACCACAGTTGTCACTCCCCCTTGACAACTGTGTGCACAAACCTCATATACAACCCCTTCGGACAGAACAACTCGATTTTATAGAAATGCGTGGACCTCTTCCCCACTCTTCTCGCCAACTCTAAAAATAGCATCTCCCTTTAAAGTACCCTGGGAAATGCTATCAGAACCAAAAGTGACCAATCTAAATCATGTAATTACTGCAAACAATTTTGCTCCAATCTCTTCTCTTGACACACCCCTCACTTCAGATTGGGCATAATTGATCATATTATTGTTACCACAAACTCGACGATATCCGAGGGCCATTTCAGTTTACTGGTGTGGCTACAAACCTGCCCCTCTTCCAGATCACTCAACCACACATCCAACATAATAAAAAAGAAGAAAAATGGATAAAGAACATAAAGCAAATTAACCTGGAGAATGAGGTATACAATAATAGTGACCATTGAATGAAATGGAAGACATATCGGACATGTTTATTGTGCACCATGACCCTCTTTCTGCAATGCTAGAATCTGTGGCTCCTCTAAAATTGATCTGACCTCCTTTGCAAATGCAGTCTCTGAAACCAAGCCTTCCCTATACAAAAACTATATATACCTTGCCCCCTCTGGCCCCTCCTGAGGCTATAGTAGCAAAAGCTCCCCATGACTGGAGACTCCAAAACTTGAAAGGCGCCCTTTTAGATAAGCTTTAACTGAAGTTCCCCAAACAATGGAACTCTCCTCGACCATCCATCAGGAAAGCCTATTTGTTGCACATCTTCAGAAACGAGCTCAGAACCTTTCAAGATGCTTAAACTTTACTACCCACTGGTTCTCGGGCTCATAGAACTATATAGTTGCCCAAACTGGGCACGAGCCATCTGTATTTATACACGAGCCCTCTGTATTCATTTTTCTCTTAAATGAAACAGTAGGCACTCCTAATAATAAGGTACACACCATAAACATGTTGGGTGCCATTCCATTTCAAGTTATTATGCCAAGATGCATGCTTTGGACTGGACAGTGGTCTTGCTTCCATTGTACATGAACATTTCTGTGGTCTACGCCCCTGTCGTGAATCAGCAGAAGGCCCGCAGAACACAGAGATAATAGACCTAGACGATTCCATTTAACTTAAGTCAACTTTGTTCAGAAAGTTATAGTTCCAACCCATGGAGGCAGTCACAAGCTTGACCTTTTATTTTCTTCTTTTCTTATGTCTGTCTCAGAAAATCATCTGCCTCCCTTGGGTGTACGAAGCGAACATTCATTTTCAGACAAATTTCCTCCGATTAAAACTGGAAATAATTGCAACTTGCCTTACATGACCTGCTCTAGTCTTATCTGACTCTTCTGGCTGCCACAACTGCTGAATCGCCTCCTCTGCGGTCATCTTGTCATGTAATAGGCTTTTAGAGCCTCCATTCTAGAATTCTGGAGGCAGTCGACTATATGCTCACTGCTATGTTTCTCATATCGAACAGTTCAAGATCATCAGCACGTTGGTTCACAAGTGAACTTGCCAAGAACAGCTGTGATGCTCTGGCTATGGGCCTGATGTACAAAACAATGTTGTGGTTGTCAACATTGCAATTCTCAATACCACTGGAATTGCAACCACTCATTTGTGTTTTGAAATGTATAAACCATTTTACCAGGCAGAATTATTTTTATTACTCGTATGAAGGGTTTTATTTATTATTGCAAATTATAGCTAGAAGGTGGCGTCCCCCTCATAGATGAGTCACAATGGAACATATGCATTATTTGGGACAAAGGTTTCCAATCTTAATTCAGATACCAACATCTGAAAGGGCGTGGTATAGGCTGACTAAGAGGAATCTGTCCTTGTGGAGAACAGTGTCGTAGGCAGCCTATCTCCCCCCACCACCAATATGTTCCCAAAAGAGTAATATTTGTTTTAAAAAGCAGCCTCTCTATCTTTAATAGACACAGACTGCTTAAAGAATGTTTAATGTTTGAGAAAGTAAAAGCAAGAATGGTGATGTACTGTCTTATGCAGGTCACTATCTCTGCATTGAAAGCCATTTACATGGGGTGCAAATTGCATTCTCCCTAAATAAAATTCATTCAACAGTATGGTTTGTGAGCCTCTGCGAATGTACAATTTGCAATGTGGCCTGTAATTTCAAAGATCACACATTTACTGCCCATTCACAAACAAGTACATATTGCACATTGTGGTTTGCAAAAAGGTCTTTCTACGTCAGACCCCATCATCCGATTATTAAGCTCCTATTACTGACAGAAATATAATTTTGAACTTTGAATAAATTGGCAACTGATATAGTTTTGAAAATCTTTAATTACGCCAGGCTACTGTAGCAAGTTGATGGATTCCGCAGTAGTGTCAAAACCAAAGTTTCCATTCTTGATTCTTTTCAGCCTTTCTTTCCAGAGGAAGTTGTCTGTAATCTGTTGCATATTAAATTCAGTTTGAATCCATGCCTTATTCATATCAGGAGGGTAGCCTTGGTAATTGGCCAAAATGCCTTCCATTGTCTGAATTTATCCAACCTTGAATAGTCAACACTAATTAAATTATTTAAAACACATGCTGTTGGCCTACAATTTCGGGTGATATTGGGTCCATATCACTACCACATATCACTCGTCAAACCTTGGATAGAACAGCTACTTCAGACCTTCCCGCCCATCTTGAGGCAGCCTCAGCTTTTGAGTTTGGCCAGGCAGCTCTGACTCTCAGAAAGGAAATTGCCCTTGATGAAGCCCTAGATGCCATCTAGATGGACTTTAATGGCACCATTGTCACAGCACTGGTCTTTTTAGTTCTAGTGACGTTGACACTATCAACCACCACATACTCCTCTCCAGGAATTCATGGCGTGTATCTGGTGCCCATAAAAGCACTCATTCGGTCCTTTTGGGTTTGTTTTTAAGTCTTTGATGTTAAGGTAAACATTTGGCTAGCTCAATCAACAAATTGCAAGCTTGTTTGAGAAGTGTAGGCGCCTTGATACCAGAAATAGCCTCTATATTTATTCTAACAAGATGGAGCTACCAACCTTGGTAAGTTCCTCTACCAACAACACCTGTGACTAAAGTCAGGAATGCATCCTCCACTCTGAAACCTGAGATCGCTCGGGGTTGCATCACAACCTATTGTTCTCTTTCTCATCATGCCACCCCAGTTCAGACCCAGCCATTTGCAAATCAGTCGTGACCCTGCTCCCCATGGGAAGAGTCCAGTCCAAACTTACAGGCCAGGTCCTCTCTGAACCAAAAACAAGCATCATAGGTCCAGTTTCGGGGTATTGACCCTCATCAGCCAGGGTAGCTTGAATCCAGTGACACAGTGAGCATGGGAACCACATCTGGGCATACCCATGCCTCATAGGCGGTACATGAACATACAAAAACTGGTCCCAGTATGCTTGTTTCCAGTCCAGGGAGGACTGATTTGGCAGTTCGGGATGGACTGTTCCCATGGGGATCAGGGTCAAGGCTGATTTGCATATGACTGTGCCCAAACTGGGTGGCATGGCAAGCAAAATAACGATAGATTAAACCCAGATCGGTGACTGGGGGTGAGTGAAAAGTTTCAACACCATCTATCATTTTATTTTGTGATGTTGAAATTCATTCTCGCCCCATCTTGCCATTGTTTTATACTGCTGGCCTTTATCTTTATTTGCCCATGCTTCTGGAAGACTTCTGACGTTTAGAAGACCTTCTTCAATTCTGCAAAAAATCTAAAAACTAGCCTGTTTTAAACTCCATCTTGAACTATAATTCGCCTTACCCTATTCTAATTTTACTCCTCACTCCCTCTATTCTCATACTTTATTTAACTTTTCCCAATCTACCATCTCTTTCCTCCTTTATTCTTCTTTCCTTACCCCCTTACATCTGCCCTTGCTTCATGTAAAGACATCCAGGCAAAAGTGTATGCATGCGTGCATTATCAGTGAGGGCAAGGAGATGGACAACGTATCTCATTGCAATGTGTGCAGTTCATTTAAGATAGGGGATTAGGTGAGAGAATGTTTTCTCCTCTGTGTTGATGAGATCAAGATATGATTAACAGATTATCAAGTCAATTGCTGAAGGAGACATGTAAAAAAGAAAACTAGTGGTTTTAAGTGGTGAACACAAATAAGACAAGTGAATATTGGGAAAAGTTCTGTCTAGATTGCTGCGATATCAAACCTAGACCTACAATGGCACACATTCACATGTACTTTGGGTTGCCTCATCCTTTGTATGTCTTCCTTGTCAGGGAAAGGAAAATCCCATAATTAATTTTATTCACTTTATCTACCAAAATCAATATAATTTTTTTTTCAATTTATAAGGATTGAAATGTAGATTTTAATTAAGTAAGATTAAAAGTATTTTTTATATATCAAGTCATGGGAGCATACTTGTAATTATTTGAGCTTAATTGCCTAGATAAAACCCCCTACCCTTCCAGATCATCAGCAGGTTTTGCACACATTCTCACACTATCAGTAATTCATCTTAAAATATATATATATAAATATATATTTCATTTCATTTCATTTCATCAACTTTTATTCGACTATAAAATTGTATAATCATAAAAAGTACGGTTTTATAAAGAACATGAATTAGTACAATAAGAGAAGGTCGTTTACGTATGGACACATATAATGTTAAAAAACAATTTTACAACGAATTGTTGTTACTGATTTTAAAAAGGTCGCTATCAATTTTGCTTCATGCGGGCTTTTCGGTGACTGAAGATAAGCAAGTGCTGGATATGTATGTCTGAGTCCACTTAAACGGAGGAGGGGCAAAATCCATTTTTATAAATATATATATAATAGACACTTGACGAATGTGTGTCTACAGGGCAATGTCGTAGACACACTCCTAATAGATCTAGAGTGATTCACTAGGAGTATAGGGCAAATAATATTAAATAAAGTAAGAGTGTGTAAAGTAAACTGAAGTTTTTGTAGTGCTTGCACTTAAAATAAAGTTCAAATAAAAAGTCTCCAAGAAAAAATTAGCACACAAAATTACATTGGTGCTTTATTTTTCACATAAAACACAAAATTTAGAATAGATTAGTAAAAACACTCTCAAAACACAGGTGAGAGGTGTGCCTGTTTTTCTCCACAGAGACAGTCAATGTGTGGATGAATTCTTGCTTCTGCCATCCTTAGGTTGTGCTCCACTTCCAGTCTTGAGCAGTACCTGGAAACGGGAGTGCTCACAAAATTTTGTGATATATTTTCTGCAGTTTTATATAGAGCGAACATGACCCAAAGGTATTGGAGCGCTTTGCAGAAGCATCTTTTACATTACACAGACATGTATTCATTTTTTGTAAGCACGGGGACATTAAGGGATTTGCCCAGAATCTCTCGATGTTGAGCAAACAACAAGAATTGGTTCCTCAGCTCCACAGTCATCAGCTCTGGCTGTTGTGCCACGTCCTTGCCCCTAGACAAGATATCAGAAAAAGGGTTTTCACAAAACATGCTTTCAGACACAATTGAAAAATCCGTGCTCATGTGGTGTATGGCCAGGTGTTGCCATGCCAATAGGAAGCCAGCCACAGTTTTCCAAGAAGGGCCAGGGGAAATTTGCATCATACACAAATGATATAAATGATTCAAGAGGATATATACATCTTTATTCTCTAGCAGCTTCAAGAGTCAATTTGTTAGCATAGTTGGCTTAAAAAGAAGATCGCCCTCCATACCTTCAGAAATAGCTGCACAAGAAAGAAAGCATTTAAGTTTGGTCTACGAAAGAAGTGATGACAGATGGTAGGAATACTTCACTATATTTGTTATATTAGGCTTGTGGACTCTGCGCTAGAGATTGGAACATGTTAAACAAGCACCAGCAACTTTAATCAAGGTCAAATTCTTTTTTTGAAAGTCACTGGTAAATTAAGTGATTTTGCACAGATCACATGATATTGAGGCAATGCTAGGACTCGAACCTGGGTCCCCAGAACCAAATTCAGCACCTATGGCAACTGTAAAGTCACTGTGATGTAAATACCAAAAATATTAATAAATGTGGCAGTACTAGCAAGACTGGATTTACTGTTTCTAAAAAAGTCATATATTTAAGAAGTACAACAATCCGAAACATAGAAGAAGGTCCACAGTGGCACATACAAACAGCGACTTTTAAGAAGGGTCAAAGTGGCACACAGAGCCAGCAGCGTAAAAGAAGTAGAATAAAGGGGGATAGCACGAGTGATATAGATGGACAGCAGTGGCACGTTCAACCAGCAACATTGAGGAAAGACCACAATGGCACATACTGTTAGTGACATAGAAGAAACACTATAATGCCACATATAGACTTTGTAAAAGGCATGCTCACAAGGAAACAAAGTCACACAATTCAGTTTGAGGAATTAAGTGGGAGCCTAAGAGAAGTAATGACACAGCTGATCAAGAAGTGTGTGGATGCTAGATAATGTCTCTTGTTTTTTTTATGTGTGGCTTTTCCACAACAAAAAACATTTTGTTTTAAAAGAATAAATGACCAATAATATTGAGCATTTACATATTTAACATTTGCGTATAATGCAAAACATGTTGCTTTTAGAGAGGAAAGCCTTATTTCCAAGATGGCACCTAGCTACACTAAAGAGTCCTTACCACGTGCTGAAAATAATGCAGCTAATGCACTACTATGGATGCGCTGTCTAGTAGGCTAAACAATGCACTAAAGTGTCAATAGAATAATGAATGACATGTTTACTCCCTGGGGAATTCTAATTAAATGTTTTTATAACAGTCGTGAAAAAAGCTTTGCCTGACAGGTGTGCTCAGAAGCCAGAGATAAAAAGATAGAGGTCCTAGAGCGTGATCTCTAAATTATAGATCATGTAGGTAAGTAAACGCCTGGAGTAACAGTTCTTGAATAGTTTGCAAGATTCCAGCCCCACTTGTCTGAATCCTGCCTTTGATCACCTTCCTGGTACAGTTTCCTGCTAGGAATGTTTCCTCCCTGGAAAATGTGTCTTTCCACAATCTCTTTATTGGGAGACAAGAGTGTGTAGTTGGAGGGCTGCAGAGATCCAGCCAGGCCGGCACAGCCTAGGCGTGCTGGAGATAAAACTCCAGACACTGCCCAGCCGAGCCCCCAGCACCTCAGGCTGAGGCGCATGACGGCAGGGACTGAAGCCCTTTCAGTCTAATGGAAGAAACGCCTGAAAGCAACAATGGAAGTGAAGTGAAGTGGTGGGGTGGAGTGCGCGTCCCCCTGAGGGGCTGCTGCGCCCCACAGTTTGAAGACCTATGCCTTAGGGTCTCCACTGTGTGTATTTTTATTTATTTTTTTGCTATTTTTTTTTTTTTAAGAGACCTTCCCTTAGATAGCGATCTCAATTAATAATATTTTGCCTCTATACTCTGGCCTAAGGATTTCACTCCTGTTCGTGTACATCTTCTAAAATGCTGTTCTTGGTGTCGTAGTCATGTTTTTATCATGTTTCTTTCTAGGTGGCGATAAAGCAAATGAACCTCCAGCAGCAGCCCAAAAAGGAATTAATTATTAATGAAATATTAGTCATGAGGGAAAATAAAAACAGCAACATTGTAAATTATTTAGACAGGTAAGTCATATAAAAATTCTTAATTGTGGATTTGTGGGTCGGTAGCATCTGTGGAGAAGCCGCTTTTATTATCCCAAAGTGCCTGTAAAGAGTTTGTTTGAGAGAGATCATTAGGAGATTTCTATTTCAGGTAATACGCAAAGAGCTAAATCTCAGTCATTGTTCAAAAGTGGAAATGCTTAACATGTGCAAAATATGGATGTGAGTCACACATGTCTTGTGAAGATGTGTGCTGCCAAGGGTACGCAATTCTGGTTCCGTGGTTTTAGACTTTTGTTTTAGCTTGATGAGGCCTCAGCAGCTTTCGCAACAATAAAAGTTTGCAAAACTATGACAAATGAAGCACTGAAAAAGATAAAATGCTGGCAACCAACACCAGACCTATTGGATTTGCCAATGCTTGTTTTAAAAATGGTTTGCGGAAGCACAATGCTAATTAATTCATAAAATTAATAATGATGAAACCCAATTGCACTGATGGGTTTCTTACTTGGATGCCTGGGAAACATGCACATATTTGAGACGCACCAGAAAAACTTAAGAACTGCAGTTAGAAATAAAAACAATTACCACTGAGTCCAAATTAGGGGTACGGGAAACGTGCTCAGTTTATTGATATTTTATAGTACAGTTAATGTCAATTGCACAGAAATTCAAAAAAATAAAACAAAAGTGATCACTGACAGCTGCTTCCATTGCTATAATGGCTTCTTCGATCTAAGCGCCAGGATACCCGTAGGGTGACAGTCATGCGCTATATAAGCACCTTCTTTCATTTCATTTCATCACTTCATGTTGTTGTTATCATGGACATAGAAAATCAACTAAGGTGGTAATTCGTTATGAAGAGGAAATATTGGACTGTGCAGCAAATACTTGGATAGTTTTAGAAAATACAAAATAGCTACAATTGTGGTTTATTGCTCCAAAAGTTGATGTAGTATATAAGCGATATAGATATATTATAGTTAAGGCTGAGTGAGGCATCAGAGGTTCAGGGGTCTGTAAGGTACATGAAATGTATTCAGGAAAACATTGAATCAAGAGGAGAGTTTACTGCTCAATTGGCTGAAACCTGTCTGCCGCTAGAACATGCACTAAACCTCCTAGGACCACTTTATTACAGCATGTAATAAAGGTAATATAACACTGCCTAACTGGTGGACTGAATTCAGAATATAAATGATAACCTTATTAGATGAATGGTACTAAGGCAGCATTCAGATGAAAGGATTGGTATTCAGGGAGATATAGGGTAAAGTAATCTGTCTGAATCCATATTAAACAATATAATGTCCACACCGTTTTCCTCGGACTAAAGGTGCACTGACTAAATATATTTGTATAGTATGATGTCATGTAAATAAATATTTTAAGGTGTCATTTACCAGAAGGCAGGAAAATACAGTTAACTCTTGCAAACGGGGCGCCCAAGATCAGGCATCGGGCATCAAACAACTGACCCGCCTGGAAAATGATCCTCTGTGTGTATGTTAAGCAAGGAAGTCTGGTAAAGGCAACACCCTGCTGCTGTCCAATTTACATTTTTGTGGTTGATTTTTTTTCTTTCAGTTACCTGGTTGGGGATGAGCTTTGGGTAGTTATGGAATACTTAGCTGGCGGATCCTTGACCGACGTTGTTACAGAAACGTGTATGGATGAAGGACAGATAGCAGCTGTTTGCAGAGAGGTAAGCTGTGCAACCCATTGGAAGACATGAATAACTTACAAGTGAAACTGTGTTTTTCAAATTTTACTTTCTATGCAACGTGATAAATAGTTAGAAATCTGACTCAAGTGATGTTAGCATTTGGCAGTAAATCAAACACACAAAAGTTGATGGAAGGATGCTTGCAATAAGTCTAGCCACTGGCAATTAGTCTGGGTAGCATTCCAACCTATTGTTATTTTGCCCACTATGCCACCTCAAGATTAGACCCAGCCATATGCAAAATAGTCTTGATCCTGCTCCAGTCCAACGTGAATTGCCAAGCCAAGTCGTCTCTGAATCGGAAAACAAGCAACTTGTATCTTGTTTTACATTTGTATTTATCCATTACACTGTCTCTTTAACTTGTGTGTTCCTTTTAGATTCTTCTTTTATGACGTGTTCTTTCTCTTGGCTTGGTGGGGCAGTTGCCTGCTAGCCTGGAGAGGGACACCAGTTGATCTCTGTAGCTTAACAATAAATATATATTACTTCTTTTATAACCTCTTGGTGATTGCAGTATCTTTTCCCCTACAACATTTGGCGACGAGGATGGGATGGAGTCATTTTTGAGTGAAGGTTCAGTTGCACCAGTGGGAGATATTGTGGAATTCTGTTCTGGTGCTGTCGGAAAGGAGAAATGGAATGAGAGCATGGCAAGGGATGGTGTGTTGTGTAAGGTGAAGGAGTTGATAGTGAAGGGTGTAAGACGTGAGAGTGCCCTCGTGAGTGCGGTTAGACCTTTTCTGAAAGTAATAGATGAATTGTCCATATTGGATAAGGAGGAGAATATAGTAATGAAGGGTGAATAGTTCATACCGCCGTTTGATTTGAGGTTCACGTTATTCAAATTGGCACATGAGGGCCATTTAGGGCAGTCCTTACTAAAAAAAAGGTTAAGGGAGTATTTTTGGTGGCCAACCATGGATCAACATGTGTCTGAATGGGTGGAGAGATGCTCTGATTGTTTTGAAAGTGAGAAGAGGTTAAAGCTAGGCTGCCAGTCATCTCATGGCTCAATTGAGGATCCACATACTCCTTGGCACTCAGTGTGCATGGATTTAATTGGTCCCTTCAATTGTTTGAATATGGATTTGAGGTTTGCCCTTGTGTTGATTTATGTCTACTCTAGGTGGCTGATTGTTACATTTTGAAAGGAGATAACCACTAAATCAACTATTCACTTGCGGATAGAAATTTTTAGGGATGAAGGGTTTCCTACGAAATTAATAACTGATAATGGGACTCAGTTAACTTCAGAAGAAATGGGGAAATTCTTGAGTGCTTGTGGCATTGTTCACAGTAGGACATCCTTGTACAACCCACAGGGAAACTGAATGGTTGAGAGGGCGAACTGCATGGTAAAGGGAGCAATCCAAATGGCTTTTACTACTGGTTGTGCTGTAAAATGCATGGGTGATGAATTAGTCTGGGCATATCGCACTACTGAAAATTATTCGTCAGGAATGATTCCGTTTACTGTGATGAGGGGTCGTACAGCTGGTACAAAGTTAATTCCAGCTTGGATGAAAGAGTGCATAGGTTTGGGAGATGCAGGCAGTGAAAAGAAGGATGTGGAAGCTGTACATCAGGACACACAGATAGTGAGGGCGAATGATTGGGTAAAAGTGAAACCTGGATGGATTAGTGGTGGTTTGACAAAGTTTAGGGGGCCATTCAAAGTCAAATCTGTCCATGATAGATATGTTATTTTGAGTAATGGTGAGCATTGGAATCTCAGGAGAGTGGCCCTTTACAAACAAAATGTAAATAAAGATGAGAGTGATATGATTGTAAGGGGAAAGGATGTGGTTGATGTCAGGATTAGGAAACCGCCTTCTTACTTACGAGATTATCATTTAATGGTCCATAGTTTGATTTTTTATTTCTTTTCTTTAATAATTCTCTTTTCACAACAAGTGAAGGAAAGAGGATATGTTGTATCTTGTTTTACATTTGTATTTATCCATTACACTGTCTCTTTAACTTGTGTGTTCCTTTTAGATTCTTCTTTGAAGAAGTGTTCTTTCTCTTGGCTTGGTGGGGCAGTTGCCTGCTAGCCTGGAGAGGGACACCAGTTGATCTCTGTAGCTTAACAATAAATATATATAACTTCTTTTATAACCTCTTGGTGATTGCAGTATCTTTTCCCCTACAACACAACTCAACACAGGTGTAGTCAGGTGTAGCTTGGTTCCAGTGGCACAGTGTGCAAGAGACTCCTATCTGGGCATACCTTTAGCCACTGAGAGTGTTATATCAAATTAAGGCATCACCAGGGGTTGCTGCAGAGCTTTTAGGACACTGAGTGGGCCAAGACAGCTCATGCATCATGCAACACTTACAACCCGGCAGTAGAAATTACAATGAAGGCCTCGAAGTTACAGTTAATATATTCATGATAAAGACATTACAAGTGGCTGTCAGAAACAAAGGTGATATTTTGATTCTGGGAGCTCTGTGGCAAAGATTTGTTTGACTTTACCTTCATCTAACAATTAAACTGGGGCCAAGCAATCTGGATCAGCAAACTTGTTTTGTTTCTGGTAAATATTGAATCTACTCATGTATCAAGGAATTTAGTCCCTTTACCTATGTGATGTTGTGGTAAATACTTTCCTGAAGGGTAATTTTTAATAAGCATCACTCATAAGTGTTGTTCTTTTTAAAGATGGCTCTATTTTGAACTTCAAATGTACTTCCTTGGTACCTTGATACGTGATTTGTAATCTGTTCAGTGGCACATGGGGCAGCTTCAGGGCATATGTATATTAACAGATTTATGTACAAGTGTGTATAGTAGACAAAGTTGAGCTCTAGTAATGTTCAGAAGTGTAGATCCCCCGTTGGTTGCAGTGTAGCCTGCAGCGTGTTAAACAAAAAGTGTGACTTGATTGCAAATAGTCTATCACCATAGGTATAAGTTATTATTACTCACCTGACTGAATGGCATGTCATTTATTGAATGATTTTCAATGTAAGATATGACATTCAGTTCGGTCCCAAGTGATTTGAAGGGATTCTGGTATGTAGGATATTAAATTCACCCCTACGCTTATGTTATTGTTAAAGGTGCATCACGCCCTTTTTCTTCTGAGAGTTGTTTTTCCATCCGTTCTCCTCTCCCTTGTAGTTTGTTGCTATGTTGGTGGTACCGGAATGATTCAGACCATGTTTAGGTGTTTAAACACATGGAGGGGAAGCTTTGACTGTGTTAAAATAACATGTTAAGTAGGGTACATGGCTGAAAAGACTGGAATACAAAAATGTAAGTTGTTCCTGTGCATGCATTTACATCACAATATGGTAAATACATCGAGTGGTGGCTTTACATCAGGCATGTTTACATCCAGAAATCCTTTACTTTGCATAATCTGGGGTGAGTTTTTTTTTAGTATATGTTTGAACATACATAAATCTATGGCCCAGTAGAAGGCAGGACCCGAAAAGCGCCGGCCTGGGAGATTAATGCAGTTGGCTGTTTAATTTGCAGTATAAAAATTGTTACCTGTTGGAAACATCTGACTGGTGACAAATTAAAAATAAAAGAAAAAAAGCATATAACTTACAAGTGACGGTGTCTGAGGAGATTGGGCCGCTGTGTAACAGGTCAGGGAAGACAACCATGTAGTGAATGCATACATAAATATATATGTACATATTTATTTTTAGATGTGTAATTTTCTAATAATTTAAAAATTATTGTAAGGAATTTTTTAATCTTAAGATATGATGAATACAATTAAAATAATGTGAATACATCAATGAAAAAATACTCATAGTAAAAACAATGCTAAATAGAATAATAAAAGTATCATCATTAATAGTATTATTACTACTGATGTTACTGATATTAAAATAGTAATCATTCTTCACTTTTAAGCAATCTTACCCATGCCTGAAACCAAAAAATCCTATTTGCCCATAGCTAAAACTCACCTGTAACCGTAAATCCATGACCACTACTGAACCCTAAAAACATATTGCCCCAAAATAGTACTCATCCTTGAACCCTAAAAATGTAATGAAACCATAACTGAAAAAAATCCCTGAACCCTAAAAACAACCTTATAACTCTACACCCACACTGTCCCCACAATCCTAAAACTGTCCTTTCATCTTGAGCCTTTTCAATCTATGAACCCTAAAAACAATTTCCTCCAAAACACCCACCCATCCCTAAACCGTAGAAATCCCATTGATCCATAACTCAAAAATCCTCTTCCTAAATCCTAAAAAAAAGAATTTAACCCCTTCGCTGCGGGGCAAATTCTGCCGAGGTGTGATGGGGGATGGGAGGGGGGTGGAGGCGGGGCGTGGCACTCCAGTACTGAGGACAGCTCCCGGCCGTCATAAATGACGGTGGGCATGTGCTCATGATGGCCGGGAGCCGTCCGAACTCCGCCCGCTGATTAATTCTCTCGCACAGGTGCAGAATTAATACCGCATGGGCAGAGCGGCAACATTCGGACGGCTCCTGGCCGTCATGAGCACACGCCTACTGTGACTCATGATGGCCGGAAGCTGTCATGAGCACTCAAAGAGGGAAACCTAACACTCAACTTCCCGAAAGTCTACAACTCACCCTTCTCACTCAACCTATTCCCAACCACAGATCATAAACTCCCATTACACCCCTATACTACCCAACCCTGTACCCTAAAGGTCCCATTAACCAATAACTAAAAATCCACCCAAGAAACCTTGGAACAAAATGTAAACCTTATACACAGACACTCTCTGCAAACCTAACTAATTTTATTTTAATCTTGAACAGATTGCTACTCCGAAACCCTAAATACCCATTAAACTAAAACTCTACATATCCCTTAACGCTAAACATCTAATTAACCCAGTTAAAAAAAGAATCTATCCCTAAACCCTAAAAAAATGTTAGCTCCCTATTATAATGAACACCTTCAACCGAAAAACCTAATATACAACACAAGCACATGCAAATGCGCACAGCACACCTATTTTTACATATTTATACATATGTCCTCTGTACTTTTACTTTCAATATTTTTAATTAAAAAAACCTTAATAAACAAAATGTGTTCAGTATGCTTGCATTTTTTATTAATTGTTTTTTAATATTCAAAAACATGTATTTTTATTAACTTAAACAGAACTTGTCATTAAACTTTCAAACTAACTAAATTAATTTAGACAGTTATAGCAATTTAAATGTGCATATCCTTAATATGTGTGCGTGTGTATACACATACATATATATTAAGGTATCTTATCTGTGAAGTAAAGACACTAAAACCTTCTAGTGTTGTAATGGCTCCTAATGTAAGAGCTCCGAAGTAACTGTAGCATACGGAATGCATTAATAAAGGATTACTGAAAAGTTGAAGAATATTGGAGGAATTGTCAACAGGAATCTGTGTATTCAAGAGCCTAGCTTTCATCATAAGATAAGAGTATGAGCTCTCACATGTATGCTTGAATGTTTACTTATGTATATGCATATTGTTGTATCATTTCATTTCAAAAATCTTTATTTCGATCACAGATCATAAAAGATGCAGAACAATACATACAATTAAAAACTTATTAAACATAGTGTGATCCAAATTGATAAAAAATAGTTTAAATGTTAGATAAGACATTTGTGGAAAGCCGCTGGTCATGTCCATTTATACCAGACTTTTCATCATTCGGCTTCGGGTGAACCACAATGAAGTTAAGAATTTTGACAGTGCAAAAACAATAGGAGGGGAGAGATCGGATTTTAGGACTCTATAAGCGGTTTGGTGAGATCTGAATCCCAAGTTCCTGAGCATCGGAACTAGCCAATATTTCCTGCTCCGCTCGTAGCCCTTGCAGAAAAAGACCGCATGCATGTCGTCCTCCTTCGGGTGTGCGCACATTGGGCAAGTTGATATAGTGGAGCATGCTGACCAAGACGCTGTAAACGAAGCTAGAGGAAGGCATCCATAGCGCCATTGTAAAAACAGTTTCCTGGTTAATGCAGGGGAAATCTCGTCTAGAGTTTTTTCAAGGGAATAGGTATCTTTTATTTTCAAGAATGAATTTGTCAGAGACCCCTCACGAGTGTCATTAGAGGCTCTGGTGAGCATCATGGCGTAGTAGGTACTCGCGAGTGCCTTTTTTGGGATCTTGGTACAGGAATTAAGAGGATCTGTCCATAGTTCCGGGAATCCCATTTCCTCGAACCTTCCCTTGACGTAAGTCAACCAAGGAATCCTCTTTGTGTTCCGTAGTTCCAGGAATTCATGTAGTTCCTCTCTATAGCTTGCGAGATCTGGGCTAGACCACAAACGCCTCCAGAATTTTAGGGGTTTTAGTCCTAGCTCCTCTGTAATGGGTCTGATTCCCAAATCTAACCTGAGTGGTAGTAATGGGGTGCTCTGGGGGAGGGCAGCTACCTGTCTCAAAAATTTGTTCTCCGTGGACTGTAACTTGGGATGCTGGGTGTAACCCCACAACTCTCCCCCGTAAGTGACCCCTGCCCTAGCTTGTGTTTTGTATATATGAATGATTGGGGTGAGTGGTCGATAACTAGATTTATTTGCCAGACGCAAAGTGCCACCCGCCAACTGTGCCAGTTTGATGGTCACTTTGGCCTGGTGGGATGACCAAGTTAAGTGTTCGTTTATAGTGATCCCCAGGTATTCGATATTATGCACCCGTTCTAATTGAACCATGCCTAGCTTGGGAGGGGTTCTATTTCGGGAGTTGGGATTTAAAATCATGAATTTTGTTTTTTGAGGATTAACTTCCAGTCCCCGGTCAGAGCAGAAGTCAAGGAAGCCATCCAAAATGCGTTGGATCCCCATTGGGGATTTAGACAGCAACAGGGTGTCGTCTGCAAACATAATTGCAGGCACCCTGTTGCCAGTCAACTTGGGGGCGTCCGAGTTGGCAATCCTGTTAAGGTGGGCAATTACCCCGTTCACAAAGATGCAAAACAGGGTGGGTGCAAGTACACAACCCTGTCTTACACCTCTGCGAACGGGGAACCGCTCGGTTAGTTTTCCACCTTTGCCACACCTAACGCGGGCGTAGTTATTAGAATGAAGTCTCATCAGAATTGCCAGGATATCAGCGGGGACATTCAGCTCCTTCATAACATTCCACAATCTAGCTCTAGGCACCAAATCGAAGGCGGCGCGTAGGTCTACAAAGATGGTATAGAGACTGCCGCCCTCGATTATCGCTGTTCTCCAATAGAGGAGTTGTAACCTAAATATTTGGTCTGTGGTGGATACACCCTCCCGGAATCCTGCCTGGTATGGGGACAGGATATCCATTTCTTGGATCCACGCTTGCAAGCGATTTAAGATCAGTCTGCCAAAAAGTTTTTGGGATATATCTATCAGACTGATAGGTCGATAGTTGGACGGGAGCAGGGGGGATCCCTTTTTATAGATTGGGACTACCTCTGCTCCCGTCCAAGTATCGGGCACAGTCATTCCCCCCTGGATGGCATTGAATATTAGTGCGAGGTACGGTGCCCAGATCCCTGGTTCCTGTTTGAACAGGTCCCCCGGGACCCCGTCCAATCCCGGGGCTTTTCCAGCAGCTAGACCTTTAATGGCCTCCCTTACCTCTTTTTCAGTGAATACAGCCCCCGAAGGGGTAGGTGTGGGCAAAATACTCTCGCTGCTAAAATCCTCACCTCCCTCTGCATATAGTGCTTCAAAGTGGGCCTGCCATACTGAGGCGGCTATGTTGGGCTCTATTGCAGATGATAACTCAACCGTGCCATTCGCTACTACACGCCAAAATTTGCGTGAGTCTCTGGTTGATAATGCTTTCACGAGATTCTCCCAATAGTCATAGTCCCATTCCGCCCTAGCATTCACTAGGAGGGACTTGTACTTATTTCTTCTGTCGCGGATTACTTCCCTGCTAAGGCGTCCCTTTATGGCAGATAGCAAATGAGCCTTAGCCTTCCTACATGTGGCATTATACCAAGAGGTCTTAGGCTTATAGCCCTTCCTTTTCATGGAGGTTGTAAACAGGTCTTGTTCGAGGGAATCTGTGATGTTTTTATGAATTATTGCTAGCTCCCTTCTGGTGTCTTCGTCTGGGTCTTTAATGCCCAGATCAAAGGCACTCTCTAGTAAGGGAATTAACCTTTCATAGAGGCAGGGTAATTTGTCTATACTGCTAGCCAGCTTCTCCCACTTGACTTTCCTACGGTTGGTTTCAAGTAGGAGACCCGACTTGTCATTGCCAGATCCCTGTGATGTGTCCTTACTCCCGGGAAGGGAGTAAGTCAGTTCCAGGGAGTTATGATCACTATCCTCTCTTGGGCACACTTTAAAGTCGACTATTGCTTGCCACATGGAGGTTTTGACCATGATGTAATAGAGTCTAGATTCACTACCAGGTTTGTTGTAGGTCGGGTTACTAGGTATATCCGAGCTACAACGGCCATTACATGCCCTAAGACCGAAATTAAGAGTAAGGGCGTTTATTTGTAGGGCTAGAAGAGTCCAGGCCCTTGGAGGTGGTGCCGCCGTCTCAGGTATAAGCCAGCAGGAATCTTCATCTAGGGAAGGGCCGTCACGTAATCCGGGCAGAGGTTCATAGTGGGAATTAAAATCGCCCCCAACCAGACAGGCGAGATCGCACGGAATGCCCTCTAGGAATCTAGCTAACTCATCTATAGTAGGCGACTCTTTATACATTTGGGTCGGCCTAGAGTAGATATTAATGACTAATAGCTTTGATGAGTCCGGCCATTCTAGTAGGACAGCCAACAGATCGTCGGAAGCGGTCTCTAAATCGGAGGCTTGGCAACCTAGATCCGTTGCTACCCCTGTCATTAATCCCCCAGATGGTCTCCCCTTTCCCCCCCACTTGGCTGTTTTGGAGAAGGAAGCAAAGCCAGGTATGTCTATTGCTTCTCGCGCCCAGGTTTCTTGCAGGAGTATTAAATTTTTAGATCTAATGTAGGAGCCCCACTCTAGACAGTCTAATTTACTAGAGAGCCCTGCTACATTCCACGAAATTACTGTTATGTGTGGTACTTGGACGCGCGGCGGGCTCGCAGCACTATCAATGGGCTCTTGGTGGGCCCTATGAATTGGGGATGGATATGTGAAGTCCGATAGACTAGTGGCAGTGGGTGAGGAAGGGTTCATCATGGCTGGCGTCTGGATCGATTCACCTAAACTTGTTGTCGATGTATCCGCCAGTGTATGTGAATTTGTATCGAATATGTGGACTGTAGGTGTGTTGGTGGTAGTTAGGTAGGTTGCGGAAGCAACGTTCCCCTCTCCAGCCGTCTGTCAATCTACCATATCTAAATTGCTGTATCGATTTTGTGTTGGTAGATAGGCAGGGTAATGCATTCTATATGGTCCGGGTATTCCCCTCCTATGACCACCACCCCCCCTCCTCCTCCTAGTGACGGTTTCCCACCCCGCCTCATCCCCGTAACCAGAGATATACTCAGTTGGTCTCCCCCTATATGGAGGGTAATTGTTGATATCTCTGTGACGAGTTTCCCAACCCTCCAATAACTCTTGGTGATGTCCCCACCTGTGATCCTCAGAGTTGTAAAGATTGGAGGGGTAGAAAAATGAGAGGGGAAGTGTTTGGATGGTATTACCGAAGTCCTCATCAGTAGCACAGGAGCAGATATATGCAGCTGTATTGGGGTCTCTAAAGGAGACCAAAATGCAATCTCCTCTGATGGACTTCCTAGTATGCCCCACCCATGCTACTCTCTTTGTCGTGGAAATGTCACTCGCAGTTCCTCTCGGTAGTGGTCTATTAACCGAGAGCCAATTTATTACTTTATTCTTGAGTGAGGTGTATGATTCAAATGTGGGGGGGTCAAGTTCTGGTACCCCAGCCAAAACTACGGTGTAGGGGGCGGCTTCTGGTGGGAGGTTTACAAACTGTAGTTTTCGTTTGGTGTGTGGCTTCTCTCCCTCAAGTGGGGGGTCATCCTTGGTTTTAGTCAGTGGAGTTGGATTAGGTTTTGATGAGGAGGCAGGTTTGGGAGTAATAGTATTTGGTTGCTGTAAGGGTGTCGGGACTGTAAGTGCAACTGTGGGTTTTGGTGCATTGTTTTTTGCAGGTTGTGTGGATCTAAGTTTTGAGTCTGATGGTTTAGAGTTTGATACAGCCTGTAGATTGTTGTTTTTAGCAGAATTAAAGCCTGTACCCTCCTTTAATGTCTTAGTCACATTGCTGTCAGTTTTCCTAGCATCGGCAAATTGCACCGTTGCCTTTTCGATACTCACTAATCTTGCTTCGATCTTAATCAGTCTCGCCTCTAGTGGGCTTAATAGAGACCTGAGCAGTGAACCTATATCCTCCAGAGTGATGTCATCCGAGGAGGTGTCTAGTTGGACATTGTCAGTAGATTGTGAGGGTGGGGTTAATTTGGGTGGTCTGGGAGTAGTTGGCGTTCCTGATCTTACCCCCATTGGGGCAAGGGCGGTTAATTTCCTCCCCTTACCTCTAGTTTGTTTAGATTTGGGAGTTTTGGACCTAAGTTCTTCTGGGTTTTGTGGCCCTTGCTTCTTTTTAGGAATCGCCCCCTCTCTGGCTCCCTTATTGTTATCGCTATTGGATTCTATGATTGGAGCTACCTCAGTATTCTGTGGTGGTATAGGTTGGGTGTTTTGAGTGTTGGGTAACACCATTAGGCTCATGTCCTCTAGATCGCTTGGAACATCAATAGTGATTTCTGGGCTGTTTGTTATGGTGTCCGTAGGGTGAAATGGTGCCTGATCGGAGCTATGCATGATAGGCCTGCCCGAACTATTTTCAGGCGTTCTAGCTAGTGCCATCGGTCCCATAGAAGATCTCCTTACCCAATCAATTTCTTGTGAAATTCTTCGCTCCAGGACTTGGATCTCCTCAATCAGGAGTGAGCCAGCCTTGGCAAAGTAGGTATCGATAGGGCCTTTAACCGCTCCGGCTGCAGCAAGGGAAGATGTTTTACTTCTTGTTTCCCGTGTGCACATTTCTCAAAGGGACAGTAGGCTTGGGGGAGCAGGCAAAGAGAGGGGGCCCGGACCGGACTCTCCCGTACTCGAACGGCCTCAAACGGCCCGCTCTTTGCCCGGTCTTCGCCCCGTGCTCCGACCCGCGCGCGTCCCGCGTCGCGGTTGAGCTGGGGCGGATTAAGTGCACCAAGGCAGGGGGCGTGGCCGCCGGGGGAAGAGGCACCAGCTGTGTCAGCTGAGGCTGCTGGTCCTCGCAGTCCTCCGGTCGGCTCCACGCACAATCAAACGCTCTATGCCTCACCTGGGAGCGCGTTAGTTCTTCACCGGTTGTGAAGCCGCTCACACCAAGCAGACACGGCGCGTATGCAAATGAGCGGCACCCGCGAAGCGGGTGTCGCGAAAGGTAGCGCTGGTCGTGGATTCAAAAATGCTGCAGGATCTGTCTCTCTCTGCAAAGGGCAGCAATCCCCAGAGGCACCCACTCGATCTGTGGGCTCAGGCAGTCTTATTCCGAGAGGCAGGGGGCGTGGCCGCCGGGGGAAGAGGCACCAGCTGTGTCAGCTGAGGCTGCTGGTCCTCGCAGTCCTCCGGTCGGCTCCACGCACAATCAAACGCTCTATGCCTCACCTGGGAGCGCGTTAGTTCTTCACCGGTTGTGAAGCCGCTCACACCAAGCAGACACGGCGCGTATGCAAATGAGCGGCACCCGCGAAGCGGGTGTCGCGAAAGGTAGCGCTGGTCGTGGATTCAAAAATGCTGCAGGATCTGTCTCTCTCTGCAAAGGGCAGCAATCCCCAGAGGCACCCACTCGATCTGTGGGCTCAGGCAGTCTTATTCCGAGATGCAGGGGGCGTGGCCGCCGGGGGAAGAGGCACCAGCTGTGTCAGCTGAGGCTGCTGGTCCTCGCAGTCCTCCGGTCGGCTCCACGCACAATCAAACGCTCTATGCCTCACCTGGGAGCGCGTTAGTTCTTCACCGGTTGTGAAGCCGCTCACACCAAGCAGACACGGCGCGTATGCAAATGAGCGGCACCCGCGAAGCGGGTGTCGCGAAAGGTAGCGCTGGTCGTGGATTCAAAAATGCAGCAGGATCTGTCTCTCTCTGCAAAGGGCAGCAATCCCCAGAGGCACCCACTCGATCTGTGGGCTCAGGCAGTCTTATTCCGAGAGGCAGGGGGCGTGGCCGCCGGGGGAAGAGGCACCAGCTGTGTCAGCTGAGGCTGCTGGTCCTCGCAGTCCTCCGGTCGGCTCCACGCACAATCAAACGCTCTATGCCTCACCTGGGAGCGCGTTAGTTCTTCACCGGTTGTGAAGCCGCTCACACCAAGCAGACACGGCACGTATGCAAATGAGCGGCACCCGCGAAGCAGGTGTCGCGAAAGGTAGCGCTGGTCGTGGATTCAAAAATGCAGCAGGATCTGTCTCTCTCTGCAAAGGGCAGCAATCCCCAGAGGCACCCACTCGATCTGTGGGCTCAGGCAGTCTTATTCCGAGAGGCAGGGGGCGTGGCCGCCGGGGGAAGAGGCACCAGCTGTGTCAGCTGAGGCTGCTGGTCCTCGCAGTCCTCCGGTCGGCTCCACGCACAATCAAACGCTCTATGCCTCACCTGGGAGCGCGTTAGTTCTTCACCGGTTGTGAAGCCGCTCACACCAAGCAGACACGGCGCGTATGCAAATGAGCGGCACCCGCGAAGCGGGTGTCGCGAAAGGTAGCGCTGGTCGTGGATTCAAAAATGCAGCAGGATCTGTCTCTCTCTGCAAAGGGCAGCAATCCCCAGAGGCACCCACTCGATCTGTGGGCTCAGGCAGTCTTATTCTGAGAGGCAGGGGGCGTGGCCGCCGGGGGAAGAGGCACCAGCTGTGTCAGCTGAGGCTGCTGGTCCTCGCAGTCCTCCGGTCGGCTCCACGCACAATCAAACGCTCTATGCCTCACCTGGGAGCGCGTTAGTTCTTCACCGGTTGTGAAGCCGCTCACACCAAGCAGACACGGCGCGTATGCAAATGAGCGGCACCCGCGAAGCGGGTGTCGCGAAAGGTAGCGCTGGTCGTGGATTCAAAAATGCAGCAGGATCTGTCTCTCTCTGCAAAGGGCAGCAATCCCCAGAGGCACTTGTATCAGTATAAGCACAAAAACATGTATTGAAGGTTTATTTGTGTGCATGGATTATGTTGTCCTGGTTTCAGTATCCACATACGAAACATGCTTTGTGTGCATGCATTATTTTGTATCTATATGAGCCCATGTATGAGGAAGGAATTTTAAGCATTATATACCATCTCAAAATCCTATTCTTTAGACCTTTATGCGTATGTATTTGCATTTGTATATCAGACCAATAAGAATTTAGTGTAATTACTTTAAGTTGTTGGTCATGCATGCAGATCTTTGCTAGAAGATAACAACTTATCTGCCCAGTTTTGTGCTTTCTGAAAATAATGCAGATATTTTAAACGGTGTCAACTTAAAATTCAGTTGTATAATAATTGAGCTTCCACAACTTAGTTCATTTTCTGATGGTGAATTGTAGTAAAACCATCCTAATCTGAAACATGAACTCTTTAAAACTGCATCACGTTTTGAATGTAAGGCTTTACTGCTCCTCATTAGGGCTGGTTCTGTACTTGTATTGTTGTACTCTGGAGAGAGCCAGAGCAGTGCAACTAAAGCATATATTTTTGTTACCACCAAAATATTTAATTCCTCAAGATTTCAGTTTTTTTTTCATCTAAATCTGTTTTTCCGATTTATGTAATATTGGTGTCTACAAGCACACATATGGAAGAAGGATGTTTTTATGCATTCAATAGGGTGCATTTGTACTGAAGAAACTAATCTCTTTCTTCAAAAAATGTTAAGGGTTTGACCTTTAAATGTCTGGCAATAATACAAGCTGATCCTAAAAATAAAACATTGCCCAACACTGTTCTCGTTGGTTATATTGTACCAGTAAATGAACTTGGTGTTTGCATCTTTTTAGTGCCTCCAAGCCTTGGATTTCTTACATTCAAACCAGGTGATCCATAGAGACATCAAGAGTGATAACATTCTTCTAGGAATGGATGGATCTGTGAAATTAAGTAAGTTTCCCTGTGTGTGATATTTACAATTTGTGGAACCGTAACTATGCAAACTGCACTTAACTTTGGATAGGAGTATTAATTAAATTTGTTTTGAGTTTTTAATATATTAACGAGGGATGTTGCTGTGCAAGTGGTAGTTGAGGAAACAGGGTACAGGCGGCTGGCTAAAATGTGTTTTTGGTACTTTTAGATTTTAAGGCTTTTATTACTGTTTTCAGACATGTGGAATTGTGTTTAATGCTTCAGAAAGATTCTTATATTTCTCCACTTAATGTGCATATTTTCTTTCATTTAACTATCTTCATAGTATAATCAATGCAGAAGTAATAAACACTATGGCTGATCATCGTTCTAGAGACTTGGTAGTAGAAGCTACCATCTCGCTCAAAAATTGGGACCCTCGAGTTGATGGCTTAAGAAAAGGGCATAGGTGTTTGGAAAGACCGTATTTTGGACATCAACCGCACTTAATAATAGAATTGTTGCATATAATGTGGTTAGAACATTGAACTGCATACATTTATATTAAAAAATAAAAGCACCTCATGGAACCTCATTCACTTACACTTTCTTTTGTTAGATCTGAACTTACTCTAGTCAATACGCAGATTTTGCACTCTGTTTTAAAAACAATGTAGTACTGAAAGAAAGACATATGCAGCCAGCTGCACTCCGTAACAATTCAAGAACATTTAGTTATGTATTTCATTAGAGTTTTTTTTTTCAAATGAACCATGTGAGAAGTTGGCCTGATAGGTAGTGTTTCCAATTCTGGAACCACTGGTTATCAGTCCAAGCAAACCCCAAAGATGTCAGGTTGTAAGTCAACCTTGTAGACAAGCTATCCTAGTGGTAGCATGGACTAAGCAGCCTTAAAGGCTTAACTTAAGAGGTCGTGTTAAGCGAGCTTGTTTTACCACATACAATCCTGTAATCAAATGAAAGGACACCACACAAGTATATATTATAAAAATATATGTATTTATTACTAAATTACTCCCCAGTACTCTTTATGAGGAAAGGGGCACAAGCGTTAAATCAAAAGCACTGTTACACATATAAAGTTGCACGTTTATGGATGAGGGCGGGTGGCCACTCAGACCATATATCAAAAAAGTGGTATAAGTAACACTTTACGAACAATGGTTAGGCCTAGGGCCTAGAGATTCGCTGGGAGCAGTCAGGACAAGCAATGAAGAAGTCGGGAGTAGCCCACAGGAGACGGATGCAGCACGGAAAGTGCAGCGCGCACCAATGCACTGTCAATGGTGCGTAAAAGTCAATTAAAGTGAATAAAAAGATACTTCCGCTGAACCTAGGAACACAAAACTTTAGACACAGACCCTAGAGGTGTGTACCAGTGTAAAGACACCGGCGTTGCAAAGTTACCTCACCCACAGGCCGTGGGTGCACAGGGTCGAAGTGGCGTCGGGTTCTGTCACGCAGGTTCTGGGTGCTTGGAGCTGTTGCAGCTGCAGGCGCTGTGAAGCAGAAGTGTCCGGTGCGATCCAAGGGTGGATCGATGTAGAAAAGTACCTGAAAGCAGAGGGGACAGAGTCTGGGTCACTCAGCAGTGACCAGGGTGGAACCAGGACGGAACCAGGCAATGTCGGGCGCAATCAGGCGGTTGTCGATAGGCTTCTCTCCGCTGTCACGTGGGCTCTGGGGCATCTGCGACGTCCAGGAGCAGGTCACGATCTGTCCCACGTAGGCTCTCGCCGTCAGCACCGTCGGCTTGAAGATTGTAGCAAACAGCACTTGGCAAAAGCAATCCACGCGGAACCGGGAGATTGCTTATCACTCGAACCAGGAGGGTCAGAGTGGGTGCTCCTTTTCACAGGAGCTGGTGCAGATCTGGAGCAACCAGAAAAGCAAGTCGTATTTCGAAGTTCGTCGGCACAGGGGCCACAAGCCAGCTGGCAAGTGACCGGGCCAACGCGTCGAGCGCACACAAGCAGAAGGGCCCCACGCAGCACTCGTCGAGTGTGGAGGGGTGAGCTTTGGTGCAAGTGGAGCTCGGGGCTGGGGCTTCTCAAACCCCGGTGTACAGCTTCGAGGGTCACTCGTGGGCCGCACGGTCAGCGTCTCGTGGCCTTTTCAAGATGGCGTGCCCCACGCTTCCGGTCGCCTCCACGGGTCTCAGCTCTGCAGGGACTGTGGATCGGGCAGGTAGAAGGCAGGCAAGCTTGATCTCGTCGATCTCTGTCGCTCGAGTTCCGGCGGGAACTGCAACAAAGCAAGGGTCGAGGGCTGGATGGTGCCTGTTTGCACAGGGTGGTCACTCCTTGACCACAAGGGAGATTCTTCAGTCTTCTCACGTCGTGTAGAAAGTCGAAGGGTCCAGATTTCGTTTCTTATGTTTCTTCAGGATGATCTGAGGTCCGTTGGGACTGCTCCCCCTCTTATTCGAATCTCGGGGGTTGGACATCCTGCTAGGTCCCCTCCTATGGGTGGGACCCAGGAAGGGGGTGGTTACACCCCTCTCCTTTGATCCTGGCCGCGCTGGGACAGGGGCTGGGAGGCCCCAGAACCGGTTTGGCCGGATCCTGCAAGGGGCAGCCTTGTGCTCCCCAGGCAGTGTCTGGTTTCATTGAAACCTCCCTACTCCAATCCACTATCTCCTGTCTGGGGTGGTTTGACACCGCCCTGTGACAGGAAACTCTTTGTCCAGGCCTCCTCTGCCGGGTTTCGGTCAGCAGCAGGAGGTCAGACCCGTGTCTGTGGCAGGGGCATCCATTTTGTGGATCTGAGGCTCATTTTAAATCAACCGCGTTTCAGTAAAGTAACATGTCTTCTCCCTCTAGAAGGGTGGAATGCTATCCCCGTCGCCAGAACTGGCGAGGGGATAGTATTCCAATTCGTATGACACCTTACACGACATGTTTTGATAAAGCCAAACCAAAGTTGCTATATAACCGCGAGGATTATAATGCGCTTAAGAGTATATGGTATGGCATTATCCCGGATCAGCTTAGGGAGTTGTTCCCGACAGCTGCAGACAGGCTCAGCTCACGCCAGAGCACCATCTCACATAAAACCACGCACTCTGCCTCCAGGATTGATGAGGCCTTCCATAGGAGTGGCTTACAGGTTATATATGTGTCCAGATATAGGTTTAGATATAGGTATACTATATCTAAGCAAGGGGTGATTACACCCACTTGCCCCAGCTGAGTGATCAGCCAGTTGTGTCAATTTAGATAGCCAGCCAGGGGTGGCAAAAGATATGCTGCAGCCCCTGGTAGGCCTTGGATGCACCTATGCCCTGGGCACCTATAGTGCTCTGTACAGGGGCTGATAAGGTGACCCAAGCCAATCTAGTTATGCACCTAGGGTATATGGAATCCATTTTACAGAGAGAGCAGATAGCCTGGGGCCCTGATTAGCAGGGAACCAGGCCAACTAAGTCGAAAACCAGCTAAACACAGGCAAAAAATCTGGGGTAACCATAGTCAGGTAGCCACCTTCCTACATAACCCCCCCCCAAACGAAAGGAGATAAGGCTATCCTTGGCCAGGTAAGCCTTTATTGCCTGAGTGGCCATATAAGGAAGTACCTGCACTAGCATGGGTACCCCTGTCTCATGGTCCACTAAGCAGTCCCTCACCCTAGGGGTATTAGAGGGTCTCCACCATAGGGAATCACTACCTTGGGTGTGTTTATGCAAAGTTAAAGGCTGGTTTGGATATGGAGTATTGAAGTGAGGCCCCACTATTTTTGGGCTCAACTTCCTCCAATCATCTTCCACCATATGTGCCCTTCTTTCTTCAACTGAGTTGCACTGAGCTCTCAGGGTCAACCTCTGGCTACCTAAAGCTGGAGGCTGGGTCCCTCTGTTTGGCTTGCTGGAGGGACAGTTCAGGTTTGGACCCTTTGGGTCCCAGGTTTGGCTGTGCCCAACAGAATCCATCTGTGGGAGGTCCCTAACTGTATTTAAGGGGGCTCCCTCAGGAGTTTTTAAAGTTTTCACCTTACTAGGCCTACTAGTTTTGGTGCCCCTAATCTGTTGATGGGGGTGCTTTATTTGACAGGGGGCCCTCTGGGTCTCACTGTCCTTCTTGTCCTCTGCAGCCCTGGGCTGACTGAGGCAAGGTAGAGAGGGGCAGGTTACCTGCTCCAGACTGGATCCCACCTGAGAAGGGTCCACTGCCATCAGAGGCTCTGTCAGGCCAGGCCTAACAACCTCTGGGGCAGTTCCTTCATCAGGGGTAAGATCAGTTCCCTGAGGAGGCTGATCCTGTCCTACTGTCTGGTGAGGGGGAGATTTCTCTTCCTCCTCCATGCTCTCAGTTTGGGTGGAGTGATCCATCATTTCAGGCTTCACAACACACATATCTGTTTGAGTTTGGGCTGTGGCCATCACAGCCCCACCAACCTTTTCAGGAGGAGACTCAGTTTGGGTTTCTGCTGTTATCATAACAGCTTTGCTATTCTGTCTGGGAAGAGCTTCTGGTAAAGATGGGGCAGAGAGTTGCTCAGCCCTACCAACCTTTTCAGGAAGGACATCTTGAATTGGGGCCATAGCCAGTACAGCCCCACTAACCTTTCCATTGGAATTTACCATTCTAGAATGGATTTCCTGTTCAACCTCAGCCCAGGCTGAGATTTCCAAATCATTACCCAGTAGACAGTCTACAGGCAAGTTTGGTGACACTGCCACTCTCTTTGGGCCAATGACACCTCCCCAGCTGAGACTTACTACTGCCATTGGATGATTGGTTTGGATACCATCAATGTTTGTTACCTGGTATGTGGCACCTGGTAAAAGTTGCTTAGAGGGGACTATACAGTCAGCCACCATGGTGATGCTAGCCCCTGTGTCTCTAAAAGCTTCCACTTTCAAACCATTGATGATGGGTTCCTGCCTATATTTGCTCAAGGTATTTGGGCAAACAGAGAAGTTGGCAAACCCCATGCCAGTCTCATAGACAAGATCATTTGGGGATGGGGACCTGGATAGGCCAGGGTCCCCTTGGGCTCCAAAAGTAAACCCACCCAGATTCCTGGGTGTGCTCCCACTTCCTGGGGGATTACTGCTGACAGTAACATGAGGTGTTGGAGCTGGCTTTGGAGGTATGTTTTCTTTATTGCCATTCTTGGGACAACAGCTGTCTGTTTTGTAATGCCCAACCTGTTTACAGGCATGGCAATAAGGCTTTTTCTCTGTTGAAGAAGTGTCTTGGGACCCACCCCCCTTCTTGGAGTTTTGGGGCCCTGGGGAAGTGTTTTCTTTACTTTTATCCCCACCCTTATCTTGAGGCTTGGTAGACTCCTTCTTCTGGTTATTGTCCTGATTCTTAGGCCTAATCCTGGTTCTGACCCATTTATCTGCCCTCTTTCCCAATTCTTGGGGAGAGGTCAAATCTGAGTCCACCAGGTGCTGGTGTAAGAGCTGGTTCTGACAATTACTAAGGATCTGCTCCCTCATAATCAAATTATACAATCCTGTGAAGTCATGTACTTTGCTGCCATTCAGCCAACCCTCCAGAGCCTTAGTTGCACAATCAACAAAATCAGTCCAGTCCTGAGTCTGTGTCTTCTGGGTATCTCTGAACTTTAACCTGTACTGTTCAGTGGTTAAGCCAAACCCATCTATCAGAACACTCTTCAGGACTTTGTAATTGCTGGCATCCTCATGTCTGACAGTGAGGAGCCTATCCCTCCCTTTCTCTGAAAAGGAGTACCATAAGATTGCTGCCCACTGTTCCTCAGGAACCTGCTGTACCATGCAGGCTCTCTCCAGAGCAGTCATCCATTTGTGGATGTCATCCCCTTCCTGATAGGGGGGCACAATCTTTGTCAGGTTTCTACTATCATAGGACCTGGGTTTCTCTTTAGGAATTTTGCTGCCACCAGTGGCATCTAAGCCACACAATTTTTTTTCTCTTGCTAAAGCAAGTTTAGCTTGAGCCAAGGCTACCTCTTCCCTTTCTATTTGGAGTTGGACAGCCCTCATCCTGGCCCTATGCTCTATTCTCTGGGAGGAAGTCATTCCTCTTTGAGATTCTCTTGAGGCACTAGAAAGGTGAGAGTCCCTTGACAGAGATCTCTCCCTTCTATTACCTGGGAGAATTTGGTTATGAGATCTGGAGTGGTGCTGGCCCCCTCCATTCCCATGTAGGTCCAAGTTGGCCTGGTTAAGCCTGGCAACCTGTACCTGGTTTCCCACCTGATCCTGATCTTCAGGCTCTTCTACATCAGAGCCTTCCTCTGGGTCTTCCTCTTCCTCCTCTACTCCTTCTTGAAGATCCTCATTCTCAGGGGAGTTTATCCCTTCCTCTGTTTCTAAGGGAGTCTGAATCGCCTTATCTAGGTCATCCTTTTCTAGGAGAGCTATTAGGGAAGGAATGGTAGGGCCTCTGCCCTTTTTTAGCCCCCTGGCTGTGCACAAGGCACTCAGGTCTTTGTGGCTAAGGTTGTCATATCTGGATGTTGTCCCTATAGGATCAACTATTACAGGAGCAGAGCCTGAAGCTCTACCTGTATCAGACATGACTGCTAGTGAGGTGTAAGTGGTGCACTTACCTACACTAAGTGGTTTCCTACTGTACCTTGCTAGTGAGTTGTAGTCAGGGTGTGCTAATCCCTTTAATCTACAACTACTAAGTTCAGTAGAACTTAATATGCTAAGCTTTTGATTTATATGTACCTAGAGGTACTTGATGTGATCTTTCAATTTGATAAAGATTGCAATGGTAAAACAAACAGCAAGCTCAAATCCGCACCGCTGCACACCAATGTGAGAAGTTGGCCTGATAGGTAGTGTTTCCAATTCTGGAACCACTGGTTATCAGTCCAAGCAAACCCCAAAGATGTCAGGTTGTAAGTCAACCTTGTAGACAAGCTATCCTAGTGGTAGCATGGACTAAGCAGCCTTAAAGGCTTAACTTAAGAGGTCGTGTTAAGCGAGCTTGTTTTACCACATACAATCCTGTAATCAAATGAAAGGACACCACACAAGTATATATTATAAAAATATATGTATTTATTACTAAATTACTCCCCAGTACTCTTTATGAGGAAAGGGGCACAAGCGTTAAATCAAAAGCACTGTTACACATATAAAGTTGCACGTTTATGGATGAGGGCGGGTGGCCACTCAGACCATATATCAAAAAAGTGGTATAAGTAACACTTTACGAACAATGGTTAGGCCTAGGGCCTAGAGATTCGCTGGGAGCAGTCAGGACAAGCAATGAAGAAGTCGGGAGTAGCCCACAGGAGACGGATGCAGCACGGAAAGTGCAGCGCGCACCAATGCACTGTCAATGGTGCGTAAAAGTCAATTAAAGTGAATAAAAAGATACTTCCGCTGAACCTAGGAACACAAAACTTTAGACACAGACCCTAGAGGTGTGTACCAGTGTAAAGACACCGGCGTTGCAAAGTTACCTCACCCACAGGCCGTGGGTGCACAGGGTCGAAGTGGCGTCGGGTTCTGTCACGCAGGTTCTGGGTGCTTGGAGCTGTTGCAGCTGCAGGCGCTGTGAAGCAGAAGTGTCCGGTGCGATCCAAGGGTGGATCGATGTAGAAAAGTACCTGAAAGCAGAGGGGACAGAGTCTGGGTCACTCAGCAGTGACCAGGGTGGAACCAGGACGGAACCAGGCAATGTCGGGCGCAATCAGGCGGTTGTCGATAGGCTTCTCTCCGCTGTCACGTGGGCTCTGGGGCATCTGCGACGTCCAGGAGCAGGTCACGATCTGTCCCACGTAGGCTCTCGCCGTCAGCACCGTCGGCTTGAAGATTGTAGCAAACAGCACTTGGCAAAAGCAATCCACGCGGAACCGGGAGATTGCTTATCACTCGAACCAGGAGGGTCAGAGTGGGTGCTCCTTTTCACAGGAGCTGGTGCAGATCTGGAGCAACCAGAAAAGCAAGTCGTATTTCGAAGTTCGTCGGCACAGGGGCCACAAGCCAGCTGGCAAGTGACCGGGCCAACGCGTCGAGCGCACACAAGCAGAAGGGCCCCACGCAGCACTCGTCGAGTGTGGAGGGGTGAGCTTTGGTGCAAGTGGAGCTCGGGGCTGGGGCTTCTCAAACCCCGGTGTACAGCTTCGAGGGTCACTCGTGGGCCGCACGGTCAGCGTCTCGTGGCCTTTTCAAGATGGCGTGCCCCACGCTTCCGGTCGCCTCCACGGGTCTCAGCTCTGCAGGGACTGTGGATCGGGCAGGTAGAAGGCAGGCAAGCTTGATCTCGTCGATCTCTGTCGCTCGAGTTCCGGCGGGAACTGCAACAAAGCAAGGGTCGAGGGCTGGATGGTGCCTGTTTGCACAGGGTGGTCACTCCTTGACCACAAGGGAGATTCTTCAGTCTTCTCACGTCGTGTAGAAAGTCGAAGGGTCCAGATTTCGTTTCTTATGTTTCTTCAGGATGATCTGAGGTCCGTTGGGACTGCTCCCCCTCTTATTCGAATCTCGGGGGTTGGACATCCTGCTAGGTCCCCTCCTATGGGTGGGACCCAGGAAGGGGGTGGTTACACCCCTCTCCTTTGATCCTGGCCGCGCTGGGACAGGGGCTGGGAGGCCCCAGAACCGGTTTGGCCGGATCCTGCAAGGGGCAGCCTTGTGCTCCCCAGGCAGTGTCTGGTTTCATTGAAACCTCCCTACTCCAATCCACTATCTCCTGTCTGGGGTGGTTTGACACCGCCCTGTGACAGGAAACTCTTTGTCCAGGCCTCCTCTGCCGGGTTTCGGTCAGCAGCAGGAGGTCAGACCCGTGTCTGTGGCAGGGGCATCCATTTTGTGGATCTGAGGCTCATTTTAAATCAACCGCGTTTCAGTAAAGTAACATGTCTTCTCCCTCTAGAAGGGTGGAATGCTATCCCCGTCGCCAGAACTGGCGAGGGGATAGTATTCCAATTCGTATGACACCTTACACGACATGTTTTGATAAAGCCAAACCAAAGTTGCTATATAACCGCGAGGATTATAATGCGCTTAAGAGTATATGGTATGGCATTATCCCGGATCAGCTTAGGGAGTTGTTCCCGACAGCTGCAGACAGGCTCAGCTCACGCCAGAGCACCATCTCACATAAAACCACGCACTCTGCCTCCAGGATTGATGAGGCCTTCCATAGGAGTGGCTTACAGGTTATATATGTGTCCAGATATAGGTTTAGATATAGGTATACTATATCTAAGCAAGGGGTGATTACACCCACTTGCCCCAGCTGAGTGATCAGCCAGTTGTGTCAATTTAGATAGCCAGCCAGGGGTGGCAAAAGATATGCTGCAGCCCCTGGTAGGCCTTGGATGCACCTATGCCCTGGGCACCTATAGTGCTCTGTACAGGGGCTGATAAGGTGACCCAAGCCAATCTAGTTATGCACCTAGGGTATATGGAATCCATTTTACAGAGAGAGCAGATAGCCTGGGGCCCTGATTAGCAGGGAACCAGGCCAACTAAGTCGAAAACCAGCTAAACACAGGCAAAAAATCTGGGGTAACCATAGTCAGGTAGCCACCTTCCTACAAACCATGTATGTGTCCATGAAGCTCCTACAATGGAATCATTGGTACATTGAAGAAACAATAAAGTTCATACAGTAACATGGACAATTGCTGAATTTGATCGCTCCATGTTATCAGACCCTAAGTGAATGTAAACTGGATGGCTGTCTCATGCAGATAATTAAGCAGAGTTTAAGAGTTTATTGCAAGTACAATGAAGGTCTGATCACTTTGTCTAGTCTCCTTCATACATCTGACTGTGCAGAATATTTTGGTCTTACTTGACTGTCTTTGAGGAATTGTTCAAATAAACCCATTGCTGCCAGACACTTCTCCATATGTATGCTCAATTTGTAAGTGTCTGAGATTCCTATTGAATGACTTTGATGTCAGCTACCTAAAATATGCTTCCATACCTCCCAAGTTATCTGCCTTTTTCTCAAACGTGCAGAAGTGTTATTCTCATACTGATACTCAGTGCATATGTTGAAAATACATAACCATTAGATTAACCCTTCAAATTTAAAACTGTTTGTGTTGATTATTTTACATTCATGTAATTGAGCCTACTCTTCTCATCTCCTACTGTCATTATTTCTCTTTTTGAAAGCTTGTTTCACAGTGAACTACTATTGAAGCTTGTTTCACAGTGAACTACAATAGAAGCTTGTTTCACAGTGAACTACTATTGAAGCTTGTTTCACAGTGAACTACAATAGAAGCTTGTTTCACAGTGAACTACTATTAAAGCTTGTTTCACAGTGAACTACTATTGAAGCTTGTTTCACAGTGAACTACTATTAAAGCTTGTTTCACAGTGAACTACATTAGAAGCTTGTTTCGCAGTGAACTACAATAGAAGCTTGTTTCACAGTGAACTACTATTAAAGCTTGTTTCACAGTGAACTACTATTGAAGCTTGTTTCACAGTGAACTACTATTGAAGCTTGTTTCACAGTGAACTACTATTGAAGCTTGTTTCACGGTGAACTACTATTGAAGCTTGTTTCACAGTGAACTACTATTAAAGCTTGTTTCACAGTGAACTACATTAGAAGCTTGTTTCACAGTGAACTACAATAGAAGCTTGTTTCACAGTGAACTACTATTAAAGCTTGTTTTACAGTGAACTACTATTGAAGCTTGTTTCACAGTGAACTACAATAGAAGCTTGTTTCACAGTGAACTACTATTGAAGCTTGTTTCACAGTGAACTACTATTGAAGCTTGTTTCACAGTGAACTACTATTGATCTATTGCAATTCAAAAGGCGTTGCAGGTATTCAGAAAAGACCCTCCAAAATACGTGCCTCTATTAAGTGCCTTTCATAAGAGAATTCATACTGCACTAAATTGTGTAGAGATCATAGACGCTACATCTCCCTGTTGCCATTTATTGCAAATTTATTATTTTGTTTGGTTTACTTCAACGTGGATTCCTTTTAAAAAATGTTGTTGCTGCCATAGGACTACACTAAAATACTTCGGTTGAACCCTATTCTACATCTCATTGTGTCATCAACATTCTTTATATGATTTAAAAATTGTTCTTGCATTGTGGTGGAAATCTTCTTTAAGATTTGTGTTATTGTGAATTTTAGTTTTTGAATTTTAAGATGTGTATATTGTTCAATTCAATTCAAAGAATCTTTATTCGGTATTTAAAAAACACCATAAAAGCACACACATATATACACAGTAAAAAGTTATTAAACATTTCCAAGATCCTTTGTACAGAGTATAAACAATGGATAGATTACAAACAGTAAAACAGTGTATGACACTTAAAGGAATAAAACTAGAAACATTTCATTCTTCTCCCCTGGTGAGCCTTTAGCGGACCGCTACCTTAATAAAATTCATAATACTGCACAATGTTAAGGGGTCCGAAGCTTTCTGTAAAAATACTAGTGCCTCCCTAGCGTGAACCAATTTGTTTTTTTTTTAAGAGGTTTACAAGAAATCTGCGCCTGGGCATTGAATACAAGGGGCAGAATAGGACAAAGTGAAGGGAGTCCTGCGGAGACCTGTTGTCGCAGCCGCAGGGCCCCTTCTGCTCAATTGGTGTAGCAAATCCTGCTGGTGATGCCAACATAAATGGGAGTAAGTTCAGCCTGAAACGGCACATCAAGAAACTGTCCTGTGCGTTATACATGAGGTACAAGTATGGCTCCATACCCTCCACGCTCTTCACTAAATTATGGGCCCTCACTGTCTTTTTACACCCTTCCACCTCAGCTCTGCTTAGGTTTTTCCGCTCTAGAAAAATTTTCCCTACTTGCTGCTTACTCTGGGCTACAATAGTTGCAGGGTTAGTATAGAGGTTCCCAAAGCCTAGTTCCTCTAGGCTGTTCTTCACATAATGGAGCCAGGGGATACGCATACATTTGTCCCTCGCCAAACAATCAGATAAGATTTCTCTACTGAGTGACGCATCAGGATTGACCCAGATTTTTAACCAGGATACTATGGGCCTCAGTTTTACCAGGTCTTCTATATATGGCCTCCCTAGCTCCCTGTGGGCAATCAATCCAGCAGTGCTTTGGGGTACCCTCAGGATTGATTTCAAATATTTGTTTTCTTCCCGTTGGATTCTTGTGGTGTTGACAAAGCCCCATACTTCTGCCCCATAAGTTACTTTGGAGCATGATACAGAACTGTACAGGTTCATCACCTGTTCCGGGGACCATCTTCCTAGCCTCCTGCCATAGCTAGCTATTGCCCCGTTAGATGCGATCATTTTGCCACAACGCTCCTCCACCAAGGAATCAAACTGTAAGGCACCATCAAATTTTACACCAAGATAGGGGAACGTTTTAACCTCTTCTATAATGTGACTCCCTATTGTGTAAGTAAATTTGGAGGTAGATTTTTTCCCCGCCAGGAGCACATAGGATTTACCCAAGTTAACAAAGAGGTCCAGGGCACCCATGAACTTGACGAATCCATTGATCAAGATTTGTAAACTCCTGGGTGTACGTGCAATCAGCACCGCGTCATCTGCGTAAAGCAGAACAGGAATATGACGCGACCCGACCCTTGGACAATCTACCTTTAAACCTAACAGGAACTGCTCCAAATTATTAATGTAAAGGGAAAACAGAAAAGGGGCGAGGATGCAGCCTTGTCGGACCCCACTCATACAGGGAAAAGAATCAGTCAGTCCCCCCTCCCTATTGTAACGGACCTTAGCCGTGGTGTCGCTGTGCAATTCTCTCAATATATTAATTAGGCCACTCTCTATCCCCATACTAAACATCATGCCCCACAGTTTCTCCCTATTGACGTGATCAAATGCCGCTGCCAAATCCATGAAACCCATGTAAATGGATTCATCACTAGCCATGGTATATTTGGCAGTCAGCATGTAAAGGTTCAGGCATTGGTCACTAGTAGACCTCCCTGTCCTAAATCCATATTGAGTGTCCGAGAAGATGTTATTTTCTTCGGTCCGCTCGGACAGTCTATTAAGAATTGCCCTTCCCAAAAGTTTTGCTGACACATCGATCAGGGAAATCGGGCGGTAGCACTTGGGGTCGTCCCTGTTTCCCTTCTTAAAAATCGGCACAATTACCGCTTTGGACCAGGACGGAGGTAGGCCGCAGGTAATAGCAGTGTTAATGACCCTTGTCATTAAAGGGGCCCAAAGTTCAATGCTACTCAAAAACAGATCTGGGGGAATTCCGTCGGACCCCGGGGCTTTATTTTTAGCCAAACCCTCAATCCCTGCAGTGATCTCCTTAATGGTGAATTCCACCGGTGGGGCCTGAGTTGGAATAGCCGATAACTCTACAGTGGTGCCAGGCTCATGGTTATACAGACTCCTGTAGTGTGTAACCCACTGTTCTGGGAGGATATTAGCCCCTATCTCCGGGGTGTCTTTTTCCTGGAAAGTGGGGTTATTGATAATCCTCCAAAAACCCGCTAGATCCTTTCTTTCCCCTGCTTCTCTTAAATCTGCCCACGCTTCTGCCTGCAAGACGAGTTTCCTCCTCTTAGTCACTTTTTTATAATTTTCTCTGCACGCCTTCACTTTATGGGGGACCCTTGGTTTAGATTTAAGGCAGCTTTTCAACTCCCTCAAAGCTTTGGAGCAGTCCTTATCGAACCATCGAGGAATCCCGTGGTTCTTTAAGGGCACACTAGTCTTTAGTAGACCATCGATCAGATTGACAATCTGATCGAATGCCTCCAGAAGCCTCAATCCGTGAACTTCTATATCTAGACAGTCATTGATGGCAAGTTTGCCGGTGTCCACCAGATCCTTGTAAAACTTTTCCCCGTCTATTTTGGACCACTTTAGTCTCCTGCCTTGATCTGTTGCCTTCTCAGTGGTTGTGCGTTGGACACTAGTTCTTGGGCCCACCCTGTACAACAACTCCAAGACAAGGGGGTTATGGTCACTGAAACCACTCCATTCAATCCCTGCACTAGATATCTTATTTATCAGAGATCTTGAGACCAGGATATAGTCTATAAAAGATGAGCATCCTCTGCCCTTAAATGTGGGTGGGAGTGTGCCATCCTCCTGCGTCCCCATCATGTTGATAGTATGCTCAAGGTCATACTTGAGCCGGAGCGTACTGAAGGCTAACCCTGTCGGCGTATGGGAAAAGTGCGGCCCCTTCTCCATGGGGCATTGGGACCAGTCTGTGTTTGTTTGAACCAGTGCCGGGCACAGATGACAATTATAGTCTCCCATAACCAACAGTGCATATGGCTGCCCCTTTGTTTGGCCCGTTATTTCCTGACCCAACCTGTGGTCCAATTCAGCGGCAAGAGGGGTGTGGGTTCCCGCTGTCTCATTGTTGTAGATATTAAAGACTACAAATCTAAGCCCCTTCCCGGAGAACCTAACTGCCTGAATCCTATGGGAGTTCCAGTCTGGGCAAGAGCAGCTGCCTGGAAGGCCCAGGTCTATGTAAATAGATAATCCTCCCATGGCTCTCCCAGATCTTGATTTTTGGGCGGGTACAAAGAAACACTTATACCCTTGTAAATGGAAGTTATTCTCCGATGCCCAAGTCTCCTGCAGACAGATTACATGAAATTTCCCAATATAGTCAAGCCACTCTTTGTTGTTAAATTTTCCAGCTAGACCAGCTATGTTCCATGAGATAATTCTCATTGCCTCCGCCCCTGCTCCACTCCCCCATGGTGCCCCCTTTGTAACTCACACCCTGACTTTTCCGTAACCGGCCCATGACCCTCTTCTATGCATCCAATATCTACAGCCCTAGGTTCATCCAGCACAGGCGTCAAGCCACAACTCGATGGCATTTGCTTTACCACAGGACTGTGCTCCTCCGACTCTTCTTTTGAGACACATTTACCCCCTTCTTCCCGAGCACCATTATCCATTTGTCAATCTACCCCTTCTAGGCCATCCAAACAATGAAACCTATTAAATGTGTTAAGGGGTGGCTCTGGGCGGCTGAATGTTGGCCTGGGGTTAAATTCGTGACGATCGCCCCTCCGACCAATCCTTTCCCAGGTATCATAGGTTCGAAGCGTGTGTACAGGGGCTGGGGTAGGGGGAAAGAAGAAAGACACATGAAGGGTTTGAATGGTTGACACCTGCGATCTATTCTTTCCCTGACATATGTGAGAGACAGTTCCAGCGTCCCTGAAGCTCACCAATATGCAATCCCCTATAATGGATTTGCGTGTTCTCCCCACCCATGGAACCCTTCTAACCATTATAATTTCGGTATTTAGATGTACTGGTAAGGGTCTATTCAGATTTAGCCACTTAATTACCCTGCTTTTTAGGGCACAAAAATCCTCCGCTTCACCCGCCCCTAGCGGGGGAACGCCCGCCATGAATACAGTGAAGTCATTTGCCTCTGGTGGTAAGTTAGGTCTACGTGGCCTGGGGGGAAGTTTCATTAGTGGTGTAGGTGCGGCACTAGCTATAGGCTGTGCTGGGGGAGCAGAGTTTACCGGGGGGGTAGGCCCGATAGGATTAGATGACTTCCTTGGGACAGGGTTATTAGTCTGGGATTGTGGTGGGGCAGCCGCAATCACAGCCTGTGTCGGGGCTGAACTCATAGCGCTTTTTGGAGGCTGTTTAGGGGCTGTTTATGTGGCGATGAGCTCAGGGGGGGCCTTCCTTGAGAGTTGGCCGGGATTTTCATGCTACTTAATGTAGCCTCAAGGATGGTTAATCTAATTTCCACCTTTTTAATGCTTTCACTTATTGGTAACAATAGTGACCTGAGCAGAAATTCCAAGTTGCCTAGCGGGGCGACAGAAAGGGGGGCATTAACAGCGTTATTAGTTGTATCTTTAATCAAAACTGGGGCCAAACCGTCCTGTGCAGCAGGTTTAGGATGTGACTCATCCACTGTTGTCACAGTTTTGGGTTTATTTTTTCCCTGGGCACACCTCGTCTTCCTCCTGCGTTTGTTTGGGGGGTGCCCAAATACTCCTTGTGCTGCAGCTGGCTTAGGTTTAGCTTTTCTAGATTTCGGGGCTGGGGGAGGTTGAGAAATTAGATCAAT
Organism: Lissotriton vulgaris; assembly: GCF_964263255.1. Lineage (NCBI taxonomy): Eukaryota > Metazoa > Chordata > Amphibia > Caudata > Salamandridae > Lissotriton > Lissotriton vulgaris. The sequence goes on along the minus strand of NC_141691.1, from coordinate 159,764,577 downwards.
AGTCACCCTGCTTGGGCTTATGCTGCTCCCTGGGGTTAAACTCGTGGGTGACGCTAGGGGGGGTTTTGTACAATCCCTCAGCAGAATTGGGACATCATCTATTGGGGTCAACGCTTCACTAGGAGTGGTGGGATGTTCTCCAAGGGGTCTATTTTTCAGGTTGTCTATAGAGCATCTCCGCTCCGCCCTCAGCCGGTTTAAAGTGATCTCCTTATCCCCATCCCCCCCAGCCCGAGGAAAGTAATTCTCTAAGGTCTTATTTTTAGCTCCACCCTGCTTCATGGGGGTGCTTTCCCTTGCCGGGGATGGCATGGCGTCTAGGGTTTAATAAAGACTATGGGGCCCTCTATCCCTTGCTTAGACCAAGTGCCAGAAGACGAAACCAAGAGGGTAGGCCCAGCCCAGCCTACTCCGGCCTTAGACGGTCCCGCCCTTGTCCCGGGCTTCTCCCGGCGCCCTCCTGCGCAGCGGGATCTTAGTGCAATAATAAAAGAGGAGGAGGTGGAGCGGGGGGCGGGGCAGTCAGGGAGAGCGACCCAGGTGTTGTGAGTTGACCTCACGCAGGGGCTCCTGGAAGTTAGAGTCCCTGCGGGTCTGCTCGCAGCCCTGTACTTGCCTGCCAAAGTCCAGAGTCCGGTGTCCAAGAACAGAGCCCCTCTATGCTCAGGGCGCCTCTCTCCACACCGCGAAGCGGGACCCGCGGAGCGGGTCCGGCGAGGAGCTGCGGCAGAAGAGAAACACCACAGGTACAGGGAACAGCCCACGGCGAAATCCAGGCAAACCAGGTATCCCACGTCAATCAGGAAGGAGGCTGCTTTCAAGTGCTAGGGCGGGGGGCGGGGCAGTCAGGGAGAGCGACCCAGGTGTTGTGGGTTGACCTCACGCAGGGGCTCCTGGAAGTTAGAGTCCCTGCGGGTCCGCTCGCAGCCCTGTACTTGCCTGCCAAAGTCCAGAGTCCGGTGTCCAAGAACAGAGCCCCTCTATGCTCAGGGCGCCTCTCTCCACACCGTGAAGCGGGACCCGCGGAGCGGGTCCGGCGAGGAGCTGCGGCAGAAGAGAAACACCACAGGTACAGGGAACAGCCCACGGCGAAATCCAGGCAAACAAGGTATCCCACGTCAATCAGGAAGGAGGCTGCTTTCAAGTGCTAGGGCGGGGGGCGGGGCAGTCAGGGAGAGCGACCCAGGTGTTGTGGGTTGACCTCACGCAGGGGCTCCTGGAAGTTAGAGTCCCTGCGGGTCCGCTCGCAGCCCTGTACTTGCCTGCCAAAGTCCAGAGTCCGGTGTCCAAGAACAGAGCCCCTCTATGCTCAGGGCGCCTCTCTCCACACCGTGAAGCGGGACCCGCGGAGCGGGTCCGGCGAGGAGCTGCGGCAGAAGAGAAACACCACAGGTACAGGGAACAGCCCACGGCGAAATCCAGGCAAACAAGGTATCCCAAGGTATATTAGAATTGCTGAGTACTGGACAGTCTTTGAAAGGAAGGAGGTGGTACTTCTCTTTCTGTCCTTAAATCCTATGCTAATTTCCTATTTTCAGTTTAAAGAGCGCATTTCTCTGCCAAGAAGCATTATCTGGCAAATATCTGCGATAATACATTAACTTCACTGAGATGTCCAGGGGCCATTCTGAGTCATTTTGGAATCAATATTCCTGCAAGAATGCATCTAATTGCATTAGTGTACTGCAATACCCTTTTTGAAGTTAGTCAATGACATTTATGTCTGTTTCAGCAGAGTAATGCAAATCAAATAGATATAAGACACCAGCTATTCCTGATACTTCCATTTGTCATTGTGTTTAGATGAAGGGGCTGACTAAAACAAGGAGTACTTCTGGTAAACTGTGATGGGTACAGAACGCCTGTCAGAGGTGTGTCGCTCCTATTATTTTAAAGGACAGAAGCCCTGACGTACCCTGAGGTGCCAGGCATCATGGTTGTGCCCCTCCTCATAGTGACTTCACAAGTGGTATCACTGTGTGATAGTACCCTTAAACGTGGGAGCTCTCGAGGTGCTGAAAATTCAGGAGTGGGCCCTCTGTAGCTGTAGGTTGGGATGTATGAATAGACGACTGTGTGAATAAAGCATTCCACCTCAGAGTGGGTCAGGGCTTAAATTCTTTAAATTAATAAGAGCAACTCACCTCAGACAGACGTTCTGTCCGCTGGAAAGATGACCAGGAATACTTGTTGTCAGTATGAATAGTAGGTCATACTCCTTGCTCATTTAATTGTCTGAATTCCCTCTGTCCAGGCAGCTAGCATGCTTGTATTATGTCTACAAACAAAGGGCTGATGGGATGTAGAAATACAGTTTGCAACCCCTGCATAATTACTAAGTGCAAAGCTTATATAGTGATCTAATCTATCTGAAATTGCTTTTGTAGGTCTGAAACAATAATTGTAATTGATACTGTGTAAGGGTATGCTATTGTACTGCATTGTAGATTGTTGCTCTGCCATTGCAATTAAACTGAGTATTTCACAGAAACTCAGTTTCAAAATAAATGTCTATATTTGCTAACTAAATACGTAAGGGGTGCAGTATCCCTTTGAGGGGGAACAGGGAAGACTTGATTTAGGTTGTTGAGTTTTTAAGTAGCCCATTAAAATATATGTGCCAAAGAAAACCAAGCACGATCAGATTTAGTTGGTTATATTATACCAGGGTATTTCTGGTATTCATCAGAATATTCCTGACCTAGGCAGACACAAGGTTATCAAAACTGCTAATCAAAAGAAGGGCCATGGTTTAAGAATTATAAGTAAGAAGTGTTTCCATATTTTGCCATATGATTTTACCAACAAGGGTTGGGCTATCTTAACTAACATCTGTCATTTCTTTTCTCTAGCTGATTTCGGTTTCTGTGCTCAGATTACCCCTGAGCAAAGTAAACGGAGCACAATGGTGGGGACTCCCTACTGGATGGCACCTGAAGTTGTGACACGGAAAGCATATGGCCCAAAAGTTGACATCTGGTCCTTAGGAATTATGGCAATAGAAATGGTGGAAGGAGAGCCCCCTTACCTTAATGAAAATCCGCTCAGGGTAAGTGTGTTGCCATTATATAGGACTCCATATGGGATCACAGTTTTGGGCTGATCAAATCATTCCTAGTTCTGTTTACCCTCCTCTGGGCAAAATGAAAGTCATCTCTGTCCGTCATTTTAAAGATTTGTTGACAATAGACTCTGGAGGCACCTGCATTGTCAAGCTACACCTACAAATATTGGTGGCAATTGTTACCTCACTCTTTATCTTGTGCAATTGTTAGGACTAAGAGAGATGCTAAAGTGTTGCTGATGTTAAACAGGCTGTGGGAGACTAGTTTGTGATTGCTGTAAATCTAAGACCCATACTACTAAAAGAATATGAACCTACGTTTAACTATTACCAACCAGAGAAAAGTGTCATATTTATACAGGATAGGTAACATCTAGATCTGCATCAGGTACTTTACATTGCTTTAAAGATGTATGTCCCAACATAATTCGAATAGATAACAATGAAATCCATGCATACTGAGGATTAAAGACCTGAAAAGAAGCTTGCATTTTATACACTCTACAGAAAAAAATATTTTTTGTTTCAGTTGTCACATTTAATACACAGTTTTGTACGGCATGAAATAAACATTGCTTTATTGTGAACCAAATTGATCAATAATACAGGAACAAAAGCTGAAACTCGTTTTAAGCAAAACAATAAACAGAATTGTCTAGCAAATATACACTTTTCATTTTGTGTGCGTTCTTGTTATTTATTTCTATGTAAGCAAGTTAGTAACACAAAGTGTTCAAGATTTTCTATGCGCTACTTTCTCCACCAAATAAATGAAAACATTCAGCTTTCCTTCTAGACAAGGATCATGCCTTCATCCAGGATAATGACTCAAGAAAACGGATGAATTTTAACCTGAATTGTATTACATGTATCATAAAAATTATGCAGTGTACAGTGCAGGAACATGAGATGGGTCATGCTAGAGTAAAGGATATGGCACACTATAGTGGAAGTCAAGTCAAGTCAAGTGCTTTATATAGCGCGCTACATACCCAGAGGGTCTCAAGGCGCTTGAAGAAGGGTGGGGAATTACTTGTCGAATATCCAGGTTTTAAGTTGCTTTCTGAATGTTAGGTGGTTCTGAGTGAGGCGAAGGTGAGTGGGAAGTGAGTTCCAGGTTTTAGCTGCCAGGTAGGAGAAGGATCTGCCTCCCACGGTGGTTTTGTTGATGCGAGGTACAGTTGCAAGGGCTTGGTTGGAGGATCGTAGCTGGCGGGAGGGGGTGTAGAAGGAAAGTCGTGAGTTGAGGCATTCGGGTCCAAGTTCGTAAAGTGCTTTGTGTGTGTGGGTTAGGAGGCGGAAAGTAATCCTCTTGTTAACGGGGAGCCAGTGGAGGTTTTTCAGGTGGCCAGAGATGTGGTCTTTACGCGGGATGTCTAGTATGAGTCTGGCTGAAGCGTTCTGGATGCGGTGGAGTTTTTTCTGGAGTTTTGCGGTGGTACCGGCGTATAGGGTGTTTCCGTAGTCCAGGCGGCTCGTGACCAGTGCGTGGGTGACCGTTTTTCTAGTTTCGGTGGGGATCCAGCGAAATGTTTTTTTGAGCATGCGAAGAATATTGAAGCAAGATGATGAGACGGCGTTGACTTGTCTGTTCATAGAGAGTGAGGAGTCCAAGATGACACCTAAGTTCCGTGCGTGGTCCGTCGGGAATGGGTGCTTTTCCAAGGGCCTCTGGCCACCAAGAGTCATCCCAGGCGGAGGGGGAGGTACCTAGGATAAGGACTTCTGTTTTGTCTGAGTTCAGTTTTAGACGGCTGTGCTTCATCCACTCGGCTACTTCTTTCATTCCTTCATGTAGGTTGGTTTTGGCGGTGTTAGGGTCTTTGGTGAGTGATAGTATCAGTTGAGTGTCATCACCGTAGGAGATGATGTTGAGGTTGTGTTGGCGTGCGATGGCCGCGAGGGGGCTCATGTATACGTTGAAGAGGGTGGGGCTGAGTGAAGATCCTTGTGGCACGCCGCAGATGACTTCGGTGGCTTCTGATTTGAATGGTGGAAGGCGGACTCTCTGAGTTCTTCCGGCAAGGAACTAGGTGATCCATTCCAGTGCTTTTCCTTGGATTCCGATGTTTCTGAGGCGTTGTATTAAGGTGCTATGACAAACTGTGTCAAAGGCTGCGGAGAGGTCGAGGAGGATGAGGGCGACTGTGTCTCCATTGTCCAGTAGAGTTCGAATGTTGTCTGTTGCTGCGATGAGTGCAGTCTCAGTGCTGTGTTTGGCTCGGAAGCCGGACTGTGAGGAGTCGAGGGATTTGTTGGTTTCGAGGAAGGCGGCGAGCTAGTTGTTGACAGCTTTCTCGATGACTTTGGCCGGGAATGGAAGGAGCGAGATGGGGCGGTAGTTTTTGAGTTCGGTGGGGTCGACTGTGGGTTTTTTCAGAAGGGCGCTGAGTTCGGCGTGTTTCCAGCTTTCCGGGAAGGTGGCGGAGTTGAGGGAGCAGTTGATGACTTCTCGGAGGTGCGGTGCTATGATGGAGTCTGCTTTGTTGAAGATGTGGTGAGGGCATGGGTCTGTGGGGGATGCATTCAACCATCTTGCATGCAAGCATGCAAGATGGTTGAACCACCGAGTTGACTACACCAGCACTTTGAAGTCTCCAGTTTAAATTTAGCGCATGTTGGTTGCGATTAAAATATAAGCCCACCTGATGGCATTTCCTTCATAGAGACTGTTGCCAAAGTTTAGGCTTTCTTGGCATCCTTAATTTGAACACACTAATCTTACACGCAAAAACATCAGTGAAATATTAGCAAACTGATTTTATTTGTTGAGCACTTTGTTATAGAACTTACATTATTTATTTTGCTAGACATTTCAAGTAATTCTTCAGTTTAAATAGAGGTTTGGCTCTAGCAAAGCCTGATATCACGCTTGAAAAACCTTTGAATTTGCCAGACAGCAAACAAGTGTGTCTGTTCAATTAAAGAAAAAAGGTAAATCTGCCATTAAAACTAATTTGTTTCAGATGCCAATGAACAGCAGTACTAAGAAACATGCAATGTGATGTTAAGCAACAATGAAACATGTTTTTGTTCCAGGCATTATATCTCATAGCGACTAATGGTACGCCAGAACTCCAAAATCCTGAGAGGTTATCTTCTGTTTTTCGAGATTTTCTCAATCGCTGTCTTGAAATGGATGTGGACAGGCGAGGGTCAGCCAAGGAGCTTTTACAGGTAATGATTCTGTACGATTCAGCAAACATATGTAGGTGTAGTAGTAAAATGTGATTTCAAAATTTGGCAAAGTTCAGCTAATCTTTGACTTAAAAATAGCACAATTTTTTTTTATGTATTACTCATATACGTTGAAAAGTAAAGGTGAAAATAGAGTCCTTCCTTTCACATTTTTTCCCGGTCGAATAAGCATTATGATAGAAAGGATCTGTGTGTCTGTGCCCCAGTGAGGAGCCAGAGACTATTTGTTATTCTATCAAAAAAAATCCAAACTGTCTGTTTCCTTGCTGAGGCACAGACACACAGCTAAGAAAAACACCTATCTGTGCCCCACCGAGGAGCCACATGCTGTTTGAAAAAAAAAATTCACGCAAGAAAACAGACACTTACTATTTCTGCGCTTTATACGTACTTGAAAGTTGTGGGGGAGATTTATGAGAACCCTGTGGGATTTTCCGGAAAGCTGGCGATTACTGAAAAGTGGACAACATTCTGAATTTACCAGGTGGCCACTTGTGTAAAGTGATCAAGGGTTTCTCAAATGCTCTACATGTGAATATAAAATGGGGCGTGGGGGGAGAAAAAGAAGGGGGAAAAGGTTTTCACTGGTATTTGAACATTCACAAAAATAGTATCCGTCAGACTCTTCTATTTGTTGATGTGTATCGTTTTTTGTCATTGCTACAAAAGTTCACATATCACCACATAACACCAACAAGATCTGGTTTTCAGTGTTTTGTATTATTGTGTAATGACCATGCAATACTTCCTAATAAAAAAATTCTAATTAATAGGAATTGGGTGCTAGTGAGAGCTTTATATTTTTGAAATGTACCCAAGAATCTAAGGTAAGACATAGGTGTCATTTGTACCACTCACATTTCTGGATTGCCTATAATCCTAAGTGATTTTAAGACTCTTTTAGAAAGTATATTTTGGACACTGACTTGCAATAGGAAGCCCAAAAATATAGAGAAATTTAAAAGTAAATCCTGTGCCTCCTAGCATTTTCACACTTCTTTTGATTAAAATGGTACCTCACAAGAGTGGATGGGCCTAACGCCTGGAACAGGGAAAAGCCACATAAGAAACTTGGAATTAGGTGGATATTTGGATATGGGCAGTTGTCAGAAATGTCAGGGTTCTTTAACCCCTTCGCCGCGGGGCTAATTCCCCCGCGGCGCTGGGGGGAGGGGAGCCCAGCACCACGGTGCTTGTCACGAGCTCGGCTCATCACGCTGCACGGTGGCGCTGAGCTCGTCATGACCATGCCCGTTTTTGTGGAACGCTTAGCACAGCAGGGGAATCATCCCCACGTGTGAGCGCCGCACGGGTCGTCATGAGCACAGCGCCACCGTGCCTCATGACGAGCTGAGCTCGTCATGAGCATGGAAGGTGTTAAGTTTCACCTCAACAAGACACCCTATTGAGTTCAAAGTGGTGTGACATGCAAGGAGGCTAACACGTTTTCCTACCCGAATGCCTTACAAACCTCAAAATTTGGTTAAAAGAGCAGACTTTTCTCACATTACTGTGAAGAACAGTTGTTGAATTCATTGGGAAACGCAAAGGTCCCACCACAAGTGTTCCATCACTTTTCACAATAAAAACAGTATCTGGTGTGTGAGTTTGCCTATCATATCAGACAGGAAGAGACAAAACCTGGACCTCGTGAAGTAAATTTTGTGCCAATTTGGTCTTCACATGGTAATAAAATTGAGATTACTTTTTATACTCATTCTTTGAAATTTGCAGGGCAGTCCGGTTCATGAACCCAGCTGTGATGAACGCAAGCCACCTTACTGTGGATTCCACTGTCTCTCTAATGTTTAGTAATGTCTGAAGTTGGTAGGTTTTTCTGGGTGCCAGCTGACCCCAGCTCAAACACTGTAGTAATCCCTCATGGTTACGCCCCCATCATAAACATTCCCTGGGTTCTAGTCGGCTGATACTTACTCACCCCATTAAACAGTCCCATTTCTGGTACTTCATACTCTGGAGACCCAGTGAAACGTAGACTGAGTTCAAGGTTCGCAGGGGTAAGTTACTACGTGAAAATGACTGGTAGGAAGTGCAGTGTTTTAGCGAAAAATTGCTGAAAATCTGCCAAACCTAATTGTTTAACACATTGTCCCAGCTAGAAATTATGGCTAGAGAGGTCTGCTACTCAGCAATGGGAAATGTAGATGTGTACGCTGTGTGTATGCTGTGGTATGTTTCCATGTGGTCCTGAGTTGGTACCTGTGACCATTCGATAGGAACCCTAAAGTATCATTTCACTTGCCTTGGATTTGCCAAATGTTTTGCACAGTTCTTCAATTGTGTACACCCTAAAACAGTTTCAAATCAATGCGTATGACACCCCCTGGACATCCAGAGGAACACAAATATAGGTTAAGCTCTGGGAGGGATATGTTCCTGCATGAGTAAGACTGCAGGATATTACAATTTTTTGAGGAACAATATTTGTAAATCTGACAAATGTGTTCAGGACATTATACCTGCCAGCATATCATGGCAAGAAATGTCTAGCCTTCTTCCGTGCATTACTTCGGTTGTGCATAATTAGAAACTATGTTGATTGTTTACTTTCCACATAGTCCTGGATTTTTCATATGTCACCTTTAAACAATGCACCATAAGCAGTCATTCTGCCATAATTCACTGATCTGCAATAATACTTCATAATTGCTGTATATTTGGTATTTCCAGACATTCAAGGCAACATTTCCTTGGTTAGAGTGCTGGGGGTTGCTGTTAACAATGTGCGAAATAGAACAATTATGAAGCAAATATGTTTAAAAAAAATCTCAACATTTTTCTTTATATCTTCTAGGTGCAATGAAATATTGAAGCACAGGTTGCACCTATCCATAGCCATGAATGTGCTGAAAACAAATAGTTTGTTTGGGTGCACAAACGACCCACGAGGTGCATGTGTGTGCACAATCTCACATCAGTCTTGTGGATACAGCTCTGGAAAAGCAGTGCACAAACATGTCCGCCTTGAAAGTGTTAAACTATGTAATCTCTCCATCTAAGGTGGTTGAATACCTTTGCACTCTGAGCCTCTGTTTATCTTGAAAGGCATACCTGATTTAACAGACATCCTCCACAAATGCTGCTATGTAAGAAAGTTTTTATAGATCTCCTTCTCAGAGTTGCAAACACTTGTACAGTCCAACCAAATTTTCCATTTAAGGGTCTGGAAAAAAGGATGAAATCCTTCCAAATTATATTTATGTTGGGACCATGTATGATGAGGATAGTTCATAAATGTAATTTGGGGCCTATTCACAAAGGAATTATGGGGTATGTAATGAAGCAAGTGAAGATGTTGCTATTAAGAATATTATGTCCTATGGGAGTGTAGCACTTTCATAGTTTTGTGGAAGCAGTTGAGGCTCTTGGTGGTATTTGAATTGATGTTCAAACATTTGATTAGTGACTTTAAACACTGAGCAGATTTAAATACTGTCAATGCAAATCCCCCTACGTAAAACGACCTGTACAAATTAAAACACCCCACCCTAAAAATGTTTGTGATGCATTTTAGGTAGTTGATATCAAGGGGTAGATGATAACTCACTGAATTTATATTGAACTAATTAATAGAAGAAAAGACAATGTATGATGTATTTAATCTTGGATCAAGGTAAAAAATGGTAATTGAGTGACACATAAATCCACTGAATGCATGCAGATTGTTACAGTCTTTTATCTCAGAAGTAAAATGCAATTATGATGGACATTGTAGAGTTATTGAATTCTACTTGAGGCTTTACAGATCCATTTATTGTATTTTTAAAGATCTCCATGGGACTGAGCCCACTGTTATTTCTTGTCTTGTGACATTCAGTAAGGAGAGTCACATAGTTCCAGACTTGTCTTTTTAACTTTCATACTTTTTTTTTATTTACAGCATTCTTTTTTGAAACTAGCCAAGCCTCTCTCCAGCCTGACTCCATTGATCATTGCAGCAAAAGAAGCGATCAAAAATAGCAGTCGTTAGCATGGAGAGCCCGTAATCTCCTGCTAGTTCTCTCGGAAAACACAGGACTGAACCGATCTGTAAAACCTCAACTCCCGCGCTGCAGGACAGATGGAAGTGATGACCGTTGAGGATAACAATCGAAGGGTGCACTGCAGCTCTCCAGGGAGGGCAAACCTTCATGTGTCTTCTTCCCAATTCCTTAACTTATTTTTGGAGTTAAAAAACATTTGGGCGGCAAGACCAGATCAAGATACATTGGAAACTGTCAGTCTCTTGATTGGTTATAAGGGTACATGAAAAAGGAATGGCAGCGACATCACATCGAACAATTTGTGCATTCTCTTTTGAACTATTGGTTGTTCTCTACAAATGCACAATCCTCTCTTTTGAGTTGTTGTTACCTTATTGGACAAAAAACAAAGCTACACCTATATTCACAGAAATCTTCTGACTGAACATCCGGTCACGAACTAGATCAAAAACACAGAGCAGAATATAGGTCGTGTTTTCTTCCAGGTCTCCGTAAATGCAGCACAGTGAGGAGGTTCACTCTGGAAGTTTGTTAATTTCACATCTACACCGAAAGCACTCCTCTATGCCATTTTTTTTTGTTTTTGTTTGTCTGTCGCTAATTCTTTGTTGTAGTGATGCTCCTTAAAAAGGTACTTACATACTAAAAGAAAAGTTGTCAAAGTTTGGTGACAGAACTATATGTCATCAGGAAGTGATCTTAATTACAACAGGAAACATGGCATTGTGAAACTAAAATGTGAAATGGTCTGTTTGCAGAATTACCTTACATGAATTGCAGTATTGTGCTTCTTACCTGTTTCATCAATTCATTAATTGATAATCTCAGCGATAAAGCATCCACGGCTACAATGAAGTATCGTGAGGTTTACTCAATACCAGGCTTATGTCCAATGATTTCCGTCCAAGGTGATATAACAGACTTTGATATTTTTTGTCAAAACCTAACAAACTCATCCCCATAATGTGGAGTGCACAAATGTAATACTACTGCAACCCGCCTTATTCATGACTTGGTGCCTCTTAATTGTGAACAGATATGTTTCTATGCCTTTCTGTAATCGGGGTGCATTTGGAGTCCTCTTTAGCAGAAGCACATTTGTGTGCAGATTAATCTCCTATTGCTAATCGTAAGCACAAGTACTTAGTTTATCCGGCCTCTGGTTACACTGCATCCACTAATGCAAATAAATGCATTGTTTCACTGTGTCTAGAACCCGCATCTCCAGTCTTCCTGTATTGAGGATTGGCTTACTGGTAAACTGTGATAAAATGTTGTATGTGTGGGGGCAACTGGTTCCTCTGTTAGTTCATGGTACTAATCCTTTCTTTTGAAGACAACGTGAATATTCGTATTCCTGTGATGTATAGAGAAGCACGAACATAATAAGGTTGGCAGTAGATGGGGTCTGGTTTACTGTAGGAACCTTTGTAATGAGGGGGATGTGAGATCTGTCTAGATAAAGATGCAGGAATCTCAATCTATGTGATTGTCAATATAGCCTACTCAACGTTTCACAGATATCCAGAAACACCTTTGAAAGGCTAAATTTTGAGGTTTATCATCAACGCTGTTTTACACAAGGAATAGTGGACTTGAGTGGTGAATGTCTGGCAGACTGCGGTAATGATGGTCAGTTGTCTTTTGGTTATCATTGGACTTCGAAAAAGAGCAGATTTCTGAGCCCTGTTCTTACTCGACAAAACTCTTTGACCTTTCGCAAATTGCAGTCTCTCTGTGGCTCACACACCTTAACCTTCTAAAGTAGGTACATTTGCCCACATCCATCCACTTTAAGCACCACAAGTAAAAAAAAAATGTATTTGTAATGCCTGTCAGACTCCCTCCTGTAATCGGTTTTATTACTCTCTAGCAGGGTTCAAATACTCCTCCTCTTACTCCAACACAACTAAGGTTTCCCAAAAATATAGTTATTACTACCTGTTACTAAAATATTCCATAATATATATTCTGGTTCACAATTATTAAAAAAGCTAGGATGTTTCTTTTCTGCGGGATAACCAACACTACCTGGTTATTACTTGATACAGTGCATATATACCGGCCAGTACCAGATACGCTGCTCTCATGCCACAATACTGTTCAATAAAAAAAGTTTTCTCTTTTGTAAATCATAATATTTGTCAGTTCAATGTACATGCAGTAATAACTCAATATATTTCCTACCAGGATACATATGCAGAGTAGGAGCACAGACACCCCTTCTAATAGTCAACTTGATTGTGAACTGGAATATTATTTTGTCGCTCAGCTACTATCAAGTAGTAAAATCCTTTCGGAAGCTCTTCACTTCAAATGACATATTGTCTGTGTGTGTGTGTGTGTGTATGTCTGTCCCTGTTGATTTCTCCAAACAGCAGTTGGTATCTTCTCTCCAGGTTATTTCCAAGAATTGCTCAGCCAGTAGCTTGTCAGGTCATAGTTTTGAGTTTAACAGTCTGAAATTCAAATTGGGCTGTCAAAATGAGGTTACACGTCCCCTAAAAGCACTATAAAATAACTGCATAAAACATGCTGAGTATGCTTGGGTGATGCATGTCAATAACTCTGAAATGCCATCCAGATTTTGTTTCTTTATTGCAGACCTTTGGCTGCTTGTGAGCCCAGTTAGCATTGGTTTTTCTCTGAATAATTTAATCGTACTCAACTGCTGGTACGTCCCTAATCTTGTATTTACAAGCAAGATTTTTTCTACTTCGTTATGTTGTTGCATTCTCCAAAATAACTGACTGGATGCATTTCTTGCTAATGCCTCTCGTTTCCAGCCGAGGTTTTTTTAACTTGCCACATTCTACAGAGGTATTGCATGTGTTCAACATCAAATTTTCACGAATACCCATCTTTGATAGCAAATCCTAAGTTCTTTTGCATAACTGAAATCACTACATCAGTTTACGCATTAGCGGATATTCACCACCCATCAGTATTCTATTTTTTTCGCAAAACTCGTCAGCTAGACTGGCCGAAATATTTTTTTATTCTGTGGTATGTACTAGCTAATGCTAGCAAACTTCAGTGAAATTCTCTTCCACCTACCATGCAGGAAAAAAAAATCACAAAACAAGAGCTACCAGTTTTGGCAGTTTGTGTCACTCGCTAGCGGCAGAATCACACCTTGCGCATGAACCATGAAATCTGACTGAGTTGCAGGTTTGCTTGTGGAGCGAATATGGTGAAGTATTTCGCCGTATCACAATATAGTTTCACCCATACCAGTTCAAAAGTGTGAAAGGTTGAGTGGACGCACAAGAAATTGATTGAACCAGTCCATCTGCACAAAGGAATAAGCAAGAGGTGCATTAAATCAGGTTCGGTTCATCTTCCTCCTACAAGATTACATGGAGAAAAAAAGGATTTTCTTTTAGAATTCATAGTTTGCTTGGAAAATAGTTTCCATTGTATGGCACTGGTCATTCATGGCTCATGATCTGGTAAAATTGTACATTGCACAATTGTATGTATTCAACTGGATGTGCACTTGTGTAGGCTTTATTGTCAGCTCTTAAAACTAAATGATGTAATTAAATTATTGCATTATAGAACACCTGCTAACCCCCACCAACCATGCATTGCAAATTGTTGCAACAAGCAGGACAGGGTAATTGAAGTCTTTCTCTGTTAATCATTCCAATGTTGCAAGACAAGAAATCAAACATCAGAATGTACGAATTGCCCCTAAATCCTTAAGAACACCCTGCACTTTATTGTTGTGCTTTCAGAATATCCTGCATGTAGGGACTTACATAATTAGTTTTAAAAACAAAATTAGCTTTTTACAAATGTTTCACATATTTCAGAGACTTGTGAGACATTCAGGTGATAAAGTTTAAGAAACTCTGGCATAGGCTCAGTGACATTGTGTCACAAATGGGATCAGGAGGAAACATTTGCTGTCACATGGTACACTTGGTTATACAGTTTTATAAAGTGTTTCCTCCTTTGAGTCACAATGGAATCCAGCAGTGGTAAATATCCTGATGTATGCTATGGCTCCCACACCTTTATTCAGCAGAGACCGTTTTGATAGACATACTCTTATGCAGGAGTACATCACAAGTAGTACCTTTTGTCAATTAAAGACCAGTTGTCTGAGATCAACACTGTGCAATTATAAGGCTTTCAGGATTATGAGACTCGAACAAACTGTAAATTGGATTCATAATAATTATAGCGCAGTGTAAATACACATCAACATTGCTTTGTGGAGAATAAATATGAAATATTCACTATGATCACTCAGTTTGTCTTTGCAGCCTTTACTAAGGAGTTTTCTGCCAACAGTAAGATTCAGAGCAGCAATGGTACACGGAATAGGATTAATATCAAATGGAAGGGGACTTGTAAAGCAGATGCTGTAATCAGAACTAGTTCGAGATGCCGACATATGGTTAGGTATATGGTCAGATCGGGTAAATGTAGCAAAGGAATTGATTGGGTAAACTGAACATTTTAACGTATTGCTTCACTCCTTTTCTATGTTGTAAGTCCTTAGAAAGCCTTGTAATTCTTTCTATGAGGTTAATCATGGATATACATTAGTGATTGCAATGCCATAACACCTGTGTATGTTTGGAATGTTTTCTGTAAGGGGTGTCACTGAAATTTAACATTACATACCATTGACAGCCATTGATTTTAGAGTTATGCATTTTAAAGAGCCATGCATTGTCCTGCATTCACATGGTGTCACAGAAACTTTGTATTTGTTACTCCTTGTTCATTATATAAGTCCCTGCGTAATGGTCAGACATCCATGTTTTATGGTATTGTGCACACAGGTGCACATTTGTGCTGTAAGCACATTAAAGAATCGTGTTGGTATATTTGTTTGTGCTTTGCCCATGCAGTTATGGACTCAAGTGATTTTCAAGAATCGAATGATGTCCGCTTCAGAGGCTAACATCATCCCAGGGAAATAAATTATGGTTGTCCATGATGGTAAAAGTTGGATCAGTGTAGCACATTTACCTCACGTGAAGCTGCTGCTTATAGCATTGTACTCTGCTCTTTGTGCCTCTTGTACATATAAAATATTTTTAAAGCCCTTTCACTTAGTATGTACATTGATTAGATTAGTTGACACAACTTCTTTTTCTGTATATACACAACACAGAAATGTAATGATCAAATGAAAAATAAGACAATTTAATTTATTGAAAACTTGGACAGCAAAAGACACCAGAAGTATGTTAATGTCTGTGTTTTGAGTATAGCACAAACTCAGCCTAATGGGCTTAGCCAAAACTTGAATTTTGGATTCATGGGTGATTGTGCCCCAAATATATTCAGGATTCATAGAGTTCTGCTAGCTGTAGAGCCAAGTAGTTTTTATCGCATGCTATTGCGTGTTGCTTTTGTCTCTGGGATCTTGTCTTCATTTCTTCGGCAGGAATACCTACTTAGAGTTCCTAACTGTGGGTGTTATATCAGCACTTTTTCTTATTTCAGTATACTACAGACTGTTCTGTAGTGGAATTGTTCTTGCCCCAGACATAACTATGTAGCTTAGATACACGGGGCTGTATTTGAACATTCCTCTACCCTAAACGTGTTTTGTGGTCAAAACCTGGACAGAGGTAAAGATCACTGAGATAAATGTTAGATCTTTAGTTATGTGTTCCTACTTTGGGTGACATGTATTTTTTTTGCCTGTTGAACAGAATAGCATAAGGAGCAAAATGATCACACAGTCCCCTGAATTCTTTGGCTTGGTGAATTGATGTTTTCTGTTATGTTTAGTTATGAGGCCATAAATGGTACGATGATACAGTATGTGGATTACTCTGAACAGTATCCCTTATTTCCTGACTTTGTTGAGTCACAGCTAATGATACGAGATAGGAAAATGCCCCCTAACACCTATAAATGATGAACTATCGGCCAGTCTTGAGATTGATGTTGTGATTTTGTTTTCCTTTGTAATGCTAATATTTCCCTTGTGCGCTGGCAACATTTGCTCACCAAAGCTTCATAGAGTGAGTCAAGGAAGAGTTATAATTTGAAATGACAGGGGTCATGGTTTTTAAATGCATTTGTTATGCCTTTAAAAAATACAATTGTAGAACTTTTTACACTGCACAAATATTTTCGTTTGTCAGGAATGTTTAGTATATGGTATGTTTTGGGTGTATGTTTGACTAAAGGGCATGTATGAGAGCATGCAGCAGAAGAGGTATAATGCTATTCAAATATTCCACCAATGAGAGCCTGAACTATTAATACATGAATTCCAAACTAGTGCTCCTTTGGGCATTCTGGAAAGGATTCACCCAATCAGATTAAAAAGAGATGGAGGGAGACTAAGTGAATGAGAGGAATCGTACAAATGAAAATTCCTGGTTTCTATTTTCTGTTAAGAAAAATGCAGCATAGTATTTAATTGTTAGATCCAAGGCTGAAAACCATCTGCAATGGGAGCAACAAATTCACAACTAACCCGTTTTTATACTGGATCCATCTAATCATAAAGTGGTAACTTTAGTTTTTTGTTAACTAGCTTAACATTCTTTGGGATTTGGCTCAAACTGTTTTTTCATAACAAACAGAAAGTCAAATTATTGCTGTATAGGTTGATGTGGCTTAGACAGTAAAGTCAAGGCAAGTGTATTTTTAATAGAATGTTAAAGAAAAGTCAGTTGGCATTTACCAGGCCTGTTGGTACCAAATCATTGTCAATGATATTGCTTTACTAAATCTTGCTGGTTTTCACCAGCAACCTTCAGATGCTGTTTGACATTGTCACTCCTGAAGTTAATTGTGACAATTTCATTTCCTGGGGATCAGTTTACCTTCAAGCTGAAGGTAGAGTATAGATTTAGCTCCTAATAAAGTCAGCATTTCTAAAGTAGCATGCACATGTCCACACAATAAAAATTATGTGCCTGTGCACATAGCCGAAAATTTCAGCTATGGAATTGTTAATTTAAGTTTATCCTGCTCGGTGTTGCTGCAGAAATGGGAGTTGTTATGCCCCGCTTGCACAAAATGTTGCAGTGACATGGATCAGGAAAAACAGGAATCTACAGGTATGAAGGAGAAGTAGGTATGGGTGTTTTGGCGGCTGTTTTGAGAAAATAAAACAATTTTAACACAGTCTGAACAAGAACCTTGCAGTGATGGGAAAATCGAATTGCCGTGTCCCACATGCTAATTAGTTAGTTAGATAGTTTCTCATTTTGGATTTTTGGACTTAAACCAAAAGTAATTATTCATCTGTTTCTGCACATGTGGAATCTATGTATATTTACTCATTGCACTTTTCACTTCAAGCTCATGGTTCCATTTCACATAACAACATGCTTTACCCTGCGGCACCGTGTATGAATATAGTTTCACTGTGCTTGTCAAGACATTGACTTTGTTGTTCACAAGAGCTTCTCAACTGATTTGCTTTAGCACTTGTTTACTGAACCATGAGTGAGCTGTCTGAAGCAACATTCTTCACTGGAAGTCAACTCGTGTGGCCTGAAATATCTTATGCATTGGTTCGCTTTTATTCTTACCTTTCATAATAAAAATGATTGTGTTCAAATATGTCATGATCCATTTTGCGAACGACTTATTCAGTTTTGTGTGCATTTTCTTATTTTCTCATTCATGTATCAATTGGAACGGTTGCTACTCGTTTTCAAAGCTGGTAATCCAATACAATTCTGATACACTCCTGGGTACAACTGGAGGTGATGTAATTAATGAGGAATATTGATCAATGCCAGATGATGAATACCTCTTTTTACCACATCTTCGGGATGCACAAGCAAGCTGCAATGTAGCCATAGTTAGAAATCTTGATATACATAAAATGCGTTCTGGTTAAATCATGATCCTATCTCTCCAGATCACAAACTTACATACGATTGACAGACTTTGCAATACATTATCTGAAAAATGATTGTGCTTGTTGGTCTCTCAGGTACGTGATTGTATTCTGAGTATCTACCAGGTTATGATCATGCGCAGGAAAATGGGAACAAACTCTCGTTCCTGTAGCAATTCTTCACTTGGGATCGAGGTTGGTCTGAGATTGGAGTAGGTGGTTGGACAACTAACTGATGAAGTTAAGTTAAGGTAAATTTGAAGGCATTACAAATTGTTAGAGCTTGCCATCTGACCTGTGTACAGCAGGAAAAGCTGATGATCCATCTATTGCAGAGGGCTATAGATTTGGAGTTCGTGGCATTCATATGGGATTGACATTCAATATTCATTTTGTTCCCAGTAAAGAATTGGCCATATATGAATCTCACATATTGTGTATGATTTTTATCCTATATATTTAGTTGTACATATGTGTACACCATGCACACATACATTTGCGTATGCGAATATATGTTTATATGCATTTCCATACATGCATGTTTTAGTTAAAGACCTACAGAAAACCAGGACAACTGCGAGAAGAGTTCTAGCATAGAAATGTATTTTGTGCTTTCACATTCACACCTCGTTCAGTCAGAATCATCAAGTTTACAGATGTACTAGTATCTATTTGCGTTTTGCTATATGTACAAAACATAAATCAAGAGGAGGAGCCTACATTTCCACTGTTTACCCGAATTGTATCTCATTTTGCTGTACATTCCTTTTTATAGGGCGTGTTATCTGTAAAATAAAAATGTGTAGTGAAATTCTTCTGTAACTTTGGATAAAGAGGTACCTTTCATTTGTTTTTCTAAACTAAGTTATTTACTTTTGCAAACATGCTGATGGCATGGATCTTTTTTTCGGACCTCAGCGTTCCTATTTTTTTTACAATTTTCATTTGTTTTCAAGGTTAAGTTATTTTAAATTGTGGTTGAAGCAATAGAACATTGAGTTATGGATCGTGCATGACTGTGTCTTGAATGTAAAAAAACATTGCAGTTTGAAACTTGGACCTAAAGTATTGCGAATAAATATTATAAATACCACTCAAGTATGTCTCATTTGTATTTCTTCACCATGCTTTCAAAGGATGTACAATCATTGTATCAAGTATGTTTTGTAATGTTTCATGAAGCAACTCTTATTTCTGTTTTTGACCTTTCAAAGCACTGTAGATAAGAAGTGTTATTAGTACCCAATGTAATGATGCTCATGTTTGTGAACATGGAAGGAAGAATGAGTTAGCCTTGGTGGTATTAAAAATTGTGACTTTCAGGCACACCAAAATTCATCACTGAATGTTGTATTCACCATTTACAGACTTCTGTGTTACAGTAGTTTTGTTGAGGACTCAACCATTACCTCTCTTGACCCACGGCTGGTAGTGTCACTTTATGTGAGGGTGGTGTATCTTCCCGCATTCTTATACTCTGAGGCGCTAGGACATGCAAAGTGTCAGAAATACCTAAACTAAGATCACAGTACCATTATATCTTCAGCATAATATTACTTTTATAACTGGTAGTGTCATCATTTTTGCTGTTTTAGCATAAATTATAATGATAGGTACTTCTAGCCAAATGCACCACAGCAACAACATATGGCTTTATAAACTCCAGTCAATGCAGAAAAGCTTTAGGTGGGAGATTTTAAGTTGCACATTGTAAAATTGCTATAGGGTAAATGCTACAAGAATAGATAAAGCAGTGCTGAGTGTTTGGGGAGAAGTCAATTATATTTCACAGGAGGATGTAAGGCCAAAGGATTAATCGAGAACCAACAACCACAAAACAATAAAAAAGTTGCTTTGATAAGCAGCATTGGCAAAGCCAATAGGTCTCGGCAATGCGGGAGCTATGGGCATTGTCAATGTTAATGTCTTTTCGCTATGTGGTGTGGAGGGTATGTATGTGTGTTGTAGTGAAATTGTTGTGGAATCGTGTGGTGTCAAGTGGAGATGTGTAGTTGAATATTGTGACATAGTGAGCACTGGAATTGTCTAAGTAGTAGTTATGTGGTATTGAGTGTTTTGGAATCGTGGAATGGGATTGTGTGTCAGAGTGTAATCACATGGAGCGGGATTGTGTGTTGTGAAGTGGAATTATGTGGTGTGGTGTTGAATTTTGTAGCATGATACATTTTTTTTAAAAATCTTTATTTTCAGTTTTACACATATATATATGTCAATAAACAATGCACATATCGGTACAATGGCAAGGCGCATTTGCACATATAAGGTCATGAAAAATGAAAGATAAAAAAATATAGCCCAGGTCTCCGAAACAAATGGGAAAGATATACAGGCAAGGCCACAGTGACAGTGATCTATCATGAACGTTCTCTCCTCCTGGAACCATCCCGCCGCCCCTCCTATTGTAAGCCCAAATCCATAGCGACAGACCTGTATATCACATAGGCAAAACCATGTCTAATGAGTACAAATATATCAACGACATTTCTAGCCTACTCCTACGGGGACAATGCCACTGGCAACTTGTGTATTTGTTTCGCTACGCCTACAGGTAATGTATGCTCTATATGGGCCCCAAATGTCTATCGGCGGGAGGAGCTGGGAACAAGAGTCGCATAATCCTCGCAGTTTACATTACAATACGCCAGACTGCGAAGCCACATATGGGAAGTGGGGGCCCTCCTGCTACCCGAGTGCCATGCAACCTCCCGCTTGGCTAGAAGGAATCCCAATGCGGCAACCTTTCTGACTTTTTGGGGGAAGTTTGTCACATATCCCAACAACGCAATTTCGGGAGTAGGTACAAGTGTCAAAGAAAGTAGGTCTCCTAGCGTGTCGTGTATCCGCACCCAATAGTGCTGCAACTTAGGGCAGGTCCAGGATAGGTGAGCAAACTCAGCGTGTGGAGCGTAGCATTTCTGACAATGTTGAGGCCTAGAGGGGTCTAGTGTGACCAAGCTGGGGTATTTTGTCCACACTAAGTGTGGGAGGGTATACTCAGACGTGAGTCCCTTGCTCATTGCACCATCAGGATTCAAGCAAGCAGGGCCGACGACGGCTGAAATGCCAGAAACCGGTCCCCGGAAGCTTGTTTCCTTCCCAGTATAAGAATTGGCTTGGTAGTTTGGTTTGCCCTGTTCCCATCATGCACTGGGACAGGAACAGACTAATTTGCATGTAGCCAGGTTCTGAGCTGGGATGGTGCAGTGAGCTAAAAAACGGTGATGGATCAAGCCCTGATCTCTTGACTGGGTAAGAGTATTCTGCATCATTCAGAAACTCTGTCCATCACCACCCCCTTTTCCAAAATCAAGCTGGGGTATGGTACATCATGTGAAGAAATTTTGAAATGGAACAGCTTGTGCCTACTGTTCAGCGACACCTACTTCGTGACCCGGCAACATTGCTCCCAGTTGTTATCCGCTATAGGGTGGCCCAGGTCCCGTTCTCATGCCGTATGGGCCTTAACGTCAGAAAACGGAAAATCCATAATGCACTGCCTATACATTTTGGAAACCAAATGAGCACCCAACGGACTCTCAATTATTAAAAACAGTGGAGTGACCGGTTCAGGAGCAATCGGAAACGTAGGGAAGGTAGCTCGCAACAGGGAAAGCATACGTCGCAACACAGACGTCCATAAAGGAGCATTGTAGCAGGATACATAATGTAAGTGAGCAGATCGCAAGTTACCTGGCTCAGGGTGCATCAGAGTGCTTTAAATTATCTTTTTTTATTGTAGCAGAAGCTTGTAGAACATTATGGTGTGCGTAGGGTTCGACTGAGGCTGGATTACTAAAACCAAGTTGTGTGTGTGGAGGAGATGGCTACATAATTTGCACAGGTCGAGCACCTTTGCTGCTTATTTTCAAACTATATAATTGACCCAAACTATTGTGTTGGCTTAGATGATGGCAAACACTGAAGGAGGAAGTGCAGTTACCACCTTATACCTCATTATAACACATGTGGGGGTCTGTTCCACTTGTTAAAAATGTATCTAAATCAATTCCAAAATATATCCGAGTAAGTTCTCCTTGAGCTGATCCTTTTTGACTTGTGAAATGGGTCAGAGATAGGTTGAACAGGTTAGAAGAAACGCTTCAGGTAGCATGACAGTGAAACTCGTCCTAAATTGTGTGAATTCAAGTTTGGAGATTTGTCAAGAGTTTGTAAACCAGGATAGGTGAACGAAAAGCAATTTAAATTTCATTTTTCACCACTCTTGTCAGCGAAGGGACATTGAGCGCATCTAATGGGTAAGCAGTGAAGTGAAAGGTGTGACCAAAGTAACAGCTGGCAATTTCCCAATAATATGGTGCTTGTTAGCAATAAAGAGGATGTCTTTGGTAACTGCCTTTTGCATGAGAAGAATGCTGCAAATCTACCCATGAAAATTATAATGACAAGAGTATGAAGCAGTGTTGTCAAGGAGCAAGGGTAGTTTGAGAAGTGGGTTACTTTTTCAGCAGACTGAAAGACCTGCTGTCTTGGAATTGCAACATCACAAAATAAAAATGATGGATGGATTGTTGAAACTTTTCAAACATCCACCCCCAGTCACAGATCTGAGTTTATTTTAACCTGTCATTATTTTGCTCGCCACATCACCCCAGATTTGGTCCCAGCTCTATGCAAGTAAGTCTTCACCATGCTCCCCATGGGAATACTCCATCCTGAACTGCGAAACCAGGTCTTCCCTTGACCGCAAACCAGCATCTTAGGACCAGTTTTGGGGTATCACCCCTCATCAGCCAGGCTAGCTGTAATCCAGTGGCACAGCGAGCAAAGGACCCATGTCTGGGCCTACACTTTGCCGTTTAGTGCGCACATAGCAGCATCACTAAATAAAATGATGGACATAGTGTTGAAACTTTTCAAACACTCACTTCCAGTCACAGATATGGTTTAATCCATTGTATTGTGCTCGCCACGTTACCCCAGTTTAGACCCATGGGAACAGTTCAGTCGAACTGACAAGCCAGGTCCTCCCTCAGTGAGATCATAGAAATAATGGTGTACACTGATGAAACTTTATTGATCCATAATAATGAAATTAAAATTTTTCTGGGGAGCATGTACAATGACATTCGTTTTTGTCATTCCAACAAAAAGAATGAGCCACTTATGGTGTTCTCAGCTGATTTGACTCCCGAAGTTCTTGCTTCCAATATAAAATCACAGGATGCAGTAAAATCAGCAGGAACCATTTTAAGAAACGTCCTAAAAGATTTAGATTTTGGATTTCATGAAAGAATTTTGTGATGCCCCAGACCTCCGCAAATCATAGGAGTTAACAAGAATGCCTGATGTTGTCTTAACATTTTTTACTTGATTGTTTAATATCAGCAAAGCAAAACTGTTACAAACTAAAGTTCATGAGTTCGGGCCAGAAGCCGAAAACATTGGTGATGGCTTTAAAGATATAAGCAAAGAAGTGGAAGACAATCCCCTGAATCGACAGGCTTATGCTGTGCAAATGTACTGTTTTTTCCAAATCATGTTTTATGAATTACATCACGGCAAAAAGAAAACTCCGAAACACAAGATGACTGCCCACGCAATCTATAATGAGGGTAAACATAGAGAGCTAATCACTTCAATGAATAGGATTGGTGTGTCAACAAGGTATATTGACATAGTACAGGCAGGAACTTGTTAGCAGCTCATGCTGGAAAATCTTGTGAATCCGATAGCACACCACTTTCAAGTCACTGTACCAGGAAAGGGTTTACAATTACTGCTCTTGATAATTTCGATTTTGAATACAGTTCTTTTTTTGTCTGTTAACATTCAGCACCCTGATGCTGCCATCGTGCTTTTTCAAGACTGTACCAATGAAGTAGCTGCTGGAAGACCAGCTGTGTCCGCTGCAGGCATAAGCAAATGAAGCTGCAAACTTATAACCCAACTGCCCTGTCAACATTTGTAAAATCTCTACAAGCCATCTACACATCCCAATCTACCAGAAAGTTTCAAAGTGGCTGAGGACAAGTATCTTCTTCTACCAGATGCTGTGGTCCGCAAAGCGGACTGAAGGATGACGATAAGCCAGTTTCTCCTTGGGCTGGACTTCATGCTCTAATCTCACAGAATACCGTCCCGTTGAAGAAGGTTGGGTTTTTACCAGTATTACAATCTCCAGTCACAAACTTCGCAACAGTATACACAGCTCTAAAATATTTCCAAAATGTGTGTGCTCAGCTTGAAGACCAGCCTATCCTGCTAATTTTCTGTGATGTAGATGTTTTGCATATTGCATCTCATTTTTAAGAGCATTCCAGTAGAATTTGATGATCTTTATCCAATAATGGCCGTTTTCCACATCACAGAAGTTATCTCAGTGGATGTGGCATAGACTAAGCACTTATTGAGGGTGAAATCTTTGGAAGCAAAACTGTCCACTCAATATTAAGCGGAACTCATTATGTTTGCTCATTACAAGGTATGTTCATCATATCTGAGTCTATAGAAACATTGCGTTGGAATGCTTTCTGGAACAAGAATGACCAATTAGGTTTTGTATATCTTATCTCAGAAGTGAACCAGGCACAGGGTGCACTTCATTCAAAAGACATAATGCAAACCCAGGCAATGCTCAATACACTCAGTTCAAAATAAAAAAAAATGAAAATAAAGTTTGTACAGTATGTCAAAGAATGTGAAGAAAAGTCAGAACTTTGCAAGTACTGGGCATATGTTTTACACATGATAGCTCTGGTGAAAATCTGGGAACATGCTGATCGGCAAGGTGATTTGAAGCTACACTTGAAGACTGTGGAGGCACTTATTATTTGATTGCATAAACTAGCTGAGATATGGGTCCTGGTATTTGAATAGAGTGAAGAGGCTAGCATTGGAAAACCATACCTCTACAGAAAATTCATCCAAAGACATTTTGTGGTGAAATACTGAGAGGGAGGGTTCAATGCTGTGGCTCCGGATATGAAACTGGAACAGACGATCCAGAGATCACAGAATAGCTCCAAGGGAATTATTGGTCAGAAAATGGTAGCTAGTTAACCATGAAGTCCTTTCTATTTGCAATGTTTTCATTTGCTGTTGCAGCTGCAACCATTAGACAGAAAGATGTATAAGAATACAAGCACCAACAGAGTAAATAAAAGGTAGAATTCTACCATGATGCTAAAATAGTGAATATATGCAGCCATTTAGATACATAGTAGTAATCAAGGGTACTCCTACGATGCAAACCCTACTTAAGTATACCTAACGTATGTTGGTGTAAAGCCAAGAATCCCCTAGGAAAGGGCCAACCCCATTACTTGATGAGAGAGAACAAAGGACCCTGTCTTGGTCTAGAGTTGGACACAGCATTTAGCGTCAGCGTGAAGCTTCTCCTCTGCCTTTCTAGTGTTGGTATGAAACTTTTATACCATAAAGATCGCCTCTGGGTTCCATACACAATAAATATGTTGTGAGTATGATTATTCAAATGAGCCTAGAACAATATCTGCAATTGTGCAAAGCAGTTCTTTCACCCTAGGATTGAGATGACCATGACTTTACACAACGTATGTGCATGCTGTTATGTACCTCATGTGCAGGGACTTTTCTAAGAATTTTCATGCCTAATGAATGAGGCCAGTTGCCAAGAAACTGATGAACATTTATCAAACACATAACTGGGTAAAAGGTAAGCGCTAAAAGCGTTATACAGAGCAAGGTAGGATCAATGTAGTTAAAGGTCGTGTAGCTACCTCGGCCTAGATTGGGGTACATAAAATAAGTCAAGGGGAGAGGATGTAGCCTTACAGCTAGAGTGGTCAACGTCAAAGCTGGAGAACCGGGTTCGAGTCTTGGCAAATCACTTAGGGCCAGATGTAGGTCGCCAAATACCGGTCGGTAACGGCCCAAAATCGGCCGCTACCGACCGGTATAGCGAGAAGGAGATGGAGGTGCCAAAATAATACCGAATCGGTAAATATCTATCGGAAAAATTCCAACTCGGAATTCTCCGAGTTCATATTTACCGAATCGGTATTCACCGATCGGAAAATTACCGAGTCGGCATACACCAAATCGGTAATTAAGGAATCGGAAAACATGCCCATCCAGATGTAGGAAAGGCCAAAAATACCGAATTCATCGAAATTCGGTATTTCGGAGTCGGTATTTACCATGGACTGAAAGGTGGTGGTAACCATGTGGATGCTATAAAAAAGCTCCCAAAATGCAACCCTCCAGTCAAAATGGCTGCACTCTGTGATAGCGAGGAGGCGAAGGCTACAGGCAGCAGGACTGAGGGTATGGCAAAGGGAGGAGCGGGTGTACAGGCAGAGGATCACTCTGTTCCAATTGACTGAGCCTGAGATACTCCAGAGGTACAGGCTGCACCCCAATACCATCATGGACCTAATAAGGGACCTCCACCCATACCTGGATCATCCAACACCCAGGGCCCACGCCATTCCTCCCCATGTCCAGGTGCTGTGCAGCATAAACCTGCTTGCCTCTGGGAGCTACCAGAGTGTGATAGCTGCAGTAGGAGGTGTATCCCAGAGCTGTCTGTCCCGTTTCTTCAGGAAGTTCCTGGATGTCATGACTCAGAGAATGGGACACTACATACAGTTCTACACAACAAAAAAGAGTAAAGAGTTCCCCGGGCAGAGTCAACTAAATGACTACAATTAACCTCTCTCTCATAGGAGTGAAAGTAAAAAGTGAATGGTGAAAATCCTTTGTCGGAATTTTAGGGATACCTCACACAAGACATCGGTTGGACAACTATTGTCATCCCACCAGATGGTCGTCCAGCGTCATCATCGGTATCCTGCCCCTTCGACAGGCTGGCGGTGCAATGCCCGTCGGGCAGCACGGGGTGCTGCACTTTGGTGGAGTTCTTTTATTCCTTTGCCGTAGGGTGTGTGCGTGTAAGGGGCCTAAAAAAGTGCAATAGTGAGCGTGAGTGAAGTGGTTCTAAAAAAAGTCAGTGGAGTCCATTGGGTGAAATTTTAATAGCATGGCTCACTGCTTTATTAAAAAGTTAAGGGGTATTGAGGCGAGACAGTTAGGTATCTAAACCTCATTCAACCCTTAGTGCAAGTGTGGTCGACATGTTTCTTGCCGTAAAGGCAATTCTTCAGGACCAAAAAAGTGCTCATATGATTGCAGTCCGATTTCTCAATAGTAGGAGAAATCGAGGATACGACCTGGCTTTGTGTCGTAGGATCAAACCTCCATTGAGAACCTACCCAGAGATAGGAAGGAAACAAAAGGAGGAACAGTCAATGATATGTCTACTGAATGAGAGCGACACATTGGTTAATCTTGATGTGACATTCATGTGAGAGAGAAGGTGAACAGGCAATGTTAAACGAGGAATAATCCCGTTTAATCTGTGATAAAGGTGTATAGGAAGTCGGCATGCGGAGTGTGTGCCCTATAGTTGGCATGCACAGTAAACATTCTATATGGTATGCCGCAGCGAAAATGTGTTATGTGTTCAGGACACACAAGCAATGGTGAGTCTGTGTATCCACACACACATGTTTAAACAAGGTTGAGAAAATTCAAGGAAAGAGGACCATATTAACACTCTAAAAATGCGGCACAAAATTGCCTCGAATCCATAAGGTGATGGTACCGATTACAAATAACCAGGCATGCGAAAATGATGCCAAAAGGATAATTAAATGATGTTAATCTTACCCGTAGTCCCCGAAAGGAGATCCCCTAGGCTGACCTGGTGGGGCCAGAACTATGTATAAAAACCTAGGGACGAGTAAAGGTAAGAAAATTAAATTAGCGGTGGGACTTACCATGTGGTGCCGCATAGGGGAAACCCACGGCAGGCAGACAGGAACCGTGATATCCCTTGTTTTGGATCAAGTCACCTTACCTGGTTAGTTGCTGGCAGAAGGCATCTAGTCACCTACCCCACCCACGTCGAGAAGATCGCAGGACAGCCGGAGTCGCCGTAGAGTGCAACCGGGGTGTAAGGAAGCCGGTAGCGCGGGAGCTCTCAAGGCGTGTTCAATGCGCGTTGCTAGGTTACTCGACGCGGGTGTGGAAAGCAATGACGACCCAGCCCTGCGGGGTGATGGCTATGGGCGCCATTTTGGAATGGGTTGATCATAGGTAAGAAGACATCAGTTATTACTGAGGGGAGGACAATCAAGTCCACGTATCGAGCTATCTGGCTAGCATCGTCCAAGGCACCGCATCATTGAGGCCGAGCTCATCGGTATGCAAGCGATGTACCCATCTCTGTTCCAATCTGAAGAGGGCTTGTTGATTCTTGCCAGGGTGACATTCGAGGACAGTCCATCGTATACTCTCAGTAGAGTGACTTAGTTCTCTGCAGTGCTCGTAGAGTCTCGTGTGTGTTTTGTGGCATCGAATGTTACTGTTGTGCTCTATGATACGTTGTTTCACGGGGCGCATCGTCATTCCAATATAGAGCATTTGACATGGACAAATAAGGACATAGATACACCTGGCACTGTTACAATTGGTGTGTCTGCTGATGGTCCACGTAAAGTCTTTGTCCAGGTCGATAGTTTTCCCCTGGATAGTTTGAGGGCACACGGTGCAGGAGCCACAACGGTAATGTCCAGTGACTGGTGGGATGTCCCAAAGGGTCCTGACCGGTTGGGTGCTTGACTTCTTCGGACGTGTATGGATCAATGTATCTTTTAAGTTTGCCGTTCTCCTGAATGCAAAGCGTGGACGTGACAGCTCCATCCCAGCAGAGTTTAGAATCCCCCAGTGTTGGTTCACAGTTTTTTTAATGAATGCTGAATGCTTGGTGAAAGATGTCACACAAGTGATGGTGTTATCAGGTTCTTTTGAGTGGACTTCAAGAAGGGCCTCTCTGTTATTGTTCAAAGCTCTTTTGAATGATTTCTGTAACAGTCGGGTGGGGTATCCTCTATCCAGGAGCTTGGTTTGCAGAAGACTAGCTTCTTGTTTGTAGTCTTTAACTGTGCTGCAGTTTCTCCGCAAGCGGAGAAATTGTCCGAACGGCAGATTGTCCCTCAATGCTCTAGTATGGTGACTGTTGTAGAGGAGTAAACTGTTTCTGTCTGTCTCCTTCTTGAAAAGGGTGGTGCTGATTGTGTCCGGATCCAGGCAAATGGTCAGATCTAGGAAAGGTATTGATGTATCAGAAATTGTGCCCGTAAATTTAAGGAAAGGGTTTTGTTGGTTTATCCACAAACAAAAGGCCTCACAACTCGATCGGTCCCCCTTCCAGAAGACTAGAATGTCGTCGATGTAACGACGCCAGAAGGTGAGATTATCTCGAAATGGATTTTGTTCTGGGGGGTAAATATGATTCTTTTCGAATGAGGCCATGTAGATACACGCCAGGCTCGGCGCAAACGTAGAACCCATTGAGGTTCCACTCACTTGATGGTACAGCTGGGATTCGTATCTGAAGAAGTTTTCCGTGAGTGCAATGTTTGCAAGCTCCATGATAAAGGCTATTGGTGTAGGGGATTGCTAGAGATGTTCTTCGTCTAATGGCAGATATTGATGGAAGAGAGGACATCGACCTTCTGCTTACCCTCGACATCGAGGCGTTATACACGAACATTCCGCAACAGGCTACCCTAGAAGCGGTTGAATCACTGTTAAGAGAAGAGGAATGGCAATCCCCTACACCAATAGCCTTTATCATGGAGCTTGCAAACATTGCACTCACGGAAAACATCTTCAGATACGAATCCCAGCTGTACCATCAAGTGAGTGGAACCTCAATGGGTTCTACGTTTGCGCCGAGCCTGGCGTGTATCTACATGGCCTCATTCGAAAAGAATCATATTTACCCCCAGAACAAAATCCATTTCGAGATAATCTCACCTTCTGGCGTCGTTACATCGACGACATTCTAGTCTTCTGGAAGGGGAACCGATCGAGTTGTGAGGCCTTTTGTTTGTGGATAAACCAACAAAACCCTTTCCTTAAATTTACGGGCACAATTTCTGATACATCATTACCTTTCCTAGATCTGACCATTTGCCTGGATCCGGACACAATCAGCACCACCCTTTTCAAGAAGGAGACAGACAGAAACAGTTTACTCCTCTACAACAGTCACCATACTAGAGCATTGAGGGACAATCTGCCGTTCGGACAATTTCTCCGCTTGCGGAGAAACTGCAGCACAGTTAAAGACTACAAACAAGAAGCTAGTCTTCTGCAAACCAAGCTCCTGGATAGGGGATACCCCACCCGACTGTTACAGAAATCATTCAAAAGAGCTTTGAACAATAACAGAGAGGCCCTTCTTGAAGTCCACTCAAAAGAACCTGATAACACCATCACTTGTGTGACATCTTTCACCAAGCATTCAGCATTCATTAAAAAAAACTGTGAACCAACACTGGGGGATTCTAAACTCTGCTGGGATGGAGCTGTCACATCCACGCTTTGCATTCAAGAGAACGGCAAACTTAAAAGATACATTGATCCATACTCGTCTGAAGAAGTCAAGCACCCAACCGGTCAGGACCCTTTGGGACATCCCACCAGTCACTGGACATTACCGTTGTGGCTCCTGCACCGTGTGCCCTCAAACTATCCAGGGGAAAACTATCGACCTGGACAAAGACTTTACGTGGACCATCAGCAGACACACCAATTGTAACAGTGCCAGGTGTATCTATGTCCTTATTTGTCCATGTCAAATGCTCTACATTGGAATGACGATGCGCCCCGTGAAACAACGTATCATAGAGCACAACAGTAACATTCGATGCCACAAAACACACACGAGACTCTACGAGCACTGCAGAGAACTAAGTCACTCTATTTATTTATTTCTTTCGATTTATATAGCGCTATATAACCCCGGGGTCTCTAAGCGCTTGTCCAGTAAACACCACAGGAACCAAAAGAAACACTACAGGCGATTTATAGCCCTCCCCAAGCTTTCTGGAACAGAACCGTCTTCAGCCTCTTCCGAAAGGTCAGCAAATTGGGTTCTTTGCGCAAGTCCACCGGTAGACTGTTCCAGACCCCTGGAAGGGTATTGGAGATGGCACGACCGCCCACTGTCGCCAATCTGAACCGGGGTTGCGTGAGCACTCTACTGAGAGTATACGATGGACTGTCCTCGAATGTCACCCTGGCAAGAATCAACAAGCCCTCTTCAGATTGGAACAGAGATGGGTACATCGCTTGCATACCGATGAGCTCGGCCTCAATGATGCGGTGCCTTGGACGATGCTAGCCAGATAGCTCGATACGTGGACTTGATTGTCCTCCCCTCAGTAATAACTGATGTCTTCTTACCTATGATCAACCCATTCCAAAATGGCGCCCATAGCCATCACCCCGCAGGGCTGGGTCGTCATTGCTTTCCACACCCGCGTCGAGTAACCTAGCAACGCGCATTGGACACGCCTTGAGAGCTCCCGCGCTACCGGCTTCCTTACACCCCGGTTGCACTCTACGGCGACTTCGGCTGTCCTGCGATCTTCTCGACGTGGGTGGGGTAGGTGACTAGATGCCTTCTGCCAGCAACTAACCAGGTAAGGTGACTTGATCCAAAACAAGGGATATCACGGTTCCTGTCTGCCTGCCGTGGGTTTCCCCTATGCGGCACCACATGGTAAGCCCCACCGCTAATTTAATTTTCCGACCTTTACTCGTCCCTAGGTTTTTATACATAGTTCTGGCCCCACCAGGTCAGCCTAGGGGATCTCCTTTCGGGGACTAAGGGTAAGATTAACATCATTTAATTATCCTTTTGGCATCATTTTCGCATGCCTGGTTATTTGTAATCGGTACCATCACCTTATGGATTCGAGGCAATTTTGTGCCGCATTTTTAGAGTGTTAATATGGTCCTCTTTCCTTGAATTTTCTCAACCTTGTTTAAACATGTGTGTGGATACACAGACTCACCATTGCTTGTGTGTCCTGAACACATAACACATTTTCGCTGTGGCATACCGTATAGAATGTTTACTGTGCATGCCAACTATAGGGCACACACTCCGCATGCCGACTTCCTATACACCTTTATCACAGATTAAACGGGATTATTCCTCGTTTAACATTGCCTGTTCACCTTCTCTCTCACATGAATGTCACCTCAAGATTAACCAATGTGTCGCTCTCATTCAGTAGACATATCATTGACTGTTCCTCCTTTTGTTTCCTTCCTATCTCTTTGTAGGTTCTCAATGGAGGTTTGATCCTACGACACAAAGCCAGGTCGTATCCTCGATTTCTCCTACTATTGAGAAATCGGACTGCAATCATATGAGCACTTTTTTGGTCCTGAAGAATTGCCTTTACGGCAAGAAACATGTCGACCACACTTGCACTAAGGGTTGAATGAGGTTTAGATACCTAACTGTCTCGCCTCAATACCCCTTAACTTTTTAATAAAGCAGTGAGCCATGCTATTAAAATTTCACCCAATGGACTCCACTGACTTTTTTTAGAACCACTTCACTCACGCTCACTATTGCACTTTTTTAGGCCCCTCACACGCACACACC
The DNA here is from genome assembly GCF_964263255.1 of Lissotriton vulgaris. NCBI lineage: Eukaryota > Metazoa > Chordata > Amphibia > Caudata > Salamandridae > Lissotriton > Lissotriton vulgaris. The sequence goes on along the minus strand of NC_141691.1, from coordinate 159,731,980 downwards.
CTACGGCAAAGGAATAAAAGAACTCCACCAAAGTGCAGCACCCCGTGCTGCCCGACGGGCATTGCACCGCCAGCCTGTCGAAGGGGCAGGATACCGATGATGACGCTGGACGACCATCTGGTGGGATGACAATAGTTGTCCAACCGATGTCTTGTGTGAGGTATCCCTAAAATTCCGACAAAGGGTTTTCACCATTCACTTTTTACTTTCACTCCTATGAGAGAGAGGTTAATTGTAGTCATTTAGTTGACTCTGCCCGGGAACTCTGTACTCTTTTTTTGTTGTGTAGTACTTATGAGGACATTACATTGGACCCCGTTAAAAATTGTCCGCCTGTGTTTCCCCTCCTTGATACAACCACACTACATACAGTTCCCTGACACACCTGCGGAACTTGCCAAAACTAAAACAGACTTCTAGGGACTGGCTCACTTCCCGCATGTGATAGGCTGCATTGATGGCACCCACATTCCCCTATGCCCACCTGCAGCCATCGAACACATATACAGAAACCGTAAGTCTACACACTCCATCAACGTGCAGGTGATATGCAATGCAGGGAACATCATCACCGACATAGTTGCCAAACTTCCAGGGAGCACGCACGACTCCTACATATTCCAGAACAGTGGAATATACACACGGCTACTGAATGGCGATTTTGGAGATGGTTATCTGCTAGGTAAATATGTTGCACACACCCAGAAATGGATCTCATCTCTATGTGAAATGTGTATGAAACTCATGTACCTCTCGTTCTCTCCCAGGTGATAGTGCATATGCCCTGCGTTCCTTTGTTCTGACACCGTACCTGAACCCAACCAACAGAGCAGAAAGGCGATACAATGTGGCACACAGGTCCACCCGCAATGTTGTGGAGAGAACCTTTGGACTCCTGAAGAGCAGGTTCCGTTGCCTCCACAAAAGTTGAGGTGCACGACAGTACACGCCCATCCTGTGTTGCAAAATTATAGTGACCTGTGCCATATTGCCATATTGCACAATCTTGCTACCAAGGAAGGCACAGAAGTGGACTTGACACATCCTGAGAACATAGATGAGGACCAAGAACATGCAGAGCCCCAGGCAACAGGGCCAGCCGCACTAGATGGCAGATTGAGACGGACTGAAATTACACAACGTTATTTCTAGGTAAAGTATGACACACACACAGGTATACTTCAGGACATGAGTAGTTTATTCTGCACTACTTCATGATGGTCACATGACTGTACGTCAATGTCACTGGCTGCACATACTCAGTTGCTGTCACTGTGTGCAGTAGAGTCAGTCCCCTGCATAGTTCAGTGCTTGCGTCCTCGCACTACATTGCGGGATTTAGGTGCCTGTCCTTCAGGTTCCCTGCTGGTGCCTGACTCTGCATGGCTGTGCCTGCCGCTCCTGCGCACCTCCTGGACAGGTGTACTGGAGCCACTCCTGCTGGTTGACCCATCAGACTCCTATGGCATTCAGTTTGCCCTGAATAGCTAGCCAGATGTTCCTCTTCACAGTCTCTGCAACATGCAGAGACTGCCTCCCAAATATTTGGCAGTAGTGACTAACTATTTCATCCACAGCCACCTGTAGTTCCTCTGGGCTGAACTTCAGCTTCCTTTTCCTCTCACCAGCATCCTTCTGTCCTTCCTGTGCCTCCATTCTGTCACTCTGCTTGCCTGTGGATGCTCTGCTCGCCTGTGGATGCTCTGCTCCTCTCTCCTCTGCAGTTTTGTTTGTTCAGTTGGTTTCCACCTGCATGGGTTTGGCCACTCCCAGGTACTGGGGTGGGGTGCTTCTCTCTCATTGGTTGGATTCACAGGGCCTTGGCTGTGGGGTGTGTAGGTTCTCCCTGATTGGTTGACAGGCTCACATGGCGTGTTTCAAACTCCCAAATCGGTAATTACCGATTCGGTAAATTCCGAGTCGGTGAAATCCGATTCGGGATTTTCCGATTCGGTGAATCCCATTCATTCCTATGGGCAATGTGGCCCATAGGATTGCTTGGGTTTCACCGACTCGGATTTTACCGACTCGGCCAATTCCGAATCGGTAATTACCGATTTGGCTTACCGAGTCATACCGAGTCGGTAACTTTTACAGATTTTTTTTTTTTACCTGTGCTGGCTGCTTGGACTGCTTACTCCACTTTTCATAGCGCGGGGACACGCCTGTAGGTGTACACGAGGCTCTTTACAAATTCCCCTAATAATAATACCATTTACCGATTCAGGAATACCGATTCGGTATGAGTCAGCATTTTCGAATCGGTAAATGGAAATTACCTACATCTGGCCCTTAATCTCCAAGTGCCTAAATAAAATGAATGTGTCCTTGTGTAACAAAACTAGTGCTATGTAAAGCGATCTGATAATGGATATCTTCAGGTCTAGTTGGCGCTATATAAAACAAAAAAAAAGAAATTGTCAGGGGTATGGATACGTTCTGGAACAGGCGGGAAAATACAGTTAATCCGCTTCATATTCTGTGCAACTTGACCCAGAGCTGCCCAGTGTACTTATCCAGGCACATATTCTTGTGGGTGATGACACTATGAGTGAAATTCAAACAAATCTTGGAGCTTTAACTGCTGAACCTGTGAAGTTTCTATAAGGATTTGCTGAGACAGTAGAAGGTGACTTAAAAGACGTAGAAAATACCTTGTGCTTGTGTGAAAAATGAGTTCTGACTGTCCCACATTTGACTATCTTCAGTACAGTGAGTTCATGAGGTCAGTCCCGCTAAGTGACCTTTCACCGACGACATATGTGCGTGGAAATATTAAGAGCGCTTGACTTGATCAGAAGATGTGTAAATGTTTTAGATCATGCATATGTAGAGAAATATCCATGTGAATTTGGTTGGGAAGATATTGATGGGGTGCTGAAACCTACAAAATTTCTAAAGCCTCTACCCACAGAACGTACGCGTACATGTACTTGCAAAACCTGTGCTAGAAAAGATGACCCTGTCGAAATGCTCTTCTCTAATGTTCAACATTCTGCAAATATACCATGAGCGATTGCCGAAACAAATAAAGTGAACCATGAAAATCTGTCTAAAACAGGAGTAATACATTTTGTTTCTTATATTCAGAACATACGCATTGTTTTGTGTATACATAAAAGGATTAAAAAACATTATTATTTGTTTCATTTCAAGACTAGATGGCCGCCGAATAGGAACCCTCCAGAGAGCTCCCAGTTTAGGGATTATCACCTCAGTAGTTATACCTGCTTAAACCCTACCATCCGACATCCACCTTCCTGGCTCTCAATATGAGTCTCTCTGAGAAAACATTACTGGAAATTTGTCTTGTGGAGACTTTACGCACCTACTGGATCGGCCGATTTCCTCTGGACTGCCCTGCATTCCTCTACTCGGACGCTGGTTGCTGGGTCTTCTGCTCCGGTGTCGGCTGCGGGGTTGTGCGACTGCTGCTAAGGTGGAGGTCATGGGCTTTGAGCCTGTAGCATTTGGGCCTGCGGCATTGGAGCGCGGATGCCTGGGTTCCGGTGCCTGCCTTCACTCACCCCAGCCCGATCGACCACCTGCAGCTCAGCTTAGGAGCTGCCCTGGACTTAGGCCTGCTCCCTACCACCTGCTGCCGAGTCGCCTGCTGCCATGGTGAGTGCCTGCTTTTCGTACCAGCCTGGTCGCCCGACTGCAACTCAGCATAGGGGGGGGCTCTCAATCCTGCAGCCCTGGAGCGAGGCCTGCTCCCCACTGCCTGCTGCCTTGCCGCCTGCTGCTACGATATGACGGATGCACCTGGTGGGGCTTCTGATAGCTTCCCATCTGAGACTGCCGCCTGCTGCTCACTAGGGGTGGATCTCAACCCCTGCAGCCCTAGAGCGAGGCCTGTAACAATGATGCTTGTCTTTATGTTTTCAGATGTCTTTAATTCAAGATTTCTAAGCCTTCTTAGTCAACACGTGTTTCTCGCTTTTAAAGGGTTTACCCCGCAACTTCTTCAGGGCTGAGCGAACATATAAACAGGTACTTGTTTGTGTAAGCAATAGGAGTAAGAACACTTTACTTTTCAAATTATTGACAAGGTGACTTGTGTGAATTTCAAACAAGTGAATAGAATGGTATGGAAATACATGTGAAACTGGTGTACATGATTCTTGTACACCTTTTCTGTGCATCCATACATCAATGGGGAAAGAAAGAACAAGCAAAACCCCCAACTGTTTGTTATCGCGATAAAACATACTGGTACAGTTGGTGTTTGAGACTCCCTTATAGGAGTAATCCTGTGGTTGGCAAGGTGCGGGCGTGCAATCAACCTGTTTAGTTTTATAATCTATTTTGTTATATTCGTAGCGAAGTAGTGCTCCCTCATGCTGTCACTAAATAGTAAATACTGTTGCGGGAATTCTGCTCATACACTGAACTGTGCACAGAGACCTAGGACCTCAGTGAATTGTGGTGTATCAAAAAACTCACCTCAGTACCCAGAACCCCTAACCGACTAGCATCAGTGTCTCATTAGCTCTCCGTCTTGCAGCAAAGCTACCAATGATTAGACAACCCAGAACATGCTTCTTAGGGTACTCTCAGGAATGGTGGGAATCAAGAACACACTTTCGTTTTTATTCTCATACCAGTCAACAACATGAGTAAGTAGAGACACGGAAAACTTCAAAATGTTTACTTTAACGACGTGCTCGAAGATGCAGTATTTTTGCTAACATAAGCAGGCATATGATTAAAAATAATACGATCAGCATTGTTACAATTCCATAAAACACAAAGGGAGAAATCATATTATAATGATAGTGGAGGCATAGTGTATACTAACTCAGCTATAGGTACTGTTAGATAACACCGATGCAGTGTGAACCCGGCCAATACCGGCCAAGTGGCCCCAGAAATAGACAAGGGACCTAACTGAACTGCTGTTATGGAGTGGGGAAGGGCGTCATCATACCAAACTCGATGCTGCCAAAAAGAAAGTAGAATCTCCAGTGTCCTATATTGTGTATATACTGTGTAAGGGTACTTATGGAAAGTACCATCATCTGCATTCGCAGCAGGAAACGTAACCCAAGAGTAGAAAAGCTCAAAGGGGTATGCTGCATCTGCACTAACCACAAAGAGCACCGCCATACCGTCAGCGGGTACCCCATTCTGAGTTAAATGATTCCAGAGAGGTACTAGACTATGCTGAGCAATGTCAACGTTGGCCATGAGGACACAGTATAGAAAATTCTATTTAAATGAATTGTAGCACAAATGGGTTGAAATTCAAAGTAAGAACCTTGAATGAACCTATACTTAATTCATATAGGTAGTGTTAGACCTGGCATCCTTGGCGTGGTTCCCCCCATCTTTTTGCCTCTACCTCCTGTATATTTGATGCTGTGCTGGATTTTTTTTTTGCTGGTTTAGATGCTTTAGACACTCTGCTACTGCTGATCTGTGTCCGAGTGTAAGTGCTCCCTGTGTAAATTGTGAGTGTGATTGGATATACATGATTGGCATATTTGTATCAGCAAGAAGTCTCTAGTAAAGTGCACTGGGTGTGCCAGGGCTGGTGATGACAAATGCTACTAGTGGGCCTGCAGCACGGATTGTGCCACCCACATGAGTAGCCCTAAAATGGTGTCTCAGGCCTGCCACCGCAGTGCCTGTGTGCAGTCTGTGAACTGCCATGTCCCCTGGTCAGTGTCCCCACTGACCAGGCCTAACCCTTCCCTTTCTGTGCACATTGGTCACCCCTATGGAAGGCCCACGGCAGGGTGCAGTGTATGTGAAAGGAAGAGCATGTACTAGTGCAGGTGACATGCTCTGGTAGTGAATGGCAGCCATTTTCGTTTTTCACTATTGTAAGGCTACCTTGCCTTAGGCTATCATGGGGAATGCTGGTTACAGTGGCTACCAGCATATCTTCCCATAGGAGCAAAGTAGGACATAAAAGTTTTTTATCCCTGAACTCAGAATTTAATAACACCTCTTTTAGGAAAGGTGTTTTTTAACTCCTGTTTGAGAACAGCACTTTTAGAAAGTTGCTGTTCTCTTGTCTGACCTTTGTGTGCCTTGGTCTGTTTGTGAATTGACTGTCTGGTTTGAGAGTGACAGAGGCTGGGGAGCCCCAAGGAGGCTGGCTGGGTCAGCCCTGGGCTGAATGACTTCATTTGCAACTTGAGTGGTGGGAGGAGATAGCACCTGGGCCTGAATAGGGCTGTGCCTGCCTTACACAATGCTGGCTCCACCTCCTGCTAGGCGGCTGACGACCCTGCCCCTCACTTTGAAAGGAAAGGAAAGGAGAAGCCAGGAAAACAAAGTGCTCAAGGAACACCCAGAACTGGTTCAGACCGAGCTCAGGGTTCAGACCGAGCTCAGGGCCCACTTGCACAAAGAGAACAAAGACTTTTAGGGGTATAAGCAGAGGACCCCTGACAACAGAAGATTAGATCATCCTGGATCAAGAAGGACCCTCTGCCAAAGAGAAATCTGAAACTGAAGAAGGAAGCCTGTCCTGCTGTTGCTCTGCTGAACTGACCTGCTGTTGCGTTGTTGCTAAGGAGAGGGGAAGGACTTTGCTTTGCGCTGTGTCCCCTTGCTTGAAGGAATCTCCAAGGGCCTGAGAAGAGCTGACTCCATGTTATGAAGTCCCAGGAACAAAAGGACTTCACCCCCAGCTTTCCTGAACTCTATTGAGAGAGTTCTGTCCTTCCTGGAGTGCTTGGCCCATGTGTGGTGCCTCTGGAAGTTGTACCTGTGTGGGGAAGCTGGAAACCAAACTTTAAAGACGTTCTGCAAGTTTTGTGGCATCGCTCGCTTGCGGAGTTCATCCCCGACAGTCCGAGGAAATTCCGGCTGCTACGAAGGTCGAGATCATCGCAGCGCCTGTTGCCGCTGCCAGAGCCGTCGCATCCTTCGTTTGCGGGATGCACCAGACCGGCACGGGAAGATTACCATCCCAGCGTGTGTTGTCGCAGAGCCTGTCGTCGCTGGGTAAGATCGCCGCACCGCTTGCTTGCGGACCGCATCACGTCGCTGCGAGTGTCGTCGCAGAAGCCATCGCAACGAGAAACTGCAAGCGATCACTGCTGGTTCGCGCATGGTCGCCCCAGAGATCGTCGCAACTCCAAAGATCATCGCATCGTGCCTTTGCGAGAGAAAACTTCCTACGGAACCTACGCTCCGGAATCCATACAAGTCCGCCTTCCTCCCCATACAGACCGGATTCGTCGCAACACGCCCGCTGCTGCAGCAGGGTCGTCTCATCGTCTCCCCAGGGTTTCAGGAGCAACGCATCGCTTGTTTTCCACCAAACCAGCTTCTGCTTTGGAACTTTGTGCCTTCTAAAAGGTACTGTTGACAAAACGTGATGCAACAGTGAACTTTTCAAGCAACTGTGGATTATTTTATCGCAACCTTAAGAACTCTTTTGCAACCATATTCTTGAACTGTGTATGTTGGATTTTTGTAGTTTTGGTCTTATGTAGTTTATTTTAAACACCTTTATTTTTCTAAACTGTTGTGAAGTCAGTTTGTGGTGTTTTCACTGTGTTACTGTGAGTGTTGGTACAAATACTTTACACATTACTTTTGTATCAGCCTGACTGCTTGTGCCAAGCTACCAAGGGGGTGAGCAGAGGTTATCTAAAGAGTGTCTCCTCCTTACCCTGACTAGAAGCAAGGGTCCCTATTTGGACAGTGGTACCTACCTCTGCCAACTAGAGACCCCCACGTCTAACATGGTTGGTCAGTGGTGGGATTTGAACTTGTATTTGTACTAGACCCACAGTGATTGGTGTACATCAGTAGTGAGTGCAGACCACTACGCCACTGCATACTACTGTTTTTTGGTTGGTTCTATTTTTAAGTAACTCTTAAAAGCATCATGTCTGTGATTGGAAAGGCACTCAGTGAGGAGTCAGAATTGGAGTTTTGCATTGAGGATTTATATTCATACAAAGTTGAGCAGCTTAGGAATTTCTGCCATGAGTTTGAGTGCCCCATAAATAGCGGCTACAGGAAGGATGAGCTGCAGAGAATCTTGAAGGCTCATTGGGAGGCACAAGAGGGAAATGATACAAGTACTAGGAATGGTTTTCAAACCACAGATCTGCCTGTGAGCAGAACAGGCTCAAGGCCTGGCAGCAAAGATTCCAGTAGGGGTTTCACCCAGGAAGAGTTAGAGGAGAATCAAAGAGTGAGAGAACATGACTTGGAAGTCCTGAAGTTAAAAAGGAAGCAATTGGAAATGGAGAAAGAAAGGGTGGCGGAGGAAAGCAAAAATACCTGTGCCCTGGAGGAAAAGAAATTGCTTTTGGCTCATGAGTTGAGCATGAGAGAACTGGATCTTAAAGTCAAGGAGGTGGATGCCAGTTCAAATGGTGGCAGCGCACAGCCAGTGCAGGGGGGTAAAGTATATATTCCCAAGGATCTGGTACAGAATTACAATAGGAGTGAGGATATTTATGCCTAGTTTACTTCTTATCAAATTGTATTGAGAATGAAATGTGTGCCTGAACAGCATTGGGGGGCGGGCCTATGGAAACATTTTGAGGCTTCTGGGAGGAGTGCTCTAGAGCCCTTAGAGTTAGCAGGTGCCATGACCTACCCCAATATGAAGGAGGCCCTATGTCTCAGGTCTGGCCTTACTCCAGAGCAGTACAGACTGCAGTTTAGAAACTCTAAGAAGAAAGAGTCTGGCACTTGGATAGAGTGTGTGAATTTGTACTCTCGTGCACTGGAAGGTTGGATGAAGCGCAGCAAAGTAACTGATTATAAGGGGTTGTTGCTTTTAATTAGTTGGGAGCACTTGAGTAGTCTTTGTGTTCCAGAGCTGCGCCAGCTGGCAGACCCCATTGCGCTTGCTAAGGAGGCGGACCGCAGGACCAGAACCAGGGTCCACAGAGGAATTGTGGGTACCACAGCCAAAGGTGGGCAGGGTCCCCAGCAGAAGAGTGGGGGGAACAAGGGTAACCAAAAGGAGTTCTCTCAAGGGCCCCAAAATAGTTCCCAGGGAAAGGAGTCCCAACCCCCCAGACCCAAGTAGCCATGGCCCCCTAGGTGCAGATGAGAAAACAGAGGTCCCCCCCACCTGATTTCACTGGAATGAGGTGGGACATGTTATCAACAGGTGCCCCAAGAAACCCCCAGCACCTGCTGGTGCTCCAGCCCCAGGGTTAGCAAGTGTAGCTTTGGGAGGGGATTTGATTTCTAGTGGGGAAGGAGAACTAGCAGTTATGACCCTGGTCTCTCTAGGAGACCAAGAGATGGTCCAGGAAACCTTACTGCCCTCCAACACTAAGAAACACGGGCAGAAGGTGACTGTCAATAGGAGGGAGATAGAGGCTCTGAGAGACACAGGGGCCAGCGTGACATCCATGAGGTGTCAGTGGGTGTCTGAAGAGCAGTGTATCCCCAATGTACTCCGCCCGGTAGTTGCAGCTGGTAGCTCAGTGCGCCTCTGCAAAGTGGCACGTGTTCCCTTTGAATGGGGGGGGGCAGTCTCTGGTCTCTTGGAAGTTGTTGTCAGTGAAGCCTTGCCTGTAGACTGCCTGCTAGGTAATGACCTGGAGAGTTCTCCATGGAAGGATGTAGAACACAGAACTCATTTGGAGATGTTGGGTTTGCTTGCGTGGATCTGTGTGACCACGCGTGCTATGGCAGCCAGTAGGGGTGATTCAATCAATCAATAAATCATTGTACTTATAACGCGCACTACTTACCCATGAGGGTCTCAAGGCGATGGGGGGTGGGGGGGGGGGAGGGGGAGGGGGGAGTGCCGCAAAAGCTCGAAGAGCCAGGTCTTGAGGAGTCTTCTGAAGGTGAGAAGGTCTTGGGTCTGTCATAGGTGGGTAGGGAGGGTGTTCCAAGTTTTGGCGGCGAGGAAGGAGAAGGATCTGCCGTCTGAGGTCGTTCATTGGGTGCGGGGGACAGCGGCGGGGAAGAGGCTGGCGGGGCGGAGCCGGCGGGTGGGAGTGTTGAAGTTGAGTGATTTAGCAGAACTGGACCCTGAAACAGTGCCCCAGAGACCTGCCAGGAGAGGAAAGGGCACAGGGCGCGGGAAACCAACCCCAGCCGTTCCCACAGTCCAGGAAGGAGCAGAACCTGTGGGGGATGCCCTGGAACCTACAGGGGAACAGGTGGCCGAACAGGGTGACCTACCTGAGCTGACCCATTGGCAGCAAGAAGGTGGGCCCTCCAGGGAGGAATTCTGCAAGGAGCAGAAAGAGTGCCCTTCTCTCGTTGGTATGCAGCATCTGGCTGCAGACCAGGCAGCAGGTGGAGCGTCCAGAGATCACTTCATCTACTGGGAAGATGAGTTGTTGTATAGTTAGCCTAATTTTGCTGAGCCCGGTGCAGCACGTGTGCTGGTGGTACCCGCGCACTTCAGGAACTTCCTAATGGGTCTGGCTCATGACGTGCCTCTCGCAGGACATCTGGGGCAAGACAAGACCTACCACAAGCCTGTCACCCACTTCTACTGGCCCCAGATGAAGAAGCACGTCGGTACCTTTTGATGAGCTTGCCAAACATGTCAGGCCAGTGGCAAGACTGGAGTGAAGTGCAAGGCACCCCTCCAACCCTTTCCTGTGGTGAGTACCCCTTTCGAGCGGGTGGGCATCGACATTGTGGGGCCCCTGGACCCCAAGACAGCCTTAGGCAACAGGTTCATCCTGGTCTCGGTGGACTATGCCACCCAGTACCCGGAAGCAGTCCCTCTCAAGACAATCACAGCACCCGTGGTGGGCCGTGCATTGATGGGGATCTTTCCCGTGTGGGGTTCCCCAGAGAGGTGGTCTCCGACTGGGGTACCAATTTAATCTCTAGGTGAAGCTATCCTGGCTGATGACGGCTGATAGCCAGAAACCGGTCATGACTATGAACTTGCTCAATTGGCCAAAAAGTTGGGAGACTAGCTAAGGCTAGATGTGAGTGGCCTATTAACGAAGAGGAGCCTTGGCTATTACTGATAAGCCTGTCTGAAAAAAGTTTCAGGGGGTTCTCAACGTTTCCATCCGTCTATAAGAAGAGTCCGGGCCTTTTCTTTTTTCTTGAGTATACTGGGCTGCAGTTTAATTGACCAACCAGCTCTATAACTTCAAACTTTTAGCATGTTTTGTAGAATGAGGACTAAAAAGAAAAAAAAACGTCATCTCTAGGTACATGAAGTCTCTGTGGTAGGAGTGTGGGGTAACTTATAAGTTCACCACTCCTTACCACCCTCAAGGAAATGGGTTGGTTGAAAGGTTCAACTGCACCCTGAAAGGTATGATTATGAGCCTAGCGGAGCCCATGAAACGGAAGTGGGACGTCTTTTTACCATGCCTGTTGTTTGCCTAATGGGAAGTGCCTCAGAAGTCCTTGGGGTTCAGTCCCTTTGAACTCCTGACTGGCAACCTGTTAGAGGACCTCTCACACTGGTGAAGGTAGTTGAAATCCCGTGGGAAAACCCCCCAGGATGTGTTCAGCTATGTGCTGGCCATCTTTAACCAGACACAACGCTTCAGGAAGCTCGCTCAGGAGAACCTGGAAGCTAGCCAGGAAGAAATTAAAGATAGTACGACCAGAATACCCCTCTGGTCGAATTTCAACATGGGCCGAAAGTGTGGGTGATGGCGCCAGTGGAGCCTTGTGCGCTCCAAACACAAGTGGACTGGGCCATATGAGGTAGTGGAGCGCAAGACCTGGTTAACTTGAAGACTCCCAGGCAGCCCCTGAGAGTCTTGGATGTGAACTGCCTCAAAACACGCTTTGAGAGGTCTGAAGTGACAATGCTCATGGCTACAGATGCTGGAGGGGAAGAGGATAGTGATCCTCTCCCTGACCTCCTGGCAGCTAAGGAGCAAGACAGGTCAGTGGATGGTGTGGTCCTCTCGCCCACCCTGACCACAGACCAGCAGAGGGACTGTCGCCAGGTGTTGGGTCAGTTTTCCTCTCCGTTCTCCCTGACCCCAGCTGTCACCAATTGGTGCGTCCATGATGTGGATACTGGAGATAGTCTGCCTGTGAAACAGAAATTTTACAGGGTAGCTGAACAGGTCAGGGCCAGCATCAAGGAAGAGGTTTCAAAGATGTTGGCACGAGAAGTAATTGAGCCCTCCAGCAGCCCCTGGGCTAGCCCAGTGGTCTTAGTCCCTAAAGCTGCTGCGCCCGGTGCCACTCCAGAACTCAGGTTTTGTGTGGACTACCGTGGGCTCAATGCTGTCACCAAGACTGACGCACACCCCATCCCCAGAGCTGATGAGCTCGTGGATCGGTTGGGAGCTGCCCGGTACCTCAGTTTGTTGGATTTAACTTCTGGGTACTGGCAGATTGCCTTAACTGATGGGGCCAAAGAGAGGTTAGCATTCTCAACGCCAGAGGGGCACTTCCAGTTCTGAGTCATGCCCTTTGGGTTGAAGAATGCCCCTGCCACCTTCCAGAGACTGGTTAACCTGGTACTGACCGGGCTGGAGGAATTCAGCACCGCATACCTGGATGACATTGCTGTGTTCAGCTCCACGTGGGAGTAACATTTGCACCACCTCTGCGAAGTGGTGAAGGCTCTGCAGAGGACAGGCCTCACTATCAAGGCCAGCAAGTGCCAGATAGGGCAGGGATCAGTGGTGTACTTGGGACACCAAGTAGGGAGCGGCCAGGTGTCGCCCCTACAGGCAAAGATTGATACTATTCTGGCTGGGGAGCCCCCCAAGACCCAGACAGGGGTGAGAGCCTTCTTAGGACTCACCGGGTATTACAGACGATTTGTCAAGGGATATGGCACCATCGTTGCCCCCTTGACAGAGCTGACCTCCAAGAGGGAGCCCAGGAAAGTGAACTGGACCGAAGCCTGCCAAACTGCTTTTGATACCCTGAAGACTGCCATGTGCACAGCACCGGTGCTCAAGGCACCTGACTTCTCCAGTGAGTTCCTAGTGCAGACAGACTCTTCAGAGCATGGTGTGGGACCAGTACTCTCACAGATAAACGACAAGGGCTGGGACCAGCCTGTAGCTTTCATTAGTAGGAGGCTACTCCCCTGGGAACAGAGGTGGAGTGCAATTGAAAGGGAAGCTTTTGCTGTGGTCTGGGCTCTGAAGAAGCGGAGGCCTTACCTGTTTGGGACTCACTTCCGTGTTCAGACAGACCACAAGCCCCTCAGATGGTTAATGCAGATGAGGGGTGAGAACCCAAAACTGGTGGTCCATCTCCCTACAGGGAATGGACTTTACGGTGGATCACCACCCTGGTACAGGACACGCCAATGCTGATGGTCTGTCCAGGTTTTTCCGCCTTAGTGAAGAGAACTCCCAAGAGGGTGGGCAGTTCTCCCCACTTTCAGCTGGAGGGGACACGTGTTAGACCTGGCATCCTTGGCGTTGTTTCCCCCTATCTTTTTGCCTCTACCTCCTGTATTTTTGATACTGTGCTGGATTTCGTTTTTGCTGGTTTAGATGCTTTGGACACTCTGCCACTGCTGATCAGTGTCAGAGTGTAAGTGCTCCCTGTGTAAATTGTTACTGTGATTGGATATACATGATTGGCATATTTGTATCAGCAAGAAGTCCCTAGTAAAGTGCACTGGGTGTGCCAAGGCTGGTGATGACAAATGCTACTAGTTGGCCTGCAGCACGGATTGTGCCACAAACATGAGTAGCCCTAAAACGGTGTCTGAGGCCTGCCACCGCAGTGCCTGTGTGCAGTCTGTGAACTGCCATGTCCTCCTGGTCAGTGTCCCCACTGACGAGGCCTAGCCCTTCCCTTTCTGTGCACATTGGTCACCCCTATGGAAGACCCAGGGTACCCCCCTGGGCAGGGTGCAGAGTATGTGAAAGGCAAAGCATAGGCTATCATGGAGAATGCTGGTTACAGTGGCTACCAGCATATCTTCCCATAGGAGCAAGGTAGGACATAAAAGTCTGGTATCCCTGAATTCATAATTTAATAACACATCTTTTAAGAAAGGTGGTTTTTAACTCCTGTGTTTGAGAACAGCACTTTTAGAAAGTTGCTGTTCTCTTGTCTGACCTTTGTGTGCCTTGGCCTGTTTGTGAATTGACTGTCTGGTTTGAGAGTGACAGAGAGAGGCTGGGGAGCCCCCAGGAGGCTAGCTGGGTCAGCCCTGGGCTGAATGACCGCATTTGCAACTTGAGTGGTGGGAGGAGTTAGCACCTGGGCCTGAATAGGGCTGTGCCTGCCTTCCACAATGCTGGCTCCACCTCCTGCTGGGTGGCTGACGACCCTGCCCCTCACTCTGAAAGGAAAGGAGAAGCCAGGAAAACAAAGTGCTCAAGGAACACCCAGGAACTGGTTCAGACCGGGATCAGGGCCCACTTGCACAAAGAGAACAAAGACTTTTAGGGGTATAAGTACAGGACCCCTGACAACAGAAAATTCGATCATCCTGGAATCCAGAAGGACACTCTGCCAAGGAGAAAGCTGAAACTGAAGAAGGAAGCCTGTCCTGCTGTTGCTCTGCTGGACTGACCTGCTGTTGCTTTGCTGCCAAGGAGAGGGGAAGGACTTTGCTATGTGCTGTGTCCCCTTGCTTGAAGGAATCTCCAAGGGCCTGTGTAGAGCTGGCTCCCTATTATGAAATCCCAGGAATAAAAGGACTTCACCCCCAGCTTTCCTGATCTCTATTGAGAGAGTCCTGTCCTTCCTGGAGTGTGTGGCCCATGTGTGGTGCCTCTGGTAGTTGTACCTGTGTGGGGAAGCTGGAAACCAAGCTTTTAAAGACTTTCTGCAAGTTTTGTCACATCACTCGCTTGCAGAGCGCATCCCCGACAGTGTGAGGAAATTCCCGCCGCTATGAAGGCCGAGATCGTTGCAGCGCCTGTTGCCGCTGCCAGAGCCATTGCATCCTTCATTTGCGGGATGCACCAGACCGGTGTGGGAAGATTACCATCGCTGCGAGTGTCGTCGCAGAGCCTGTCGTCGCTGGGTGAGATCGCCGCGCCGCTTGCTTGGGGACCGTATCTCGTCGCTGTGAGTGACGTCGCAGAAGCCATAACATCGAGGAGCTGCGAGAGAGAGATCCCCGCTGGTTCGCGCATCGTCGCCCAGGAGATCGTTGCAACTCCAAAGATCATCGCATCGTGCCTTTGCAAGAGAAAACTTCCTACAGAACCTACGCGCCAGAATCCATACTAGTCCGCCTTCCTCCCCATACAGACCGGATTAGTCACAACACGCCCGCTGCTGCAGTGGGGTTGTCGCATCGCCTCCCCAGGGTATCCGAAGCAACGCATCGCTTGTTTTCCACCGCACCAGCTTCTGTTTTGGAACATTGTTGTTCTAAAAGGTACTGTTGGGAAAACGTGATGGAACTGTGAACTTTTCACACAACTGTGGATTATTTTATCGCAACCTTAACTTTTTTGCAACCATATTCTTGAACTGTGTATGTTGGATTTTTGTCCTTTCGGTCTTGTGTAGTTTAGATTAAACACCTTTATTTTTCTAAACTGTTGTGGAGTCAGTCTGTGGTGTTTTCACTGTGTTACTGTGAGTGTTGGTACAAATACTTTACACATTGCTTTTGGATCAGCCTGGCTACTTGTGCCAATCTACCAAGGGGGTGAGCAGAGGTTATCTAAAGAGTGTCTCCTCCTTACCCTGACTAGAAGCAAGGGTCCCTACCTCTGCCAACTAGAGACCCCCAGTTCTAACAGGTAGGTTTAATCCATCACTGCTGTCAACCGGAAACAGGAATGAGGGTGTCGTGGACTGTTAGAAGCACTACATGAGTCTCCAATATAAGACCAAACGTTAGGTGCACCATGTTGCGGGGATTATGCTCATTCACAGAACTGTGCAAAGAGACCCAGGACCTCAGTGAATTGTGGTGTACCAAACAATTCACCTCAGTATCCAGAACCCCTAACCAACTAGCATCAGTGTCTCATTAGCTCTCCATCCTACAGCGAAACTACCAATGATTAGACAATCCAGAACATGCGACTTAGGGTACTCTCTGGAATGGTGGGAATCAAGAACACACTTTTGTTTTTATTCTCATAAAAGTACACAAAATGAGTAAGTAGAGACATGGGAAAGTTTAAAATGTTTCTTTTAACAATGTGCTTTAAGATGCAGTATTTTTGCTAACATAAGCAGGCATACGATTAAAAATAATACCATCAGCATTGTTACAGTTCCATAAAACACAAAGGGAGAAATCATATTATAATGATAGTGGAAACAGGTCCTATAGCGCCTTGTGAACTGCCCTCTCGTGCTAGGAACTAGGTTTCATAATAATAGAAGGTCTCTTAGGCTTGAATGGGGAACCGTATACCTCCAAGATCAGCAGAAGTGAATCACATCGGGATCTGCAAACCTCTCTCTCATTGGAAAAGGATGTTCCCCAAGTGCCCTAATCATGCATGCAATACAATATAAAGGCACCAGAATTTCAGTTAGCTGCAGCTGTGTTCGTGTTATGTCTAGAGCGGGGGCCGAACAACCTGAATAACAGCATACATTCTTATGGTGACTGTGAAAGCTTCTGCACACAGTGTACAGACTGAGGTCATGTTGTAAGTCTAGGAATGTTAAAAACAAGCCCTTCTTATGCGTGGAAAATCAAGCAGTTTAACTTACAACAACAGTTATATGTAGTGTTGTGTTCAAAAGCTGCATAGTGGCAAAATGGCGTTTAAACTTCTATTAAGCTTATGCTAACATAGCAATGTGTGCAAGCAGAGCCCTGTCTTCACTACACGGAACACGTACGAGAAGGGAGGCTATTTGGACATGCAGAGTTCAAGTTCGATTGAGACAGAACCAAGTTCAAAACTTGCCTAACTGGATAATTGGAAGTAAAAATTCAGAAGTAGCAAGGAAAAAAAACAAGAAGGGGCGGTATACTGCCCATCATGGAAATGGGAAAATAGTTTAAAAAATGTGAGTACCGTACGCGCTGAAGCTGGACATATGCTAATTCTATCCATCAGCGTATAGGCACAGTACTTTGCAACTGCCTCCAAGAGGAAGTTGTTTTTATCATCAAAAAATAATTTAGCCATTCACTTTATTAACGTGAAGAAACATGCATGTTCTTCGATAGCTGGAGCCTCCAGCACCATCCGAGGACAACTTGGGCGGTCTTCGATATAACTGCGTGCTAGGAAGTCATGTGCTGTCGCACAAACATTCCAATTCCCTGGACTCTATGCCCCGCCGCACAGGCCATAATCCCGATACCAGAACAGTCCAACTCATGAGCTACTAAGGGACTCATCAGTTGATTATGATCCGGGTTAGGAGAGACAGGTTTGCAGAGTCACAAATCCAGAGCCAATACAAAAGAGCAATCCAGGCAATGGAAACCAGGCTGAACGTATGTAAAGTAGTAAAACCGGAAGGATATTCCATATCCTACACTCAAGGTGGCGAGAGGTAGCGTCCCATAGTATTCAAGCATCTGGTTGCGAAGCTGGCGCAGCCGGGGCAGGCCGTCTTGTGACACAAACTGTGCAGCAATTTTTGGGCAAGCAAATCAATAGCAGTACACCGGCAGCCAAGGCGAGAATTAACGGTAAACCGCCGAAGATGCAGGAAAAAATAGAATGAAAAAATGCTGGTATCACACCATATATAGTTTGGAATGAAGGCACAAGGTCAGAGCTCACTAAAAGAATGTGCCAAGCCAGCTGTCAACGAGGCATTGAATATAGTGTGAATCAAAGCGCCGAAATACAGTGGGAGATCAGTATTTAAAAGCGCAAGCACTTCGGTGCGGGTGTTGGCCACATGAAGGACAAACGTTTCACGGGAAGTAGTAAGGGCAACATCTGTCTGGGACAATAGAGCCCTTACTCGACTCATCTTGTTGAACTCTGCTTTTAAAGTTGGAAAAGAAGGCCAGATGGACACATCGAGCTTCCTATGTAGGAGTGGAAAAAGCACATTTTTACAGCAAAGTACACGTAGGGAGACTGTCACAATGTACGGAATCCCTGCGAGTATACTGCAGCAATCTTCATTTTTTTAAAGTAAATAGCTACCATTAGCTTGCAACGTGAAAGTCTGTGTTATTTCTGGAATTGGATGACCCTTCAAAATGCAGGCTAAATTCAGAGCTTGCGTGTTACATGAGCCGTGCAATTGTATGTTCTTGCAAACCAGTGTAGTGCACTCTTTGCCCTTTTTATAAACTTCTTTACCCTCCTTCAGCCACCTATAGGTAAATGGCAGAGGCCAAACCTCATGGAACTAGGTGCTTTCCAATGTTCATATCTGCCTATGGCTGAGTGTTTCATACATGAACTGAATTTAAACAAGGAAAAGGCAGTGTTATTAAGCCATGAATTAGCCAATACTGCTGAATTAGATTCAACAACAGAAAAAGGTAAAGGTTCCAACTTTTCAATATGCAAAAGTGAATATGCAGCATCCTTCATAGACATAAACTGTTGTTTTTCACTCAAATTAAACAGCAAAAATAGAGAAGAGGTGTTTATGTAGTGCCAAGGGACTTTCCCAGATTTTAAAGGTTGTAAAGTCCAACCAAACTGCATAATGGAACGTAATTGATTTTGACAATGGTACAAGACAGATACTTCATCCTGCACAATATCAACAACAGATGAAACAATATTATCTAATGTGTAAATTTGGGAAGAAAGGGTATTAATGCTTTTATCAACAACTGCAAGCACTTTTTCTAAATTAGCTTGATCAATAGCTCTCAATCTAGAAGCAGCCTTAATTTGAGACAATTTCCAAACTTCGTTGTAAATAGCATATATCCTACTTTTTGACTTGCCTACTACAGGGCCTTTAACAAAGTAATTCAAATCAAGATCGTCAGTCAATTTGGACAAATGAAGTTTAACTGATGCAAAAGTGGAATGTTTAAGCCAGTTCTGACATAATTTGCCTACTGAATAGGTTGTAACAGAATGGGTGCTTTCAAAACGGGGATCCACCCTAACCTGTGTATAGCTAAGGGCCAGACCCAGAAAACGATGTTGGCATGAATCAGAACTTTTTTACCACAATAACCAACCTTGGGGATCCAAGCTGGAAATATTAAAAGAAGAATTTAGTAGTAGGGACTGTAATTCATCCGTGGACCTTTTGGTGTGATTGTACCATGTAGGATATTCTCCCAAATCAGGGGGGCGCTAGAGTGCGCGCAAGCAGAATGGCCGCACTGCTGTGAGGCTCCTGCGTCCTGTGACCGATATCCTGCATTTATCCTAAGCAATTGAGCGATAATTGAGCTAAATTGGAGAGCGAACTGTTGAACTACCCTGCGGCTACAATCGGAGTGAAGCGCGACAGGATTGGTGGCGGACAGCCGCAGCGGCGTGCAATTGAAATTTGAACCACGCCGCCAGCTTGACTTGCAAGGAGCTCTGACTCGGATGTGGTGGCTGGGAAAGGTCGAGGATTTACACAAGGCGACCGGGCAGCATAGCCGGTGGCAACACAGTGAGTCTGCCCTGAATTTAATGACCGGAGCACAGAGCAGGGGCGGACTGCCAGTACAGCAGGGCGCCGATGAGATATTAGTAGTGGCAATACTGCTGGGGCGGCAGCGCAGGCTTCCCTAGGACCACTGAACGAGAGACTCTGCCGGGAGCTGTAATGGCGCTGAGGAGCTACTGGAAGATGCGGTCACACTGAAGGTGGCGCCGCGGACTTCCCTGAGACCACTGGGCAGGAGGATTGACAGGGAGCCGGGATAGCGCCGAGGCGGAAGATTAGCGCATGCCCCCCCCATTGAGATGATCTATTGTGTGCCGGAGCAGGATTTTGAACGTGCCGGGGGGCCGGGCATTCTGTTACAGCTACGGTGACTGCGCCCATAGTAGAGAAGCCGTTCCGAGGTGTGAGAACGAACTTGGAGAAGACCCCGGGCTGTGTTCTCCCCCCTCCCCACCTAGACTGCAGAGTTGAACAGCCTGTGTGATAGCCACAACGAGGGGGGAGACGCACAATAGGTGTGCAAGGATGGCCGGCTGAGACGAGAGTGAGAGAGGTGCGTGGCCCATTGCAGACCGGTGCAGAGCGCCAGAAGCGGCCTGAAGCAGACGCGACCAACCTCCCTGGAGTGGCAGAGCATTGTGCGGTGCCTTACTGAGGATCGTAATTAACAGGTCATAGAGAATATCCCCCCATATTGTGTGTGCTGGATATCGCACGTTGCTGCGGTTTCCTGGAGTTATCAGCCTGCTGCTATAGTATTCTGCAGGGCATTGGGAGAGGCTCAAGTGACCACGAGAAATTGCCATATCGTGGTGGAAAGGGCAGCTGGCATTTATGGTGTGCGGTGTCAGCAGATAAAAGAATTGGGCAAGCAACTGAACCAGTGAGGTAAAAGCTGCTGAGAAGCACTGGACAGAGGAAGCTGAAGCAACAACAGTGCAGGAAGGATCGGCTGCTGAAGACGAGGGGCAACGCATGGCAGCTTGAACTGGCCCTCGCACTTAACCCCAGACTGGTGGTGGCGCACTGATCATTCCTGGCATATACGCAGAAGGTGTCATAAATTTTTTTGCAATATGGGGAAGCCTGACACTCGGCAGCTGAAACTGAATTTCGATGCGGCAAAGAAGGGAAGCAAGTCTACTGCTGACGACCAGGAGCAGGACATGGCTGAGCGCGCTGGAGGAGGGGCCACTTCGCAGGCCTCCGATATGGCCAATATTCTACAAGAGATGCGGCAAGGCTTTGCAACAGTGGTGGACAAGGTGGACCGGATGTCCTCTAGTGCCCATAAGCTAGATGGACACGAAGACCGCATTAAAGAGGCGGAACGACACATTTCTGAATCTGATGACGTCACTGCAACGCATACAGCGCAACTCACGAGAATGGATAAACTTCTACATGTCATAGCTGAAAAAATGAAGACTTGGAAGCGCGCAGTCGACGCAACAACATACGCGTCTGAGGCATACCAGAATCAACAAATACTGGCAGAAAGGAGGACTATATAGAGAAACTACTGCTGGAGTCCATAGGCAGAGATGTCTTTTCCTCACAGTTCATAGTGGAAAGGGCGCACAGAACCCTCGGACCTCGCCCGGTGCCGGGAAGCCCCCCCCCCCGACCTATAATTGCACTGCTACTAAATTATAGAGACCAAGATGTGTCCCTCAGGGCAGTGAGGAACAAGCAGAAGTTGACATATGATGGTAACACCTTTTCCATATACCCGGACTTCACACCCATAGTGCAGGAAGAGCGCCGCAAGTTCGTGGAAGTCAAGCGAAAGTTACGATCGGAGCAAATTGATTATGCGCTCCTTTATCCGGCAAAACTCAGAGTGACGCACCAAGGAAAGCAGCGATTCTTCCCGTCACTCCAGCAGGTAGAAGACTTCCTCCAAACGTTGAAACATGCGAACCGAAGTGGACTGCGACCGGAAGCTTTGCAGCGGAATGGTGACATGAATGAAAATGAGGACTTGGAATGACTGTATCCAGTGAAGTGATTTGCACATGCTCAAGAGAACTATTACGGACTGGTAGGCTGGGCCAGACAATCTAACTAATGCGAGGTGAGATCTTTCCAGTGTGGCTCAATTGCTTACATGTTATTGTGGTTCCAGGCCCGTTCGCCCCCCCTCATGACAGGGCCGGTAGCGCCTTCAGAGGGGTACTTAAAGGGAGCGAGGAGACTGCATAGCTATCTAGAAGGTCCCCCAACAGGTATACCACCATGGAAGTACATGTTTTGGAATGTAAAGGAGAGGTAATGGGGGGGGGGGTTCCAACTGGTAGGCAGGGGGGGAGGGTGGACACAGTATTCTGGCAAGATTGGGTTGCTTCAGTGGGTGGGGGTAGGGAGTTCGCAATTCCTGTTGTTTAGAGGCAAGTCTGTGGGGGTTCTGATTGGGGGGGTTATTTGGTACAGACGGTTCTCAATATGCATAACTACGGTTTTGTTTTTTTCTTCTTCTTTATGGTCGTACACAATGGTCAATGTTATTCTGAAATTTCTTTGTTGTACAGGAGCTACAGGTGTTGGTCAGTTGTGGGTCGTGGATCTGACACAGGGGCGCTACTCTCCGATTGAGCACTGGAGGGATATAAAATGCCTAACTCATGTCCTCCATTGACAACACTACACCGAACATCATTACATGGAATGTACGGGGGCTGGGAGATCCGCATACGAGACGCCAAATACTATCCTATCTTGACCGGCACCAGGTAAATGTAGTAATGCTCCAGGAAACACACATAGACCCGAGACATAACCACACATTTGCCAGTAAATGGGTAGCACATAGGATCTTCTCTTCCTTCTCTTCATATGTGAGAGGTGTGACAATTCTGGTTAAAAAGGGCACGCCATTCACGCTGGCCGGAGCCACGTGGGATGCCCAGGGGAGATACTTCCTGGCCTGGGGGAGGTTGGGGTGGGACTTCGTTACCCTGGCCTGCTGCTATGGTCCAAATGTAGACGACCCGCATTTCTTTACGGAATTATGGGCAAAGATTGTAGACATTGGATCCAACCATATCGTATGGGATGGGGACTTTAACATTGCGCGTAGTCCGGACATTGATAGATCTCATTCTGCCCCCCATCATTACACAAAGGCCTGCGCCGTGCTCCATTCCACACTCACGACCACAACCTGATAGATGCATGGAGACACTTACACCCTAACGACCTAGAAGGCACCCACTTTACTGCACAGGCAGTGACATGGGCGCAGCTAGACTACATATTCCTGAGCATAGGGCTATGTCCGGCGATGCTACGGGCGCAATACCTAGCCAGGACCTACTCAGACACTGCACCGGTCCGGCTTACACTGTCCTCCACAGATTATGGTCCCCCAAGAAATAGCTGGAGACTGCAACCTACTATTTAACTAGACCCTGTGTTCCAGGAAGAGCTCAGAGAGGAGATTAAAGACTTTTTCTACGTAATTAGGATTCGGTCGACAGTGTAGAAATTATCTGGGAAGCATTCAAAGTAACGCTACAAGGCTTTTGCATAGCGAAAGGAGCTGGGGTACTTAATGATATTATGAATACGCTACATACGCTTGAGACCGAAATTAAATCATTGGAGGGTAGTTTGGCTATAAGACCAGATAGCATAACACAATCGCAGTTTAGAACAAAACTCACAGCCTATATGGATGAAGCTCGTAGAGAGGCGAAATTTCGGGGGAAGTACTGGACGGCCCGCCGCTATGGCGAGAGGCCGGGGAAGGCGATAGCAGAGACGATGAGGCGGTCATGAGGTTCTAATGTAATCCTGGAATTGGAAGGGTTGGAAGGCATTATGTACAGGGACACTGCGTACATACTCAACGTCTTCACTGAGCACTACACAACGTTATATACAACCACGAGGACGGAGAAACTGAACCTAGACGAATACTTGGGCGATATATCGCTGGGATGGCTGAGTGATGTACAGCGGAGCTTTCTGTGTGCCTGTTTGAGCTTGATGAGGTCAGGGAAGCCATCATGCATATGCAGTCGGGTAAGGCTACAGGATCTGACGGTATCCCTGTCTAGTTTTATAAAACTTATGTTGACATGATGGCTCCCATACTGCGTGAGGTGTATGAGGATGCATTGGAGGTGGGGCATCTCCCTCCCTCCATGAGGGAGGCAGTAATCATCTCCCTTTTAAAACCAGGGAAGGCACCGCAACACGGTGATTCGTATAGGCCCCTGTCACTGCTCAATTGTGATGTTAAAATATTAGCTAAGCTCATAGCTAACCGTCTTAGTCTACTTAAGGAACATTTAATACTGCCTGACCAGTCGTGCTTCGTGCTCGGGCGTGCAACATCCCATAACTTGCAGACCCTATTCACAATCTTGA
The DNA here is from genome assembly GCF_964263255.1 of Lissotriton vulgaris. Classification (NCBI taxonomy): domain Eukaryota; kingdom Metazoa; phylum Chordata; class Amphibia; order Caudata; family Salamandridae; genus Lissotriton; species Lissotriton vulgaris. The sequence goes on along the minus strand of NC_141691.1, from coordinate 159,708,220 downwards.
ATAACGTATCCTCAGAATTGCCTTTGGCGGCGGTTTTCCTAGATGCCAAAAAGGCCTTTGATTACATTGAGTGGGACTATGTGTTTGGTGTAATGTCCCTTATGGGATTTCCCCCCCCCCCCCTTTTTTCTCACTTGGATACGATTGTTGTATTGTTCACCTATAGCCAGAGTGGTGATTAATGGTAAAACTTCGGAGGATTTTTCGATAACTAGAGGTACGAGGTAAGGTTGCCCTTTATCGCCCCTGTTGTTCGCGATTGCCGTGGAACCGCTGGCGGCTGAATTGCGCCAGCAACACCGTGACAGAGCACTGCAATGTAACATGAGACAGATATTAGTTTCCCTCTACGCGGACGACATCACACTTTATATATGAGACCCTCAACAGAATTTGAATATTATCCTTCGAGAATTTATAGTCTTTGGGAGGCTCTCGGGGGTCCATATAAACTGGGGTAAGTCTTGCATCTTTCCCCTTACAGATGCAACAAGTCGCTTTCCCTTGGATTATCCGATGGCGTGGTGCGAGGATGAACTGAAATATTTAGGCATCCGCGTGACGAGAGATAGAGACGAATTGATGCGTCTTAATTACGGAACCACTATGGTGCGAATTGCAGATAATATATCAAGATGGATCACCCTCCCTCTCTCCATGGTGGGACGTGTGTCTTTGATTAAGATGGTTATATTACCACAACTACTTTATCTGTTTCTTAATATACCCTTTCACCCGGGGACCTTCTTTTTTAAACAACTACGATCGGAACTGACACGATTAGTGTGGGGGGGGGTAAAACCGCAAGATTACAGTGGAATATATTAAGGCCATATTCTCAAGGAGGGTTTGGTGTACCTAACTTTGAATTGTATTATTACAGCGCACAGGCGCATTACACCCATTTTTGGGTACATCAGCCATGTTATATGCCTCTGTGGCGGCGGAGCATTGGCTCGCTCTTCCTAACCCTATTGAAGGGGCTGTTTACACTCCGGTCCCCACGCGAGATAAGGCGCCTACCACAGTGAGTTGCACAGTGGCTGCCTGGGCGCATGTGAGTAAGATTTTGGATGCGCCTATGCTTTACTCGCCACTGTTACCACTGGTGTATCATCCCGCCATGCCTCTTCTTCAGGAGGCACTCTTCCACAAGTTTAAAGATCGAACTTGGATACAAAATTGGGAAGACATGTATCACGAGGGGAAATTCCGCACAGTAGCGCATATATTTCAGAATATAACACAAACGCCACTAGATACCTTCCTGTACATTCGCCTACGGCTGGGAATTCGCTCTATTACTCCTGATTTCCCTTCAGAACCACCGACTTTTACACCACTCCAATTGACACTTCAGAGCTAGAAGGCCAAACAACTGGTGACTATACTACACAAAGCAGTACATACACAAAAGATGGAGCAAGCTGCAAGAGCGAGGGAAAAATGGGACCACGAACTAGGTACAGCTCTGACGGACAAACAGTGGGAATTCTGTTCACTACAGACTGAAAGAATCTCAGCTAGCAGTAGGCTTCGGATTATCCACTATAAATTCCTACATAGACTGTACTATACCCCGGCCCGAATGTATAGATACAAACTAAGGGATACTGATACATGTGATAGATGTTGTGCGGCAGACGCTGACTTCCTGCACCTGGCATGGGGCTGTCTGGAGGTGCATGAGTATTGGACTCAGATTTTTCAGGCATTGTCCACTATGATAAATGCCCAGACTGACATGTCACCACTGATGTCTTTGTTGGGGTACGTAGAGCGGCTAGGGGCAGAACATCGTAGGTTTGTTGCCCTGGCTTTGCTCCTAGCTAAGAGGAGAGTGGTGTGCCACTGGGGGAGAGGTAGGGCACCCAACTTTAAGGTGTGGCTTAATGATTTATTATATTGTCAGGAGCAGCTGGCGATCTATGCGGAACTGCTACCAGCTGCATCCAGGCCCAGTGATATTTGGGCACCACTGCAATGTTATCTACTGTCACACTCTCGAAACAGTCCTCCTGTAGAGGAGTGAGCCTATTGGAGAGCAAGACTGTTACGCACAAATGTGGACTATCAAGACTTGGACATACCTTCTGATGTTCTATTGTACAGGCTTGGCCTGAGAAGATGATTCAGAGCTACAGGCCTGGCTGGTTAGTGCCCCCCTGGGTTGTGATGAGGGTGCCCTTTTCCCCTTCTGTAGGAGAGTAGGGTCTGCAATCCCATGATCACCCAGATTTTTTGCTTTTGTTTCACTGGTTTACGACTTTCTCTGGCTGTGGGCCTGCCAATCAGACCCACAGCCTGGCTGTTCTCTCTCTAAATTACGATATGTGCCCTAGGTGCATTTACCAATTGGTACTGGGCCACCTTATCAGACCCTGTAACCCAGGGCATAGGTGTACCCAGGGCCGCCAGGGGCTGCAGCATGTATTATGCCACCCCTGGCTGGCCTCCTAAATCTGACACAACTGGCTGCATGACAGCTGGGGCAAAGTCGTGTAATCACCCTTTGCTTTAGATATAGTAGCCCTATATCTAACCCTCCAATGGACGCCCGAGTTCCTATCAGTCACTCCTATGGCAGGCCTTGACAATCCTGAAGGCAGAGTGCATGGGCTCGTGTGAACTAAGCTCTGGCCCGAGCCGAGCCCGGTTGCAGCTTGCGGAATCAAGACCCAATGGCTGTTCCATGATAACGCGTACCATATCGGTAACTTCGGTGTCGCGTTATCAAGACATGTCGAGTAAGGTGTCATACGAATCGGGATGCTGCCCTCTCACCAACTCTGGCGACGAGGTTAGCATTCCGCCCTTCTAGAGGGACACGACATGTACGTAACTGTGAACCCCGGTTAAAGTTAACTGAAGCCTCAGCTCCACAAAATGGATGCTGCCACCACAGACACGAGTCTGACCTCCTGCTGCTGGGAGTCCTTCCAGCGAGGAGCGCTTGGACAAAGGGTTTCCTGTCGAGGGCGGTGTTCGCACCGTCCCAGACAGGGTTTGTGTATTCTGGGTAGGTAGGGCTTTGGCGAGAAGGTGACTGCGGAGTGGCACCCCGGTGCTCACTACGCATCTGCCGGTTAGAACCAGTTCCAGGGGCGACAGCCCTGGCCTGGGGAAAGCCCGGCAGGGGGAGAGGGGTGTAACTACCCCCCTTCCTGGTCCCACCCTTAGGGCAGGACCTAGTCATGTACCCACCCCTTTCTTTAGGATAAAGGCCGGAGCGGGGACCCTTCCAAATTAGATCATCTTTGAATCAAGAACTACTTTCTACGAAAGGACCTTCAAGACTCTTCTCAAGATTTCTCCCTTGTGGCTAAGGAGTAGTCACCCTGCATCAGCGGGCACCATCTAAGAACTCTGCGGTTTGCTGTAAGTCCTTCCTCAAGGAATCCGACGGCCCAGCTCGACGAGAACCGGCTTCCCTGGCACCTCTGACCTCTACCCACGTCATCAGCTCAGCTGTGATCTGTGGGTGCGACGAGACCTCGAGGGACCGGCCATCATCAGAACCTGCACGCTCTTAAAAACCAGCACGACCATCGAGGTAACTCTCTGGTGAGTGCTCTGGGGTCCGAGAAGCCCCGACCCTGAGCCGCTCCAGCACCGAAGTGCAGTCTCCCAGCATCTCCACGATCTGCGTGGGGCCCTTCTGCTCGCTGCTCAGCACGTTGTCTGGTCACTAGCCGCTGGCTCGTGTCCTTCTGTGACGACATCCGAGAATCAACACTGCCGGTCTGGTTGCTCCAGACTGGCCCTTGCTTCCATCTTTTCGAGAAGCACCCCGGACCCTCCTGGTCCACTCAAGACGCCGACAGCGACATCCGTCGTGGGACAGCTCGCACCTCCACCGTGGTCGCCGACAACGCCTCCTGGTCCGAGAGACTGCAGAGCCTAGCGTCGCCCACTCACCTGGTCGAGGTGACGGCCAACCGGTGCCTTCCTGGTACCCTCTGACTACTGGCTAGTAGTACGAACTTGGTCCCCTCTGCTTTCAGGTTTCATCAATCTCCGATCCAGGCTTGGATCTCTACGAACTATTCAGCACTGGTCGCCGGCCAGCAACTCCTTTTCTTCCGGCTCCTGGCTCGTCAGCGAAGACCCCGACGCCTGTAAGACTTGTGCAGCCGCAGCCCTCGTGGCTAGGTAACTCGGCACTTCGGTGCCTGCATAGCCTCCTTACTCTAGGGTCCCGAGTCCCTCGCTTCCGACTTGCCTTAACCTTTCCGTGTCCCCGGACACTTGTTTTAAACTGTGCACTTGAAGTATTTACTAAAGAGATTTGGTTTGTGCTTAGTACCCTGTCCTCATAAAGAGTACAGGGCTGTTGTGATTCTTAATAAATATACTGTTTATTTTCATAACACTTGTGTGGTGTCCTTTCACTGGGTGTTCAAGGGGTACATGTGTGGTAAACAGCTGGCTTAACACGCCCTCTCGAGTCTTTAGCCTTAGACTGCTCGTATCCACGCTACTAGGATAGCTGGTCTATAGGTTGACTTACAACCAAACACCATAAGGGTCGTTGGAACGATACATAGCGGTCGCTAGAATAGCGAACGTTGCATATCGGGCCAACTTCTCACATTGGTGAGCAGCGGTTGGGATTTGAGCTTGCTGTTGTTTTACCACACGTATCCTAAGAATATCTTGTTGAAAGATCGCACAAGTACTGTTAGTACATATAACTAAAGCTTAGAATACTCTGAGTTCTACTGAACCAGCTGTTGTAGCTCCTCAAGGCTTAGCACACCTTGGCTACAGCTCTTAGCAAGGGAAAAGTAGGTAAACACATAGTGTAGGTAGGTGCATCACTTACACCACACTAGAACCAGTATGTCGGACAAAGGTGGAAACTCTGAGTCTCCCCTTGTGTCAGTTGACCCTCCACAGGTCATCCCGTCAAGATATACTGCGCTTAACTTCCATGAGTTACGACAAGTATGTACCTCTAGGAAGATTAAGCAAGGGGCTAACCCCACCACCTCCTTTCTGATTGGTCTCCTAGAGACTTATGATGCCAGAAAGGCTGAGAAGCTTCTTAGCCCTTCTAATCCAGAAGGAGGCATGCCTCCCCTCGAGGGAACCCGGGACGATCCTGACCTCATTCACCTCGCAACTGAGAACGAAGATGACGAGGAGGATGAGGATGAGGATCTCTCTGGGGACGAGGCAGATAAGGGACAGGTAGAAGTCGTCTGACTGACACGGTCCAACTTAAGCAGACATGATAGTGGTACTGGGGGACCCCCGGCGCTACTGTCAGGTGCGCTTAACATTGGGAATGGACGAGTTAGGTCTCTATCAAGAGGCTCTAGCAGATCCCTTCGAACCAATGGCTCTCGCAACTCTTCTCAAAGAGGGATGACATCCCCTCAGAGGAGAGTGTACGAAGCTAAGGAAAGGGCAGCTAATCTGAGGATCGAAAGGGAAGAACTTGCCCTGGCCAAAGAAAAGCTTGCTTTTGCTAGAGAGCAACAGTTAAGTGGGGCAGTCCCCACTGGTGGCAGCAATGTACCTAGTAATAGGGAAAAGAGTTTCGATACGAAACACCTTGGGAAGATAGTGCCCCCCTTTAAACAAGGGGACGACATCCACAAATGGATTACTGCTTTGGAGAGGGCCTGCACTGTGCAAGGTGTTCCCCAGAGTCAGTGGGCAGCTATCTTGTGGCTCTCCTTTGAAGGTAAAGGAAGAGACAAGCTCCTCACCACAAGGGTAGAGGACGCTAACAATTACCAAGTCTTGAAGAATACACTCGTTGAAGGGTTCGGCCTAACCACTGAGCAGTACAGGGTGCTGTTCAGGGATACCCAGAAAACGCAGGCTCAAGACTGGTCTGATTTTGTCGATTGTGCCACTAAGGCTTTTGAGGGCTGGTTGCTGGGCAGTAAGGTTACTGATTACAAAGGATTGTACAATTTGATGATGAGAGAACAAATTTTAAACAATTGTCAGAACCAGTTGTTGCATCAGCATCTTGTCGACTCGGATCTGACCTCTCCTCAAGAATTGGGGCAGAAGGCAGACAAATGGGTTCGTACGAGAGTTAAACAGAACCAGGGCCAGAATCAAGGTGGTCAGAAGAAAGCAGACCAGAAGGGTAAAGATTCTAAAGGGGAACAAAATGACCAGAAGTCTTCGACAGGTCCCCAACAACCCAAAGAGGGTGGGGGTCAGGCTCCCCAAAAGAAGAAAGAAGGCCAATCCAAACGATGGTGCCAGTACTGTAAAAGTAAATCTCACTGGTTTAGTGAGTGCACCAAGAAAGGAGGAGGGCAGACTCCTGCCACTGCAGCCCCTAAGGCACCTGTGCCCCCTAGTACAGACAGCAGTGGTAGTGCGCCTCCCAAGGGTTTAGTAGGGTTAACCCTGGGTTCTGAGGGGCGTGACAACCTAGTTGGCACGATCACTCAGGCTGTCCTTGTCAGTACAGGGGACGTGGACGTGTCCCCTGACGTAAGCCCCAATACCTTGGGCAAATACAGACAGACGCCTTTCATAAATGGAAAGATGGCTCAGGCCTATAGGGACACTTGTGCCAGCGTCACCATGGTGACGCCTAACTTTGTGGACCCTGGACAGATCATGCCAGGTACAGAATTCCTGGTGACCAATGCAAGCAATGACACTACCAATCACAGTATGGCAATTGTAGCTTTCTCCTGGGGAGGGGTAACTGGCCAAAAGAAGGTTGTAGTTAGTCCAGACCTCCCAGTGGATTGTTTGTTGGGCAATGATTTGGAGTCGTCACAATGGTCAGAAGTGGAGCACCGGACTCACATGGAAATGTTAGGTTTGCCAGCACATGTGTTCGCTGTGACTAGGTCACAGGTCAGGAGATGCCCCACTGAACAGGTGCTGGATCCTGGGACAACGGACCAGACACCTCCCAAGAAAAAGAGCAGTAGGGTTAAGGCTGCGCCTTCCCCCTTGCCCCAGGTCGAGGATCAAGTCTCAGAGGAGGCTGACCTACAGGAATTGAGGGAAACTGAGCCGAGAGAGTTCGAACTTGATCAAGTTGAATTCTTGGGCTCAGGGGGACCCTCAAGGGAAGATCTGGGGAAGGACCAGTTAGACTGCCCTTCTCTTGAACCCCTCAGACAGCAGGCTGCTGCTGAGGCTGCTGGGAACGCCACAGGTACCCACAAGGTATACTGGGAAGATGGACTCCTGTACACTGAGTCAAGAGACCCCAAGCCTGGCATGACCAGGAGGCTGGTCGTCCCCTTGTCTCAGCGTGGTTTCCTACTTACCTTGGCCCACGAGATTCCCTTAGCAGGTCACTTAGGCCAGACGAAAACGTGGGACAGGCTTGTCTCGCACTTTCACTGGCCTCACATGAACGAAGATACCAAGGAGTTTTGCCGCTCCTGTGTCACTTGCCAAGCCAGTGGTAAGTCAGGTGGCACGACAAAGGCCCCCCTTATACCAATGCCTGTGGTGGGGGTGCCCTTTGAACGGGTGGGGATCGACATCGTCGGTCCCATGGAAACACCGACAGCATCAGGGCACAAGTTTATACTGGTGGTAGTGGATCATGCCACCAGGTATCCTGAAGCCATTCCCCTTAGGACCACTACAGCACCTGTTGTGGCAAGAGCCCTAGTTGGAGTGTTCTCCAGAGTGGGCTTCCCTAAGGAGGTCGTCTCCGACAGAGGTGCAAACTTTATGTCGAGCTACTTAACTGCTATGTGGAAGGAATGTGGTGTCAACTACAAGTTCACTACACCCTATCATCCACAATGCAATGGGCTTGTTGAGAGATTCAACAGGACCCTAAAAGGGATGATTCATGGACTACCGGAAAAGCTTCGGCGAAGATGGGACGTCCTGATCCCCTGCCTCTTGTTCGCCTACAGAGAAGTCCCACAGAAGGGGGTTGGCTACAGCCCTTTTGAACTTTTGTACGGACATCCTGTAAGAGGACCCCTGTGTTTGGTGAAGGAAGGATGGGAGAGACCTCTCAAAAAGCCTGCAACCAACATAGTGGACTATGTGCTCGGTCTCCGCTCGCGGATGGCTGAATACATGGAGAAGGCATCCGAAAACCTTAAGGCCAGCCAAGAACTCCAAAAATCTTGGCATGGCCAAAAGGCTGTCTTGACTGTTTACCAGCCCGGACAGAAGGTGTGGGTGTTGGAGCCAGTGGCCCCAGCAGCACTCAAGGACAAATGGTCCGGGCCCCACACCATCCTGGAGAAAAAGGGAGAGGTCACCTACCTGGTCGACCTGGGAACTCCCCGGAGCCCCCACAGGGTGCTTCATGTCAACAGGCTAAAAGCATATGTCGACAGGAAGGACATGAGTTTGCTCATGGCCCTAGATGAGGGACAGGAAGAGGAGAGTGACCCTCTCCCCGACCTGCTCTCTCAGAATCCTGACGATGGCTCGGTAGATGGTGTTGTCTTTTGTGGCAGCCTCTCCGAACATCAACAGAGCGACTGTAAACAGGTTCTTCAGTCGTTCCGACATCTGTTCTCTCTGACACCCAGTCAGACCGATTGGTGCACTCATGAGGTCGACACTGGTGACAGCTTGCCCGTAAAGAGTAAAATCTACAGGCAGCCTGATCACGTTAGAGACTGCATCAAAAGTGAAGTGCAGAAAATGTTGGAGCTGGGAGTCATTGAACCCTCGGATAGCCCTTGGGCTAGTCCCGTAGTTCTAGTGCCGAAACCTCACACCCAGGGTGGTAAGAGAGAGATGAGGTTCTGCGTAGACTACAGGGGTCTCAATGCAGTCACTAAGACTGACGCCCACCCAATACCAAGGGCAGACGAGCTTATTGATAGGCTGGCCTCGGCCAACTACTTAAGTACGTTTGACCTGACAGCTGGGTATTGGCAAATCAGGTTAGCTGAGGACGCCAAGCCTAAAACCGCATTTTCAACCCCTGGTGGGCATTATCAGTTCGTGGTGATGCCCTTTGGTCTGAAAAATGCACCTGCCACCTTCCAACGGTTGGTGAATCACGTCCTTACTGGGCTGGATGACTTCTGTGCGGCGTATCTTGACGATATTGCTGTCTTTAGCTCCACCTGGGAGGATCACCTGGTCCACCTGCGGAAGACATTGGAGGCGCTGCAAGCAGCAGGCCTCACTATCAAGGCCACCAAGTGCCAGATAGGGCAGACACAGGTTGTATACCTGGGCCACCTTGTAGGTGGAGGTCAGGTTCAGCCACTGGAGAGCAAGATACAGTCAATCAGGGACTGGGCTCCTCCAACCACCCAGACTCAGGTTCGAGCTTTCTTGGGCCTGACTGGTTACTACAGGAAGTTTGTCAGGAACTATGGTTCCATCGTGACACCATTAAATGAACTGACAAGTAAGAAAATGCCAAAAAAGGTTCAGTGGACAGTGAGCTGTCAAAAAGCATTCGATGACCTAAAGCAGGCCATGTGCACGGCGCCTATCCTCAAGAGTCCGGACTACTCCAAACCATTCATTGTCCAAACAGATGCTTCTGAGTTGGGTGTGGGAGCTGTTCTTTCTCAACTGAATTTTGATGGTCAAGACCAGCCCATTGCTTTTATAAGCAGACGGCTGACCCCTAGAGAGAAAAATTGGTCAGCTATTGAGAGGGAGGCCTTTGCTGTGGTTTGGGCCCTGAAGAAGCTGAGGCCATACTTGTTTGGCACTCACTTCAAGATTCAGACCGACCATAAGCCCCTCTTGTGGCTAAATCAGATGAAGGGTGAACACCCCAAACTGCTTAGGTGGTCCATTTCCCTACAGGGGATGGACTTCACAGTGGAACACAGACCTGGTACTGATCATGGCAATGCCGATGGGCTCTCCAGATATTTCCACTTAGAACAAGAAGACTCACCTGGTCAAGGTTAGCTAGTTGTTCCGACGTTTGGGGGGGGGTCATGTAGGAGAGTAGGGTCTGCAATCCCATGATCACCCAGATTTTTTGCTTTTGTTTCACTGGTTTACGACTTTCTCTGGCTGTGGGCCTGCCAATCAGACCCACAGCCTGGCTGTTCTCTCTCTAAATTACGATATGTGCCCTAGGTGCATTTACCAATTGGTACTGGGCCACCTTATCAGACCCTGTAACCCAGGGCATAGGTGTACCCAGGGCCGCCAGGGGCTGCAGCATGTATTATGCCACCCCTGGCTGGCCTCCTAAATCTGACACAACTGGCTGCATGACAGCTGGGGCAAAGTCGTGTAATCACCCTTTGCTTTAGATATAGTAGCCCTATATCTAACCCTCCAATGGACGCCCGAGTTCCTATCAGTCACTCCTATGGCAGGCCTTGACAATCCTGAAGGCAGAGTGCATGGGCTCGTGTGAACTAAGCTCTGGCCCGAGCCGAGCCCGGTTGCAGCTTGCGGAATCAAGACCCAATGGCTGTTCCATGATAACGCGTACCATATCTGTAACTTCGGTGTCGCGTTATCAAGACATGTCGAGTAAGGTGTCATACGAATCGGGATGCTGCCCTCTCACCAACTCTGGCGACGAGGTTAGCATTCCGCCCTTCTAGAGGGACACGACATGTACGTAACTGTGAACCCCGGTTAAAGTTAACTGAAGCCTCAGCTCCACAAAATGGATGCTGCCACCACAGACACGAGTCTGACCTCCTGCTGCTGGGAGTCCTTCCAGCGAGGAGCGCTTGGACAAAGGGTTTCCTGTCGAGGGCGGTGTTCGCACCGTCCCAGACAGGGTTTGTGTATTCTGGGTAGGTAGGGCTTTGGCGAGAAGGTGACTGCGGAGTGGCACCCCGGTGCTCACTACGCATCTGCCGGTTAGAACCAGTTCCAGGGGCGACAGCCCTGGCCTGGGGAAAGCCCGGCAGGGGGAGAGGGGTGTAACTACCCCCCTTCCTGGTCCCACCCTTAGGGCAGGACCTAGTCATGTACCCACCCCTTTCTTTAGGATAAAGGCCGGAGCGGGGACCCTTCCAAATTAGATCATCTTTGAATCAAGAACTACTTTCTACGAAAGGACCTTCAAGACTCTTCTCAAGATTTCTCCCTTGTGGCTAAGGAGTAGTCACCCTGCATCAGCGGGCACCATCTAAGAACTCTGCGGTTTGCTGTAAGTCCTTCCTCAAGGAATCCGACGGCCCAGCTCGACGAGAACCGGCTTCCCTGGCACCTCTGACCTCTACCCACGTCATCAGCTCAGCTGTGATCTGTGGGTGCGACGAGACCTCGAGGGACCGGCCATCATCAGAACCTGCACGCTCTTAAAAACCAGCACGACCATCGAGGTAACTCTCTGGTGAGTGCTCTGGGGTCCGAGAAGCCCCGACCCTGAGCCGCTCCAGCACCGAAGTGCAGTCTCCCAGCATCTCCACGATCTGCGTGGGGCCCTTCTGCTCGCTGCTCAGCACGTTGTCTGGTCACTAGCCGCTGGCTCGTGTCCTTCTGTGACGACATCCGAGAATCAACACTGCCGGTCTGGTTGCTCCAGACTGGCCCTTGCTTCCATCTTTTCGAGAAGCACCCCGGACCCTCCTGGTCCACTCAAGACGCCGACAGCGACATCCGTCGTGGGACAGCTCGCACCTCCACCGTGGTCGCCGACAACGCCTCCTGGTCCGAGAGACTGCAGAGCCTAGCGTCGCCCACTCACCTGGTCGAGGTGACGGCCAACCGGTGCCTTCCTGGTACCCTCTGACTACTGGCTAGTAGTACGAACTTGGTCCCCTCTGCTTTCAGGTTTCATCAATCTCCGATCCAGGCTTGGATCTCTACGAACTATTCAGCACTGGTCGCCGGCCAGCAACTCCTTTTCTTCCGGCTCCTGGCTCGTCAGCGAAGACCCCGACGCCTGTAAGACTTGTGCAGCCGCAGCCCTCGTGGCTAGGTAACTCGGCACTTCGGTGCCTGCATAGCCTCCTTACTCTAGGGTCCCGAGTCCCTCGCTTCCGACTTGCCTTAACCTTTCCGTGTCCCCGGACACTTGTTTTAAACTGTGCACTTGAAGTATTTACTAAAGAGATTTGGTTTGTGCTTAGTACCCTGTCCTCATAAAGAGTACAGGGCTGTTGTGATTCTTAATAAATATACTGTTTATTTTCATAACACTTGTGTGGTGTCCTTTCACTGGGTGTTCAAGGGGTACATGTGTGGTAAACAGCTGGCTTAACACGCCCTCTCGAGTCTTTAGCCTTAGACTGCTCGTATCCACGCTACTAGGATAGCTGGTCTATAGGTTGACTTACAACCAAACACCATAAGGGTCGTTGGAACGATACATAGCGGTCGCTAGAATAGCGAACGTTGCATATCGGGCCAACTTCTCACACCTTCTATCTTTATTTTTTTATATGACCAGTTTTTTTTTCTGGGTTTTTACTTTTTATTTCTTTCGTATTGGGTATGTGCTGTAACTGAACTGCTTGGCCTGTTATAATGGCGCTGCCACTGTAAAGAGAAATACTCAATTTGCAGACGACAATTGATTGTATTGGTATAGAACATTAAGAGGATTGTATGTGTATGACTACATCTGTACCATGTTTGTGGTTGTTTTTCAAAAAATCAATAAAAAGAGATTTAAAAAAAGGGTATTCTGCCAAATCAGGAATGGTAGGGGCATATAATTCTTTAGACTTAGCCAATCCAAAGAAAGTAGTTTGAGAAATAGTCGAGTTCAAAAACAACATATGGTTCTGGATGAGACATGCACGATGCAAAACTTCAGTGCCCTGTTGCTGGGGGGTATTTTTTCCAAAGCTAAATCTAAATTCCAGATTGTCCATTGGGGAGATCTTCATCATAATGGTACGTTTAAATATATGCTACGACTTTTTCAAAAAGCGCAACTGACACCCATGGATATTTTCTTATACATACGATTACGAGAAGGGCTTAAAGACTGCACACCCTCATTTCCCAAAGAACCCCCCACAGTTGCACCACTGCAACATTTGCTACGTTAACCCAAGGCCTCGCACACAGTATCATCCCTCTAACACAGCCTATAGACGGACATTGAATACACTCCAAGCCCAGCCTGCGCCAAATAGAATGCGGAACTGGGAAGTGAGTATACAGATGCGCAGTGGGATTATTGTTGTAAGCAAACTGAGCTAATTTCCTCTAACAGTTGGCTACATATCACGCACTACAAATATTTACACCGTATATATTACACTCCTGCCAGACTGCAATGATATGGTCTGCGAGACAATGGATGCTGTGAACGATGTAAAGCTGATGGCGCTGACTTTTTACATCTTTCCTGGTTATGTGCGATGATTCACCAATATTGGCAATATTTGAGGCTCTAACACAGAGGACTGTATTGGTGTAGCGATTATGAGGACGAGGGGACTGCATTCCCGTTATGCTGAGAAAACGGGAAGGTTACATCAAACTACAACTACCAGAATGCCTTGGGGTAGGCTCGTGAGTATTAAGCCCCTCCCGTCCCTGAGTAAGGTGCTTGTCAATTATCCTGTGTATCAGAGAGGAATGGCGGATGGTGTTCCCCGCCGGATTCCAGCGTGAAGAAATCAAGCTTGTGGAGAAGAACTTCGTTATTTGGACTATTGGAGTACCGGAGAGTAATCTTGTAGAACTTTGGTATGTGAAGAAAAGGAGCGCGGGCTCGCCTCCTTTTGCTATTTGAACCTGTTTCTGAACTCTTGTTCGAGTTTCGCCAGACAGAATAGCCGCGGCGTTTGTTCGAGCGCAGAGACGCGTTGGGCAACACGTGAGTAAACAAAGGCGTTTTATGTTGTACGCGTCTGGGAGTCAGATGCGTTCAGTGTAAAAGCTGATAGTCTAGTGAGGGTAATTTTGTGGAAAAGGAAATCGGTGCGGATGTGCCGAAAGGGAATTCCTCTTTCCTTTTGTTTTTGGATGTGTACTTTTGAAGTAGAATTGAAGTAGCAAGACTGCCTACTCCTCACGAAAAAAAAAGGAAACCTTTGTGGCTAATTAAGTTCCGGGTTGTGTCGAAAACAACGCCAGGAGAAGTAGAATCGTTTTTGATTCTTCATGAAGCTCTGAAAGGTTCTACGGGGATCCCGGTAAGTTTGAGACATTTTTGAATCAGTGTAGGTTACACTTTTTGTGCAAGCCTGGGGTGTTTCAAGAAGACTCAGCAAAAACAGCGTTCATGATGTCCTACATGGGAGGCAATGCAGCAAGTTGGACTATACCGTTATTAGAGAGAAATGATCCTGTGTTGCACAGTTTTGAGGATTTCTGTTTGGAACTCCGAAGATTGTTCGATAGAAAACTTCATATGTTATCCTTGGATAGAGAATTGTTAACATTGCGGCAAGGGTCTCAAGACTTGTTATCATATATCACATCCTTTAATCGACTCGTGGTCGAAACAGAGTGGCCTACGGCAAAGAGGATATCTATATTCTACCAGGGACTCCGAGGGGAGCTTTAGGACGTGCTGGCACAAGTTGTGCAACTACCTACTTCCTGCGAAGAACTGATAGATCTGACAGTACAATTGGATCATCGCCTCCTGGAAAGAAGGGGAGATCGAAGTAGAGGTGATAGTCGTTTCTTCTATCCTCGTCCAAGGAGCACCATCGATGAACATCCTAAAATGCCTGAAGGGGTAGAGCCTATGCAGATAGGAGGCATACGGGGTCCCCTTTCGAGGGAAGAGAAGGAGAAGAGACGAAGACTAAAGCAATGTCTGTATTGTGGCAAAGGTGGTCATTTTATAAAGTCAAGTCAAGTCAAGTCAGAGAATTTATATAGCGCACTACATACCCAGAGGGTCTCAAGGCGCTTAAGGAGGGGTGGGGAATCACTTGTCAAATATCCACGTTTTAAGTTGCTTTCTGAATGCTAGGTGGTTCTGGGTAAGGCGAAGGTAGGTGGGAAGTGAGTTCCAGGTTTTAGCTGCCAGGTAGGAGAAGGATCTACCTCCCATGGTGGTCTTGTTGATGCGAGGTACAGTGGCAAGGGCTTGGTTGGAAGATCGAATCTGGCGGGAGGGGGCGTAGAAGGACAGTCGTGTGGTGAGGCATTCTGGTCCGATTTCGTATAGTGCTTTGTGTGCGTGGGTAAGGAGCCGGAAAGTGATCCTCTTATTGACGGGAAGCCAGTGGAGGTTTTTCTGGTGACCAGAGATATGTTCTTTACGCGGGATGTCTAATATGAGCCTGGCTGAGGCGTTTTGGATTCGTTGGAGTTTTTTCTGGAGTTTGGCGGTAGTCCCGGCGTAGAGGGTGTTTCCATAGTCCAGTCGGCTCGTGACCAGAGTGTGGGTGACCGTTTTCCTAGTTTCGGTGGGGATCCAACGGAATGTTTTTTTGAGCATGCGAAGAATGTTGAAGCAGGATGAGGAGACGGCGTTGACTTGTCTGTTCATTGAAAGTGAGGAATCCAGGATGACGCCTAGGTTCCGTGCGTGGTCTGTCGGGATGGGTGATTTTCCAAGGGCTTCTGGCCACCAAGAGTCGTCCCATGCGGAGGGGGAGGTACCTAAGATGAGGACTTCTGTTTTATCCGAGTTCAGTTTCAGACGGCTGTGTTTCATCCATTCGGCTACTTCTTTCATTCCTTCGTGTAGGTTCGTTTTGGCGATGCTAGGGTCGTTGGTGAGTGATAGGATCAGTTGAGTGTCATCCGCGTAGGAGATGATGCTGAGGTTGTGTTGGCGGGCGATGGCCGCGAGGGGGCTCATGTATACGTTGAAAAGGGTGGGGCTGAGTGAGGATCCTTGTGGTACGCCGCAGATGACTTCAGTGGCCACTGACTTGAATGGTGGAAGGCGGACTCTCTGGGTTCTTCCGGTGAGGAACGAGGTGATCCATTCCAGAACTTTTCCTTGGATTCCAACGTTTCTGAGGCGCTGTAGAAGGGTGCTATGGCAGACTGTGTCGAAGGCTGCGGAGAGGTCGAGGAGGATGAGGGCGACTGTGTCTCCATTGTCCAGTAGAGTTCGAATGTCGTCTGTTGCTGCGATGAGGGCGGTCTCAGTGCTGTGTTTTGCTCGGAAGCCGGACTGTGAGGAGTCGAGGGATTTGTTGGCTTCGAGGAAGGCGGCGAGCTGGTTGTTGACAGCTTTCTCTATGACTTTGGCCGGGAATGGAAGGAGCGAGATGGGGTGGTAATTTTTGAGTTCGGTGGGGTCCGCTGTGGGTTTTTTCAGAAGGGCGCTGAGTTCAGCGTGTTTCCAGCTTTCCGGGAAGGTGGCGGATTTGAAGGAGCAGTTGATGACGTCTCGGAGGTGCGGTGCTATGATGGAGTCTGCTTTGTTGAAGATGTGGTGAGGGCATGGGTCTGTGGGGGATCCTGAGTGGATGGAGTTCATCAGGCGGATGGTGTCCTCGGTGGAGATTGGGTTCCAGTCATTAAGGATGTTCGAGGGGGGTGGAGGTTCAGCAGATGGTTGGGTGGGTTGGTCTTCGGGTTGGTTGTCGAAGCTGTTGTGGATGTCTGCAATTTTGTTGTGGAAGAATGAGGCTAGGGAGTCGCAGAGTGCTTGAGAGGGGGTGATGTCGTTAGAGTTGGCCGAGGGATTGGTAAATTCCTTGACGATGTTGAAAAGTTCCTTGCTGTTGTGGGCGTTGTTATCAAGTCGTTCCTTGAAGGCGGTTTTCTTGGCTTTTCGGATCAGTTGGTGGTGTATGCGGGTGGCGTTTTTGAAGGCGTCCTTGGTGCTGGTGGTTGGGTCTTTTTTCCAGGCCTTCTCAAGGGAGCGGCATAGTTTCTTGGATTTCTTAAGATCATCGTTGAACCATGATGCCTTCTTGCTGCCAAGTTTGCTTTGTCGTTTTTTCAGTGGTGCTAGGATGTCGGCGCTGTTGGATAGCCATAGGGTGAGGTTAGTGGCGGCTTGTTCGGGGTTTGAGGTGTGGGCTGGGGGGTTTAGAAGAAGCGATGAGGAGATCTGGTCGGTGGTGATTTTGTTCCAGTTTCTTTGCAGAGTTGGTTGGGGGTGGTTGTTGGGTTTAGGCTTGTTGTAGGTAAAGTGAACGCAGCTGTGGTCAGTCCAGAGGAGAGCCGTAGTGTGGCTGAAGGAGACATGATTGCTGGAGGTGAAGATAGGGTCGAGAGTGTGACCTGCGATGTGGGTGGGGGAAGTGACCAGTTGTTTAAGTCCGAGGTTGGCGAGGTTGTCCAGAAGGGTGGTGGAGTTGCGGTCGTTGTTCTTTTCAAGGTGAAAGTTGAGGTCTCCCAGAAGGATGTAATCTTTGGAGGGGAGGACGTGTGGGGTGATGAAGTCCGTGATGTCCTCACTAAATTGTGCGCGGGGTCCTGGTGGCCTGTAAAGGAGGGTGCCTCTGAGTGTGGTCTTGGGGTCGATGTGGATCTGGAAGTGAAGGTGTTCAGAGTTAGCGAGATTGACGTCAGAGCTGGTTGAGATGTGGATGGATTTCTTATGGACGATAGCGATTCCTCCTCCTGTGTGGCCGGTACGGTCCTTGCGTATGATCTTATAATCTTCTGGGATGGCAATGGTGATGTCTGGGGCGGAGGAGGCGTTCATCCATGTTTCTGTAAGGAAGGCGACGTCCGGAGAGATGGTGTCTAGTAGATTCCATAGGTCAATGGCGTGCCTGTGGACCGATCGGGTGTTGAGCAAGATGCATTGTAGGTGGGTGGGGTCGGGAATCTGAGGTGTGATCGTAGCGGAGATGTTGACGGTGCCGATGAATCTGCAGGAGTAGCATGAGAAAGGTACATGGGTGTGTCCAGGAGCGGCTTGGACGCAGTTGGGGGGACGGCCGGGGTTAAAGGCTAGGAGGGTGGTGGCATCGTAGGTAATGCGGGAGGGCTGGGCATAGCGAGGGCCAGGGGGTCTGGTGCTGGGCGCGGTCCAGGCGCGGACGGGCGTAGACGGGCTTACCTTTGGCGCACCTTCGGCGCGAATGGGGTGCGAACGCTGCGCGTAAACGCTGCGCGCGGGAACCACTGTCATATATGGATAGTGGAGGGGGAGGGGCGAGGGTGGCTCAGCTGGGAGGCGGGGCGGGCTACAGACGACGACAACAACAAACAAAATGGAAGCGGAGGGGGGAGCACATCAAACGCGCAAACAGAGTGAAATCAGCAGAATTAACTAATAAAAGTGCAAGTAAAGCTAAGCGGCGATCAGGCAGACAGCAGGCAAAAATAGTAATGCAGTTATAGAATGCAATGCGGCACAACGCGCAAACAGGGTGAAATCAGCAAAATTAACTATTAAAAGTGCAAGTAAAGCTAAGCGGCGATCAGGCAGACAGCAGGCAAAAAATAATAATGCAGTTATCGAATGCAAAGCGCCACAACAATACCAAATGTCTCAGAGGGACACTGGGGAGCGACCACTCAGCCCGAGGGAGAGGAGCGAGTCACGGCGCCTTCAGGTAAGGGAGCGCTGTTTCTAGTAAGTGGGAGGGCGGCTCAGCTGGGAGGCGGGGCGGGCTACAGACGACGACAACAACAAACAAAATGGAGGCGGAGGGGGGAGCACAGCAAACGCGCAAACAGAGTGAAATCAGCAGAATTAACTAATAAAAGTGCAAGTAAAGCTAAGCGGCGATCAGGCAGACAGCAGGCAAAAATAGTAATGCTGGTGCCACCGGAAACTATATTGATCAAGAATACGCAATGAAAATCAGAATAGTATGCGAGAAAAAAGACAAACCAGAGCTGGTAAAAGCAGTAGATGGAACTGTTCTGTCATCTGGTCCTGTGTCGTATTATACTCGAGCGTTGTTGATGCAGACGAGTCGGAATCACCAAGAACTTATTCAATTCGACTTGATTGATGCACCACAATTTCGTCTCATATTAGGAATGCCATGGTTGACCCTTCACGATCCTCAAGTCAGTTGGGCGGCTTGCACAATTACTTTGTCATCTGAATTCTGCAAGGAGAATTGTAGACAGAACATGCCTAACCCTGAAGTGACTAATACTACCCTTTCAGTATGTCTAGCCACAGAATGTTCCAGTGGACGTTATTGTTGTGCTACCGCTCTTCCAGATGAATACCAGGAGTATAGTTCCTTGTTTGACAAACAAAAGGCTACCGATCTACCTCCACATCGTGTATACGATTGTCGAATCGAACTAATTCCAGGTGCTGATATTCCATGCAGTCGGGTATATGCCTTAACAGAAAAGGAGACAGTGTATTTGAGGAACTACCTTGATGAGAATCTGGCTACTGGGTTTATACGACACTCAACATCCCCTGCCTCATCTCCGATGTTTTTTATTCCGAAGAAGGATTGTGAGGAATTGAGGCCATGTATCGATTACAGAGCCATTAACAGAATGACAGTGAAGAATCGTTATCCTCTCCCACTTATACATGTACTCTTGGATCAATTGAAGGGAGCCCGATTCTTTACCAAACTCGATCTCAGAGGGGCATACCATTTGGTCAGAGTACAGAGAGGGGATGAGTGGAAGACCGCGTTCCGAACAAAATTTGGATTGTTCGAGTATCGAGTGATGCCATTCGGGCTCTGTAACGCCCCTGCCGCCTTCCAGTATTTTATGGATGAGGTGCTGCGAGGTTGTCTGGAGACATTCTGCATTGTATACATAGACGACATTTTAATCTATTCGTCTACTCTTCCTGAGCATGTGGAACATGTGAAGACTGTACTTCAAAAATTACAACATCATTCTTTGTATGCTAAACTTGAAAAATGTCTTTTTCATGTGACTGAAGTGTCATTCCTTGTTTATATCATCAATGCACAAGGATTCCAAATGTATTCAAGTAAAGTAGAGGCTATTATAGGATGGAGTACTCCTAAGAACGTCAAATCAGTACAGAGCTTCCTTGGTTTTGCCAACTACTACAGACGATTCATTAAAGACTTCTCCAAGATTATCCATCCTATTTCTAGCTTGTTGAGAAAGAATACTCCGTTTGTATGGAACAAGGAGGCTGATAGTTCATTTCAGTTCCTTAAAGAACAGTTCACACAGGCTCCGATCTTACGCCATCCAGATCCACAGATACCTTTTGTGCTGGAAACAGATGCCTCCCAATATGCAATAGGCGGAATCTTATCACAACGCCATCCTAAAACCGGTCAATTGCATCCTGTTGCCTATTTTTCGAAAAAACTCACTCCCTGCAAGATTAATTATACCATCTCGGATAAAGAACTTCTTGCAATAAAAAGGGCTTGTGAGGAATGGTGTAATTATTTACTGGGAGCCGTTCATACCGTCGAAATTTACACCGATCACAGGAACCTACTGTTCCTGAAAACTGCAAAGGCGCTTACTCCTCGTCGATTGAGGTGGACGCTGTTCTTTTCAGATTATGATTTCGTCATCAAATACAAACCAGGGCCTCAAAATGGTAAAGCAGATGCTCTTTCACGTATAGGCGAAACAGAGGAACTAAGTGCATTGAACGAAGAAGAACCTCCTCTGATCCTAAGAGAATCAGATAATCAGTCTCCTTTGATAGCCTTATTATCCACACAAGAATTCCTGGAAGATGCACGAGTTTCCCTTGCAGACACCGATTTACAGGAATGGGTACAGGAAGACCCTGAACATCGAACGGCAAAGGATGATCTTGCCTATCAGGGATCAGCTATCTATGTCCCCACAGAAGTCCTGCAGCGACAAGTGTTGAAATGGATACATGATTCCCCTTTGGGTGGTCATTTGGGGATCTATAAGACCATTGCTGGTGTGGAACATACTTTTTGGTGGCCTAAACTTAGGGAAGATGTGAGACACTATATTATGAACTGCGCTGTTTGCATTCAAGGGAAGGTTGTCCATGTTAAACCCATTGGACTCCTTAGACCTCTACCTATTCCTCCAAAACCCTGGCACACTTTGTCAATGGACTTTATTGTTGAAATGCCACCCTGTGAGGATAAGACTGTGATCTTGGTGGTCGTAGACCATTTAACGAAGATGGGGCATTTTATACCTTTGAAAGGCCTACCTACATCAGTGGAATTGGCACAAGTGTTCCTGCAACATATCGTCCGAGCCCATGGGATCCCTTGTGTGCTCATAACCGATAGAGGAACTCAATTTACTTCTCGATTTTGGAAAGCCCTCTGTAAGACCATGGATGTCGACGCTCGACTCTCTTCTTCCTACCACCCCCAGACGGATGGAAAAACGGAACGTCTAAATCAGACGTTGGAACAATATCTTCGCTGCTTTGCATTGCAAAACGATACAGATTGGACTACGTTGATATGGATGGCGGAATTTGCTTATAATAACGCCATACATTCCACTCTGGGTTGTTCTCCTTTTTTTTGTCTTTTTGGCTATCACCCTAATGCACTTCCATTTGAAGTACCTATGCACTCACCTGTACCAAGCATACATGAACATCATGCACATCTTAAGGCAGTGCTAGTTGCTGCAAGACACAGCTTGGCGACCGCTCAGTCTTCCCAGAAACGCTTTGCAGATAGGAGGACATCTGAACCTGAATATGTGGTGGGGGATAGGGTGTGGCTATCCACTAGACATTTACATTTAAAAGGGTAAAATAAGTTGAAACCTAGATATGTAGGGCTGTATAGCATTGTTGAGGTTATCAACCCTGTGGCTGTGCGGCTGTCCCTCCCTAGTACTTGGAAGATACATTCCGTTTTTCATGTCTCCCTACTCCAACCCTGTCCTGCAAGTACTAGGCTTTTGGATCGGCCTCTTCCAATTGATGTTGATGGGCAGGAAGAGTATGAGGTGCAGGCGATTCTTGACTCCCGTATGGTTAGGGGTCGGATTCAGTATTTGGTTGAGTGGAAGGGTTATGGACCTGAAGAACGGACTTGGGAGCCTGTGTCTAACCTAAATTGTCCTGAGTTGTTTGATCAGTTCCATGAGCGGTATCCTGGCAAGCCCGGACGACCGCCGGGACGGCTGTCCTCGAGAGGGGGTTCTGTAGCCATTATGAGGACGAGGGGACTGCATTCCCGTTATGCTGAGAAAACGGGAAGGTTACATCGAACTACAACTACCAGACTGCCTTGGGGTAGGCTCGTGAGTATTAAGCCCCTCCCGTCCCTGAGTAAGGTGCTTGTCAATTATCCTGTGTATCAGAGAGGAATGGCGGATGGTGTTCCCCGCCGGATTCCAGCGTGAAGAAATCAAGCTTGTGGAGAAGAACTTCGTTATTTGGACTATTGGAGTACCGGAGAGTAATCTTGTAGAACTTTGGTGTGTGAAGAAAAGGAGCGCGGGCTCGCCTCCTTTTGCTATTTGAACCTGTTTCCTGAACTCTTGTTCGAGTTTCGCTAGACAGAATAGCCGTGGCGTTTGTTCGAGTGCGGAGACGCGTTGGGCAACACGTGAGTAAACCAAGGCGTTTTATGTTGTACGCGTCTGGGAGTCAGATGCGTTCAGTGTAAAAGCTGATAGCCTAGTGAGGGTAATTTTGTGGAAAAGGAAATCGGTGCGGATGTGCCGAAAGGGAATTCCTCTTTCCTTTTGTTTTTGGATGTGTACTTTTGAAGTAGAATTGAAGTAGCAAGACTGCCTACTCCTTACGAAATAAAAAGGAAACCTTTGTGGCTAATTAAGTTCCGGGTTGTGTCGAAAACAACGCCAGGAGAAGTAGAATCGTTTTTGATTCTTCATGAAGCTCTTTTTGTTTGCTTAAGTATATAGCAGTGGTTGCCTCCTGCAATTTCCTTGGGACTAAACGTATTAGCCATTGGACTCTCTATTGGATTGGAACTTGGAGCTCACATTTCTTTGACGCTTCACTTGGAGAAACTGTGGTGAGTGGGAGCATAGAACTGATTTTATACAGGGTGAGGAGTTTATTAGAGCTTAAGGGTAATTCTATGTTTTATCACCCTCCAGATAGCCTTGAAGGTGTCACAGAGCCATCACACAGAGTTACCACGCCCTTGAGAGTCCGGGAGAGAATTACTGCCAAAACTACTTTATCCTCCTACGTTTCTTCTTTCCTTTTTTTCCCTCTGGGCACGAATTCGGGCAGGGTAATTATAATTCCCTGCTGGGGGTCGTGTAGGAAGGGATTAAAGGATCTAGCATCTGACATCGTCTCCGCTTGGCACAAGAAGAAGGTTAGTGGAGTTTCTATTACTTGCGCTGCAGCCAATCCTGACAATTGGGTATACCAATGTCCCCCATCTTAGCGATTTTAGGGTATACAGAACAGTTCCCTGCAGCCCAATGCAAATTCGTAGCATAACACTGGTGAGGCGCTGAGTTGCCTGTAGATGGGGCAGGGGGAGGGCGCCTAAATTTAAGGAATGGCTTGGTGAACTGATCCTGTGGCAAGAGCAGATGAATACATATGCAGAGTTAATTCCTATTCCTTCTAGGCCTCGTGATATCTGGGCTCCCCTAACTTTATACATGATTGAACATCCCCTTGCACAGACTGCTGAGAACACCGCACTCCCTTAGCCTATTTTCGCACTGGCATTTCCGCACACTGGGGCCTGTCTTCTAACCACTGCATAGGCATAAGACACCATTACACCCTGTGACTGTTGCTCTATCGTATGGACCTGCCATGCGCGTGGACCCCATGTACATATCCATATGTGATAATGGAGAGAGCCGTGAAGAAATTACCCGACCACTGAGAGACTTTATGAGCGTAAGGACTGTGATGAAATGGAAACAGTTCGTAGTCCCCTTTATTATTCATTGTGGGTAATGTGATAAATTGCTTCTGTGTATGCTGGAACAAATTATTACTTATGTAATTTGTGGATTGAATTACAAATAAAAGTTTAAAAAAAGAAAAGCTCCAGTGCTCTGCACTTGCCAGCTTTTAGAACCCCAAACAGATCCATTGCATCTTTCCACAAGTCATAACCCCCTATGGCTAATTGATTGATAAAGGACTTTGAATACAGTAATTTAGTGTGGGTGAGTCTAACTTTTGAAGAGAACTTAGAAGTCATCTTAAAATAAAAAGCGTCAGGATTGGATTGATTAAAATCAGTAAAATATGTAAACTTGTTTAAAAGAGTTTTCGAGCTACCTTCAGTGGGAGTGGGACAATGTTCCCATTGTGTATAATTAACCGCATTTCTAAATGTGTTTGCTTTGTGCAGAAAATGATTGCCATACTTCTGAACTGGGGTGGTGTGGAGTGCAAAAAACGATGGATTTAGGCCAAGATCGCTGTACTGGGGTGAATGTATGACATTGTTCTGCATTCTGTTCATCAGCTGTTGTTTTTGTATTTGTCACCCCGAGTGGGACGGGTATGCTCAGACGTGAGTCCCGTGCTCTCCACACCACTGGAGTGAAACTATCCTGGCTGATGATGGCTGATAGCCAGAAACCGGTCCTAGGATGCTTGTTTCCCGTCCAGGGAAGACATGGCTTGGCAGTTCTGGCTGGACTGTTCCCATGAGGCACAGGGTCAAGGCTGATTTGCAAATGGCCATGTCTTAACTAGGGTGGTGAGGAGTGCAAAAAACGATGGATTTAGGCCCAGATTTCTGTACTGGGGTGAATGTATGACATTGTTCTACATTCTGTCCATCAACTGTTGTTTTGCATAGTTTTGGTAGCCAAATAAGACTGCACAATTAGCTGAGTCTAAACACAAATCTTCAGCATCAAAAGCAGCATATTTCAAATCAGAAAAAAGAGCCGCTATGGCTTGGACATCCCAATCGTCAGAGCGTATGTTCTGTTTTACCACATCCCCCATTGAAACACGAAGTACATTGGGGACATTTATAACCTCTGTAGGGCCATGTATCTGAAATGTAACAGCATCCCACACAATCCCATCTAATACAGGCCAAGCTGTGATGTTGACAGAAGTCTGGTCCCTTTTCATGATGTGGGACGAGGAGTAGGGTGCCAAAGTTCCATCAATTAACCTAATTGTAGATCTTTCTTTAACATAATGTCCATTTACCAGACAAAAAAATACAACTACAAATCCGATTGACATCAATAAAAAATTGAAAATAGCACCAGCCAAATGTAAGTCCAAGGGGGTATCAAAAAATGTCTTTGAAACCAAACAGCAAAAATAGAAACTTTCGATGGGTACCTCGATTTTGTAGAGTCAGTGTCAAATGAAAAGCGGGACTGGTTAACTGAATTGTTGGCACACCAGGCAATGACACATCTGTGGGGTAAGTATACTCAGTATCGTCATTGGGATCACCAGCCCGTGGATTCAATAAAGGATTAGTAACTGTATGCATCTTGATGGCAAAGTCAGACCTGTTGGAATTCGCCGGAGACAAAACAGAATTTCTTAGCATCGCTGGACAAGAGACTGCTGGTATCATACTAAGAAGAATCTGCCACTCGTTGTAATTTGACACTGTCAATGGAGATACACATGTTATCCTTGCGACCAAGAAGAGGAGGTAAAATGACTGTTCTTGTACACTGCACGCCAAGCACAGGAACTGGTTCACGATATGAGGGGCCGAACTCCTCCTTGTTCTCCACCTTCTCATGGACCATATCACCGACTCGGGGAAGCCAGCCATCTACCGGAATCTGAAGCGTAGCATCAGTTGTGGAGGGCAAATGTTCCTTTGCAAGACTGTCACAAGTCTCCGGTAGGTTCTGTAATACAGCAGAATGATCAACTAGGTCAAAGGGTGCGGCAGACGCCACTATGTAAATGTAAATGTGGGTGTACTTGTAAAGCGCACTGTGACTCCAAGGAGTATCCTGGCGCTGAAGACCGCTGGGGAACCCATCCTGGTTTTCCCTGTGAGATGGTCCCTTTCTGGGTATCTCCAAGGTGAAACCAGGCATCCCCGGCATCTGTGGGGGGCCGTTGTAGAGATGAGGCAAGCTTAGTGCCCAGAGTTGCCGAGTGTGTTCCCTGGTTAGAGTAGGCACCGAGGTGAGAATTATCGAGTCCGTTTAACCCTGGTCCACCACCCTGCCGCGTCGGGAATTGAACCCTGGTCCCGGGCCGATCTCTGCTTACGGATCTGCCGCCTCTAACCAGTGAGCCACACCACTCCACGTCTGGACCCTCAAGGTCCGTAACAAACATCTTTATGCCAAAGAGCATTTCGTATGGGGTGCCCCACCCAGAGACCATCTAAGGAGATTATTAAGTGCACGTTGAACGCTATACAGATGGGCCAGCCAGTACCTAAAACCCTAGCCGTCAAGGATTGCTTTAAGTCACGGTTCATTCGCTCCACAACGTTATTACCCTCAGGCCGTTACAGAGACGAAAATATGACCTGCTCCCCCAATGACCTCATGGCATCCTGTATGCCTTAGAGGCGAACGCTGGATCCTGGTCTGAATGAAGGGTGCCACATGCAAAAATTCCCACAAAGACACTCAAATACCTTATGACAGTTCATACATCAGCACTATGTTGTGGCCAGAGCCAAAGAAAGTGTGTGCATGAATCCACTGCAACTAAGGGTACTTATACACAGTATCTGAGGAGAAAGGACCGCAGTGATCTAAATAAATACACCCAAGTGGTTTATTAGATATGTACAGCTGTGTTTGTGGTGGGCCCGCAGCAGTTTAGGTTTTATCTGCTTGCAAATGTCACAAGTAAGGACATAATCACAGGTCTGTTTGTACAATCCGCACCAGCAGTAACGCTGCTGTAAGATAGAGACAGTCAGTGAAACGCCGGCATGAACCAAGGCCATGCCCTCGTGAGCAGCTGTTTTCAAGGAAAGCGTGCGGTCCGCGTTGGAAATCAATCTGTCACCAACGTCGTTAATTCTCACATAGGGAACTTTATCAGGACTTAAATGATAAGAGTATTTAGAAGGGAAACCTCTAGGGTAATTACCTCCCTTCTCTGTCGCAGCAATGGCTGCCAAGATGTCATCATCAATCTTACTTTTGGAACTTGTAACAGTTGTTACTAAATATGTTGCTACAGCTGTCTTTGCTGCTTCATCAGCAAGACAGTTACCAACAGTATGTACTTCTATGCGCTGGTGACCAAGAGTATGAATTACAAACACGAGAGGCAGCTGTTCTTTAAGCTCCACCACTCGAACCCATAGCATTTTGTGTTTGATTGTGCTACCTTTGGAATCACGATATTCATTCTGAAAAGAATATATTGTCATTCTATGACTAAACACAGTAGTAAGAATCACTCACAATAAGAGAAGTCACACAAGGATCAGCTTACTCTAATGCAAGCACCAGAGGATATAGCTCTGTCAACTGGGCGGTACAGTCCCCTAATGTCTGTGTATGCATGACATCGGACTTGAACTCTCCATTCACCATGGTACCCACCACTATTGCTCAGGCTGCTGAATAAGCATGCTTTGATTTCATCGCCGGTTGCGCCAATCCGTCAGTGTAAATGATACAATGGAAATCCTCCAGCAGGTGCAAGTTCAAAGGAGCCGGATGAACAAACTCATTCTGCAAGTACTCCTGAGTTTGCAAGGAGGAATCAAAAATAAACATGATATCCGGAGACGTCAGGGATGTGGCCCATTGTATCCAACCTGGATGCAAAGTTTTAGATTTTGGTACACTGGGTTTCGTCACTGCTTCCAGGGCAGGATACGGTGTAACAACCAACATGCGTTTCCCCTGCGACAGTGCTCTCCCTTTTAGAATCGCCATCTGCACTGCAGTCAAAACTTTTTAGACCGAGGAAAATCGCATTTCAGCCGAAGTGTACAAGTGTTGACTTGTAAGCAATAGGGACTGTGTCTCCTTCGTTAAAAGTCAGGTATGTGAAACCAACTGCGCCTGGCACAATTCTTATTAGCAGGTTGGTGTAGTTCTGATGAGTCAGTAAATATTTAGATTCAAGAAGATCAGACTGCAAAGATTGCAGTATAGCTGAATATTCAGGCAGCCAGCAAGATTTGGTAAAAGTTGATTGTATCAAGGCATATAGTGGCTTGATGCGCTGGGCATAATCGGGAATGTAAGTCACCGAAATTCGAAAAAACCCAGCAAACATTGTAGTTTTTTCTAGGAGCACGCAACTGTGCGCATGTCTCCAGGAAGTGAGGCGCTAAACCTCGACCATCCTTCTTGAGCTCATAGCCCAGGAACAACACTGTACTCTGCAATGTGTGATTTTGCAAAGTTAAATTTGTAACCGTAGTCCGCAAACATAATAATGATGCGGTCAAAGCGACACAGATGCGCCCATAATTCGTCATCTGTGAAATATCATCCACATATGAGCATGCATAAGGGTCGAGTCTCTCCAAAAGACAGACTGTACGAGCGGCAAAGATGCCTGTGCTGTTTTTGTAGCCCATGGCTAATCTTTTGAACTGCTTTTGTTCGCCGTCAGAAGTGAAAGCCGTCCATTGACTACTAAGAGGGGACAGGTTATGGCTAAAAAAGCCATTGGAGATGTCAAGTGAGGTTTTAAACCATTTTCTCACAAGACTATTTACAAGGGCAGAACTGTGAGTATTTTGTACCGCGTTGGTCCGACAATGAGAGTTCAAATGCCAGTAATCCAAAACTAGGCGGTACGACCTAACAGGCTTGGTCACAGTAAAAAGAGAATTAATCATGGGTGACAGACATGTTTCAATCACACCTTGATATTCCAATTGTTCAAGGATTTCTGCAACGTGAGCTTTCGCTTCACGCCACATGGGATATTGGGGTTGTGGCTGTGGCATAGACCGCAATGGAATCTCATGTCTGGGCGAAAGTTTGTCCCATCCACATTAAGTACGGTACAAAGCCGGTGCAAGCACCTTAGCCCATTCTTCTGCAAAAGCTTGTGCATGCTCCTTCGGCACAGTGTGCGTGAAAGTAGGGAGGATTACCTCCTCCCCTCTCAGAGCTGCCAAAACTAAAGGTGGGGGCCAGTCTGCCTCCGCTATCAAAATATCATATCTAGAGGTCAGATTTTCCCCAAAATCCCTTTTATTTTACGTTGTATATAACCTTCAATTAAAAGGACTATTTCATATAATCTGTCAGGGGGAGCCACTCTAGTGTCAGCTCATTCTACAGTGATGAACATGTCAGTTGCTGTTGCCTTCGGATACGGACACAGTGCTTGCCGCACTACTGTAACTTCCGCAATGCTGTCGAGTAGCATCCGAGCCCAAGTCAGGTTCCCAAGTTGTGTTTTCACTATCCGTGGTATACCTCGCAGTTAAAGCAGCAACCTTATTTTTCTAAAACTGGGGGCGTTGACGTTGAAAGTCGTCCTGCTTTCCTTTACCTTCCGTCTGGCGGGGCTGCCCACGTCCTTGTGGGACACCCAAACCTCTGCTGCGTTCTCCTCCACCGGTTTGTGAGACTAATGTTTCCTGCAAAGAACGAGGAGAACGTCGAGCAGGAACCTGAAATCGATCAGGTGACTTAATATTCGCGCAGTCGCACAAATCATATGTGCGCTCAGTAGACACTGGCATCGGTGATGCAGGACGTGACCCATGTTTCTTTTGCTGCTTCCCCTCTTTTTTATTTTTCCAATTTTGTTTCAGAAAAGCTGGACGGTCATCTTTATTAGATTTAGCTGTCTGAGTTTGCGGTTGTGCTGCTGTTTTAGCAAAAAGCTTAACACCCAAACTATTGCGGCCAATGGTCTTATAAGCCTCCGCAATGATTTTCTTTAACTGCCAGGGTTTATCGGCATCTGGGACATTGCGCAAAGCAATAGACACCTGAAAGTTCACTTCATCTCCCTTGACATTAGCAAGGATGAGATCAGAAACTACTTACAACACTCTGACAAGTCTCATTCCCAATTCAGCAGCCGCCTCTGGACCATGTTGATCTTGAACACGTTTGATCACAGAGGGTAGGACAGTCATAGACGGTGTGCCAAAGCACTTTGCATAGACTGCCGCAAATACTTTACCCCAGGTCTCACAATCGGTTACCTCTGGTACTAATTCTTTCTGCAAACTAATGGTCAGAATCCTGTGTTTCTCAACAGGAGTCATGTTAGGAAATACTGCCTCCAACTGGTCAAATTTCTCGGCAAGCCAAAAAGGCATATCTTCTTTTTCTTGGGGGTGCTTGCCCATTACCGAATTAACCATGACGGGACTCATTTTTATCCCGGCCGGTCCAATTGGTTGCGCCACAGCGCCAGGTGCCCCCACCTGGATGTTGCGGGAATCGTATTGCACTAAAGCCCTATGCACTCCGATGATGGAGGCATAGAGTATACGTAACTCAGCTATAGGTACTGTTAGATAACGCAGATGCAGTGTGGACCCGGCCAATACCGGCCAACTGGCTCTAGGAATAGACAAGGGACCTAACCAAACTGCTGTTATGGAGTGGGGAAGGGCGCCATCAAACCGAACTCGATGCTGCCAAGCAGAAAGTGGAATCTCCTGTGTCCTACATGGTGCATATACTGCAGGTACCACTGTGTGAGGATACTTATGGAAAGTACCATCATCTGCATACGCAGCAGGAAACGTAACACAAGAGTGGACAAGCTCAAAGGGGTATGCTGCATCTGCACTAACCACAAAGTGCACCGCCATACCGTCAGTGGGTACCCTATACTGAGTTAAGTGATTCCAGAGAGGTACTCGACTATGCTGAGCAATGTCAACATTAGCCATAAGGACACAGTATAGAAAATTCTATTTAAATGAGTTGTAGCACACATGGGTTGAAATTCAAAGTAAGAACCTTTATAAAATATCAAGCTTGAATGAACCTATACTTAATACATATAGGTAGGTTTAATCTGTCACTGCTGTCAACCGGAAACAGGAGTGAGGGTGTCGTGGACTGTTAGAAGCACTACATGAGAGTCTCAAATATAAGACCAAATGTTAGGTGCGCCATGTTGCGGGGATTCTGCTCATGCACAGAACTGTGCACAGAGACCCAGGACCTCAGTGAATTGTGGTGTACCAAAAAACTCACCTCAGTACCCAGAACCCCCAACCGACTAGCATCAGTGTCTCATTAGCTCTCTGTCCTACAGCTAAGCTACCAATGATTAGACAACCCAGAACATGCGACTAAGGGTACTCTCAGGAATGGTGGGAATCAAGAACACTCTATCGTTTTTATTCTCATACCAGTCCACAAAATGAGTAAGTAGTGACACTGAAAAGTTTAAAATGTTTATTTTAACGACATGCTCTAAGATGCAGTATTTTTGCTAACATAAGCAGGCATATGAATAAACTAATACGATCAGCATTGTTACAATTCCATAAAACACAAAGGGAGAAAGCATATTATAATGATAGTGGAAACGGGTCCAATAGCACTGTGTGAACCACCCTCACCTGCTAGGAACTAGGTTTTATAATAATAGAAGGTCTCTTAGGCTTAAATGGGGAACCCCATAACTCCAATATCAGCAGAAGTGAATCACATCAGGATCAGCAAAGCTCTCTCTTACTGGAAAAGGATTTTCTCCAAGTGCCCAAATCATGCATGCAGTGCAACATTAAAGGCACTAGAATGTCATTAAGCTGCAGCTGTGTTTGTGTTATGTCTAGAGCGAGGGCCGATCAACCTGAATAACAACATACAGTGTTTTGGTGACCTTGAAGGCTTCTGCACACAGTGTACAGACCGAGGTCGCGATGTAAGTCTAAGGATGTTAAAACAAGCCGTTCTCAAGCGTGGAAAATCAAGCAGTTTAGTTTGCAACAACAGTTATATGTAGTGTTGTGTGCAAAAGCTGCAAAGTGGCAACATGGCATTTACACTTCTAATAAGCTTTTGCTAACATAGCAATGTGTGCAAGCAGAGCCCTGTCTTCACTACAGTACTTGCTGAGAATATAGTGTACTAGAACATGTATGAAAAGAACGTATTTTGTTTTAAAACGATACCTGAGGTTAGTTTCAAGTAGCCTCTAAGTAAAGAAAAGGGCACATCAGCTAAAGGGTAGCAGTCTGTACATTCTAGGTACCATGAAGAATCCCCCTACCTTAATTTCGGTGATAATTCCAAACCGGAAAGGGTTCTTATAAGTATTGCTCCTGGAGTGGTAGACAAATCAGTCTTGTGTCAGGAGAGCTAAATATGCTTCCAAATTTTCTTTTAGTTTCTTTTAGAAGAGCTGCCCCATCCTAAGGTAAAATTAACATTGTATTAGCATTTTTATCCCTTACTCTTCTGTCCTGTATTGAGGCTTAAATAATAAAGCATGAGGGCGGACTAAACCGGTACTGAGCCCATTTTGTGGTGTATCGGGACCCCCAGGGCACTGGAATCCCTTAACCCATTTTGGGCGCCATCTAAGAGTGGTGTATCGAGAGCACTGTGCACTGGAATCAATAGTATTGTGAACTAGCGGAATGTTGGTGGCAACGGGCTGGTGGAAAGTCCATAAGATTAAACGCTATCTCCTAGTAATCTGTATCTGCAGGGGCACATGACAGCATTGCGGTGCACTACCAAACAAGTGTGACATTTGTGGCAACGTGCATGCGGTGTTTATACATAAGTACATCCTTGTAAGACATTTATCTTGATATCCAAGAGCTTTGTCGTTCTGACCCTAACTAATTAACATGATTAACATGATTGTGTGTTTTGTGACATGTGATGTGTGACAATGTGATAGTGAATTTCGTGGCATAACTGGATGAACCTCATATTTAACTTTAAATTCTTAGGCTTGGTACGGACAAGGTAGTCAGTCTCAATTCTCGCTAGCATCAGATCCACAGCATTTTAGGAAGCGTAACCCAATGTGAAAATTAATTCTGTGACATAGCTAGGTGGGGACAGTAGCATTTAGTATCAGTTCCTTATTATACATAGTCCACAATATGTTAAGTCTCAAGGTCTCCATTTCTCACGGTGCATAGTCTACAACATGTTAAGTATCGAGTGCGAGTAAATCCCTTTATTAATACCGAAACCGTCATATATTCCAGCAGTATGCAGTCCACCAAAATAAATAGGGATGATTATGGGATTACTCTATAAACTGTGATGATGTACATAGTCTACAACATGTTAAGTCTCGAGGTCTCAATTCCTCACAGTATATTGTCTATAGCAAATTAAGTATCCAGTGTAAGTGAACCACTTCATTAATACAGAAACAGTCATGTATTGCAACCTTACCTAGTCTACCAAGAAGAGTAGGGATGATAATGGGCGTACTCTATAAGCTGTGATCATGACATGGCGTTCATGCCAGTGCCCCACAGCCTTCCTTAAAGTGCTGAATCCTGGTCCATGACCGGGCCCATGCTTTTGAGTTGGATCTGCGGCTCCATATTTCTCTGTTGTATATCTCAATTTTCCACAAGGGCTTCCCCTTTGCAGCAGCTCTATTGTTTGTTTTCATGCTTCCAAAATGGCCGTCCTTGATTGACCCCCTACTCCTCCTCATGATCTGGCAGCAACCAGATTGGTTATAGGTCTTAGCTTCCTGTCCTCTGTAACTAATGTAGGCCTTTTATTTCCTGACACCCATGCAACAAAGCAGCCATCTTTAAACATCATCAGGGAATTCACAGAGAAAACGGTTAGAACCACTCCTTCAGTCTGTCAAAACTCGTTCACCTTGCTATACCCTCTTTCCTCTCTCCCACCAGTATGGCAGGCTCATGCCGGAATGCAGCCGGAGGCAACTTTTACACTATCATATACCCACCCAACCTATCCAAGACCGCAACAAAATCCTTCAAGAACAATCTTCTGAGAAGACACCCTGAGACTCTGATCTCCGACCTGTACTTTAACTCGTAAAAGGGCACCATTGTTAATGACCATATATGCCACACTAGAAAAAGAACACTATGGAGGGCAGCAATAATAAACTTACCTAACATACGTGAAACCAGAAACATTCGTATGGTGCTAAATTCATGATCGCTCCCACCCAAAACCTAAGAGCTGACTTTACCATTACAATCTATAACAAGCATTTTCAATGCAACGGTTTCGCCTTTGTAAAAGTTTGAGCTATTGGCATTGTAAATGACAAAAATGTTATTTATGTGTTGGTTTTGAAAACAGATAAAAAAATGGCATTGTAATTTACATTGCCAACAGCTTAATCTCTCGCAAATGTAAGACCTATTGTACCCTACTGGACGAGCTCAGCAGACAGCAATTACTACCACACACACACACCCAGAGCCAGCCACACACACACACCCAGAGCCACACACACACACCCAGAGCCACACACACACACACACACCCAGAGCCACACATCCCCCCAGAGCCTCACACACACACACACACCCCAGAGCCACACACACACACCCCCCAGAGCCACACACACACCCACCCACATACCCAGAGCCACACACACCCAGAGCCATACACACCCAGAGCCACACACACTCACACACCCAGAGCCACACACACCCACACACCCAGAACCACACACACCAACACACCCAGAGCCACACACACCCAGAGCCACACACACCCAGAGCCACACACACCCACACACCCAGAGCCACACACACCCAGGAGAGCAAGCACAGCGAGGGGTCAGGGAAGGAAGCACAGCGAGGGGGCAGGGAAGGAAGCACAGCGAGGGGGCAGGGAAGCAAGCGCAGCGAGGGGGCAGGGAAGCAAGCGCAGCGAGGGGGCTGGGAAGCAAGCGTAGCGAGGGGGCAGGGAAGCAAGCGCAGCCAGGGGACAGGGAAGCAAGCGCAGCGAGGGGACAGGGAAGCAAGCGCAGCGAGGGGACAGGGAAGCAAGCGCAGCGAGGGGACAGGGAAGCAAGCGCAGCCAGGGGGCAGGGAAGCATGCGCAGCCAGGGGGCAGGGAAGCATGCGCAGCCAGGCGGCAGGGAAGCAAGCGCAGCCAGGGGGCAGGGAAGCAAGCGCAGCCAGGGGGCAGGGAAGCAAGCGCAGCCAGGGGGCAGGGAAGCAAGCGCAGCCAGGGGGCGGGGAAGCAAGCGCAGCCAGGGGGCAGGGAAGCAAGCGCAGACAGGGGGCAGGGAAGCAAGCGCAGAAAGGGGGCAGGGAAGCAAGCGCAGACAGGGGGCAGGGAAGCAAGCGCAGCCAGGGGGCAGGGAAACAAGCACAGCCATGGGGCAGGGAAGCAAGCACAGCCATGGGGCAGGGAAGCAAGCACAGCGCCCCCTTGTGTCTCTTCCACAGAACAATTCGTGGAGAAGTCGTCATGCGCCTAGGCCCTGGGGGAGCTCTCCCTAATCTTGACATTGCAAATAAAAGAAACGACAGCAATCTCGCTGCAAAAATAAGTGAGTGTGTGTGAGAGTGTGTGTGTGAGAGGGAGTGAGTGTGTTTCCACCCGTGGCTGATAACAGACAGCACTGTGTGTGCACACCTAAGGCGGGTAATAGCATACTAATCGTGTTCTTCATCATTTCAAAGGGTCAAAGTCTGATTCGAGTGGAAAATTGCACCCCTAACCAGATGCCTATGTGCTAATGTAAAGTGATATTTTCTTTTCACCTTGGTGTACAAATCGGAATTTTACACCATTTGTAATGAAGGTACTCATCATTATTTTACCGGATGAACATTTATTGGCAAACAATGTTGGCGTGCAATTTGAGCATGGGCAAATAACAAGCGTAATTTCAGTCTTGATTTAAATCCGTTTCAGGCACAACAGGGGTTTTCCTCGGAAACAGAGTTAGCCCCTAGTTGTGATCAGGGGTCAATAGTAGTACTGGAGTCACCGACCTCTGAATTAGTGATTCTGAAGCAAATGATTAAACCCTGGCCTCCAGTGCAGATTTCCTTCGTCTCTTTGAGTTATTTTATGTGTTTTCAGTAGGTCTGTTTGAAGCGTTCCGCTGCATTTGTAATCTGTGACTCTGTGGCACTGAGACTGATTTATTTCCTTTTAGTTTACATATCAAAAAATGATTTTACTGCAAGCAGGAACCGAACCAACAGCAAGCACAAAGTCAATCACGACAGCATGTCCCACTAAAAAAGCAACGCACAATCCTCAACAGGCTCAAAACAAGTGATGATTATATCGAAGCTGTAATCAAAAAGTGTTAAACGAGGGGTAATGTTCAAGGGGGAGGGGCACTATGGCAAATAAGGTGATACAGTCAACAACGAGTATAGTTAGTCAGGTGGGCGTAGAAGCAGTTCACACCCCCTTTCAATATATGTGCTGGCCAAACTAGCAAAATGCCAAATTTCACCACCACCCCCTCACCTCTAACACCGGGACGTGCCCAGGCAGGAAGTGGATCTCCACCATTCCTCCGCACCGCCGCTCAGCACAGTGTATACTTTGGCTCGTAATCCTCAACCTCTGCAGCACTACGATCCAAAGCACAAACAAACCAGTCCTGCAGCCCTTATTCTAACTCCGTTATAGCAGATTTAGGGACCAACAAGCAACACTTAAGAATGGCGCGGCCAAAAAACATGTGATCCGAGTTAGCAGCGACCTCTGCAACTGCATCATGAAAAATGATTACCCATCCAAATACAAATGCAGCACACGGTAGAGTACAGCGCATGAAAACATTTCCAGCTGGGAGGTCTGCGCAGAGGAAAATGAGGCTATGAAAAGGCTTGGTGCTCTGCCAACTCAGTGCTTTCGGAGGTGCTCACCTCTTATTCTTGTGTGGCTATTTCCCCTGAAGTGTTTCCGCTGAGGCTAGTCATGTTGCTGGATTCTGAGAAGGCTCAACCCACGATAGGTAAACGACGTACATACCGGTGCCAAGATACCTTTAACACGACAGTCACCCAAACATAATACCGTGTTTGCCAAAGGTCGCTAATACTCGGCGAGCAAGCGTACATCCATCTTTCCACTACAGAACACTCCAGGTTCACGTAACCTGTTAGGCACGTCTCAGTTCAGTTTTACTTGGCATCCGAGCGGTATGTACTTTATGCGTCAGTGTCGCAACTGACACATGATCGTGAGTAAAATTAGCGCCCCACGCTCTCGTGAACATCTAATGCTGCTGAGTAGAGTGAGAAGGAAGCACGTACATTAGGAACTCCCTGCAGGTGCCAGTTCGATTAGTCACCGTCATAATTTCTTAACCTGAGGTATTAAATAATTACGAGCTCCACCCTGCAGCACTGCCTTTAGAAGCCAAGAACGCAGCGGGTGCGATAGCCCTGTTTCTAGCATTTACGTGCTCTAGAAACCCAGAGAAGCCCTGTCACTGCCCGCGAATTGCTATCAAGCTAGAACTAGTACACATTGGCTATTGCAGGGTAACTTGTCTGCCCTTAAACAGGGGCGTAACACAAGCCCCCGCATTGCGGGGGGCCTCACGCACCAGGAGGCCCGCCGGGGCCCCTCACTGTAATACATTTTTTGACGTATGTATAATACATTTTTTGACGTATGTATCATGAATCATCATGATGATTTTTTAATTATGGACGGCAGCAGGAATGGTGCAGGGCCCCGGCTGGGGCCCATGAGGCTGGCAGTAGAATGGTGCGGGCCCCGGCCGGGGCCCGTGAGCGAGGCTGGCAGCAGGAATGGTGAAGCGGGGCCCCGGCCGGGCCCAGGGCCGGCAGCCGAATGGTGCGGGGCCCATGAGCGAGCGAGACTGGCAGCAGGAATGGTGGTGCGGGGCCAGTTGTGGCTGGCAGCGGCTGAGCGGCTCTGCTGACTGCTGCTCTCTGCCTCTTCATTTGAGCCTGCCCTGCCTGACTGGAATCAATGGTGCGGGGTGGGGGGGTGCGGCGGACTCAGTCCTGGGCGCCGGCGGGCTGGCAGCGCCGCGGGCCCCCCGTGGCGTGTGAGCGGCTGAGGCTGAGCACCGGGACTACTGCTACTGACTTGAGCTAGTGGCTAGCTAGTGCGCTGCGCACTAATGGTGCGGGGCCCCGGCCGGGGCCCGTGAGTGAGGCTGGCTGGCAGCAGCTGAGCTGCAGCAGCACAGCACTGCAGGAATGGTGCGGGTCCCGGCCGGGGCCAGTCCGTGAGTGACCTTAAACACCCGAAAGTGACAGGCGCCAAAGTCGCTTGGGCGCCGATTCATGAGACACGCTAATACTTTTTGGGGGGATATGGGGAGTACAGGATACCATTAAAATGATAGCATACAGTGAGTAATGAGAATACAGAGAACGGGGAGAGGAGCTTATGAGCTTCTTGCTAGTGAAGGGGACAGTTGCCGAACTGCACTTGCCGAACTGCACCACTTTACAGG
Organism: Lissotriton vulgaris; assembly: GCF_964263255.1. Classification (NCBI taxonomy): domain Eukaryota; kingdom Metazoa; phylum Chordata; class Amphibia; order Caudata; family Salamandridae; genus Lissotriton; species Lissotriton vulgaris. Next base: position 159,670,281 of record NC_141691.1, on the reverse strand, counting down.
GGTCAGCTTCTTCCCCAGCTCGCCCAACTCCAAATTCCCGTAGCGGACCTGGAGAGGATGCATCGGCTTCTCTTCCACCTCAGTGAGGCTCAGCGGTCCACTCCACGCGGCCAAGTCGAGCGGCATGGTGGGCAACGGGAGGAATGCACAAAGAAAGCACTTCAGAAAAATAAGTCAGGCCCTGGGCCGGCAGCCAATCACAGCGCGGCCCGGGGAATGAAGTCATGGGGGTGTCCCAGGCCGGCAGCCAATCACAGCACGGCCCGGGACACACGGCATCAAGGGGCGGGACTTAAAAAAAGAGTCAGAAACGCCCACGATTCACGTTCTGACCGGGAGAAAGTGATTGACGCTGATGTCTTCCAATGGCTAGCCTCCATTTATGGAGCTAGCCAATGGAAGAAGGGGCGGTTTCAAGTCTCCACTATTGAGATAACAATAGATTTCGCCCTGGGTGGAGCAACTGCTAAGCAGTTGCTACGGCCAGGTCGAAACCTAAAAATGGCACTGTTCTGATCCAAGCGCCAAATAAGGATCTCAAAAAATGTGATGACCTATTCACCATCCTCAAAGAGCAGGTGCACGACTCCAATCCCTCTACGCACCCCCAGCACCCGCTGTCTCAATCTTACCCACGTTGGAGCGCTGGTCAATACAGCACAAAGACTAAGAGTAAGGGTTTCCTGCCTATGTCCACCAAAGCTGAAGCTACTCCCCTATGGCCCCTAACACTCTCTACTAAAGATTGGGCTGGCACTAATCTCCCCCACATGTTATCCCCATGGCACGGTACTTAGGACAGCATCTCCCCTAAATCTATTAGAGACCCACCCACCACACCCCCCAACATCCATCATCTTTAAATAAGGCAACGCCTGCACCCCCTCTTCCAATACTCGCCCTTTCCCACGTCCATAGCGGTATGTTTTTCATACACACGAGCGCGCAAGGTATCTAGGCATCCTCGTGCTGTCCCGTGTATGGTATTATTTACTTATGAAGTAGGGATGTAGTTACCAGCGTGTCTCTGTGTACGTGGTGTGTCTTTTAAATACCTGTGTTCGGTGCTCGTGAGTTGTGATTAATCAAATGTGGGATGCGGGTATCCATGTTATGCCGTTAGGGCATTGAAACCTGTAACTCAATATGTGCAAGTTCTGCAATACTCCAGTGGCATGAATAAAAAGAGAAAACCTTATGTTACTGCATTGTGTGTTTCCCTGGTTTTCTGTTTTATTTCTTCACTTTCCAGCTCTGACAACGAGCGGGAGAACCACAATATTTTCTAGTATTTCGTGGATTTTTCGGATTTGTTCTCCGTCAGTATATCGCAACTTTTGAACTCATGAGACGTCCTCTGGCTGTTGTCTTTCACGGCACGTCAGCGGACGCATGTCGTCTCTCCACGTGGACGTTGGAAGTGTAGTTTAAACTTTGCAGTACCTCGTTGGATCACGGAGGTTGCTGCCTCAAGGGATTTCTTGGGTTAACGCCTCCTCTGATCTACAGGAGTTATTACAAGCAAGGCAGTTGTTTGGCCAAGTTTATTTTCTTTAAGCTGTTTTGGTAAGGATTTTTGTTTTTACACAATCTATTGATTCACCTTTGGCATCACAAATTACCTTCTAACATGTTTTTACACATGTTATGGTAAAAAAATGTCTGTACTTTATTTATTCTGGTAACTTTGGTGCTTATTAACATTCTAAAGGAACTGTAGTTAAACAATGTGCACAATTTATCACAGTGATACACCTACTGTTAGGAATTCTCAGGTTCATGTAGGAAACTCACACCTTTCCTGTATCATTTGCCAACATCCCTCTGGTATATATCTTAATCAGCGGTTTTCCTAGATGCCACAAAGGCCTTTGATTCCATTGAGTGGGACTATGTGTTTGGTGTAATGTCCCTTATGGGATTTCCCCCCCCCCCCCTTTTTCTCGCTTGGATACGATTGTTGTATTGTTCACCTATAGCCAGAGTGGTGATTAATGGTAAAACTTCTGAGGATTTTTCGATAACTAGAGGTACGAGGCAAGGTTGCCCCTTATCGCCCCTGTTGTTCGCGATTGCCGTGGAACCGCTGGCGGCTGAATTGCGCCAGCAACACCGTGACAGCGCACTGCAATGTAACATGAGACAGATATTAGTTTCCCTCTACGCGGACGACATCACACTTTATATATGAGACCCTCAACAGAATTTGAATATTATCCTTCGAGAATTTATAGTCTTTGGGAGGCTCTCGGGGGTCCATATAAACTTGGGTAAGTCTTGCATCTTTCCCCTTACAGATGCAACAAGTCGCTTTCCCTTGGATTATCCGATGGCGTGGTGCGAGGATGAACTGAAATATTTAGGCATCCGCGTGACGAGAGATAGAGACAAATTGATGCGTCTTAATTACCGAACCACTATGGTGCGAATTGCAGATAATATATCAAGATGGATCACCCTCCCTCTCTCCATGGTGGGACGTGTGTCTTTGATTAAGATGGTTATATTACCACAACTACTTTATCTGTTTCTTAATATACCCTTTCACCCGGGGACATTCTTTTTTAAACAACTACGATCGGAACTGACACGATTAGTGGGGGGGGGGGGTAAAACCGCGAGATTACAGTGGAATATATTAAGGCCATATTCTCAAGGAGGGTTTGGTGTACCTAACTTTGAATTGTATTATTACAGCGCACAGGCGCATTACGCCCATTTTTGGGTACATCAGCCATGTTATATGCCTCTGTGGCGGCGGAGCATTGGCTCGCTCTTCCTAACCCTATTGAAGGGACTGTTTACACTCCGGTCCCCACGCGAGATAAGGCGCCTACCACAGTGAGTTGCACAGTGGCTGCCTGGGCGCATGTGAATAAGATTTTGGATGCGCCTATGCTTTACTCGCCACTGTTACCACTGGTGTATCATCCCGCCATGCCTCTTCTTCAGGAGGCACTCTTCCACAAGTTTAAAGATCGAACTTGGATACAAAATTGGGAAGACATGTATCACGAGGTGAAATTCCGCACAGTAGCGCATATATTTCAGAATATAACACAAACGCCACTAGATACCTTCCTGTACATTCGCCTATGGCTGGGAATTCGCTCTATTACTCCTGATTTCCCTTCGGAACCACCGACTTTTACACCACTCCAATTGACACTTCAGAGCTAGAAGGCCAAACGACTGGTGACTATACTATACAAAGCAGTACATACACAAAAGATGGAGCAAGCTGCAGGAGCGAGGGAAAAATGGGACCACAAACTAGGTACAGCTCTGACGGACAAACAGTGGGAATTCTGTTCACTACAGACTGAAAGAATCTCAGCTAGCAGTAGGCTTCGGATTATCCACTATACATTCCTACATAGACTGTACTATACCCCGGCCCGAATGTATAGATACAAACTAAGGGATACTGATACATGTGATAGATGTCGTGCGGCAGACGCTGACTTCCTGCACCTGGCATGGGGCTGTCTGAAGGTTCATGAGTATTGGACTCAGATTTTTCAGGCATTGTCCACTATGATAAATGCCCAGACTGACATGTCACCACTGATGTCTTTGTTGGGGTACGTACAGCGGCTAGGGGCAGAACATCGTAGGTTTGTTGCCCTGGCTTTGGTCCTAGCTAAGAGGAGAGTGGTGTGCCACTGGGGGAGAGGTAGGGCACCCAAGTTTAAGGTGTGGCTTAATGATTTATTATATTGTCAGGAGCAGCTTGCGATCTATGCGGAACTGCTACCAGCTGCATCCAGGCCCAGTGATATTTGGGCACCACTGCAATGTTATCTACTGTCACACTCTCGAAACAGTCCTCCTGTAGAGGAGTGAGCCTATTGGAGAGCAAGAACTGTTACGCACAAATGTGGACTATCAAGACTTGGACATACCTTCTGATGTTCTATTGTACAGGCTTGGCCTGACAGGATGATTGAGAGCTACAGGCCTGGCTGGTTAGTGCCCCCCTGGGTTGTGATGAGGGTGCCCTTTTCCCCTTCTATCTTTATTTTTTATATGACCTGTGTTTTTTTCTGGGTTTTTACTTTTTATTTCTTTCGTATTGGGTATGTGCTGTAACTGAACTGCTTGCCCTGTTATAATGGCGCTGCCACTGTAAAGAGAAATACTCAATTTGCAGACGACAATTGATTGTATTGGTATAGAACATTAAGAGGATTGTATGTGTATGACTACATGTGTACCATGTTTGTGGTTGTTTTTCAAAAAATCAATAAAAAAAGATTTTAAAAAAGGGTATTCTGCCAAATCAGGAATGGTAGGGGCATATAATTTTTTAGACTTAGCCAATCCAAAGAAAGTAGTTTGAGAAATAGTCGAGTTCAAAAACAACATATGGTTCTGGATGAGACATGCACGATGCAAAACTTCAGTGCCCTGTTGCTGGGGGGTATTTTTTCCAAAGCTAAATCTAAATTCCAGATTGTCCATCGGGGAGATCTTCATCATAATGGTACGTTTAAATATATGCTACGACTTTTTCAAAAAGCGCAACTGACACCCATGGATATTTTCTTATACATACGATTACGAGAAGGGCTTAAAGACTGCACACCCTCATTTCCCAAAGAACCCCCGACAGTTGCACCACTGCAACATTTGCTACGTTAACCCAAGGCCTCGCACACAGTATCATCCCTCTAACACAGCCTATAGACGGACATTGAATACACTCCAAGCCCAGCCTGCGCCAAATAGAATGCGGAACTGGGCAGTGAGATTACAGATGCGCAGTGGGATTATTGTTGTAAGCAAACTGAGCTAATTTCCTCTAACAGTTGGCTACATATCACGCACTACAAATATTTACACCGTATAACACTCCTGCCAGACTGCAATGATATGGCCTGCGAGACAATGGACGTTGTGAACGATGTAAAGCTGATGGCGCTGACTTTTTCATCTTTCCTGGTTATGTGCGATGATTCACCAATATTGGCAATATTTGAGGCTCTAACACAGAGGACTGTATTGGGTATACCAATGTCCCCCATCTTAGCGCTTTTTGGGTATACCGAACAGTTCCCTGCTGCCCAATGCAAATTCGTAGCATAACACTGGTGAGGCGCTGAGTTGCCTGTAGATGAGGCAGGGGGAGGGCGCCTAAATTTAAGGAATGGCTTGGTGAACTGATCCTGTGGCAAAGAGCAGATGAATACATATGCAGAGTTAATTCCTATTCCTTCTAGGCCTTGTGATATCTGGGCTCCCCTAACTTTATACTTGATTGAACATCCCCTTGCACAGACTGCTGAGAACACCGCACTCCCTTAGCCTATTTTCGCACTGGCATTTCCGCACACTGGGGCCTGTCTTCTAACCACTGCATAGGCATAAGACACCTTTACACCCTGTGACTTTACACCCTGTGCTCTATCGTATGGACCTGCCATGCGCGTGGACCCCATGTACATATCCATATGTGATAATGGACAGAGCCGTGAAGAAATTACCCGACCACTGAGAGACTTTATGAGCGTAAGGACTGTGATGAAATGGAAACAGTTCGTAGTCCCCTTTATTATTCATTGTGGGTAATGTGATTAATTGCTTCTTTGTATGCTGGAACAAATTATTACTTATGTAATTTGTGGATTGAATTACAAATAAAAGTAAAAAAAATATGTAAACTTGTTTAAAAGAGTTTTCGAGCTACCTCCAGTGAGAGCGGGACAATGTTCCTATTGTGTATATTTAACCACATTTCTAAATGTGTTTGCTTTGTGCAGAAAATTATTGCCATAGTTCTGAACTGGAGTGGTGTGGAGTGCAAAAAACGATGGATTTAGGCCCAGATCGCTGTACTGGGGTGAATGTATGACATTGTTCTGCATTCTGTTCATCAGCTGTTGTTTTTGCATTTGTCACCCCGAGTGGGACGGGTATGCTCAGACGTGAGTCCTGTGCTCTCCACACCACTGGAGTGAAACTATCCTGGCTGATGATGGCTGATAGCCAGAAACCGGTCCTAGGATGCTTGTTTCCTGTCCAGGGAAGACATGGCTTGGCAGTTCTGGCTGGACTGTTCCCATGAGGCACAGGGTCAAGACTGATTTGCAAATGGCCATGTCTGAACTGGGGTGGTGAGGAGTGCAAAAAACAATGGATTTAGGCCCAGATTTCTGTACTGGGGTGAATGTATGACATTGTTCTGCATTCTGTCCATCAACTGTTGTTTTGCATAGTTTTGGTAGCCAAAATAAGACTGCACAATTAGCTGAGTCTAAACACAAATCTTCAGCATCAAAAGCAGCATATTTCAAATCAGAAAAAAGAGCCGCTATGGCTTGGACATCCCAATCGTCAGAGCGTATGTTCTGTTTTACCACATCCCCCATTGAAACACGAAGTACATTGGGGACATTTGTAACCTCTGTAGGGCCATGTATCTGAAATTTAACAGTAACCCACACAATCCCATTTAATACAGGCCAAGCTGTGATGTTGACAGAAGTCTGGTCCCTTTTCATGATGTGGGACGAGGAGTAGGGTGCCAAAGTTCCATCAATTAACCTAATTGTAGATCTTTCTTTAACATAATGTCCATTTACCAGACAAAAAAATACAACTACAAATCCGATTGACATCAATAAAAAATTGAAAATAGCACCAGCCAAATGTAAGTCCAAGGGGGTATCAAAAAATGTCTTTGAAACCAAACAGCAAAAATAGAAACTTTCGATGGGTACCTCGATTTTGTAGAGTCAGTGTCAAATGAAAAGCGGGACTGGTTAACTGAATTGTTGGCACACCAGGCAACGGCACATCTGTGGGGTAAGTATACTCAGTATCGTCATTGGGATCACCAGCCCGTGGATTCAATAAAGGATTAGTAACTGTATGCATCTTGATGGCAAAGTCAGACCTGTTGGAATTCGCCGGAGACAAAACAGAATTTCTCAGCATCGCTGGACAAGAGACTGCTGGTGTCATACTAAGAAGAATCTGCCACTCGTTGTAATTTGACACTGTCAATGGAGTTACACCTGTTATCCTTGCGACCAAGAAGAGGAGGTAAAATGTCTGTTCTTGTACACTGCACGCCAAGCACAGGAACTGGTTCACGATATGAGGGGCCAAACTCCTCCTTGTTCTCCACCTTCTCATGGACCATATCACCGACTCGGGGAAGCCAGCCATCTACCGGAATCTGAAGCGTAGCATCAGTTGTGGAGGGCAAATGTTCCTTTGCAAGACTGTCACAAGTCTCCTGTAGGTTCTGTAATACAGCAGAATGATCAACTAGGTCAAAGGGTGCGGCAGACGCCACCATGTAAATGTAAATGTGGGTGTACTTGTAAAGCGCACTGTGACTCCAAGGAGTATCCTGGCGCTGAAGACCGCTGGGGAACCCGTCCTGGTTTTCCCTGTGAGATGGTCCCTTTCTGGGTATCTCCAAGGTGAAACCAGGCATCCCCGGTGTCTGTGGGGGGCCGTTGTAGAGATGAGGCAAGCTTAATGCCCAGAGTTGCCGAGTGTGTTCCCTGGTTAGAGTAGGCACCGAGTTGAGAATTATCGAGTCCGTTTAACCCTGGTCCACCACCCTGCCGCGTCGGGAATTGAACCCTGGTCCCGGGCCGATCTCTGCTTACGGATATGCCGCCTCTAACCAGTGAGCCACACCACTCCACGTCTGGACCCTCAAGGTCCGTAACAAACATCTTTATGCCAAAGAGCATTTCGTATGGGGTGCCCCCACCCAGAGACCATCTAAGGAGGTTATTAAGTGCACGTTGAACGCTATACAGATGGGCCAGCCAGTACCTAAAACCCTAGCTGTCAAGGATTGCTTTAAGTCACGGTTCATTCGCTCCACAACGTTATTACCCTCAGGCCGTTACAGAGACGAAAATATGACCTGCTCCCCCAATGACCTCATGGCATCCTGTATGCCTTAGAGGCGAACGCTGGATCCTGGTCTGAATGAAGGGTGCCACATGCATAAATTCCCACAAAGACACTCAAATACCTTATGACAGTTCAAGCATCAGCACTATGTTGTGGCCAGAGCCAAAGAAAGTGTGTGCATGAATCCACTGCAACTAAGGGTACTTATACACAGTATCTGAGGAGAAAGGACCACAGTGATCTAAATAAATACACCCAAGTGGTTTATTAGATATGTACAGCTGTGTTTGTGGTGGGCCCGCAGCAGTTGAGGTTTTATCTGCTTGCAAATGTCACAAGTAAGGACATAATCACAGGTCTGTTTGTACAATCCGCACAAGCAGTAACGCTGCTGTAAGATAGAGACAGTCAGTGAAACGCCGGCATGAACCAAGGCCATGCCCTCATGAGCAGCTGTTTTCAAGGAAAGCGTGCGGTCCGCGTCTGTCACCAACGTCGTTAATTCTCACATAGGGAACTTTATCAGGACTTAAATGATAAGAGTATTTAGAAGGGAAACCTCTAGGGTAATTACCTCCCTTCTCTGTCGCAGCAATGGCTGCCAATATGTCATCATCAATCTTACTTTTGGAACTTGTAACAGTTGTTACTACATATGTTGCTACTGCTGTCTTTGCTGCTTCATCAGCAAGACAGTTACCAACAGTATGTACTTCTATGCGCTGGTGACCAAGAGTATGAATTACAAACACAAGAGGCAGCTGTTCTTTAAGCTCCACCACTCGAACCCATAACATTTTTTGTTTGATTGTGCTACCTTTGGAATCACGATATTCATTCTGAAAAGAATAAATTGTCATTGTATGACTAAACACAGTTGTAAGAATCACTCACAATAAGAGAAGTCACACAAGGATCAGCTTACTCTAATGCAAGCACCAGAGGATGTAGCTCTGTCAACTGGGCGGTACAGTCCCCTAATCTCTGTGTATGCATGACATCGGACTTGAACTCTCCATTCACCATGGTACCCACTACTATTGCTCAGGCTGCTGAATAAGCATGCTTTGATTCCATCGCCGGTTGCGCCGATCCGTCAGTGTAAATGATACAATGGAAATCCTCCAGCGGGAGCAAGTTCAAAGGAGCCGGATGAACAAACTCATTCTGCAAGTACTCCTGAGTTTGCAAGGAGGAATCAAAAATAAACATGATATCCGGAGACGTCAGGGATGTGGCCCATTGTATCCAACCTGTATGCAAAGTTTTAGATTTTGGTACACTGGGTTTCGTCACTGCTTCCAGGGCAGGATACGGTGTAACAACCAACATGCGTTTCCCCTGCGACAGTGCTCTCGCTTTTAGAATCGCCATCTGCACTGCAGTCAAAACTTTTTAGACCGAGGAAAATCGCATTTCAGCCGAAGTGTACAAGTGTTGACTTGTAAGCAATAGGGACTGTGTCTCCTTCGTTAAAAGTCAGGTATGTGAAACCAACTGCGCCTGGCACAATTCTTATTAGCAGGTTGGTGTACTTCTGACAAGTCAGTAAATATTTAGATTCAAGAAGATCAGACTGCAAAGATTGCAGTATAGCTGAATATTCAGGCAGCCAGCAACATTTGGTAAAAGTTGATTGTATCAAGGCATATAGTGGCTTGATACGCTGGGCATAATCGGGAATGTAAGTCGCCCGAAATTCAAAAAAACCCAGCAAACATTGTAGTTTTTTCTAGGAGCACGCAACTGTGCGCTTGTCTCCAGGAAGTGAGGCGCTAAACCTCGACCATCCTTCTTGAGCTCATAGCCCAGGAACAACACTGTACTCTGCAATGTGTGATTTTGCAAAGTTAAATTTGTAACCGTAGTCCGCAAACATAATAATGATGCGGTCAAAGCGACACAGATGCGGCCATAATTCGTCATCTGTGAAATATCATCCACATATGAGCATGCATAAGGGTCGAGTCTCTCCAAAAGACAGACTGTACGAGCGGCAAAGATGCCTGGGCTGTTTTTGTAGCCCATGGCTAATCTTTTGAACTGCTTTTGTTCGCCGCCAGACGTGAAAGCCGTCCATTGACTACTAAGAGGGGACAGGTTATGGCTAAAAAAGCCATTGGATATGTCAAGTGAGGTTTTAAACGATTTTCTCACAAGACTATTTACAAGGGCAGAACTGTGAGTATTCTGTACCGCGTTGGTCTGACAATGAGAGTTCAAATGCCAGTAATCCAAAACTAGGCGGTACGGCCTAACAGGCTTGGTCACAGTAAAAAGAGAATTAATCATGGGTGACAGACATGTTTCAATCACACCTTGATATTCCAATGGTTCAAGGATTTCTGCAACGTGAGCTTTCGCTTCACTCCACATGGGATATTGGGGTTGTGGCTGTGGCATAGACCGCAATGGAATCTCATGTCTGGGCGAAAGTGTGTCCCATCCACATTGAGTACGGTACAAAGCCGGTGCAAGCACCTTAGCCCATTCTTCTGCAAAAGCTTGTGCATGCTCCTTCGGCACAGTGTGCGTGAAACTAGGGAGGATTACCTCCTCCCCTCTCAGAGCTGCCAAAACTAAAGGTGGGGGCCAGTCTGCCTCCGCTATCAAAATATCATATCTAGAGGTCAGATTTTCCCCAAAAATCCATTTATTTTACGTTGTATATAACCTTCAATTAAAAGGACTATTTCATATAATCTGTCAGGGGGAGCCACTCTAGTGTCAGCTCATTCTCCAGTGATGAACATGTCAGTTGCTGTTGCCTTCGGATACGGACGCAGTGCTTGCCGCACTACTGTAACTTCCGCCACGCTGTCGAGTAGCATCCGAGCCCAAGTCAGGTTCCGAAGTTGTGTTTTCACTATCCGTGGTATACCTCGCAGTTAAAGCAGCAACCTTATTTTTCTAAAACTGGGGGCGTTGACGTTGAAAGGCGTCCTGCTTTCCTTTACCTTCCGTCTGGCGGGGCTGCCCACGTCCTTGTGGGACACCCAAGCCTCTGCTGCGTTCTCCTCCACCGGTTTGTGAGACTGATGTTTCCTGCAAAGAATGAGGAGAACGTGGAGCAGGAACCTGAAATCGATCAGGTGACTTAATATTCGCGCAGTCGCACAAATCATATGTGCGCTCAGTAGACACTGGCATCGGTGATGCAGGACGTGACCCATGTTTCTTTTGCTGCTTCCCCTCTTTTTTATTTTTCCAATTTTGTTTCAGAAAAGCTGGACGGTCATCTTTATTAGATTTAGCTGTCTGAGTTTGCGGTTGTGCTGCTGTTTTAGCAAAAGGCTTAACACCCAAACTATTGCGACCAATGGTCTTATAAGCCTCCGCAATGATTTTCTTTAACTGCCTGGGTTTATCGGCATCTGGGACATTGCGCAAAGCAATAGACACCTGAAAGTTCACTTCATCTCCCTTGACATTAGCAAGGATGAGATCGGAAACTACTTACAACACTCCGACAAGTCTCATTCCCAATTCAGCAGCCGCCTCTGGACCATGTTGATCTTGAACACCTTTGATCACAGAGGGCAGGACAGTCATAGACGGTGTGCCAAAGCACTTTGCATAGACTGCCACAAATACTTTACCCCAGGTCTCACAATCTGTTACCTCTGGTACTAATTCTTTCTGCAAACTAATGGTCAGAATCCTGTGTTTCTCAACAGGAGTCATGTTAGGAAATACTGCCTCCAACTGGTCAAATTTCTTGGCAAGCCAAAAAGGCATATCGTCCTTTTCTTGGGGGCGCTTGCCCATCAGCGAATTAACCATGACGGGACTCATTTTTATCCCGGCCGGTCCAACTGATTGCGCCACAGCGCCAGGTGCCCCCACCTGGATGTTGCGGGAATCGTATTGCACTAAAGCCCTATGCACTCCTATGATGGAGGCATAGAGTATACGTAACTCAGCTATAGGTACTGTTAGATAACGCAGATGCAGTGTGGACCCGGCCAACTGGCTCTAGGAATAGACAAGGGACCTAACCAAACTGCTGTTATGGAGTGGGGAAGGGCGCCATCAAACCGAACTCGATGCTGCCAAGCAGAAAGTGGAATCTCCTGTGTCCTACATGGTGCATATACTGCAGGTACCACTGTGTGAGGGTACTTATGGAAAGTACCATCATCTGCATACGCAGCAGGAAACGTAACACAAGAGTGGACAAGCTCAAAGGGGTATGCTGCATCTGCACTAACCACAAAGTGCACCGCCATACCGTCAGTGGGTACCCTATACTGAGTTAAGTGATTCCAGAGAGGTACTCGACTATGCTGAGCAATGTCAACATTAGCCATAAGGACACAGTATAGAAAATTCTATTTAAATGAGTTGTAGCACACATGGGTTGAAATTCAAAGTAAGAACCTTTTTAAAATATCAAGCTTGAATGAACCTATACTTAATACATATAGGTAGGTTTAATCTGTCACTGCTGTCAACCGGAAACAGGAGTGAGGGTGTCGTGGACTGTTAGAAGCACTACATGAGAGTCTCAAATATAAGACCAAAAGTTAGGTGCGCCATGTTGCGGGGATTCTGCTCATACATAGAACTGTGCACAGAGACCCAGGACCTCAGTGAATTGTGGTGTACCAAAAAACTCACCTCAGTACCCAGAACCCCTAACCGACTAGCATCAGTGTCTCATTAGCTCTCTGTCCTACAGCTAAGCTACCAATGATTAGACAACCCAGAACATGCGACTTAGGGTACTCTCAGGAATGGTGGGAATCAAGAACACTCTATCGTTTTTATTCTCATACCAGTCCACAAAATGAGTAAGTAGTGACACTGAAAAGTTTAAAATGTTTATTTTAACGACATGCTCTAAGATGCAGTATTTTTGCTAACATAAGCAGGCATATGAATAAACTAATACGATCAGCATTGTTACAATTCCATAAAACACAAAGGGAGAAATCATATTATAATGATAGTGGAAACAGGTCCTATAGCACTGTGTGAACCACCCTCACCTGCTAGGAACTAGGTTTTATAATAATAGAAGGTCTCTTAGGCTTAAATGGGGAACCCCATAACTCCAATATCAGCAGAAGTGAATCACATCAGGCTCAGCAAAGCTCTCTCTTACTGGAAAAGATTTTTCTCCAAGTGCCCAAATCATGCATGCAGTGCAATATTAAAGGCACTAGAATTTCATTAAGCTGCAGCTGGGTTTGTGTTATGTCTAGAGCGAGGGCCGATCAACCTGAATAACAGCATACAGTGTTTTGGTGACCTTGAAGGCTTATGCACACAGTGTACAGACCGAGGTCGCGATGTAAGTCTAAGGATGTTAAAACAAGCTGTTCTCAAGCGTGGAAAATCAAGCAGTTTAATTTGCAACAACAGTTATATGTAGTGTTGTGTGCAAAAGCTGCAAAGTGGCAACATGGCATTTACACTTCTAATAAGCTTTTGCTAACATAGCAATGTGTGCAAGCAGAGCCCTGTCTTCACTACAGTACATGCTGAGAATATAGTGTACTAGAACATGTATAAAAGAACGTATTTGTTTTGAAACGATACCTGAGGTTAGTTTCAAGTAGCCTCTAAGTAAAGAAAAGGGCACATCAGCTAAAGGGTAGCAGTCTGTACATTCTAGGTACCATGAAGAATCCCCCTACCTTAATTTCGGTGATAATTCCAAACCGGAAAGGGTTCCTATAAGTATTGCTCCTGGAGTGGTAGACAAATCAGTCTTGTGTCAGGAGAGCTAAATATGCTTCCAAATGTTCTTTTAGTTTCTTTTAGAAGAGCTGCCCCATCCTAAGGTAAAATTAACATTGTATTAGCATTTTTATCACTTACTCTTCTGTCCTGTATTGAGACTCTAGTAAGTTCGAACCCTTGGGATCTCCATGCTGTGGCACGTTCGCTGTGCAAATCAGCAATCTGCAGCCGGCCACCCTGGTGTTGGCTTAAATAATAAAGCATGAGGGCGGACTAAACCGGTACTGAGCCCATTTTGGGTGCCATCTTGGAGTGGTGTATCGGGACCCCCAGGGCACTGGAATCCCTTAACCCATTTTGGGCGCCATCTAAGAGTGGTGTATCGAGAGCACTGTGCACTGGAATCAATAGTATTGTGAACTAGCGGAATGTTGGTGGCAACGGGCTGGTGGAAAGTCCATAAGATTAAACGCTATCTCCTAGTAATCTGTATCTGCAGGGGCACATGACAGCATTGCGGTGCACTACCAAACAAGTGTGACATTTGTGGCAACGTGCATGCGGTGTTTATACATAAGTACATCCTTGTAAGACATTTATCTTGATATCCAAGAGCTTTGTCGTTCTGACCCAAACTAATTAACATGATCGTGTGTTTTGTGACATGTGATGTGTGACAATGTGATAGTGAATTTCGTGACATAACTGGGTGAACCTCATATTTAACTATAAATTCTTAGGCTTGGTACGGACAAGGTAGTCGGTCTCAATTCTCGCTAGCATCAGATCCAAAGCATTTTAGGAAGCGTAACACAATGTGAAAATGAATTCTGTGACATAGCTAGGTGGGGACAGTAGCATTTAGTATCAGTTCCTTATTATACCAAGTCCACAATATGTTAAGTCTCAAGGTCTCCATTCCTCACTGTGCATAGTCTACAACATGTTAAGTATCGAGTGCGAGTAAATCCCTTTATTAATACGGAAACCGTCATATATTCCAGCAAAATAAATAGGGATGATAATGGGATTACTCTATAAACTGTGATGGTGTACACAGTCTGCAACATGTTAAGTCTTGAGGTCTCAATTCCTCACAGTATATTGTCTAAAGCAAATTAAGTATCCAGTGTAAGTAAACCACTTCATTAATACAGAAACAGTCATGTATTACAACCTTACTTAGTCTACCAAGAAAAGTAGGGATGATAATGGGCGAACTCTTTAACCTGTGATCATGACATGGCGTTCATGCCAGTGCCCCACAGCCTTCCTTAAAGTGCTGAATCCTGGTCCTTGACCGGGCCCATGCTTTTGAGTTGGATCTGCGGCTCCATATTTCTCTGTTGTATATCTCAATTTTCCACAAGGGCCTCCCCTTTGCACCAGCTCTATTATTTGTTTTCATGCTTCCAAAATGGCCGTCCCTGATTGACCCCCTGCTCCTCCTCATGATCTGGCAGCAACCAAATTGGTTATAGGTCTTAGCTTCCTGTCCTCTGTAACTAATGTAGGCCTTTTTATTTCCTGACACCCCTGCAACATAGCAGCCATCTTTAAATGTCATCAGGGAATTCACAGAGAAAACGGTTAGAACCACTCCTTCGTCTGTCAAAAATTGTTCACCTTGCTATACCCTCTTTCCTCTCTCCCACCAGTATGGCAGGCTCATGCCGGAATGCAGCAGGAGGCAACTTTTACACTATCATATACCCATCCAACCTATCCAAGACCGCAACAAAATCTTTCAAGCACAATCTTCTGAGAAGACATCCTGAGACTCTGATCTCCGACCTGTACTTTAACTCGTAAAAGGGCACCATTGTTAGTGACCTTATATGCCACACTAGAAAAAGAACACTATGGAGGGCAGCCATAATAAACTTACCTAACATACGTGAAACCAGAAACATTCCGTATGGTGCTAAATTCACGATCGCTCCCACCCAAAACCTAAGAGCTGACTTTACCATTACAATCTATAAAAATGGCACTATTCTGATCCAAGCGCCAAATAAGGATCTCAAAAAATGTGATGACCTATTCACCATCCTCAAAGAGCAGGTGCACGACTCCAATCCATCTACGCACCCCCAGCGCCCGCTGTCTCAATCTTACCTACGTTGGAGCGCTGGTCAATACAGCACAAAGTCTAAGAGTAAGGACCTCCTGCCTATGTCCACCAAAGCTGAAGCTACTCCCCTATGCCCCCTAACACTCTCAGGCAGCATCTCCCCTGAATCTATTAGAGACCAACCCACCACACCCCCCAACATCCAACATCTTTAAATAAGGTAACGCCTGCACCTCCTCTTTACTCGATATGTGCAAGTTCTGCAATACTCCAGTGGCATGAATAAAAAGAGAAAACCTTACGTTACTGCATTGTGTGTTTCCCTGGTTTGTTATTTCTTCACTTTCCAACTCTGACGACGAGCGGGAGAACCACAATATCTTCGAGTATTTCGTGGATTTTTTGGATTTGTTCTCCGTCAGTATATCGCAACTTTTGACCTCATGAGACGTCCTCTGGCTGTTGTCTTTCACGGCAGGTCAGCGGAAGCATCTGCTAACAGATAAATTATTGGGCGTTTTTTTCCGTCTCGCCATGTTGACGTTGGAAGTGTAGTTTAACCCTTGCAGTACCTCGTTGGATCACGGAGGTTGCTGACTCAAGGGATTTCTTGGGTTAACGCCTCCTCTGATCTACAAGAGTTATTACAAGCAAGGCAGTTGTTTGGCTAAGTTTATATTCTTTTAAGCTGTTTTGGTAAGGATTTTTGTTTTCACAGCATCTATTAATTCACCTATGGCATCACAAATTGCCTTCTAACATGTTTTTACACATGTTATGGTAACATTTTTTCTGTACTTTATTTATTCTGGTAACTTTGGTGCTTATTAATATTCTAAAGGAACTGTACTTAAACAACGTGCACACTTTATCACAGTGATACACCTACTGTTAGGAATTCTCAGGTTCATGTAGGAAACTCACACCTTTCCTGCATCATTTGCCAACATCCTTCTGGTATATATCTTAATCATGTCCTGTGTGGTTAAGGAAAACATTTTGTGACTATAAATCATGTTCACATTGTGTTAAACTCTTGTTCTTGTCAATGCTTGTTTATATATTGCATTGTGCCAATGCTTGTTTGTATATTGTACAGTGCATCATTGTCAGTTAAAATTAATATCACGCTTGGAACACGTGATCGACGTAGAAACCACACCCTTGGTTCCCCTATAAATAGACACACCCAAAAAGTAACAGTGCGTAGCTTTAAACCGCAAAGACAGGAAAGGAAGAAGAACAACGTTTTGAAGACCCACGAGGAGGATTTCCTGGAATCGCTAAAGCCGCCAGAATGCAGGAAGACACTTTACAGACCTAGCTAAGTGGGGATTTAGTGTGCATACAATTGCGTGGGGCGCTGCATGTGTGCACTGCATTTGTGAGGAATGTTAAGCATTTTTTTGCTCGCGGGAAGCATATTTGACTAAACGCGCTGTTTGCAGAGGAAGCGCTCTGTGATTAGAAACCAGATCTTTTGACTGGGTGTGAGTGTTTGATTGATTCAGATGCTCCGTCCATCACCACCCCCTTTTGTACCGCTTTTGGCCGCCATAAGTGTGGCAGGGTATGCTCAGACGTGAGTCCCTTGCTCACTTTGCCACTGGATTCAAGCAAGCCGGGCTGAAGACGGCTGGAATGCCAGAAACCGGTCCTCGGAAGCTTGTTTCCGGTCCAGGGAAGACATGGCTTGGCAGTTCGGGCTGGACTGTTCCCATGAGGCACAGGGTCAGACTGATTTGCATATAGCCATGTCTGAACTGGGGTGGCAGAGTGGGCTAAAGAACGGTGATGGATTACACCCAGATCTTTTGACTGGGTGTGAGTGTTTGATTGATTGATTCAGATGCTCCGTCCATCACCACCCCCTTTTGTACCGCTTTTAGCCGCCATAAGTGTGGCAGGGTATGCTCAGACGTGAGTCCCTTGCTCACTTTGCCACTGGATTCAAGCAAGCCGGGCTGAAGACGGCTGGAATGCCAGAAACCGGTCCTCGGAAGCTTGTTTCCGGTCCAGGGAAGACATGGCTTGGCAGTTCGGGCTGGACTGTTCCCATGAGGCACAGGGTCAGACTGATTTGCATATAGCCATGTCTGAACTGGGGTGGCAGAGTGGGCTAAAGAACGGTGATGGATTACACCCAGATCTTTTGACTGGATGTGAGTGTTTGATTGATTCAGATGCTCCGTCCATCACCAACCCCTTTTGTACCGCGTGTGATTAGAAGGCGCGTGTAATTTATAGACGCTTTTGAGTTCATATTTTATAGTTGCTTCAGCATTTCCAAGGATTGAGTGACTTGATTGGACTTTAATAGAGTAAATCAAGTATAAGAAAAGAGCATTTGAGTCTTAAAGGAAAACCAACCTCTTAATAAGGGTCACGTACATAAAGACTTATGAAAGACCAGAATAGCAGGACATTGTGACTAAACCTTGGGAGTGACTTATAAAAGACCAACATTGCAGGACAATGTGATTAAACCTTGGCAGTGACATTTAGCTTTGTGAGGCTCCAGAAAAGCAGATCCTGATAAATGTTTATGTGAAATTCCATTTTCGTTCTAAGGACACTTGGGTGAATCTTCAACTGTGAACTTTTTCCTTTTGAAGTTTAGGTATTTTTCTACTTATTTCACTGGGTTAAACTCTAAGAATTGTATTCAACAAATGTGGAAAAGTATATGTCCATTCTCATAGCATTTTGTGTTTCCTTGAACAGTAATAAGTCATTTAAGATTTCCGACAATTCAACATACAGTCAGTCCTAAACACAGAGAGAGTAAAGGTGAAACAACAATTATTAGAAGGTATCTTGAGTGTAGTTTCAATTCTATTTAGAAGTGAATTAAGCTAATTAAACCTCTAATTTCAATTCACTTATTGTTCCACAGATAGAAGATACAACACACAACACCTGCTTACAAGAACTCGGATCCTGGCTGGTCCAGGTGGCAGACGGTTGCAGTGTCTTTTCTTTTCTCTCTGTTTATCCCAAACCCCTTCCCTTTTGAAATAATTGCCAAGCCTGCTGTTACTTCAGTAGCTTTGGGGATTGTTTCAAAAGGATAGGAGAATCAGCATCGCCCCTGCAAATCTTCCTGGACATTCAGGTGAATGGCTGGAGTCTCATCTGACATAAAGCCAAGCCACAAAAATACTACTTGCCTGGGTGATGGATGTCCCTGCTATTGAGAATACTTCCGTTCGAGAACTAGCTAAAGCTTTTGAGACGTTACAGCATGAGGTTGCTGTCTTAAAGCAAACCAACTACCATCTACAGAGCGAGATAGAGCGGTATAAACCTAGGGAATCACCTTGGGATGATGGTTCAGTTCGTCCCAAGCAGGTGATTCATGCTCCACGTTTTCAGTTTACGCCTACTAGCTCAGACGCATCCACTTCAAGTAGTCAACCAGTAACTGTTTCTGTCACTACTCCTACTCCTGTTCCCTTAGCCCCACCAAACGCTTTTTCGGAGATCAAGCAAAATTCCACATTTTTATGAATCAGTGCCAGTTGCACTTTTTGTGTCGCCCATCTGCATTTCCTGATGACACAACTAAAATTGCGTTCATTCTTTCTTATTTAAGGGCACTACCGCTACCTGGTCCATTCCGTATGTGGATCGAGACGATCCAATCTTACACAGTTTCCAACGTTTTAAGGACACTATGCAGAAACTCTTTGCTAGACATCGATTTGTACAGGCAAGCGATAACGAGTTACTAAACCTAAAACAGGGAAAACAAGATCTACTATCCTATATAACCACTTTTAATCGACTTCTCGCTGAAACAGAGTGGCCTGAAGAAAAGAGCACTTCATTATTTTACCGAGGTCTTCGAAACACATAAAATATGTTATAGCCCAAATAGTTAACCCTCCTACAGATTGTTAGAATTCATTAATGAAGTGGTTCGTCTTGATCACCGTTTAGGTGAAGAACAAGGAGAAAAGACTCTGGGGGTGTGGGGGGGATCTAACCCGAGTGGTAGTAGTAAAAAATGAAAAGAAAGATCTTACCCTGACCGATTCTTCTGAGCCAATGCAAATTGGAGGAATCAGGGGACCTTTGACAAAAGAGGAGAAAGATAGGAGGTGTCTGCTTCATCTGTGTTTATATTGTGGTCGAGCCGGACACTTCGCTAAGGAGTGTTTAGTAAAAAACACTATTCAGGGGCGTGGCCAAGATGGCTTAGTGAGCGGTCGCACTCTCTGCGAGCTCCCGTGAACCCGAGCCCCTTTACCGCCTTTATTTGCAGATCTCCCCCCAAAAGGCCGGGGATCTGCTAAGGGATTGCGAGATCTTCCTGCAAGAACATCTGTGGTGCTGGTAGCCCTCAGAACCGCTGCCTGAAAGCCCGAGGAGTGGGTGCGGAGGTTGAGCCGGCTCCGCGAGAAGACTGCGGGCCGCGGCCACGAGGCCCGAATCGGCCCGGGGAAGTCCTGCGGTGGAGCGGCTGGCTGGAGTATTGAGGCAGGACTCGCCTCAGCGGACCCCAGTACCGCACGGAGAGGTGCATATGTCCAGTGCTCGGTGGCGACAAGCTGTTAACCGAGGTCCCCGGGTCTGATCTTCACGCGAGACCGGGGTTGAGGCCCAGCGGCAAACTCTCCTGAAGCGAAGTTTCACCGGTAGCGGAGACGCGTTAGAGGTCCGTAGTTGGAGTCCCTGTGGCTGGCCACGGCTCTGAGCGGCTGAGTACAGATGCCCGGAGGTGTGCGAATGGGAACCGGAATGCCGACGCAAGAAACTACGCGAGGCCGGGGATGAGGCCTAGTGGTACACGCCCTTGCCGCGCGCTTCTTCCGGAAGCGGAGGTTGTCGCGGAGCGGGAGCGGAATCCCCTGTGGCAGAGTACAGCGCCCAGTGGAGAGGCGCAGAGGCCCAGCGCCCAGAGGAGGGAGACCGGACCCGGAGTATCGACGAAGACCACCGTGTGAGACCTAGAGGCTGGCTCCTTTGAGGCAGACTCCTCCCAGCGGCGGCGGCTGGCCAATAGATTGGGCTTGGAACTTTCGCAGCTGACTGCCGCACCGACTGGGGAGGTGCACCCCAACGGAGATCCCCACTGCAGCGGCCCCCCAGCGTCGACGGTCCATTAGAGGAACAGAGCAGGCTCCATAATTGGTTGGGGGCACGTGTGTCTGCCGTTAGGACACAACGAACTTTGATTCGGAACGCCAGAACGGCCCACACGTGATATCGGGCCTAGTCCGGAGCTCCTCCGATGCGAGGGTTACCCACCCAGCCACCGGTTTGATCAGCGGGACCTGCGGCAAGCCGGGTTTGAGATGCCCGATACCAGGAGTAAGGCTAGCTACGGAGCTTGGGAGGCGACAGCGCGCTCCCTCACTGGCGTTATGGCCGGTAACAGAGGTAACAGGAAGGGGGACCGGACACTGCCTGAAATGTTGAACAGAGGCCCAGTGCGACAAGAAAGGGGGCAACAATCACCGGGCCACTCGAGCAGCTCCCAAGGGACAGCGGGTGGAGAACCCCCAGTGACTAGATCCATCCTCGAATCCCTCTTCAGCTCGCTTAGGGAAGATTTCCAAACGCTAAAGCAGGAAGTCGCAGGGGAGGTCCGTGAGGTGCGAAGAGAGGTCGATGGTCTTGGCGAGCGAGTGGCCACTTTGGAAGAAGCCGGTCACTCCAGGGACGAGGAGATTGCACAGCTGCAGCAGGAGGTGCTGCGCCTACGGGATCAGCAACTCGACCTACAATCGCATAACGAAGACCTCGAGAACCGGTCCCGTCGCAACAACATACGGGTCCGGGGAATTCCATCCAGAGACGAGGGCGAGGACGTTGCTGGGTATCTCAGGGAACTCTTCAGAGAGATACTGGGAGAGCCGGATGACTTTGTCATCAGAATAGACAGGGCTCACAGGGTAGGCCCGGCTCGCAGGGCCTCTGCGCCTCCTCCTGATATATTGGCTCTCCTACCGGACTTTCCCCTGAAGGAGCGGATCATTCGTGAAGCACGTCAGCAGCAGTCCCTGCGCTTCCGGGGGCACCAGGTTGCTCTCTATCAGGACCTCTCGGTAATAACTCTCCAGAAGCGTAAGGGGTTCAAAATCGCTACTGACTTCCTGAGGGATCACAATACGCAGTACTCATGGGGCCATCCCTTCCGCTTGATTTTCCGATGGAACGGGACTCTGCATCAACTTCGCTCCCTCCAGGACACCTGCGGGGTACTTGGCATTACCGCGACAGATGACACGACTCCCACTCCCCGTCGACGGCGTGCTACCAGAGACGGTTGGCAATCGACCCCAGCACGCAGGTCTTCTACCTCTTCTGCCCGTCTAGACTCACCCACTATCCGAGCGGACATGGCCAATGCAGTTCAAGAAGTGGCTGGAGACACGGCGCCTACTGAAGTCGCTCTGACGGCCTGAATATTCTCCGGGGGGAGATCGACATAGCCATTCTGACAATGCAGGTTTGGGGGCTCGGGGTGGGGGGGCGGGCAGTGGCTGGACGTCCACTTGAGTAACTTTCCGCAGACTTGTCCGCTGAGGACCGGACTGGGACAATGGAATCTTGGGAACAGTTGGGGAGCAGTGGGGGAGGGGAGGAGGTTGTTGGGGTGGTTGCAGTTGCGGGTCGGGGTTGGGGACAGTTGGGGAGTTGGGATGGAGGGGTGGAGGGAGGAAGGGGGAGGGGATCCGGGAGTTGGGAAGGGGGGGTGGGTCGTCCAGGGCACTGTGCGGCTACTAGATAATCTGGCGAATTTCATACACCTTGGTCTGCCTGAACGAGGAAGCTGCGCAAACACCTACACTCTCTTCTTTGCCTTGCAGCCTCTGGTACCATTGGGGACGCTTATACACACCGCCTTATCTGAGCTAGGTCTTCACGCCTTCTTCCACATCTTTCCCGATGCCTCCTGACACTTTTAAGGTTGTGACCCTGAACGTCAGGGGTTTGAATAATCCTGTCAAACGGCGGGCAGTGCTCTCTCTCCTGGAAAATACACGTGCGGACATATGTCTCCTTCAGGAGACACACCTGCTGCCACAGGACACACACAGAATGCGCTCCCAGAAGTTCCCGTCCCAATTCTTTTCTTCCTGTGCCACTAAGACAGCAATACTGATGGCCAGACACTTTAACCTCATGCGCGCTAGCGGAATTCCGCTCGCACGCTGAGATTTTGTAAATCGCGTGTTACGTGACGAGCTGGGCTCGTCATCAGCGTGCGAGGAGGCTACGCCATGACGAGCCCAGCTCGTCATCAGCATGGAAGGGGTTAAAGGGGAGATCCTCTACAAGTTCACCGAACAGAAAGGCAGGCTGTTGGCATACCGGTTTAGGATTGGGGGTCTTACTTTTACGATCGGGTCCTTGTACAGCCCTAATGAACGGCAGGAACGTTTCCTACAATCGGCGGTTGAGGATATTACTGCCTCGCAAGATAGACATATTATTCTCAGGGGCGATCTTAACATGGTCTTTGATTCCGCTATGGATAGGTCGGCGCAGCGCTCCCCGCAGGTCGGGGAGTTCTCCGCCGGCTGTAGGGCGCGGCTGGCGGAGGTAGATATCCTTGATCTTTGGCGACACATGCACCCCATAGACAGGGATTATTCGTATTATTCCCACGCACACAAGACGTATGCAAGGCTAGACCACCTTTTGGTCACGTCTCCGGTGCAAGCGCTGGTCTCGGGGTCGGATATGGGCGTGTTGTCTCTATCGGATCACGCCCCGGTCGATGCTACGTTGTGTCTGCCTCCGACAGCTCGCCCTCCCAGAACATGGCGCCTCCGCGTCACCCTGTTGCACAGGAAGGTTGTGGTGGACCGCATTGAAGACACGATCCGGGAATATCTAACTCACAAGGCCCAGATCGGCCTCGAGAGCGTTGCACAGAGTGACGCCTGCTATGTTGGAGCAGGCGCTCACGGAACATCCATGTCCCCTCTCGGGGGACCCGGAAAGAGACACTGAGGCCCTACAGCTATGGTTGACTGAGAGGTTAGATGATCTTGCCCCAAGGGCAACCACCCGGTCCTCGGCGATACGGCAATCGGCGCCGTGGTTTACGGAGGCGCTGCGTATGGCTCGCAGTCAATGCAAGGTTGCTGAGCGGGCCTGGCGCTTTCAATATGATGGGGAGGCTAAACTCGCCTATAGATCGGCGGTGAAGGCCTATCATCGTGACATTCTTGGTGCCAAGTGGGAATACCTTGCCAGGAGGATTGAGGCGGCGGCGAACTCCTGTAAGGAGATCTTCACGATTGTGAAGGAGTTCACGGCCCCTACTTCCTATTCACCCCCGCCTGTATCACCGGATGCATGGGCGTGTGATCTTGCCACTTTTTTCACCGACAAGATTAAGGCAATTCAGGCCTCTGTTGTATCGTACTTTATTTCCTTGTGTTTTCCTTTAAGGCTCGTGTTGGTGCGAGCCTACCTTTAGAATGGTTGTGAGGGGGGGGATGTGTTGTATCGTACTTTATTTCCTTGTGTTTTCCTTTAAGGCTCGTGTTGGTGCGAGCCTACCTTTAGAATGGGTATGACTCAGTATGACATAGTATGTATTCTGATTGTAGAGTCAGTTGCTGCCTGACTCGTTGCTGTACAGCTGTGCTTCCTGGCACCACCTGTTCTTACCTGTATCTTAATAAACTTCTACTCAAGAACCCTGCCTCCACCTCTACTTTTCAGCCTCCTTCTCTGAGAGCTTGGTGGAGGGTTGCGGTGGCCTCGGGGCAGGACTTGGAACATCGTCCCTGCCTACGGCAGTACTGGCGGACTTTCCACCTGTCTCCAGTGATATGTCCCGGGCTCTGCTGGCCAGTCTTAAATCTGGCTCCCCACTTGACCCCTGCCCTGCCAAATTTTTGGCCGGGATGGCGGCAGTGGTGAATCCCCTGGTCAACCCGATCCTCAATGCCTCCTTGAGGGAGGGGAGTGTCCCACGCACCTGGAAAAGGGCGATGGTGATCCCCCTCCTGAAAAAGCCTGGTCTTGATGCCGAGGTCTTGGCCAATTACAGGCCAATTTCACTTCTCCCGGCCCTGGCCAAGATCACTGAGAAACATGTTCATGGCGGCTTGTCGAGCCTCTTAGAATCCAACAATGTGCTCCATCCATCCCAATCCGGGTTCCGTCCGAACTTTAGTACGGAAACGGCGTTGGTGGAGGTCTCTGAGATCATCAGGGAGACCTTGGATGTGGGTGGCAAGGCCATGCTAGTCATGTTGGACCTGTCGGCGGCCTTCGACACCGTCCCCCATGAGGCGCTCCTCGCCAGGCTTCATGACATCGGCCTAAGGGGGACGGTGTTCAGATGGTTTACATCTTTTCTGAAGGACCGCCGCCAGACGGTCTGGGTTTCCCAGAGCTCCGCCGAGATGCCGCCATTGGGAGTTGCGGTTCCACAGGGGTCGGTGTTGAGCCCGACATTGTTCAACATCTTTATGTCCCCCCTGGCGGCTGCGGTGGAGGCTTACGGAGCCCAGATCGTGTCCTACGCCGACGACACGCAACTCCTCTTCACATGTGCTAAAGACCAGCCATTTGATGGGGAGAGAATACGGGACTGCCTGGATATGGTCTTTGGCTGGTTCCAGCGGAACAGTCTGAAGGCCAACTCCAGTAAGTCGGAGGTGTTATTCTTCGGCTGTGTCATCGATCCCGAGTGGCGGCAGTGGTGGCCGGCCGCCATGTGTCCTCCGGCACAATCCTCCTTGGTGGCCAAAAATCTTGGCGTTAAGCTTGATAACAAGCTCTCTCTTAGAGCGCATGTTCTTGGCCTGGCCGGCACCTGTTTCGGCATTCTGAAAATGCTCCGCAAGTTTCTACCTCTACTATCTGCGGAGCACAGACGGATTACGGTGCAGGCGCTCATTGGATCCAGGCTAGACTATGCAAATGCCCTTTTCCTAGGCCTTCCAGACTACTTGGTCCAGCGTCTGCAGGTGACGCAGAACTCTGCAGCTCACGCAATCTTTGGTCTGCATAGACGCGCACGGGCTTCTGGTCTTCTGCAGACGCTTCATTGGCTCCCGATCCGGAAGCGGATTATGTTCAAATCCCTGACGCTGGTGCACAAAGCTCTGTTTGGCTCAGGCGCAGGATATCTGCAGAAGAGATTGGCTTTCTATCGCCCTGCCCGCTCACTGCGTTCGGAATCCCTCTTCACTGCTGTGGTTCCACGCGTGAGGAAGGCCCGGATTGGGGGGCGCTCTTTCAGCCTCAAGGCCTCCCAGCTGTGGAACTCGCTCCCACTGGCACTTCGCAGTACTCCCAATCTGCTTCAATTCAGAAAGAATTTGAAGACTTGGCTTTTTAATCTCTCTGTTTAGGTGGCTTTCTTCCTTTTCCTTTGGGTTTCTGTTTTTCTTGTTATGTTGTTATACACTGTAGCTGCCTGTGGAAAGCGCCGGGACACTCTTTTAGAGTAGCCGAGCGCTATATAAACGCTTTTTAACATAACATAACAATGACAACTCTGACACCGCCCGGGCCACACAGTGGGCAGCCTTGAAAGCAGTCCTCCGGGGGGAATTTTTGGCGATCTCCTCTGCCGAAAATAAAGAGCGACAGGCCAATAGGGAAGAACTCACCGATCGGGTCCGTGAGCTCGAACAGATACA
Source organism: Lissotriton vulgaris (assembly GCF_964263255.1). NCBI lineage: Eukaryota > Metazoa > Chordata > Amphibia > Caudata > Salamandridae > Lissotriton > Lissotriton vulgaris. Next base: position 159,644,016 of record NC_141691.1, on the reverse strand, counting down.
TCGACGGACAGGGGCCCCCAGAATTTGGCGGCAGCTCAAGGAAGCGAGAAAGCTCCTGGCAGCCCTGGACCTGGACCGAGCGGAGTACGCTGCACTCCGGTTGCACCATATCTTTTATACAGGGGGGGGACCGCTGCGGCAGATTGCTGGCCAACAGGCTCTGAGTAGCGCGCCAGAGTCATCTGGTGAAGGAGATCTCTGACCCTACGGGGATGGTGAAGACGGAAGACGCTGACATTGCAGCCGTATTCCGCAGGTTTTATGCGGATCTCTACACTAGCGAGCCACCGGATGAGACGGCCATGGCCGCTTATTTGGATTCGGTCTCCTTGCCTTCCCTTGATCCCTTGCAGGTGGAGCATCTCAATCGGGATATCAAGATAGAGGAAGGGATCTCTGCCATCGCCAGGCTTAAACATGGCAAAGCGCCAGGTCCGGATTGATACACCTCGCTCTTTTACAAAACATTTTGCACGTCGCTGGCCCCTATCCTTACTCGTCTTTTCAACTCGTTTGCTGAACCGGGGGCCATCCCGCCTGATCTTCTACGGGCCTCCATTACAGTTATCCCCAAACCTGGGAAGGACCCGATGCACTGTGGATCTTATAGACCGATATCTCTTCTGAATGTCGATTTAAAATTATACACGGGAATCCTGGCCGCCCGACTAGCCCCTCACTTACCCGGTCTCATAGATCCTGATCAGGCTGGTTTTGTCCCCGGGAGGCAGACGGTTGACAACACGAAACGGATCGTCCACCTGCTAGAGAAAGCCTCCCGGATTCCGGGGGAAAGAATGATGCTGGCGGTGGACGCGGAGAAGGCGTTCGACCGGGTGCACTGGCCTTACCTGGAACGAGTTCTGGTGAAGGTGGGCATAGGGGATAAGTTCCGCTCCATGATCCTCAATTGCTACAGACAACCGATTGCTATGGTTCGCGTGAATGGGTATAACTCTAGGGACTTTAACATCGAAAGAGGCACTAGGCAGGGATGCGCGCTCTTGCCCTTACTCTTCGCGCTGTATATGGAGCCATTCGCCCAACGGGTCCGCGCCAATCCGGCGGTGACGGGGGTGCAGATGGGAGGATTTACACACGCTATAAGCCTCTATGCTGACGATGTCATCTTGTCGCTTGACGAGCCCAGAATGGCCCTGCCGGCCTGCATCGGGGAGCTGGCCTCCTTTGGAGCGGTTGCGGGGGTTAAAATGAACATGGGAAAGTTGGTTGCCCTGGATATCTCCCTTGAATGGACCACTAGGGCCCACCTACAGAACCAATTCCCCATAGTTTGGTCATCAGAGGTGGTACCCTATCTGGGGATCCAGATAGCCCCCACTCTGCCGGCCATGGTATCGGCCAACTACACGGCTTTGGGCGCTAAGATCAGGGAGGAATTGGGCCGATGGAACCGCGGCACCCTCACCTGGTTGGGCAGGATAGCCGCCATTAAAATGACAGTCCTGCCTCCGGTGCTTTATTTGTTCCGGGCCCTACCGCTCCAACCACCGGTCAAATGGATCCCGCATCTACAGACGGATGTCTTGCGCTTTATATGGCAGGGGAAAAAGCCCAGGATGCGCAGGGCCCTCTCACTGTTGGCCCCTGAAGCGGGAGGTTTGGGAATACCTGATTTCCGTAAATATTTCCAAGCAGTGCAGTTGCGTTATCTCGTGGAATGGAGTAGGTGGGAGTCCGATAAGCACTGGCTCTTTAAGGACCAGGCGGTGGCGGGCAGACCCCTGCAGGAAATCCCATTTCTACGCCGGACTCACCGACCCAAAAACTTGTACGCCTCTTTTGTTACAAGAGTGCCCCTGCGGGTCTGGGATGCCACTAGCATTGCGTATGGCCTCACCTCGTTCCTGTCACCACTCACACCGTTGGTGGACAACCCAGACTTTACCCCAGGAATGGAGGCTGGCAGGGTGTAGGGCCCTGTGTCACATGTATGGCCCAGAGAGGGTTGTCCCCTTCCCGCAATTCCGCCAGGAGTTTTCACTCCCTGAGACTGAGAGACACCGCTATATGCAAGCTCGCCACTGGGCTCTTCAGCCACAGGTGCGAGAGACGGCCGATAGGCTCCTCCTACCGTATGAAAAATGGCTACTGTCGCGTACATCGGATTCGAAATTGATTACGGATCTCTATAAATTGCTACAACCGCCTTCAACACACCTCTATAACCCGGGGAGAGAACGCTGGGAGTGGGAGCTGGGAAGGACATTGAGCCCTAAAGAATGGGAGCACATATCCTACAGAGCGAGGCATTCGGCATACCACATGGGTCTCACTGACACGCTGACTAAGGTCTCCACCTATTGGTACTATACACCGGAGCGGGTTCACGAATTTGACCGTAGCAAAGAGGACACGTGTTGGCGAGGGTGCGGGCACCGGGGAACACTTACGCACATTCTATGGGACTGCCCACTCCTGGGAAACTATTGGAAAGAAGTGCTGGACGAGGTTGATTCCAATTTTGGCATTGAACTACCACGCTTTCCAGCATACACCCTGCTAGGACTCCCGAATGGGCTGATGTACCCACTCAGATCCCGTAGGGGAAGGCAAATAGCAGTCCAAAACATCCTGATACATTGGCGCACTTCCACGACACCCTCTATCACGGGCTGGCTCCATAGATTGTGGCACGTGTTGGGCATGGAGAAATTGTCACTCACAGCGGCGGGAGATATAGCGCAGTTTAATGAGCTTTGGCAACCATTTCATTCCTTACTGCTTTCAGAATTTAAAGAACTTACCTGTCCCAAATACCTCCGCCTACTGCTGCTCACGAGCCCGGCAACGCCAGCCCCGTGAATTGATGAGAGATTCGCTGTCCCTGAAGGAAGTGGCTTTGGTGTACTTTTTGGTTAGGGTCCGTGCACTGGACGAGGGGTGGGGGGGGGGGGTAGGGTGGGGGGAGGGTCGGGCCCGGGGAGTTGGGTAGTTGGGGTTTTGGGGGGGTGTGTGCAATGGAAATGTCACCTCATGCTGCGACAATGCATACTAGGTACTGCTGTACTGGACTGGCACACACGAACTGCACCTGTTAGTTCTTCGCCGGGGCTGAGGCTTTGCCCGCCCTACCTAGTCGCTCCTTGATGATGTATGTTTGTCCTTGTATGTTGTGCTGAATAAAATACTTTAAACATAAAAACACTATTCGTAAGGCAATAGGCCTTACTGACACTCCACAAGGTGTTCCAAAAGACTCTCATTCGGAAAACTCCCTAGCCTGATAAGGTCTGAGACCTCCTTATCAACCACCTCTGGCAAAACGGTTTCATACCTGGTGGCCGTTATTACAGCCGCGTCATATGACTCTCATTGTGACCTTGCTTTTTTTAAACCAGCTTCAGAAGGTAATACCAATACTTCTTGATTCAGGGGCTCCCGGAAATTTCCTAGATATTAGGCTGGCCAACACCTTGAATATACCTATACTCCAGAACCAGTCAGAGCTGTAGATGGCTCAGAATTGTCCTCTGGTCTAATTCTCCATGAAACAGCTCCCTTGACAATGATCTGTGAAGACGGTCATTCGGAACAGATCCAGTTTGATCTTATTGACATACCTTTGTTTGGGGCCATTTTAGGTATCCTTTGGCTACAGACACATAACCCAAAAATTGATTAGGTAAAACGCACAATCGCTTTAGATTCAACTCATTGTTGGCATCATTGTTACAAAAACAGACTTCAACCTGTAATGCCCTTACATTGTGCCTCCACATCTGAGTCAACGGAACCCTTGCAACCAGTCTCTATGCCAGCTCAGTACAATGACTTCCAGGACGTCTTTTCTGAGTCAAAGGCCACTCAATTGCCTCCCCACCGGTCCTATGACTGTCGCATAGATTTGGTACCAGCGGCCTCTCTGCCGGGTTTATTCTCATTCTGAACCAGAGACTTTGTATTTGAGAGAATACCTCGATGACTTACTATTAAAGGGATTTATACGACATTCCACTTCTTCGGGGAATTCTCCACTTTTCTTCGTTCCTAGGAAGAACAAAGAATTGCGCGTCTGTATCGACTACTGCGCATTTAACAAGGTCACTGTTAAAAACAGGTATCCTCTTCCTCTGATCCCAGTTCTATTAGATAAGATTCAAAAATCTACCATCTTTACAAAATTGGACTTAAGAGGTGCTTACCACCGTATGAGAGTTAAGGCCAGAGATGAGTGGAAAACCACCTTCCGGACTAAATTTGGTTTGTTTGTATACACAGTCATGCCCTTTGGATTGTGCAACGCTCCTGCAGCGTTTCAATTCTTTATTAATGAAGTTCTACAGGACTTTTTGGATGTTTTTGTCATTTGTTACATAGATGATATCCTCATTTATTCTTCTTCTACTGAGGAACACATCGGTCATGTCAGGGCTGTCCTACAAAGGATGCATAAACATCATTTATTTGCTAAACTCGAAAAATGTGTTTTTCATGCTACCAACATTGAGTTCTTGGGATATGTCATTTCTCCTAAGGGAATTGCTATGGACACTTCCAAGGTTCGAGCAATGTTGAATTGGACCGCCCCAGGTTCTGTAAAAGACGTCCAATGATTCCTGGGGTTTGCTAACTTCTACCGACGCTTCATTCCCTAGTTCTCTTCCATAGTGTCTCCAATCACCTGTTTGTTAAAGAAAGGAGTTAGGTATGCATGGTCTGCAGAAGCTGAACAAGTCTTTCAGGTTCTAAAAACGGCTTTTACTGAAGCCCCAATCTTACGTCATCCAGATTCCTCCCAACCGTTTTTTGTGGAAGCCGATGCTTCTCAGGTGGCTGTGGGAGGAGTTCATTCTCAAAGGGATCCTGACTCTGGCCATCCCTATCCAGTAGCTTTTTTCTCCAAAAAGCTTTTGCCTGCAGAAAAGAACTATACTGTTGACGAGAGGGAACTTTTGGCAATTAAACTAGCCTTTCAGGAATGGCGGCATTACTTGTTATGGGCTCGTCATACGATCACAATATATTCTGATCATCGTAAACTCCAGTTTTATCAAAACGTAAAGGCTTTAACACCACGACAATTAAAATGGCTTTTGTTCTTTAATGAATTTGATTTCATTATCACTTATAGACCCAGAAAAGAACAACAAAAAGCTGACACTCTATCACGACTAAACTATCCAAATGCAGATAAACTAAATGGTTCTGCTGATCCAATTATTCCTGAACATAAGGTAGTTGCTTTGTGCGATTCCAAGGATTTCCTAGTCACCTTACAACAGGCACTACATACTGTATCAATTCCTTCTGATACCTATAGAAACGGGAAATCGGTTTACTTTAAGGATAAATTATTTGTTCCTACAGAATCCTTCAGACATACTGTGCTACACTGGATCCACGACTCTACTTTGGCTAGTCACCCAGGTTACAAAAAAACCTTAGAATTATGTTAAAGAGCATTTTGGTGGCCAACACTATTGAAGGACGTAGAAAAGTACGTACAATCTTGTTCTACCTGTATCCAAGCCAAGGCGGAACATGTCACACCAGCTGGCTTATTACAACCCATGCCTATACCACCCATGCCTTGGCATACAATCAGTATGGATTTTGTCACTGATTTACCAACATCAAATGGGTATTCCGTCATTTGGGTAGTAATAGACCATTTAACCAAAATGGACCATTTTCATCCCTTAAAGAAACTACCCTCAGCCAAGGAACTAACTGCATTATTCATTCAGCACATTGTTAGAGCACACAGCCTTCCAACCATTATAATTTCTGATAGAGACCCCCAATTTGTTTCCATGTTTTGGCAAACCTTTTGTTCATCTCTGAATATTGATTGTCATTTATCTTCTGCTTATCATCCACAAACTGATGAGCAGACTGAACGATTGAACCAAACCATTGAACAAACCTTACGTTGTCTAATGTCTACCTGGACCACTGAATGGGATAAAGCACTGCCTGTAGTGAAATTTGTATATAATAACTCCAAACACTCTGCTACCGGAGTATCTCCCTTTTTCTGTCTTTTAGGCTATCATCCCTGTATGCTTCCAATAGACACACCAATACATTCTAAGGATCCAGCCGTAGAAGAGCATCATGATAAGTTGCAAAAAATACAAGTTCAAACACAACAACATCTGCAATCTTATTACGGTCAAATGAAAGCACAGGCAGACAAACATAGGCGGCCTGCTCCCCCTTATACAGTAGGAAACAGAGTATGGCTTTCTATCAAGAACCTGAGATTGAGTGGTTCTAAAAAATTTCATCCAAGGTATCTGGGTCCTTTTCCTGTCAAATGTCTGATTAATCTTGTGACCATCGAGTTAGATCCTCCCACAGACTTCCAGATACATCCCGTATTTCATGTATCCTTGATAAAACCATTCTCTGCTGATACTCGAGATGGTCCTCCGCCCCCTCCTATTCAGATTCAAGATAACTGGGAATTTGAAGTATCTAAGGTATTAGACTCTGCTCGCATTAGAGGAGAATTACATTATCTCATTGCTTGGAAGGGGTACGGAACAGAAGAAAATTCATGGGAACCAGCATCCTCAGACTTGTGAGGGCGTTTCATCAACGGTATCCATCAAAACCATGTCCTGTGGCTGCACCTTTAAGGGGCAGGACTATCAGGAATTCTCAGGTTCATGTAGGAAACTCACACCTTTCCTGTATCATTTGCCAACATCCTTCTGTTATATATCTTAATCATGGCGAAACAAATGGGGATGATGGACGGAGAGTTTGAGCAAACCAAACACTCACCCCCAGTCAACTGATCTGGGTTTAATCCATCACCATTCTTTAGCTCACTCAGCCACCCCAGTTCAGACAAAGCCATATGCAAATCAGTCTGACCCTGTGCCTCATGGGAACATTCCAGCCCGAACTGCCAAGCAATGTCTTCCCTGGACCGGAAACAAGCATCCTGGGACTGGTTTCGGATTCATAATCCTCATCAGCCAGGCTATTTTGAATCCAGTGGCGAAGTGAGCAAGGGACTCACGTCTGAGCATACCCTGCCAACTTAGGGCGAACAAAGCGAAACAAAAGGGGATGATGGACGGAGCGTTTAAGCAAATCAAACACTCACCCCCAGTCAACTGATCTGGGTTTAATCCATTACCATTCTTTAGCTCACTCAGCCACCCCAGTTCAGACATGGCCATATGCAAATCAGTCTGACCCTGTGCCTCATGGGAACCAGCATCCTCAGACTTGTGAGGGCGTTTCATCAACGGTATCCATCAAAACCATGGGTGGCTGAGTGCGCTAAAGAATGGTGATGGATTAAACCCAGATCAGTTCATGCTTGGAACACATGATCGACCGAAAAACCACACCCTTGGTTCCCCTATAAATAGACACACACAAAAACAAACAGTGCTTGGCTTTAAACCGGAAAGGAAGAAGAACAACGTTTTGAAGACCCTTGAGGAGGATTTCCTGGAATCGCTCAAGCCGCCAGAACGCAGGAAGACACTTTCCAGACCTAGCTAAATGGGGATCTAGTGTGCATACAATTGTGTGGGGTCCTGCATGTTTGTGCTGCATTTGTAAGGAATGTTAAGCATTTTTTAACTCGCGGGAAGCATATTTGATGGAACGCGCTGTTTGCAGAGGAAGCGCTCCGTGATTAGAAGGCGCGTGTGATTTTTTGACGCTTTTGAGTTCATATTTTAGAGCACGTAAGTGTTTTCAGGCAATTGAAGTGTGTTTAACTTGAGTTAGAGGCTCTTAAAAACACGGGGGCGTGGCCACGAGCCGAGCATGGCGGACGTGCTTTAGAGTAGCTCCGTCCACTGCCCGTAATATAGGCTAAACATCCTGTTTTCCCGTGCTCCCCGATCGCCCATCTAATCCCTGTGCAACACCGGAGACAAGGTGATCTCCCGACGACCAACTGCTGGCCTTAACAACCACTTGTGAGCGGGCTCGGCGCCTGGCGCCTGTGAGGCCTGGATCCTGGACGGAAGCCGCAGACTAAAGTAGGGCGGCGAGCCGACGGCGGAGAGACCTGCTAATCGGAGGCGTACGAAACGCAACCACGCGAAGCGGCGATTGGTGACGGTTGAACGATCCGAGGAGAACTGAGGCGGAGCCGTCGCTAGCCGAGCACTGGAAGCAAAAGGTTCGCGGAGTGAGGGAGTCCCCTGGGCTGGCAGAGGCGGAATCCTGGAGTCCCCCGGACGCGGCACCTGGAGCACCGGGACCTGGAGCGAACACGTCTGACTCGCCAAACGCGGGTCTGAAGGCCTGACTGCAGCGGCTTCCACCTGCGAGACCTGACGGTGAGCCCAGTGCCAGGTCAACTGGCAACACCCATCACAGCATAGGGGCTGACGCCATTTTTTACAGGCCGCGCTGACCGCCATATTACCGTCAATATAAAGCAACTCCACATAAGGGCGACAAAGGCGTTGGTGTGGAGCAGAGACTGTCGGGTTACAGCACACTCAATGTACAGAAACATTGCGCAGTGCCTGGTACGATCTGAGAGGTGGGGTCCACACGATACCACAGAGACTTACGACTGTCCGGAAAAGTACACGAGGCACGGCCCGAAGTGACTCGGGGAGATATTGGCTTCGCATTTGCTAGCTGTGCGACTCCCGGGTGCGCTGGGTGATGCGCCTGAGGAATATTCGGGTTGTTGGGAGGCGCCAGTTCAGTGCAAGGATGCAGGCTGCACCCCAGCAGAATATCAATCGGGGGCACTGGTGAAGCCTGACGCTTGTGACGGACGCAGCCCTGAAGCTCTGTGGAGCATCTACCCATACATATGTACAAGCGCCTGAAAAAAGGCCGTGTGAGCACACGGCAACTATAGGATAACGGAGCATACCCTGACACCAGATCCGAGAGAGGGGCACTGCAGCCGCAGCCTTGCAGACAAGGGCCCTGGGAAGGAATAGGGCTAAGGTACAAGACCACGGCACCAACGCAGACATTCAATCTACAGGATCGGAGGATCCACTGGCCTCCTCCAACATGGAGATTATACCGCCAACAGGCAAGAATACGCAGGACGCTAAACTAGACCTTATACTGGCCGAAATAAAGGCATCCAGGGAGGCACTGGAGCTGCGTATGGGCAATATGACGACGGGCTTGTTGCTCCTCAGGGCGGATCACAACAAACTGGCAGAAAAGGTCTCTGAACATAAGATTGCGCTGGATGACCTAATTCCGCAGCAAACAGATCACTCCACGAAAATAGAAAACATGGAGAAACAGATCAAACTGCTCTGGGACAAGATGGACGACGCGGGAGGGTGTGCCCGCCGAAACAACGTGCGAATTTTGGGAATTCCAGAGCGCAGTGAAGGGAGGAACCCCACACAATTCGTGGAGGACTGACTGAAGAAGATTGTGGGCCCACAAGATCTTACCCCGATGTACAGTGTGGAAAGGGCGCACAGGATGCCGGCAAAGCCACCTAGACCGGGAGCGCCGCCACGCCTGCTAATTGTACGTCTTTTGCATTATAAAGACAGAGACTCAGTGCTGAGAGTGGCAAGAGAAAAAGCTCTGCTGCGATATGAAGACAAGACTATCTCAGTGTACCCGGACTTCACCCCGGCAGTACAGAGAGCCAGGTCAACGTTCCTGGGGGTGAAGCGCAAGCTACAGGACCGAAACCTGAAATACGCTCTACTGTTTCCAGCTCGCCTTAAAATACTGTATGACAACAAGTCATATTTCTTTGACACACCTGAAGAAGCGGCAGAGTGGATGGAAGTAACGCTGATACCGCCAAATACACAGGACCCTTTCGAAGAGGACCAGGATGAAGGACCTTCACACCAAGGGGAGCGGCGTCAGAATGACATGAATGAGGAACACGCGAAAGGGTCATCGGCTAATGGAGGGACAACGCCGGCCAGATCTGGGAGGACAACGGAGATCGGTCAACTGACGGAGGCCGCAATGGCGGCACAGGACGCAAGGGGCAAATCGGCCACAGATAGCCGCTCTGACACGCAAACGGAGGTGTCGGGCTCGGCTGATAGCCTGCAGCTCTTTCCCAAAATCACGACACAAGTGGCAAATGAACTCTGACCGCACCATTAGAAGACTTCGATTGGTAAAGTATGAAATTTGCGCAGGGGGCGATCGGGGGTGAGGGACGCACTAGCCAATGGCACAATGAAGTAACACCAACAAGCTCAGGACTGGTGTAAGTGGTTCCCTCTCCCCGCCACATAGACATGTCTTAGTTCTACCCTTGCCCACGTTGGGCAATAATGTTTGGACCCCGAGGGTTTTCACTTGGGGACCTTGGAGTTGTGGGCTTGCATGTTGTTTTGGCACTGGGGACACAGCAGATTATGTACACACTCTTCATGGTGCAGTGCCCACTGACTATGCCTGCTGTAGACCGGAATGGGGACTCTTAACGACTATAAAATGTGCACCTGGAACGTTCGAGGTATGGGGTCTGTCCACAAGAGACATAGACTATTGGCACAACTCAACCGAAGGTCTCTTGGAGGCAAGCTATCTTAACGTTAAGATAGCTTGCCTCCAAGAGACCCATCTGAATAGTGCAGAGAGTGGGAAGCTACTTAAAAATTGGAAAGGGCAATTGTTTGTGGCCTCTTATTCTGCGTTCTTGAGAGGGGCAGCTGTGTGGCTGAGGAACTCAGTCCCCTTTAAGCTAGTGGAGAAGAGTTTGGACACGGAAGGTAGATATGTATTCATCCGCGGGTTGCTGGATGGCTCCCCTGTTGTGATAGGCAGTATTTATGCGCCGAACTCAGGCCAAACGGTCTTTTTGACTAACATTAATAGAGTGTTGGCGGAATGGGCAGAATACCACTGGCTTATAGGTGGGGACTTTAACGCAGTATTGGATATCTCGCTGGACAGGTCACATCCCCCCCTACAGGATACTGAGAATAGAAGGCAGGCTGATGCGCTAGCGCAATGGGCAGAGGGATGGAATTTACCGGATGCATGGCGATGTAAACGCTTGCTGAATAGGGAATACACCTTCTACTCACCACCCCATAAGTTACATACCAGGATAGACCAAGTTTTTTGCGCTTAAAACACTGATGGGGGCGTTAACCATGGCGGAACATATGGGCAAGACCTTATCTGACCACAACCCGGTAGAAGTTACGTTCCAATGGGGTAGGATTCCAACACCCATACCAACATGGCGTCTCACCCCGGACCTACTGGACGACACGGTCTTCCGCACGACACTCGCTGACGCAATAACCACCTACTTTGACATGAACACTGGTTCGGCGAGTTCCCGGCAAATAGAATGGGACGCTTTTAAAGTGTCCATCAGGGGAGAGGCGATGAGTACACGGGTAGGCATGAGGCATAATGTCATGGAAAGGCTTCGAGAGGTAGAGGGGTGCCTGGCTATGCTTGAAAGCGAGGCTGCCGGCACGAACGTACCATTCACACCACTTCAAGAGGCACATATGCAACACGCAGAGTTGCTGGAGGAGTTGCGAATGCTGATTATAGAGAGTACACATGCAGACAACATGAGCAAGCAGAGAGGGCAGGACCCCTACTAGCCCGAATGGTACGAGATGAGCCAGTACATCTACCTATAATGGAGGTCACTGATCAGGGGGGGTCACTAGCAACGTCACAGTTAGGCATGAACACCACATTTAGAGATTACTATGAAACACTATATGGCCCGCACAGACCACTATCTGACACGGCATTTGAAGAGTTTATGGAGGGACTGGACTTGCCACGACTTGAGGACCGACAGAGTGAAGATCTATCACGATCTATCACGGATGCGGAGATACGCCAGGCTATACGCGCGCTCCCGCGGAAAAAGGCCCCTGGCACGGATGGCCTTCCAGCGGAATTTTATGGAGCCTTTATTGACCTCCTGGCCCGCGCCTTCTTGTGGTGTACCAGGAGGCGCTACGAACACGGGGCCTTCCGCAATCTTCGCTTCAGGCTCTAATAGTGTCACTACTGAAGCCGGGCAGGGACGGCTTACACCTGGCAAACCATAGGCCTCTGTCTTTACTGAACACAGATTATAAAATATTGAGTAAAATCCTGGCGACGAGACTGGCCCAGTATATTCTGCAGCTGATACACCCTGACTAGTGCGGCTTCGTGCCGGGTAGGAGCACTGCTATGAACCTAAGACGGCTCAATCAACTCATGCTCGGCGGGCCAGTGCCGTTTGGTACTGAGGGTTGTATTTCCCTAGATCTGAAGCAGGCCTTCGATTCCCTCAGATGGGACTACATGTTTGCAGCGTTCACAAGGTTCGGAATACCACCTGAATATATTGCATGGGTCCAGTTACTATACTCCCGCCCAACGGCCCGGGTCCGCACGAATAGATGCATTTCGGCGCAATTGGACATAGCGAAGGGAACAAGGCAGGGATGTCCACTGTCCCCGCTATTGTTTATATTGGCATTAGAGCCATTGCTCTGCAAACTTTGTGGATCAGCACAACACAGGGGCATACGGAGGGATGGGGTGACCCATGTGGTGTTGGCGTATGCAGATGATATCATACTGTATTTCAGGGACCTGAAAGGGGGGTTGGACCCCGTCCCTGACATCTTCGAAAGCTTCCGATCACTATCGGGGCTTACTATTAGTGAGCCCAAATCCTACCGGTTCTACTTCTCTGCCACAGGGGTGGAAGCCCAACTGCCCTTCGAACCACATACTTTCCAAGTGGCGGAGACCACCTTCCGTTACCTTGGGATACATGTATACAGAGAGGCGAGGGATATGCTGGATGGCAATCTAGGGAGAGCACTAACAGCGCTGAAATCACAAGTGCAATTTTGGACTGCACTGCCACTTTCAGTGGCGGGCAGGGTGACCATCTCTAAGATGGTGGTACTACCCCACCTCCTCTACTATTTCACGAGTTTGCCATTTATGGCCCCCGCTTCCATGTTCAAAACTTTAAATACCCTACTAACAGAGCTGATATGGGGTTCCGGGAGACGACGCATTAGCTTAACCAAACAACAGCTCCCCACTGAGGCAGGCGGTATGGGGTCCCGGATCTACAAGCATATAACTTTGCCTGTCAACTGCAATGGTTGGCTTATTGGCTGGCGGGGCGTAACTTGCACGAAATTGACATGTCGGAGACGGAATGGAACAGGCGGAGAGTCCACACCCTGTTGTTGCCAAAGGCGGAGGTCCCGTGGTCGACACCCCCCTGCTTCGACTCGCGATTGACTACTGGAGGAAGGCAGTGAGATATACATCCTCCACGTCCTCCTATGCCCCCACGATACCACTACTAGGACTCCCAGTGGGACTGAGACCACTCTCGAATCAACTGCTCACGGAGTGGCACGATGCGGCAATATCACAGATTGGGGACCTGTTTTCAGACGGCAGGGTTATGACATTTGAGGACTTCAGGAATGCACATCACGCATCAGGAGGACTGTTCCTACTGCACGCTGGGGTGCGTCGATATATCACACAGGTATGGGCGCCGAACGGAGCAGAGCCACTCACAAACCCACTACTCACAATGCAGTACCTAATGAGTTCGGGCAGCCACCTGACGAAATGGATAACACACAGTATAAGAGAGGGCAGGGCAGTCTCGTTGCAGCCTCTGCGGGGCAAATGGGAACACGATATAGGGAGACCAGTTGGGGACAAGGAGTGGGATCGAATTCCTAAATTCCCTAAGAAGGTATCAAGAAACTCGAAATTCAAATTCATACAGCTTATGATTCTGCATAGGGCATACCTGACACCCCCTCGCCTACACGCAATGTTCCCCAACATGGCTGACACATGCCCCCGGTGCGGCGTGGACGACGCGCAGCTGATACATATGTTATGGAAGTGCCAAAAACTGGGATACTTCTGGACGACAGAACATGATGACTTGACCAGTCTGGTTCCCTCCAAACTATACACCGCACTGGAGTATACCATATTGGGTTTGGGCCCTGTAGAAAGAAAGAAGAGCGTAGGCACACGTTTCACCGATCTAGCCTTGCTACTTGCGAAACGCACCATAACAATGAAGTGGAAATCGCCTAGGCCACCAGATCCTGAGGTGTGGAGGGCGGAGGTGATACGGTGGGGGAAGGCTGAGAGCACGATATTGCAGCGCGAAGAGCGTAGGGGACTCAGGAAGACACTCATATCATTAGACTGGAATACGTTACTGGGGTCCTTTGAGGCAGGCGAGGACGATGCGTCTGACCATTCTGTTGCTGAGGACTAAAGGATATGATGATTTGCACATGGACTACGGTGCCCTCTCTCTGGCTAGGGCCGAAACATACTACAAATGTTGTGAATACCTCTAGGTGCATGGGACAGACACAACATACGCTAAGAACTATGTATAGTCCTCTCTGTAAGGTTGTGGCAGGTTCACAGCAAGTATTGAGCATATGTAGAGTGGGCCAGAGACCATGAATGTTTGAATATGACTTATGTAAGTGCCAAGGGAGGGAGGGAATGGGAGGGGGTGTTGTATTGGGAATGCTTTGGAACTTATAAAAATGAAAATGGTTAATTACTGAACCGAAATGGCGATTGTGTAAACTTTAGAAATGTGAAGATTACAAATGTGCTTAGCCTGTCATGATTGCTTTCATCCATTCTGCTAATAAAAAGATTTTAAAAAAAAGAGGCTCTTAAAAACACTCGCTTCAGCATTTCCAAGGATTGAGTGACTTTCATAGACTTTAATAGAGTAAATCAAGTACAAGAAAAGAGCGTTTGAGTCTTAAAGGAAAACCAACGTCTTAGTAAGGGGCACGTACATAAAGACTTATGAAAGGCCAGCATTGCAGGACAATGTGATTAAACCTTGGCAGTGACATATAACTGTGTGAGGTTCCAGAAAAGCAGATCCTGATAAATGTTTATGTGAATGTTTATGTGAAATTCCATTTTGGTTCTGAGGACACTTGGGTGAATCTTCAACTGCAAACTTTTTCCTTTTGAAGTTAAGGTATATTTCTACTTATTTCCCTGGGTTAAAATCTAGGAAATGTGGAAAAGTATATGTCCATTCTCATAGTGTTTTGTGTTTCCTTGAACAGTAATAAGTCATTTAAGATTTCCGACAATTCAACGTACAGTCAGTCCTAAACACAGAGAGAGTAAAGGTGAAACAACAATTATTATAAGGTATCTTGAGTGTAGTTTATATTTAGAAGTGAATTAAGCTAATTAAACCTCTAATTTTAATTCACTCATTGTTCCTCAGATAGAAGATACCACACACAACAGCTGCTTACAAGAACTCGGATCCTGGCTGGTCCAGGTGGCAGACGGTTGCAGTGTCTTTTCTCTCTGTTTTTCCCAATCCCTTTCCCTTTTGAAATAATTGCCAAGCCCGCTGTTACTTCATTAGCCTTGGAGATTGTTTCAAGAGGAAATGAGAATCAGCATTGCCCTTGCAAATCTTCCTGGACATTCAGGTGAGTGGCTGGAGTCTCATCTGACACCTACTATTCACATACTTTGAGACAATGGTAACCACTTTTCTTATTTTAAATAGTTGTTTTTTGTTTTCCTACTCTCAGACAATTTTAAATTGTTGTTAATTTCCAGTGTTTTTTCCTCTACTTTTTATTTAAACAAATATGTCAGGAATTGTACCACCCCCATCTTTTAATCAACTCCTGGTGATCCACCTATGGCTTGGGATATATGGGAACCTGTATTCTTAGCTTATGTTGAGGTACTTGAACCTGAAAGGAAGCGAGCACTTTTTTAAACATTGCTTAGGGGGTATGGGTTTAAAAGAATTTAGGAATCTTCCGCCTTTAGTTAATCCTGGAACTATTAATGTGTATCTATAAGCAACAAGAAAAGACAATAAAGTGCCCAAACCCTTGTATCTTAATGATACAACTATTTCATAAAGACCAAATGCGAATTCATTAGACCTGGTTCGGTACTTTTATTTATACCCATCACTCAATTTTTTTTATTATACTTTTTTTGAAGAACTTATTCTTTTTAGGCAAAAAGAGATATACATTTATAAAATTACAAAACTAAGCAATTATGACAAAAAAACATAAATCAAGAATACATCCAATTAACACAGAACATTAAACATTAAAAATTAATTTCATCAATGTTTGCAAATCAATTTCTTGTTAAAGACAAACAAAGCGATGTTAAATCAAGAGTAAAATAGTATATATTTTGGTTGGTGTACCCCCGAGCATTTTGTCTGTCGTCCTGCACCAAATAAATTTCTAGCGGTGCCAGACCGGAATCTGCCATCATAATGAGTAGAAATAAATGCGCACAATAATGATTTTTGTGTGGGACACACCTTCTAGAACATGGCACGACATATTGTTTTAATTTGTGTAATGCCAAGTCTCTACCGCATATACATCCAAACTGCATGTCCCATAATACACTGGGACGCCGAACTCGTGATCTTAAAACTAACTAAGATGGCCGCCATAGTTAGTGAGGCGATCCAGTGGGAGCCTGACAGTGGAGGCATCGAGCGAGCGCATTCAGGTAGGAATAGGCGAGCTGCGATCTACACCCTGTTTTTTACAACACTGGCCCTGACATTCATTGAGCGCCTGCCATTATTCATTTTTTATGCAGCGCGTGACTAGTACAGAGGGATGTAACGGACCCCTGGGGGTTTATTGAAAAAAGACACAGTGAGAGAAATTGAACTTCTATTTAATTCCAGGTACGCTGTATTCCATGAAAATGACAAGCAAACAAAGAAACTCGGGTATTTTAAACCATTTAGTCTCGTGTCGTTTATAATTGGTCCTCCATTCCCGACGGGTCGTTTTCACAACGAACTGCCATTGAGAGACAGAGATTCGAAACGTCCTCTCAATTCAGGATAAAGATACAAGGTAGGAGCCGCTTTGGGGAAGGAATGTATATTGATCCGATAAAAAGCTTAAAAAGTTAGACAAGATCACGCATAAATCCTTTTCTTGAATTAGGATTCCTGACATAGTGACCACGACCTCCTCCCCCTCCAAGGGGCGCCGGATGGTGCACATGGAGGTATGTAGAACTAAGATATGCACGTTTGAGCAAAAAATAAATTGCAAACATTCTTTACATAGTCTGTGCCTTATTCATTTTAGAAATAAAACTTGAAGCACGGTACAACGTCCCCCGGCTTGTTACTAATGGAAACACCGCCAGCCTGAAAGATACAGGTAGATATTGATGATTCTATACATTAAGAGTGGTAGCGTTGAGGCGTACAGGTTGTCAATAAAACTTTATTGTTTTTTTGCATCCTATACAGACAAATAACAAAGCCCTGATGAGGGTTCGAAAACTGGTTATTCGAACCTGAAACGCGTCGGCACACCTACAAGAGTTAACTATATCATTGAGTGATATATTGAAAACAAATATATACTATTTTACTCTTGATTTAATGTCGCTTTGTTTGTCTTTAACAAGAAATTGATTTGTAAACATTGATGAAATGAATTTTTAATGTTTAATGTTCTGTGTTAATTGGATGTATTCTTGATTTATGTTTTTTTGTCACAATTGCTTAGTTTTGTAATGTTATAAATGTATATCTCCTTTTGCCTAAAAAAAATAAGTTCTTCAAAAAAAGTATAATAAAAAATATTGAGTGATGGGTATAAATAAAAGTACCGGACCAGGTCTAATGAATTCGCATTTGGTCTTTATGAAATAGTTGTATCATTAAGATACGAGGGTTTGGGCACTTTATTGTCTTTTCTAGTATAACGGTCCAGCCCACCCTCAGTCCGGATAAGGACCTAACTCATTTGTGTATCAATAAGCAACAAAGCAATTAAGTCTAAGGTATGGTAAGAAAACCAACATTGTTATGGAGAGGTTTATATTTTACTCTAGAATACAGTCAGCTAATGAGTCTATTGACGATTATGTCTCATTGTTAAGATCCATTGCTGTCACATGATTTCATATCTCATATGAACCAGTATTAAGGGACCGAATATTAATGAGAACTAACAATAAGTCAAGAGAGGCTGTGGGCTACGTCTGATATGTCTGCTTGCCAAGGGTATTGAACATTCTGAGAAGATTGTACAGAGATAAGGGTTACAGAGAAGAGTGAAGTACAAGTTGTCCCTAAAGATCCTGATAAAAAAATGTTCCCCCCAAGTTTGGTAATTTTCAAAGGAATTAGAAATATAAAGATCCGAGACAAGACAATAAAAGAAGTCCTTATTTATGTTATAGATGTGGTAGCAGTGGGCATTTAAGGAACTCCAGAAATTTTCATGCCATAGAAAACTCTTGCATTAAATGTGGAAAGAAAGGATATTTTAGTAGAGTATGTAGATACATTTCTAAAAGAGTAAATTTTGTACATGTGTCTGATGAATTTGATTCTTCCTATGAATACGATGAACAAGATGTAAACACTATATTGAATTTAGGTGAGAGTAGCAATAAGTTTCCTTCTTGCAATCTTACAATTAATGGTGTGTGCACACATGTATTGGTGGATTCATGTTCTTGGTATACTATTTTGTCTTCTGATGTTGTCAACTAAAACTGGCCCAATTTAGAATTAAGTAACCCAGATATTAGTCCTGGTGGATATACTGGGCACACAATTGAGTTGGTTGGCTATTTCTGGGCCAATTTAAGTTTTTCTGGCCGCTGTACATATAGGAAAACTTTATGTATCCAAGAAGGGGCAATCGCTTTTGGTTTGGCCACATCAAGAAGAAATGGGAATAAAAATTGACCCTAATGCTAATCCTCAAGTATTTACCATTGGACGTTTTACCACTAGCACAAACGATTCCACCAAAATCACACAAGAATTAAAAGTCTTTCCCAACAGTGGTTGGTGACAAGTTAGGAACTTATCAAGGTTTTAAACATTCCATCAGAGTTATGGAGGGTGCCTTTCCTGTGCGCCATAAAGTAGGAAATGTCCCCGTCTCTTACAGAAACAAAATCAAAGATATGTTATAAGACCTTTGTAGTAAAAACATTATTGAACCTGTAGAATAATCACCATGGGTTTCTCCCATTCGGATTTTGATTAAACATTTTGGGGAATTGAGATTATGTGTGGACTTGCGCAGTTTAAATAGTGCTATTTGGGTTGATGCTCATCCTCTCCTAAATGTACATGAAATGGTATCAACTTTAGCAGGTGCCAATGTTTTTTCGTGTCTAGATCTTGCTAGCCCATACCACCAAGTTGTTTTAGATGAGGAATCTAGGAATTTCAATGCAGTCATCACACCTGAAGTATTATTTAGGTTTCATAGAATGTCTTTTGGGTTTGCAAGTGCAGCCTCAATGTTCCAGAGACTTATGAAGAAAACATTAGAGGGGCTTACCGGAGCTTTAGCTTTCCAAGATGACATCCTAGTTTTTGGAAAAGACCAGGAGGAACATGATCACAATCTCAAGAAAGTTCCTATTGCATTATCATCAAAAGGTCTTACTTTATGTGCTGACAAATGCCGATTTAAAAAATTGGAAACGGAGTATCTGGTGCACAATATTAGTGGAGAAGGTATTAAACCCAAGAAGCGCCATGTTGACACTATTATTAATGCACCTACCCCTAATTCAAAAGAACAGTTAGTGGCATTTCTTGGCTTAATTGAATTTATGCAAAATTTATCTCTAACTATGCTTCTAAAGTAGACCCTTTCAGGTGCCTGCTGAAGAAAAATGCTGTTTTTAAATGGACTCAAGAAATTAGCAATGCCTTTTCCTTAATAAAAGAATGTGTAGTTAATGCCCATGTTTAAAACCTTTTGTGATTGGCAAACAAAGCATTGTGTTGGTTGACGCTAGCAATAGTGGCTTGGGTTGTGTACTCATCCAAAGAAACAATGGCAGGGAATCTAGAGCTTTATGTGATGCAAAGAAAAATTATTCTGTAATAGAAAAGGAGCTTTTAACTTTTGTTTGGGGTGCCAAACATTTTAGGACTTTCTTATGGGGCACCAAGTTTATTATGAAAACAGACCACAAACCACTGGTATACATGATGGCATCAGGTGGTGGTCGCACAATGTCTGCTAGGTTGGCATGGTTAGCTTTTAGATTGCAACATTTTCATTACCAATTGGAACATGTGAATGGGAAAACCAATTAACATGCCGATTGCATGTCAAGGTTGCCATTGGCTACAGATCGGTCTGAGAAGGATGACAAGTTTGAGTGTGAAATAGCATTCACACATAAATACATTATATTGTTTAGCAGTTCCTGTCCTATTGTTCAAGAGGATATATGGTTGGTTGAAAATGGAGAAAGATATCGAACTTAAGAATGTGGCAGAGTGTATTATTAAAGGATGGCCAGAACAAAGGAAAGTAAAAAATGAATTGGCTGGTTTTTTTTTAAAGTTCCCCAGGAGTTAGCAATGGAAAACGGTATAGTGGTAAGGGGGGACAAATGTATTCCTCTGTTTAGTTTAAGGAATTCAATAATTTATTTAACTCATGAAGGGCATCTAGGAATTTCCTGTACCAGAAGAAGGGTCAAAGAGTGTTTTTGATGGCCAGGAATCGATGCTTGAATTGAACAATATGTAAGGTTATGCCAACTTTGTGCATTGAGTGACAAATCGGCAAAAGCTGTATGTGCTGAACTTCAACTGGTTCAGTTTCCTGATGGCCCATGGCGGAAATTTGGTCTTGATATCATTGGACCATATGCTATTTTGCCTAAACAGTCATATGGATTGGTTCTCATTGACTATTACTCCAAGGGGCCTGAGGTCAAGATGGTGAAACATGTAACCTCGGACGTTGTTGTAGAATTTTTGGACTGTGTATTTTGCAGAGAGGGTATTCCTCAAGAGCTGGTCACGGATAATGGACCAGAATTTGTCAGCACATTTTTTGAGGATTATCTTCATAATTGTGGTGTATCACATAAGAAAATTGCTGTGTTACATCCTGAGGGCAATGGCCAAGTGGAACGCTTTAACAGAGTTGTCAAGGAAGCTGTTCAATTGAGTGTGAAGGGCGGTATAAAGTGGAAAATTGCACTTTATTCCATGCTATTAGCTTATAGAACATCCCCTAATGCCATTACATCAGTCAGTCCTTTTGAACTACTTAGGGGATGTAAACCTAGATCCAAATTAGTGCCATGGTGGTTAAGGAACAAGCGTGATACTACAGTTGATGATTTTGAGTTGGATTTCAAGGAACTTAGACACAAAATGGAGGATTACAAATCCAAAATGAAGCAAGACATGAGTTGCAAAAGGGGTTCTGCTAGCAATCAAAGAGTAGATGTTGGGGATGTAGTACGTATAAAAAAATCAAAAGCTGACAGGAAAGGGAGGAGTATTTGGTCAGATTCCATATATGTCATACAAGTTTTTATAAATGCT
Organism: Lissotriton vulgaris; assembly: GCF_964263255.1. Taxonomy (NCBI): domain Eukaryota; kingdom Metazoa; phylum Chordata; class Amphibia; order Caudata; family Salamandridae; genus Lissotriton; species Lissotriton vulgaris. Next base: position 159,622,676 of record NC_141691.1, on the reverse strand, counting down.
GTTCGTGTTGAAGGGGGGAGTGTATGGAACCTGAACAGAGTGTCTTTGTTTAAAGGTAATACTACTTACTAGTTGTGATCTTTCTGAATGTAATGTATTTTTGGATGTAACTAAACTGTATTAGTATGTTGGTACTCATGTAACTAGACTGCATCAACATGTTAGTATGGAACATACTCTTGTTAGTGATACTGCAAGACAAAAAATGGATAGAATAAGACACCCTCCTGCTAAATTTGCAGATTACATTCTCAGTTAAAAAAGGTGTGTTACATACACGTGAATGCGCAAGGTATCTAGGCATCCTTGTGCGGTTGCGTGTATGGTATTATTTATTTATGAAGTGGGGATGTTGTTATAAGCGTGTCTCTGTGCACGTGGTGTTTCTTTTAAATACATGTGTTGGGAGCTCATGGGTTGTAATGAATCAAATGTGGGATGCGGTTATCTGTTCGTTACGCCATTAGGGCATTGAAACCAGTAACTTGATATGTGCAAGTTCTGCTGTACTCCAGTGGCATGAATAAGAGAAACCCTTACGTTACTGCATCGTGTGTTTCCCTGGATTTCTGTTTTGTTATTTCCTCACTTTCCAACAGTAAGCACACAAGTCACTAATAGCTCACTGTTTACCCCCTCAAAAGGTCCTTGGGCCACCCTTTGGCCACCCTTTGGCCTTGCCCTTTGCATACCTCTCTGCTCCGTAATCCAGCCTCAGGGAGGTTGAACTCCTCTACCAGGTTCCCTGAGTATTCTAGCAGACCAAGTCCTGATGTACAGGTCCCCTTGCACAAGTGCAACCTTCACCAACGACCTTGAAGCTCTGAACCTTAGAACATCCAACATAGCTCAGAGCATCCATAAATCTATGCTCAAAATGAAATGAAGAGCAACCTACATCTCAATGAACATTCTCACTCAAAAATCAAACTCACTCTTAAAATGGTTCTTTTCCCACAAACCAAGCCTTTCCTTCAACCAATGTCGCTGGCCAATAGACACCTTCGCCCTCGCAAACAACTCAACTACCCCTTGGAGGATGAAACACTAGTTCTCCTCTTATCTCACAAGGCAACTACTGCCGCTTCCAGTTCTCTAGATAAGAAAGAATAATTCATACGGTTCAAATCAACACTAATAGAACGTCAACTCTCAGAAACTACTTAGCGCAAGTACTCTTATGCACCCAAACTCACAATACAATCCCCTGGAACTCCAACCATCCACTCTCTGGCCTCCTACTTAACTACCGTCCAGCAGCGAAGCATGCCTCCGACATTGTCCCACTCATCCTGAGCCAAGAAACTGATGTATCAATCTTAACCAAAGCCTGGCTCAACAAAGCATCATTGCTGACAAGGATTTAATGGTCCCTCCAACCCACAACATCGTAAGGCTTGACAGGGAAATAAAAAAAGGAGGAGATATTGCTTGTATCTACCGCTCCGACCTATCCATTACCGAACTTCACTCTGATCCCATTGACTCCTGCGAATATCTTGCACTGTCCATATGTAATGACTCTAACCAATTGTGCAAACTGCACATTTTCTACCACCCCCTGGGTAAGAATGACACATTCATCGGCCTAGACACTATAGGATATATCTACTGAATCCCCTATCCGTCTCTATCCGTCTCTCGCTTCTAGTTATGTCGCTGTGACCACCTAATAAAGTTTCAGTGGACCCAGACAGATATTTTTAATTCACACCCTTCACCCCCTTTTTGCACTCTGCCCTTTACTCACAACATCTTTACGCTCATCTTCAGGAGATAAAGCACCTCAGCTCCTCCCCGAGGGGAGTTGTAGCCTACACTTCGGTGTGAGGAGGGAACCCAAATGATGAAGCATGTCACCTAACGGTGAGTGAGGCTTCTTGTCTTGAGGGATTCTCTCCTGCATCTTGTTTTTTTGATAGGACACCCTTTCTCTTATCTCTTTCGACTGAGCCGGTTGTACTCCTATGTGATTGATATTTCCTCAATGGATCAGTACTCCCTGGCTCTCACAGATCCCTTTTGATCCACCTCATGAAAATCATTACAGCAAAGGTCTCCCCGCCCCACTCCTACGCCATTTTCCTCTGAGACTTTGATCTTCACTGGACCAACCTCAATGACCCTCAGGTCAACGCCCTTAAAGATTTCCTAGTTGACCAATCACTTACTCAAGTCTGCACTCTACCAACTCACACGCTGGATTGGATCTTCTCTAAGTCGGCGGTCAGGCTAAACTCTGTAGCTCCCTGTGACTGGTCAGACCACCATGCAATTACCTTCCTAATGCCGGGCGTACATATGCAAAGATCAGCTCAACCAGTGAAACCGAAACGCTGGCTTAGGGACACAAAGAGCCTAGACTTTGAGAGGCTGGCAGCACCCTGCGAGAAGGATCTCCCCCTCCCCCAAAGTTAGGAAATGTTAAGAAACCTACAAAGCACTACATCTCAACAATGTCTAACATAATTGACTCTCTAGCCCTGTTAAAACTAAAAAGATCTCGGGTCTAAGACCAAAATCTCTGGTTCAACGGGTCCCTCAACAATGAAAGGAGAATTCTTTGAGTAACAGAAAGAAATTGGAGACAGCAGCCCTCCGTCTCCTATCCAAAACTTCTCCAAAAGGCCAGCAATGCATACAGCAAGAACATCCTCCAATCAAAAACATAATTCTTTAGATCGGAACTGGAGAACACTAAGAACAGGCCTTATAAGCTCTTTGAAATGGTTAAACAACAATCAAACAAACTTGCTAAAACCTCTAAAGAAACTACAAAATTCCTAATAACCTTATCCTCTTCCTTTACAGCCAAATGAACACCCTGGAAAATGAGCTTAATTCAGCCCCAGCGTCCAACCTCCTCTTTCTGAGATCCATCTCTCTACACAGCCCCACCAGGCAACACCCAAAATCCAAGTGCACTGGTCCAGTTTTAAGCTAAATGATGACCATTCCATCTCAATAGTTCTGTCCTCCATAAAACCGAACAACCTCTGATATGACCCGCTCCTCTCCAATTGCTTGGCTGCGACCAACCAATTTATCATTCACATCTGGACTACAATAATCAACACTTCCCTATCGTAAGTGTTCATACCTGACTCACTTTGAATCCAGCTAATCCAGACAGTTTCAGGCCAATATCGAATATTCCACTTCTAGCGCAAGTACTTGAGAAATGTGTGCAACATCAACTGAGCCAACACGTTGCTAAATTTTCAGGCCAGATCACCACACAGAAACTACTATTCTCCATATTGTAGCTGACGCTTTTCAAGATCAAGAAAAGCAAAACGTGTCTCTTAATTCTGTTGAACCCACCATCCGCATTCAACACAGTCAACCATGAGAAACTACTTGAATGGCTCGAATACAGGATTGGAGTAGAGGGAACTGTTCTTGAATGGGTTAGATCCTTCCTTCTGAACCGCTCCCATAGATTCTTAGTCAACCGTAATCTATCTGCTCCTTCTCCGATAATGATCGGAGTCCCCCAAGGTTCAACTCTCTCCCTAACTCTTTTCAACCTCTACCTTGAACCGTTAGCTGAAATACTGCGTATCGCCTATATCTCTTTCCACATGTATACCCATGACACTCATATCTACATCAAAATGTCATCCCTAGAGGAGATCAACTCTATGAAATAGGTGCTAAAGCTGACTGTACAATGGCTCGCCAGCTCACACTAAATGCGCAAAAAACGGAGGTCCTTCTAATTTCCCTCCTAAAAGTACCACTGACATACTAGAGTGGACCAAGATGATCACAGAACTGCACAGCGACTATAGTGGACTGTGCCAAATCACTTGGAAACATACTAAACAGCAACCTGAATATGCAAGCCCACATCTACTCTTTGGCCAAAAATGCCAGATGTCATCTGAGCTACTTGTGAAAACTAAAACAATTCCTTGATGCATCTAAAATAAACATGGCAGTTCAGGCAATAGTTATCTCTAGGATCGAATACAGATGCTCAACCCTCTATGACCTACCCAAGATCTCAACACCCCCCCTAAAAGCTTGTCTCAACGCTACAGCTAGCCTCTTAACAGGCTCAAAAAAATTTCAACCACTTCTCACCACACCTGAATGCGCTGAATTGGCTTACTTTTTAAGCCAGTATCTAACTCAAATTGGCCTGTATCTCGCACAAAGCACTACATTTGAATTCTCCCAAATATCTTGCCCAGAAAATCATGGTATCTGGAGGAGCCAGAAACTCCTGGTCCACCAGAGACTTTGTGCTACAACACCTGGCTTCCAGAAGAAAAGAACATACAACCAAGTCTTCTCTGGGGCTCCACCAATAATCTGGAACTCGTTGCCGCCTAACATCAGAAGAATACCCTCTTTGTCAAGATTCAAAAAGGAAGCTAAAACTTTCCTAATGGGCAAATTCCTCCCATAAAACTCACTCAGTGCACACACAGCCCAGCGGCCTAACGATATGTTTATGCTCCATACTTGTACTCCACCCGTGGTAACCGGTCTTGATATCTGAGCCTTAACCCTGCGCCTCTAGTATCATGGTCGTCTGCTTATCATTGTGTATCTTTTTGTTTTTTACCGTCTCTTGTCCTATCTCCCACTAGGGTACCCTTTTCGCCCATTCCTACTTCCGTAAATAGCTGGCTATCTCTGCAAAGTGTTCTCATGCTCGCCTGTTTTGCATTTTTTTTAAATGACCTGGTATTCCCCAAGTGTAAAAGCTGGTTATCTCTCAAAGTGCTCTCATTATCGCCGTTCCGAATATTGTAAATGACCTGTTATTCCCCAAGTGTATGCATGTTCATCTATCCCTACCTAAGTAATTGTCTATTTCGAACTTGTATACAACTTTCTATCCCTGTAAAGCGCTCTGATACACTAATGGGTCAGGTTTGCGCTCTATAAAACACTAAATAAATAAATAAACATATGTCTCTTCTTCCTCTATAATAGCCGCCATTTCGGAAAATGGCGGCAGGGTTGCTCTGAGGAGTTATTTTCAGTCTCTGTAAGAATAGTTGACCCCCCCAGAACCTATTTTTTTACACCTAAATGAAGTATATAGGTCTCATGCGTCCTGAAATATTACATCAACACTGCAACACATCTGCCATTTTTAAAACCGTTATCCAGAAAAATTCGGCCTGGATCAGCAATGTCTACCCAAGCTAAACTACTTCTCTAATAATCCCAAAACACAAATCAAAAATGAACATTTCTGGACAATATGTTTATGGAAGTATCTCAGGGGCCGAGATTATATCTTCCAGTATGAAATATGACAGTGCTGTACAGTGTAGAACACATGCACAGTTACAATGATGACTTTTTTGAGCAAAGCCATGTCTACAAAGAATTAGTATATAGGGTTTCACTAAAAAAACCAAGGGGTGGTGGTGGCAGCATGGGAATGTTCATGCACCACCCATGGTATGCTCCCTTGATGCCAAGCAAGTCAACATAGTATTATTGTAACTGTGTGTTACTTTAGGGCTACTTTCTAACTCAATTAATGTTTTGCGTTTGAAAGTAAATCCCAAATCAACAGTTCCTGTTTTGAGATGCAATCCCTGTGCAAATTGTTGGTAAATATACCCCAAGGTTTGCTATTTTATAAATGGAGAATACAGGTATAGTGAGTTTGCTTCATTTGTTTCCAAAATTCATACATTCAAATATGTCTTTCTTATTAAACAAGTTGTTAGAAATGGGATCTCTGGTTGGCTAAGGCTTGCGCCAAAGCCAAGCAGAGACCACCACTTTAGTCAGGGCAAGGGAGTCACACTCCAAGATAACCCCTGCTCACCCCCTTGGTAGCTTGGCACGAGCAGTCAGGCTTATCCCGGAGGCAATGTGTAAAGCGTTTGCGCAACACGCACACACAGCAGCAACACACTAGGCACACCACAAAAGGAACTCAATACAAGGTTACATATAAAAATAGCTTTTGTATTATAAGAAGCACATTAGAATAGTAATCACGCAATGTACACTGTGCCAACTGGCACTGGACAGAATTTACAGGGGATTATATACACCTGACAGGGCCACATGGACCACTGTCAGAATCATCACTTAGTAGAAATAGTAACAGTAAGATTTATCATAGAGGTAGAACACAACGAGTAATTGTAGCACAAATAGTAAATGTAGAGCACAACTTGTAACTACTGGTGAAATACTGAACTGAGGCCTAGATCCTGCAACATAAGTCACACTATGCAATAATCATCACATTAGGCATAAAACACATGATGCGCCAACCTCCTAAACACGAAATCACATTCGCCATACGTATCACCAGTATAGACACATTACCCAGTAATCAGGGCCTCACACACTGAAACAGTCCCCAGGCCAACTGGCTTCTCACAGGGGGTTCAAATGCCCAACGTCCAGAATGTCAGGGCTGGCTGCAAAAGCAGCAAAGCCAAGTGTGCAGTTGACTTGCCTAAACGTAGCAGCTGCCCACCACTTGCTGGGCACCTGGGAAAGCAAAAATGTGGGCCCTGGCACTACACGTGCCTAATCCACCCGGGGCCCCTGCGGGGACTCCTCCAGGAATGCGGTGACTAAAACACAAATGCCCCCAAGATGCAGTTGCCAGCAACGGCGGATTAACTGTGAGGAGATATGGGGCTGGCACTGCGGTGCTCACTGAACCCCCACTGGGGCTCTAACACCAGAAGATGCCTTACGTTGCAGTGGCCCAACACTGTGAAGCCACAGGGAGAACGGGCACAACTGTGCCTGGGAGCCTCACTCGGTGGACTCTTGAATACAAATGCCCCCCCCTGCGGGACCGCTCAAGAAGAACAGGGACCGGCCATGTGGGGTAACATCCCACTCACCTGGGACTCCCTCGCGGTCAGCTCCTCCGGGCGTGCTGAGTGCTGCCGGTCTCCTTTGCTCTGCCCCACGGAAGTCTTGGGTCTCCTTTTGCTGGCGGCTGACATAGAACATGCTTCAGAAAAGGGGGTAGTGATGAACAGAGTGTCTGAATTAAGCAGACCACTCTTACCCAGTCCAAAGATCAGGGCTTGATCCATCACCGTTTTTTAGCTCACTGCACCATCCCAGCTCGGAACTTGGCTATATGCAAATTAGTCTGACCCTGGCCCAGTGCATCATGGGAACAGGGCAGACCAAACTACCAAGCCAATTCTTATACTGGGAAGGAAACAAGCTACCGGGGACCGGTTTCTGGCATTTCAGCCGTCTTCGGCCCGGCTTGCTTGAATCCTGATGGTGCAATGAGCTAGGGACTCACATCTGAGTATACCCTTCCACGCTTATGGTGGACAAAAATGATTCAGAAAAGGGGGTGGTGATGAACAGAGTGTCTGAATTAAGCAGACCACTCTTACCCAGTCCAAAGATCAGGGCTTGATCCATCACCGTTTTTTTAGCTCACTGCACCATCCCAGCTCAGAACTTGGCTATATGCAAATTAGTCTGACCCTGGCCCAGTACATCATGGGAACAGGGCAGACCAAACTACTAAGCCAATTCTTATACTGGGAAGGAAACAAGCTACCGGGGACCGGTTTCTGGCATTTCAGCCGTCTTCGGCCTGGCTTGCTTGAATCCTGATGGTGCAATGAGCTAGGGACTCACATCTGAGTATACCCTTCCACGCTTATGGTGGACAAAAATGATTCAGAAAAGGGGGTGGTGATGAACAGAGTGTCTGAATTAAGCAGACCACTCTTACCCAGTCCAAAGATCAGGGCTTGATCCATCACCGTTTTTTAGCTCACTGCACCATCCCAGCTCAGAACTTGGCTATATGCAAATTAGTCTGACCCTGGCCCAGTGCATCATGGGAACAGGGCAGACCAAACTACCAAGCCAATTCTTATACTGGGAAGGAAACAAGCTACCGGGAACTGGTTACTGGCATTTCAGCCGTCTTCAGCCCGGCTTGCTTGAATCCTGATGGTGCAATGAGCTTAGGGACTCACATCTGAGTATACCCTTCCACGCTTATGGTGGACAAAAATGGTTCAGAAAAGGGGGTGGTGATGAACAGAGTGTCTGAATTAAGCAGACCACTCTTACCCAGTCCAAAGATCAGGGCTTGATCCATCACCGTTTTTTAGCTCACTGCACCATCCCAGCTCAGAACTTGGCTATATGCAAATTAGTCTGACCCTGGCCCAGTGCATCATGGGAACAGGGAAGACCAAACTACCAAGCCAATTCTTATACTGGGAAGGAAACAAGCTACCGGGGACCGGTTTCTGGCATTTCAGCCGTCTTCGGCCCGGCTTGCTTGAATCCTGATGGTGCAATGAGCTAGGGACTCACATCTGAGTATACCCTTCCACGCTTATGGTGGACAAAAATGATTCAGAAAAGGGGGTGGTGATGAACAGAGTGTCTGAATTAAGCAGACCACTCTTACCCAGTCCAAAGATCAGGGCTTGATCCATCACCGTTTTTTAGCTCACTGCACCATCCCAGCTCAGAACTTGGCTATATGCAAATTAGTCTGACCCTGGCCCAGTGCATCATGGGAACAGGGCAGACCAAACTACCAAGCCAATTCTTATACTGGGAAGGAAACAAGCTACCGGGGACCGGTTTCTGGCATTTCAGCCGTCTTCGGCCCGGCTTGCTTGAATCCTGATGGTGCAATGAGCTAGGGACTCACATCTGAGTATACCCTTCCACGCTTATGGTGGACAAAAATGATTCAGAAAAGGGGGTGGTGATGAACAGAGTGTCTGAATTAAGCAGACCACTCTTACCCAGTCCAAAGATCATGGCTTGATCCATCACAGTTTTTCAGCTCACTGCACCATCCCAGCTCAGAACGTGGCTATATGCAAATTAGTCTGACCCTGGCCCAGTGCATCATGGGAACAGGGCAGACCAAACTACCAAGCCAATTCTTATACTGGGAAGGAAACAAGCTACCGGGGACCGGTTTCTGGCATTTCAGCCGTCTTCGGCCCGGCTTGCTTGAATCCTGATGGTGCAATGAGCTAGGGACTCACATCTGAGTATACCCTTCCACGCTTATGGTGGACAAAAATGATTCAGAAAAGGGGGTGGTGATGAACAGAGTGTCTGAATTAAGCAGACCACTCTTACCCAGTCCAAAGATCAGGGCTTGATCCATCACCGTTTTTTAGCTTTAGCTGACCACGGCGGAGAAGCGCATCTTGGATCATGACGACACTGCGGCCACCCATACCACTCAACTGGCGAGAATGGACCATATCCTGAGGGTAATAGCCGCTAAGAATGAGGAGTTGGAAGCGAGAAGTAGGCGCAATAATGTACGTGTGGTAGGTGTTCCGGAAACGACAAATGTGGGAAAAATGGATACATATGTGGAAAGGCTACTAGTTGGTGCCATTGGAGCGGACGCAGTTTATTGTAGAACGGGCACACCGATCCCTTGAGCCGAGGCCGGCCACAGGTGCTGCACCGCGGCCTATCATTGCTCGCCTCCTGAACTATCGTGACCGTGACGCGGCTCTTCGTGCGGCTCGCACTACACGCTCGCTTTCCTTTGAGGGGGTTAATTTCACTATCTATCCGGACTTCACTCCGATGGTGCAGGAGCAACGACGCAAATTCCTGGCGGTCAAGAAAAAGCTTAGGGATCTGCAGGTGGACTATGCTTTACTGTACCCTGCGAAACTAAGGGTGACTCATCAGGCGAAGCAGACTTTCTTCACTAATCCGCAACAAGCGGAGGACTTTGTGAAGCGACTCCGGAGAGAACGGACTGCTCATGACCGGCAGGACGAGGAGGGGCAGAATGGCCACCGCTCGGCGGAGGAGGAGGAGGACGTCTGACCCAGTCTCTAGCGGCGTGGAGGTTGTGGTGCATACCTTGCACTGGCACTTGTGTGGCTGCCCTTGGAGCCTGCGCTTACCCAGACTGGTACTGTTAGAAGTGTTGTGTAGGTCACCGGGCTGATCCGTGAGATCGCTATTGGGGGTCGCCAAGGGGGCGATGGATGATGATGATACTCTGCTCCGGGCACCCACTCCCACACTGCGCCTGGGATAGGGCTTTGCCCTGCGGCTGGAGGATTGGCGTAGTGTGAGAGGGTGGTTATGTGTACCTCTGGTGGTCACCCCACTGGGAATGCCCCACTCTTGTTGAGTTTTCTTGTACGACTGACTTGTTGGTTGCATGGATGTGTGAATGATGGGGGGGGGGGGGGGGTGGTCGGATGTCCTGACAGTTTGGGGATGGTCAGGTGGGCGGGGGGAGGGGGAATTGCGCTGACACCTTACTTTTCACTGGATGCTTGTGCTAATAGTAGTGCTACGTATGGCTGTACCAGGGTCATGGCGGTGTTCTGCGGCTGTTATTCCGATATCTTCAAGGCAGTATCATGCCTGGCCCTTTCCTGTGAGGGGGGGGGCTGAGCACAGGTGGGATACCCCTGAGCAGGTCATTGGTTATGCTGGTGGAGCACGATGTTTAGATAGCGCGAAGTTCTTCATGTGGAATGCGTGCCTGTTGCACGGTTGTTCTCGTGTGTGGTTGGGAGAGGGGGGTTTGTTTCTGTGGATGGAAGACGGCATGGATGAATGTGGTATACGATACTCGGGTGGGACGGTGAGTGCAGTGGGAATGGTCCACTGCTTTGACTCAGGGACGTGTGCTTGTGCACCGCCCCAGCGTGTCTCCTCGCACATTCCTTCTGAGTGATGTCAGTCGAGGTGTTGGATAAGATATCGATATTATCTTGGAATGTGCGTGGGCTCAATGATGCCAGGAAATGTCGTAATGTGCTTCACTATCTGGATAGGCATGCCATACAGGTGGCGCTGCTGCAGGAAACACATCTGCGCCGAACACCTGCGCCTACGTTTGGGGGGAGGTGGGCCACAGTGAGGAGTTTTTCATCGTACTCCTCTTACTCACGAGGGGTTGTTATACTGATCAAGAAATCACTCTCATTTCAGGAGTTGGGATCACGGGTGGACTCTGATGGGAGGTATGTGCTATTGTGGGGAAGGATTGGGCAGCTTACTTTGCTTTTTATGAACTGTTATGCACCGAATGTTGATACACCTGCTTTTTTTCTTACACTTTGGGGCCATGCTCTAGCTGTGGAAGCCTCGCACATTGTATGGGGTGGTGACTTCAATTTAGCAATGCGGGCTCTTGAGGATAGATCGGAGGGGAGCTCTCAATACAATGTACAAGCCAGGGATGTCTTGCGGGGCATTGTGGAGGAGGCGGGTTTGATTAATAGCTGGAGATATGCACACCCCACGGGCAGGGATGGTACACACTTTACGGCTCAGGCTCGTACCTGGGCGAGACTGGATTATGTCTTCCTCTCCAGGGGACTTGTGGCGGGATTACACGTTGTGACACACCTTCCCAGAACGTATTCAGACCACTGTCCCGTTAGGGTTATGGTATCGATGCCCGGACTACATAGACCGCGGCCGCCTTGGAGGCTTTTCCCTTCTGCCCTCTTGGATCCCATTTTTAAGGCGGAGCTAGGCGAGGAAGTGGAGGCATTTTTCCCGAGGAATAGGGGTTCTGTGGATAATGTGGAGATGATATGGGAGGCATTTAAAGTTACGATTCGAGGGGTCACTATATCCAAGAGCTGCGGGGTGCTTAGAACTATTGTTCGTAGGCTCGCGAGTTTAGAGGCTGATTTAAAACAGCTAGAGCGTGGGATGCAGGCTGGCCCTGATCATGACCTCATGCAACAGTTTAGGGGTAAACTCTCAGAGTATGAGGAGGAAGCGACCAGGGAGGCGAAGCACAGGGGGAAATACTGGACGGCGAGGAGGTACTGCGAGGGGGAGAGACCTGGGAAGGTACTTGCTGCACTCACGAGACATCAGAGGCATAGTTCAGATGTGTTGGAACTGGTTTTACCGGATGGCACGCGCTGCAGGGACACAAAGGAAATCCAAGACACGTTTATACGCCACTATACACACTTATACACTTCACAGCAATCGGGAGATGTGAGATATGGGGGATTTCTGGACGAACTGGCGCTCTGCTGGCTATCCGACGATCACAGGGCGTTCCTGGGTAGACCCCTTGAGGTGGAAGAGATCAGAAGCGCCATTATGTCTCTGAATTACGGGAAGGCTACAGGGCTGGATGGTCTCCCTGCCGAATTCTATAAATGTTACGTGGATATTATGGCCCCGGTGCTTCGGGAGGTATTCGAGGAGTCCCTTGAGGTTGGGAGACTGCCTGGATCTATGCGGGAAGCTGCTATCACCTCTTTGCTCAAACCGGGAAAAGATCCCCTAGACGTAGGGTCCTATAGGCCTCTTTCATTGCTTAACTGTGATGTTAAAGTATTGGCGAAAGTGTTGGCAACACGGCTCTCGGAGCTTATGCCCGTTATAGTCTTACCTGATCAGTCCGGATTTGTGCCTGGCCGGGCAACTTCTCATAATCTTCGAACTCTATTTTCCTTAATCCCGACCATAGCCCCAGAGCTCCCGGTGGCGGCCATTTTTTTAGATGCTACGAAAGCGTTTGACTCCGTGGAATGGGGGTACTTGATAGATGTTTTATGCAGAATGGGATTTCCCCGGATATTTATCTCATGGGTCAAATTGCTGTACACTGACCCGATGGCGAGGGTGATTGTGAATGGCGTGCTCTCCTCCCCTTTTCCAATCTCGAGAGGGACCAGGCAGGGGTGCCTCTGGTCCCCCCTCCTGTTTGCTATTGCCATAGAACCTCTTGCATGTAGGATTCGCCAATTGCATCAACAGAGTGCATTTAATTGTTTTCAGCGTCAAATTGGGATTTCTCTGTATGCAGATGATGTTACCCTATATGTAAAAGATCCGCAGTTGAATGTTAACGCGATACTACGTGAGTTTGTTGCCTTTGGCGGTATTTCTGGAGTGCATGTCAATTGGCAGAAATCCCAATTTTTTCCGCTCACTGCAGCGGTTCTTCGATTCCCGCTTGACTATCCTCTTGAATGGTGTGATACAGAACTACGTTATCTTGGTATTGTGGTAGCGTTGCATAAGGAAGAGACAATCAGGCTTAATTATGGCGTCGCCATAACTAAACTAGCAGATAACATTACGAGGTGGATGTCCTTGCCTCTGTCCATGGCAGGTAGAGCGTCGCTGATAAAAATGGTGGTGTTGCCCCGCTTCCTGTACCTATTCCAGAATATTCCATATCACACTGGGGCGTATTTCTTCACACGTCTCCGCTCCGAGCTACTTCGTTTGTTCTGGGGGGGCAAACAACCGCGATTAGCATGGTCCACCTTAACATTGCCTTATGTCGATGGGGGCTTTGACGTCCCTGATCTTGAGAAGTATTATATTAGCGCCCAGGCGCACTATGCGTACCACTGGATGCGCCCCACACCGTTTATGCCTCAACTTGCTGCTGAACAGTGGGTTGCTCATCCTCTCCCATTGGAGGGCATGGTACTGGGGAATGTTGGAGACATAGATACTCCTCAGACTACGGTGACTTTTACGGTTGATGCCTGGAAGCGCGTTACGAAGGTGCTGAATCTTGCATTCCTCTACTCGCCTGCGTTGCCTCTGGTCTATCACCCTGCCCTGTCCTTGTTGCAGGAGACGGGGTTCCAACGCCTGTGCAAGCGTCTTGCGATACTTACATGGGGGGACCTTTTTCAAGAGGGTGTCTTTCGTACCTGTGAGCAATTTTTTGGTAGTGGGGAATTTTCCCAGTTGGAGATGTTTTATTATGTCCGGTTACGGCAAGGTTTGAGGATGCTGCTGCCGGAGTTCCCCAAGGAACCAGGCGTGGTCTTACCGCTCCACGTGATGTTGCTCTCCGATGGGCGTCATTTGGTCTCTAGGTTGTATGGTGCCATCCGGAAACAGCGGGTCACCTCGTCTAGTCGGGCACGCGAACAGTAGAATGTTGAGCTCGGAATTTCTATCTCTGATGACCAATGGGCGTACTGTTTTGGTGTGACGGCCAATGTCTCCTCTAGCTGCCGCTTGAAAATCATACACTATAAATTTATACAACGATACTATTACACTCCAGTTAGGAAACTCAGGTTCCGGTTAGCGGAAGATGATAGATGTGCACGTTGCCGTGCGACGGGGGGCGATTTCCTACATCTGGCATGGGAGTGTGGGGCCATTGCTGAGTACTGGGTACAGGTTCACGAGGCTCTTCAGGTCATGACTGAGGATGGGGTATTATTCGACCCTATGGTCCTACTACTGGGATATACTAAGGAAGTGCCGGCACTCTATCGCAGATTTGTGGACGTGGCTTTATTGTTGGCAAAACGATGAGTGGCCTGTTGTTGGGGGCGGGGCAGGGTACCACGGTTCGATGACTGGCTAAGGGATGTCCTTTATTGTCAGGACCAATACAATGTGTACGCAGAAATGATGCCTGTGCGCTGTAGGCCTAGGGACTTCTTGAGCCCGTTACAGGTATACCTACTTACTCGGGTTGTGCAGGACTCTGAGTCGGACAGTGAGGACCGGGTCGGGGTTGGTTAACGGGGTAACACTTGCTGGGAGTCCGCCTATATCTATCAGATACCCTATGACACAGCGACTGGAGAGATCCCTATACACTGCTGCTTGGTTGCTTGTGAGGGTTACACTGTATTTGCATTGGGGGGGGGGGGAATACTGCCTGCTCCTGTGCGATGATGCCTAGAGTACCTCGGCCTGGTGGCTGTTGACCTATGGGTGTGAGACCACTGTACTGATGCTGTTTTCCGTCCTGGAAAAATGTATGCTTTGTATCCACACTACTGCTGAGCTTGCATGCTCTGTCCGGATGTGTCGCACTCCAATTGCTTGCTGATATTGTCATTCCATGAGTATCTATCTTGATATGCGTTTTGACTTGGCAACTGGACTTTTCCATGTACGCTGCTGCATTGCATTGTCCCTGTATCTTCGTATGCTTTGTATATGTGCCACTACTGACCTTTGATTGTCTTCCAATAAAAAAAAAGGTTTAAAAAAAACCCTCGAGGTGCTGCACGGCTTCCCCCACCAAGGGGAAGTGGAACTGGAACCAACCAGGCCCCGCCAACAGTCAGGCAGCGCGGGCCTGACTTCCTGGCTCTGCGGCATCCTCCTTCTTTGCGGCTCAGTGCCGGGGCGGTGATTTCTTTATTTGTTTGGCTGCAATTTCGGGGTGGGCTCCCAAGTAAAAGGAAGACACTTGCGGGTGGGCACCTGCTAGGTATATAAAGAACCGCTGAATAAAATGGCACAGATGCGGGGTGGGCACCCGTTCGGTTCCGGCACAAACATGCGGGAGAGGGAACCCGCTTTCAGAAATTGTCAAATAAGGGGGAATCCCTACGCTCTAGATCCCCTGCCCCCAAAGTGCAACTCCGAGCTGCAAAGCCCCTGCACTCCTCAGGATAGCAAAAGGCTCATTTAAAAATAAAGCGCTCTTCCCAGCAATAAAGAGCAAAGCGCTCTTCAAAATAAAGGCAAAGTTCAAGGGGCACAAGCCTGGGCTCAGGCAGGCCAGCACACAGGGCCCGCCAGCAGAGAGGCAGTCCCTTGTGGCGGTTCCTCCTGGAGCCCAGCAGCAGCAGCCCCCAGTGTCAGGACCAGCACCCAAAAGCACCAACAGAACACTTTTATGGGGTCACAGCCCCTATATTTATACTTCCTTTCCATTTGTGTCACAGCACAGGGTTTAGGGATAACAGTTAGATCTGGTATAGGGGAGCTCTGGAGCACTATGTTTTGCTCAGCTCCTCTCTCCTTGTCAGGTGGGGGCTCAGGGATTAGACGCACCACAGGGGGTGGAGCCGGCATTGTGGAGGGAAGGCACAGCCCTACTCAGGTCCCGGGTGCAACTCCTCCCTCCTATCTAGATGCATATCTCTTTATTCATCACAGGGCAGACTCATCCTGGATCCTGGAGCCACCCACATCATCCAGCACCTGTCAATCACAAGCCAGACATGCAATTCACATCAGGCAGGCAGACACACAGCACACAGAAATGCCCACTCCTAAAAGTGGCATTTCTCCACCCGTCACCATACATCAGTGCACACCATTGCGCAGCATTTATTCTCACGAGTTCATACATACTAAACTCGCCCCTGCACTCCTCTCATACTAGGAAATACCATGGACACACATATCCCCCATGCATTCCTATGGGAGGGCAGGCCAATCTCACCACACGCACTCAGAGCGCGCACGCACTTTACACTGGGCCACAGTGCTAAAGTGCGCAGAGGCCAAAAACTACTAATACCAGGTCACAGAAAAGGCAAAAAGTTTAGGATTGAACCTGCCAAAAGGGCCAAGTCCAACACAAGTGGAAACTGTAAAGCAGCAAACATGTGCCAATAAAGCATTTGCTTCACCTTTTTAACTCAAGCCACAGTAAATTGTCTTGGAAGATGCAGAGTTATGTAATTTTCTGTTTCTTTGTCAGCATCAGGGCAGAATTTTAGGGGACCACATCACATTCCCGTTCCAGCAGGTACTGATTGGAACTGGGTTCTTGGCCGGTGTCGGAAGCTTCCACCGCCTCTGTCCCTATATAGAGACCAACTGTCTTCGGCAACAATAGCAGGGGAGGCTCCTTCATTTGAGTGGAGGTGCGTCGCCCCAAAAGTGAAAAATAAAATGGTAATAAAAGGTATTTATTACCATTTTATTTTTCAGCAACCCATTCCGAACTAAGTGTCAGGACGGGGCAGGGCCAGTGCTGCAGAGTGGCAGCAGCAGGGAGCTGTGTGCTTTAAAATGCCAGACAGCCATGCGCATTTTAAAGTTGTCTAACTTAGCTGTCTTTGCTGGATTAGAGATTGTGTTGGTCTCCAGTGCTTTTAGGAGCTCTGGAAGAGCCTGCTCTATCCAATCCTGGTGCTGCTTTCATGCTGTGAGAGCAGCTCCAGGATTGGGTAGTGCAGTGTCCTGCATAAGGAGCTTCCTGGAAGACACCCGAGGGAGGAGGGCGTCGCACTCTGCAGGTAAGTGAATAAATGTTATTTTTTGTGCCCCATCACCCTCAGTACAAGCCAGCGCCTCTGGACCACAGGAGTCTTTCACACCAATGTGTGGATCTTGCTGAGCAGCTGCCTGCAGGTGCTTGATGAGGGTCTCTTCTGCTCTTCGTGGCGGTCTGCTGCTTTTTTGTTATCTAAACAAGCTATAATTGAAAGATGATTACTATCCTTTCAATCTAGGCTGGGTGGTTCCCAAGCTCCCAGCATATTCAGAGTTCGCAAGCAATGAATTCCTTTTCAATAGGTTGCTCCTAGGATTGACACTGGTGCGGTATTTCACATCTGATCTTCTGATGGAGCAGCAAATCAAAGGTACAATGAGGCATTTATCAGTCCCTGCCAAGGATTAAACTTATGTCTTGGTGTAGTGTTTGTGTTTTACTTTTGGTTGTTTGCAGATGTATTCATGTTCATTTATATCTGGCATGATTATTACTGTTAAGCAAAGTGATCGGGTTTGTAAAATGTGACCTATATGAAGGCCACTGGAAGTATGAGGTAGGAGAGGGCCCAGTCATGAGGAAGGGCTTCTAAATTATGGGGGAAGAAAATGCAAATAATGCTGCACATATTTGAATGTATCAATTCATGATTTTGTCATTTTTACCTGTTGTAATACTGTTGGGATAAAGGTTTCACCTTATTAGTACGGGTTTAACACCACAATATTACAATATGCAACTGAAAATGGAACAGTCAACATTTACGAAGCGCCTTCTGCTGCACAGCTACAAGCATCAGTGCATTTTTTAAAATTTTTGAACTGTTTAAGCTAGAAACATTTTTTGGGGGTTGAAATCTGAAAATTGTGCAGCAGACAAAGAGGCGTACCCCAAGGATCATCCATCAGCCAAACATTATTCAATGTCTACATGGCACCACTTGCCCACGTCGCCCGACTGCACGACCTCAACTTCATCTCTTACGCTGACGACACCCAGCTGATCCTCTCCCTCACCAAGAAGCCCTCACCACCAAAACCAACCTGCACGAAGGAATGAAAGCCCTTGTCGAGTGGATGAAGAACAGCTGTCTGAAGCTAAACTCAGACAAGACAGAAGTCCTCATCCTCGGCTAAACCCCCTCGGCCGACTCCTGTTGGCTGACCGCACTGGGAACAGCATCGACACCCAAAGACCATAAACGCAACCTGTGATTCATCCTCGACTCAACACTCTCCATGACCAAGCACGTCAACGCTGTCTCGTCCTCCTGCTTCAACACGCTCTGCATGCTCCCCAAAATCTACAAGTGGATCCCCACCGAAACAAAAAGACCGGTCACCCAGGCCTTCGTCCACAGCAGGCTAGACTAATGAAATGCCCTCTATGCAGGAGCCCTGGCCAACCTCCTGAAACTACTACAACGTATACAGAATGCCTCTGCACGCTTGATCCTCGCCACCCCTCACCAAAGCCACATCACACCCCACCTGAAAGACGTGCACTGGCTTCCCGTCAGCAAGAGGATCACCTTCAAGCTCATCACCCACGCAAACAAGGCACTCCACAACACCGGCGCCAGGATACCTCAACAGACAACTCACCTTCTACCGCCAGCTCCGCTCCGCCGACCTCGCCACAGTCCCCCACATCCAAAGAGCGACCACCGGCGGCAGATCATTCTCCCACTTCACCGTCAAAACCCGGAACACCCTCCCCATCCTCCTAAGGCAAATCCAGGACCTTCTAACCTTCAGGAGGCTACTCAAGACCTGGCTATTTGAGCAGTACGAGCACCCCTCCTCCCCCCTCAGCGCCTTGAGACCCTCACGGGTGAGTAGTATGCTTTACAAATGCTTGGATTGATTATGTGGCAAATGCAGCAAAGCTATAACTATGCATAAAAAGCCA
Source organism: Lissotriton vulgaris (assembly GCF_964263255.1). Lineage (NCBI taxonomy): Eukaryota > Metazoa > Chordata > Amphibia > Caudata > Salamandridae > Lissotriton > Lissotriton vulgaris. Next base: position 159,603,841 of record NC_141691.1, on the reverse strand, counting down.
CAGCATCGCATAATTCCAGTGGTATTGCCTATAGGAGACAAATAACCCATGCCATTACAAATTTAATATAACCTTCCAAATTGTCAAGTTCACTTGGAGCAGTTTATAATAATAATGCATATTTATATGCAGACGTTAGACTGCCTACCTCTGAATGCACACATTCTGACTTTGCCTTGTTTGACTCCGACCCGTTGAACCCCACCTCCGCAGTGTCCCTGTTATACCAGTTTGTTCATGAGAAGAGACAGTACTCTCCCATTTAACGTATTGCAGCAGTACTGAGAAGTACAGGTACTCTCCGTTTCAAGTTAAAAAAGTCTAGGTACTAAGTACTGGACAGAACCTGCTCAATTTAAGCACTGCCTGGAGTTATTGTTTTCCAATTCCAGCACTGGTCAGCATTCACTTAACTGGTCATTTTCACAAAAGTCACTCAGTTGACACTTGTCATCGCAAATGACTGAACTGTGTAAGAGCAGTGGCCGATTTAACTCTATAATTAACGCAGTACTCATTTTATGACGTAGGACGTTCAGTGGGCTGTAGTCCACCTGGGACAAGCACGTGGAAACAGATAGACTAGACTGCCCGGCCACGTCGGTCAAAGTACTTCACAGTTCATCTTTGTACCCCTGTTCCAGTGCCTGTATATTTTTTATTATCCTCTAGATGTCAGCAGCGCCTTTAATATTGAAACCGGCGTGGCTCTCAAGATAAATTTAGTGAGCAGTTTTAGGCCTGACGTCATACTACTTGCATTTATGGCCGAATATTGCGTGCATTAAAAAGGGACTAAGGTGGATAATCCGTGGAAGAGCTTTAAAACTGATTAAAAGATAAAAGCGTGGAAGCAGCACAGATTTGGAATGGGAATTATCTTGCTTAAATCAGAGTTTCTTAACTTTTGACTTCAGTGGCTCCCCAATAAATCACTATTGGAGGCTGGGGGCCCTTCTAAACTATTTCTACAATTTGAGCCTAAGAAAAGTACACAAGAATGCAGAAATAAGTATACAGGAGAAGCGCCGGATTACACGGTTAAAGGACTATCTGAATACATTTTATTCCTACCCCACTGTCCCTGAACGAATCAAAGGCCCGGATTTGTTGTGTTTCCGGTTCGCGTGTGCCTTTAAGCGATGCACATAATATAATAGTGTGGATCGACTTGCTAATTCGTTTTTGCATTCAACGTTGAGGCGCGTTCAATGCTAAATAGCTCAGCATCGCATAGGGGTAAAAAAAACTACGTATAAAATAACCAATTGCAATATGTTTGTTTGGCGGCATGAAATAACTCGAACGAATGTGTAATGCTTACTTCCTATATTCATTTTGTCAAATGGCAAATCAAATTTAGTTTGAAATCGGGAATTTGAAACAAAGCCATTTTAGCTTTCTTGCTTCAAGTTTGCTGGGCTCAATGTTCTTGTCCCTGACTTTCATTTCACAAATGTATTTATTTATGCATTTTTATATAGCGCATACAATACTCAAAGGTGTTGGGGCTATACAATACAAGAGGCTTCATTACAATCGATGCAAAGTTACCAATTGTAAATGTGTCTCTTCATTTGCTTCAATTCCAACAACAAAGGGTCAAAATATTATGCGGACAATAAACCTTTATCACATGCGTCCTTCCTTCTTTCGGTCCATTTGCACCCCGTTCCTTCTATGCGTGTCTGGTTGTGTGCTACCTGACAATATCTGTGTTGTACGTGTGGCTATGATGATAATGCAGAGTTGATTTTGTTTGTTTTTGCACTTCAATAATATATTAATCTTGAGCCCGCTTTAAGTCTAGCTTATATGATGTATACACAATGTATCCATTATGTACTCATACTATGTCGGTTATTTATTTTCACATTTCTAATTAGGTTTACTGATTATATTATATATTTGATTTATGTTAGTTAGCTAATAAGTACTTTAAAGTTGACACGAGTGGGATTAGGTGCTTCTTTCCATCTTGTACTAAATGTTACATGTCTGTTTGCTGTGCATAATACTCTTTGTTTCACAGACCAGAGTCACTGTGTGCTAGCTTACATTTTGAAGGTCGTTGTGTGGTGATTAGTTGGTTTGGATTGAAACTTCAACACCTGCAGTGGATGAGAAAACTGCTGAGACAAATGCTCCTTTGTGTAGGGTTCCTCCTGGCAGCAGTTACCTGCCCGCTCACGCCCGCACTTGCCTCAGCAGTATGGGCAAGCGCAAACAAGATTGCACCACAGAGGGCTTCTCTGCTAAAAGGAAGGTCAGTACACTCGATGGTTAAATCGAAAAGTCAGTGTGCGCCATCAATAAAGAAATCCTATGCGTGGAAAGAAGGTAATCTCTAGCACCCGCTGACCGCGGATCCACTCACTTATTGCAATTCTCCTCTTCAAGTGAGATGACAGCTATACTCAGCCAGAGAGGGGATGTCGGAGGGAAGCCGGCGTCAACTGAGGTCGAGGAGGATAGTGATTTACCTTCTCACCAAGTCTTGACCCCAAGTGCACCAACCGCTAAACCTGTTAAGCTTGCTAAGCCATCCCGCAACAAGCAGAGATGTGCGGTCAATCGAACCCGCCCTGTAGCTGTTAGTCAATCGAGCCCCTCTGGGCACACGGCATCTAAGTCTCTTCCTCCAACGAAGAACGCCCTTAAAGGTTGTTAGTCCAATTTAGGAAAGAGTTTGAGGTTCTCCTAGACTCCAAGCTGCAAGAATTGATCAATCGCCTGGAGTCTATTGAGAAGTATCTTTCCATCATAGACTTGAGGCAAGTCCCTGACTCAGGGAGAAACAATACCATGACAATTGGATGTACTGTCGCTGGACTGAATGTTGGCCTCAAAACCTTTGACCGAAAGGAGGAGGTGCCTGATCTCTCACTCAGCTGGAAGCACTCGCAAGCCAAGTAATGCAGAAACACGCCCACCACAGGGCCAGGAGGCCTTATGCCAAGGTGTTGGGTCATCCGGGTTTATCCCCAGTCATTCGAGCCCAGATCCTGGCTCTCCCTCCAGGTGTGATCTCTCATCGGCACCTTGCCCATTTGTCATTGTCGTGGCCAATGTACCAACTTTATGCAAAAGGACAGTTGAGTCCACGATGGACTTGATTCACAAGTCAATTCACTGGATTCATGGGAATTTGAGATGTCTGGTCAAGTTGTTTATTGAAATGCTTATGACCTGGAGGGTGGAGAAAATGCCCAAAGACTTCACAGGAGATTGTGTTACTGCATTCAGAAACCCTACCTTAGCTGGAAACTTGTTAAGTGCCTCTGTACTAGGTCAACTAAAGCCCAGCAATGTTAAGATCTTGCCTCCAGGTTATTTTTATAGAGACACGGTTATTCGTCCAATAAACCAAGTGGGTACCCTGGTCCTTATTTAGCCCCTCCTCAACCTTTCCACATCCAGTTGCAGAATCTCTTTGCACCCCTGGGGGACTTGGCTGACATAGATTGACTCAGTAGTGCCCAAGATAAGGAGGTGTGTTCTCCCCAGGAAGTTTCCAAGGGGCAGTCCAACCAATAGGAAGGTAAAGCTCTGCGGTGGCCATCAATACTTACGTATGTCTAAACAAGTCCAATCTCCTGGTCAGTGGCCCAAACTTTGTAGTGGGGAAGATGACCAATATTACGGTCTCAAACCAATCAGTAAAAATATTGTCATGACATATTGCCGGCCTCGCCAGCAAAGATAAGAATCAGATCTGGGTTTTTTTCATATACAATTATGATATCCTTCTTTTCCAAGAAACCTGGGGATAGGAGACCATCTGTTAGGTTGGCTGCCCATCTTATACCATTCCAGTGATTCCACCCTCCTCAGGCATGGTTAGTGTAGGTCTAATGGTGTTTTTCAGGGTAACTCTGGAATGCAACATTACTCTGGTTTGTACTGACTGCACCTTAGTTCAAGCCCTTCTAACCAAGTGGCCCAATGAGCTGAACATTGTCTTCCAAATTTTTATAATGGGAGCCCTGGGTCCAACCCTAGTTTTAACATTACCATGCTTTTGGATGTTATTTCAGGCCTTAACACCAAACTTCCTTTTATGCTCACTGGATTCCAACTTATTGTTGGTGGGGATTTTAATACAAAATTATGATCTGCACGGGAGGTCAACCCTGCAAACATGTTTGACCTAGTAAGCACAAATATGCAAATTTTCAAGCCCCTTGCCCCCCTCTACGCCGCTGTTGCGTCACTTTTGTGATGCAGCGTCACGTTGTAAAGCCCTGCGCCAGAAGGAGGTGTTCCTGCGCAGGGGGGAGGGGGGGGGAGGGCGTTCTGGCACAGGAACGCTTCCTAAAAGTGGCTGAGTGAAATCTACAAGATTTCACTCAGTCACTTTGGGCCCCATGCTGCGTCAAAACCCTGTGCCTGCTTGAAGCAGGCGTAAGGATTGACACAGCATTAACAAGATAGGGCCCCCCAGCACCTTGCTGGAGCTGCGTCGCGCTTGCGACGCAACTCCAGCAATGCGCCGCCTTTACGGCACAGATGCATCACGCATCTGTGCCGTTTTTGCCCATTGGTGTGCCGCATTGTAAATGCGGCGCAGCAATAGTGGCGGAGGCATGGGGCACAATAAGTGGCGCATCCCTGCTGATATGCAGGGATGCGCCACTTATTGTAAATCTGCCTCATAGTGTGTATGTCCACTAATGGATCAGAGAGTTAAAGCTCTATCCCACCTTATCAACTTTAATGACCTTATCAATGTTTGTGAATTATTAGATCTCTTTTACCCTTCCAATGCCACTTTAGTTAGGAGTACTTATAGCTCTCTCGTTGATTCTATTTTCATATCCAGAGACCTTTTTGGCCGGGTCTCCATGGGCTGAATGAATGAAAGTATATTTAGCAACCATAACCCCCTATGGCTTGGTTTAGACATCTACATTGGGTAGAAGAGCCAAAGGGATAGCAAGGGTTCTCTGGCAGTTAAGGCAGAGGGGCCTGGTTTCACCTGGATGAATGCCGACCTAACAGCCCTCGTGACAGGGCTGTGGGTCGGTCTATGAGTTTGCTTCTCACTTGTATTTCTTCCCTTTGTGACTAACGGGTCGTAGCCAACCAATTTGTCCAACTGGGTGTTATAGTTTGCAAACTAGTAATGAAGCCAACTACTCCGGTTTAATCAGGATGCAAAATTGTTCGATATTTCTTGTAAACAGGTCTCTGCTGATTTACACAAGGTTTTGATGGGGACACCAAGGGATAGCAAACACAACAAGATGATGGACAGAGTGCTGAAACTTTTCAACCACTCACCCCCAGTCAAAGAGCTGGGTTTAATCCATCATTATTTTGCTCACTATGCCACCCCAGTTTGGACCAAGACATATGCAATTCAGTCTTGATCCTGCTCCTCATGGGAACAGTCCAGCCCGAAGTTCTAGGCTTGGTCCTCCCTGGACCGGAAACAAGCATCCTAAGACTTTTTTGGGGGTTTCATCCCTCATCAGTTAGGCTAGCTTGAATCCAGTGGCACAGTGAGCACAATACCTACTTCTGGGCGTGGCGAGCAAAATAACAATGGATTAAACCCACATCTGTGACTGGGGTGAATGTTTGAAGTAAAGGTTATGCTGTTCCTCATTGATTAAATATCAGAGTAAGGGAAACAGTGCCAACTTGACCTGGAGGGTTCAAAGTTGGGAGTCCATATATTGGAGTTTAATGCCCTCACACACTCTTTCAGGTGTCATGCTTTCCTCATCTGGGCTGCTCCTCGTTGGTTCGGCGGTGCAATACCCAACGGGCTCCCTATAGTAGGGGCGCTTTCGCTGAGATCTTTTTCCAATAGCCATTTGGTGAAGTGGGGGTGAGGGGCCAGAAATGTGTAGATGTATAGGATGAAAACGTGATTTATAATAGGGTTGGGAGTACCAGTAAGGCCAAACTTTATTCTTTAGGTCTCCTACCCTAAGTAAAAGCAAACAATAGGGCTCTCTCCTAAGCTTGATGTCTTGGTTTAAGCGTTCCTATTGGTGAGTGAAGGTCAACATGTTTCTTGCTCAATGTCTATTCTACGTGCGATTCTTCAGGACCAGAACAGTGAAGACTATCTACACTTTATAGTTGGTGACATGGATTCATACTCACAACAACAGTGTATCTACCTATTTAGTGTACCTGTCAGGCCTGGAACTACCGAATTCTGTAGACTAGCCAGGCTTCAACAGTACCCGGTAGGTCAGACATGAGACTTTCTCATGTACTAAAATGTGCGCGAATTCCGTGTAGACTTATGACCTACCCACTCCTATCGGGTCCGAGGGTGAATGTTTGACAATGTTCAATATTCCGTCCATCATCTTTTTGTGTGGCACCAAGGAATAGTCACAAGGTCCAACAATGTAGAGCAGTGTATAAGCCTTCTCTTTGCCAAAGGCTCAAGGAGCATCAACTATCTTCTTGGCGGAAGCTAGTGTTGGCTTGCAGGCAGAAAGATGCCAAGGCCTTTTGGGCAGTGGTGAACAAAGTAATTTCCATGGGGACTATTGATAATTCTGCCATCACCTCTATTAGCCCCTTGGTCAAACATTTTAGTGCTTTATACAGTTCTAGCTGCCATACAGAAAGTAAAGAAACAGTAGTGGTTTTATCACTTGAAATAGAATTTACCTTGGAAGAAGTCCGGCATGCCATTGTTAAGTGTCCATCTAATAAGGCACCAGGGCTGGTTAGGTTACCCATGGTCTTGTATAAATCCCTCCCGGAGTTCCTGGCACCTCTGTTGTGTAACTGCTTCCTTGCCCTTGACAAGACGGGTCTCCTCTATTAATGGCATACCCCCAACATTGTTCCCATCTTCACAAAGTGTGATTCTGAATCCCCAGGCTGTAATCAGCCAATTTCCTTGTTGGACTCGGCTGTGAAGATTGCGAGGAGGGTTGAGTTGGTGCGTCTTTTGTCTTGGGTCAGAGAGTAGGGCATGTTGTCAGAGGTGCAGTACGGCCTCCTGTGGCTGGACAGGGTGGAGCAAAGATTCAACCTGCGCCTGTTGATCAGCAAGTATACTACCTTCAAGCAGGGCTCCGTCTGCCTGGTCCTCATGGACCTGTCTTGTGCCTTCGACAGCAAAATAAGATCTAAGCTGTGGTACATTCTGACCAACCAGGAGGTAGATGGGGGGGGCCTATATAATTGTTTGCGTGCTTTACATTAAAAACTTTCTACGACTGTAAGGTTTGGCCCCTTGGGCGAGTGTACAGATAGTTTTAAGTTGTACAGACAGTTTTGAATTGGGGATGGGGGTGTCAGGAATGTGTCCTGGCTACAATTTATTTTGTTTCTTCTGTATATAAATGGCCTAAGTTCTGCCCTCACTAGGAAACCTTTGGACGACCCTCTTATTGGAAAGCAAATGGTGCATGCATTGTTGTATGCGGATGACGCTGTTTTATTTGATAGAACCCCAAACAGCTTAGACATCTAGTTCTAGGATTTTGGTCATTTTATGGCGTCCCTTGGCCTTGCCACGAATCGGTCAAAAATGTTTACTATGGTTTGGGGCCCTAAGCACCGTAAAATGTGAAGTGCTTACTTATAAGGTCATTCCGTTGCCCCTACATAGGAATTCTATTTGTTTGTTGTCTTTGATGCATGGGGAAGTTAGGAACCATGCAAACTGAAAGCCTCACATAGATTTGTGAGTGTGGCTGGGTACATCTATAATTTAACCACTCATATTGGAAGTAAAACAGTGGCTCCTTCATTGGCGGTGTGCAGGAGCAAATGTCTCTTGATCCTTACATATGGGACTGTTTTAACGCCACTTCCCTTCAGGGAGAACAGAACAGGGTGCTGAGATGCATGTTGGGCGTGCCTCCATCCTGCTCAGCCTACATTGTACATCAGGAGCTTGGGATTGAGTATGTGGAGTATAGAATTAAACCTACCCCTCTTGCCTTGTGGTGCGCCATTTGGGTGAATCCACAAGCAGGCTCAAATAGAGAGATCAACCTCGACTGCTTAGCCACTGAAAGAAGTCTGAGAGTACCCAGGCTCAATTATATTAAGTCAGAACTGGCCAACTTGGGGAGGCCAGACCTCTTTCCTAGCCCCTCTGCAATACCCAGGTCTGATTCTGTCTCGGTTAAGAAGACCTTTAAGTCCTCGAGATCAAGTCTAAGGGACGTAATTGAGATGGCAAAAACCACTGTCAAGGTCTATTCGAAGCTCCAAACCTCACCAGCATTGGAGCCTTATATAGAAAGGGTGGGTAGTTCCTGGGGCAGACTTCTTCTAATCAGATTCAAACTTGGCTTTGTGAGGTGGCACCTTGGTTTCCCACTTGTCCAGTTCAACGCCAGCAAAGTTTTAACCTGCCCGTGTGAGGAGTTCTCACCCCATAGAGTGCTCCATTTGACCTTTTTCCGTCACTTTTACACTCTATTCTCTAAAAGGTTTTTAATTCCTATTTTTAGGGAGTGTGGAATAAAATATAATGAGTCCCTGAGGTACTCCTAATAGCTTAGCTCTCCCTCTATCTGTTTGAATATTTTTTCCTTTATAAATGTGAAATTGTTAAAAGGAATTCAATACTATTTTAGCAATGAGCCTAATTGTGGCGTATGGCCATTCTGATCGATGTACTTCATGGGTTAGAAATTCTGATCCTTTCCAATCGTATTCATTTTCTATGAATGTTGAGTTTGAGGGTTATGACATATCCAGAATTAATTCCAGCCTAGATGGTTTATGTATATAATTTTATTGGAAATTACCTTTTAAAATATTTGGATGTATAATATTCTTTTTCGTGATGAACATTGAAAATTGGGATGTTTTGTACATCACTTTGATACCGTGTGCTGTGCTTTCATGGTTACACTTGTAGCCGAAAAAAGGATTTTTATTGACTAACTACTCCTTTGTGTGATATTGGGAAAGTTGCAGAGGGAAAAGAAGTTGGCATTGTATTAGTCACGAGAGCAGATCGACACCAAGTATGAAAAGACCACTTGGCTTTGATTGGTTGTTGCCTGATGGAAAGCTTGAAGATTTTATCATTTGAATTGAATGATCTATTTTAACTGATCGGAAGTTTGTTAGTTAGTTAGATCACTTGCCTTTTTCCATCTTTATAGGCGGACGTCTTTGACATCTCCTGGGACCAAATCTCCTGGTTTCTTTTCCATTCATAGAGATACTCTTGAGACTAAGGGGGTCATTAGTATGGCGGGCGGACGCAACGGGCCCCGCAAGTAAACTCTGTATGCCTTTCTCTGGCGGCAATGCCGCCACGGAAAGGCATGTTTCCGCCCCCATTGTGATATGGCTGGCGGTGTCTCACTTACACGGCCATCATATTGAACCCTTTTCCGCCCGGTCGACTTGTCGACCGGGCGGAAGAGCGGCAAACGGTCTTTCTGTCCATCGCGGACCCCCCAGCCATCGTAAAATGGCGGGGGTCTTTGCTGCATGATGACGGGCGGATCGCCCCCGCCGGGCCGGCGGTGAATATCCCCGGCCCGGCAGGGGCAATTTGCCCGCCATCCTAATGGGGCCCTAAGTACTTTTCTTCTCATTCTAATTGGAACCCTTATCTGGTTCTTCTTTTGTTTCTATTTTTGTTGACACCAGCTGCTTTTGAATTTCCCTGACCTGTACAGATATTGAGCTTAGAACTAGGGAGTTTCATTTATGGAAACACATCTTTGCTTTGAATTGCATGTTACCTTTCATAATGCAATATTTGCATTACTAATTGAACTGCTTACATTGTATTCATGTATACTGTGTTCAGATGAATATACATTTTTGCTTAAATGATTTGTTTGGAGATAGTAACTTTGAGGCAAAATCTTTAAATGAATTGGTAATTTCAGCCTCAGTTCGAGAGAAAGACCCCTCTAGGAGGACTTGGTGGAGTTTTGAGTTTTCGCCGTTAGCCTGGTGCAATTACCATCCTTTTCTAATCTGCTATTAACTGTACATTTGTTTTTTGTGTTTGTCAATATGTGTGTTGGTTTGTACATATAGATAGCTTGCTCCCAACTGGCTTTCCCAGTCTACAATTCTTAGCTTTCCATAAGGCCCCTATTTATCAGACCCACAGTTCCTACAATCAAACAATCAGGAGTGTATATAGCGCAGCTACTCACCCGTATGGGTCTCAAGGCTTTGATAAACTGTTTACCCCGCCCATAACTTACAGATTACCATCTCCTGCTCTCTTTTCTTTTCTCTCTAGCAGCCTATTTTTCTACAGGGTATGTCTTGATTTTATGAAAGCTCACTCTCTTATTCTCTTCTTTCTTCTCTCCTGTCACATCTAGCACTTTGAGATCTTTTTATAACAGCATAAAGTGCTACGTGTTGAACAAAAATAAGATACCAATTCTGATTGAATGAATGTCAGATGGTCTATATGTATGGGTGTCTGCATCTGTTGGTGTATGTGGGTGGGTGGATGGATGTAAATGTTTCAGTCGATATGTGTATTTCTTCAAATTGTATGCTTATATCCTTGTTAAAGTGTGCATGGGTGCTGTCTTTATGTTTACAAGTGTGTATGCATTACACTAAGGTCAATTCTATTGACTTTACTAATTTTTGATGGGGAAACAAACAATGTAAAGTGTTGCTCTCTACTGAAGAAGGACAATTATCCTGAAACACTTGTCTAGAGATATACAGCACTGGCTGCACCAACAAGGGTGAAAAACTGAAGCCTGACACTGAAGAAAGTGTTATCATGCACTGCATTTATTATGATGCATCGGGGCAAACTGAGTGCTGGAGTGTGAGGCAGTGTGCGCCCAACCCCCTCCTATTTGAAAAGGCTCCCTTGAGCTAACGAGCTGACGAGCTCTGGTTGATGCACCTTCGCCCAGCGAGTGGTACTGAGACCTGAGAATACTTTGGGCAGCATCTCCAGCACCCCCAAACAAGTGTTGCGCTCTACTGAAGAAGGACAATTATCCTGAAACACGTGTCTAGAGATACACAGCACTGGCTGCACCAACAAGGGTGAAAAACTGAAGCCTGACACCGAAGAAAGTGTTATCATGCACTGCATTTATTATGATGCATCGGGGCAAACTGAGTGCTGGAGTGTGAGGCAGTGTGCGCCCACCCCCCTCCTAATGTAATACATTTTGATTAATAAACAAGTCCAATACGTCCAATTGCTCATGTGTCCTCAATAGAAATATTGCTATTAATAGTTAAAGTTAATCGTGTCAAAGTTAAAAGTTAGTAATTTATTAATGCTGTATGCCTATAAATGTAGAATTGATAAAAGATTTTAACAAAAATTGATTTTAATAAACAATATTAAATACAGTTTACCAATCACTTTTAATTCAATAAAACATGAAGAAATACACCCTGGTCTTAATCACTCGGGTATCAAATTTAAAGGTTGAATTTAAAAGCTGTATGCCTAAAAACAAAGAATTGATAGATGTTAACCTTTTCATGCACATATCACTGTGGCTGACACCCACGTAGAAGTGACTAGAGTTCATACCTGGATGCCAGCCACAGTGATGTGTGCATCAAAGGTCAGCCCTGGGCTCCCAGCCCTACTCGATGATCCTCTTATCAGCCCTATCTCCTTCCAGGGGATGTGCCCAGGTCCCTTACTTGTGACCTCTCAGTGAAACAAAGAGCACCCTTTTAAGTATACCAGGGGAAGCAGGTTTTCCCTTCCACAGTATGTATCCCACCCAGCTTACAGGAATGCAGCAATCCACAAATCTGCCTGGGTGGGGAGGGAAATCCCTTTACCTCCAATCTATGTTTCAGCATACAGGCCTGGGTCTACCAAGATGGAACCCAGCAAGTCCTGAATGATTTGTACCATTCCCAAGCACACATACACCCAGTGCATGTATACACCATACACACACTGCATAGTACTGTATCCTCTACACTGTATCATTTAGAGGCACACAGACACCCAGCACTTGCATCCGACATGAGTGCAATGCCCAACACTGTATCCTTTATTTATTGCACCACTCTTAGTTACACATACACCAAGCACAGGCACTTTCCTTCATGCACTGCACAGCACAACATCCTTAAAGTACTGTACCACTGTCTGGCATATGCACCTACAGCACATGCATACACTATGCACACACTAATCAGTGTTGCATTGTCCCTAAATGGCACCCTCCCCAGGCACAAATAGACCCAGCACAAGTACACCACTTCTGCAACGTGAAGCTCTTCACACCATTCTGATGTAACCTTGTAGGCCTCACTTCAGTGACAGAGGGTGAAAAGGACCTGTTCACTACTACTGATCACTATACAATATGCTGACATCACCGCACTTGTGCTGCTTAAGTCCCGGTGAAGGCAGTAGCCTTCCACAACCATGAGGGTAGTGCTTTGAATGCTGCTCCTGGTCCAACAAGACCGCAATCCACGAGACAGGCCAGTGTCTATGTGTACACACATTATCCATGTTCACGTAGGACAACTAAAATCAGCATTAAGGATCAATACATCAGTACAGCTGGGCACTCAAGGTACACAACCACTACCATGCAGAGAACTGTAGTGAAGATCGGGTTCTGCTTGCACACATTGCTATGTTAGCATAAGCGTATTAGAAGTTTAAACGCCGTTTTGCCACTTTGTCGCTTTTGCACACAACACTACATGTATCTGTTGTTGTGAGTTAAACTGCTTGCTTTTCTTCGCATGAGAACTGTCTGTTTTCCACATCCCTAGACTTACACCGTGACCTCAGTCTCTACAATGTGTGCAGAAGTCTTCAAGGTTAAAAATCAATGTATGCTGTTGATTCAGGTTGATCGGCCCAGGCTCTAGACACAACATGCACAGAGCTGCAAATATCTGAAACTCAAGTGCCTTTAATATTGCAATGCATGCATGTTTTCGGACACTTGGAGAAAACCTTTCCAACTACAGAGAGTGTTGCTGATCCTGTGATGTGATTCACCTCAGCTGATCTTGGAGGTATGGGGATCCCTGTTTAAACCTAGAGACCTTCTATTATTATAAAACCTAGCTCCTAGCCTGGGGAGGGTGGTACACAAGGCGCTATACGACCTGTTTCCACTATCATTATAACATGATTTCATGCTTTGTGTTTCATGGAATTGTAACAATGCTGATTGTTTTATTTCTAATCATTTGCCTGCTTATGTTAGCTAAAATACTGCATCTTAGAGCATGTAGTTAAAATAAACATTTTAAACTTTTCCGTGTCTCTGATTACTCTCGTTGTGGACTGGTATAAGAATAAAAAAGAAAGAGTGTTCTTGATTCCCACTATTCCTGAGAGTATCCTAAGTCGCTTGTTCTGGGTTGTCTAATTATTGGTAGCTTCGCTGTAGTACAGAGAACGAATGAGGCACTTAGCTAGTCGTATAGGGGTTCTGGGTACTGAGGTTAGTTTTTGGGTACCCCACAATTCACTGAGGTCCTGGTTTCCTGTGCATAGTTCTGTGCATGAGCAGAATCCCCACAACAGAACCTTTCTGTCCCTTCAGTATACTGTGAGATTTGCAGGTAGATTCGTAAACTCCACCTGATGAGACACTCCACCCAGTATTTAGAATTGTAAGAACTTATTTGGCTTTCAGCAGAAGGGCCTCTTTCCAATGTCTGTGATGGAAGGCATTGCAGTCTTAAAGCATAACGCTGTAGAGTGACATGCCATCAGCCTCAAGAGTGGCCTTTAACCATGAACAGTTTAGGAAAAGTCAAGAAAAAAAAGTCAAGAGACCCACCTTCCTATCCAGCTTTACTCAATGTCCTACCCTGGAACTGAGGAGTTTTGCAAAGCAGTTTGAAACAGATTTTGGTGATTGAAGTGCAATGATATTGTGATGCAGCAAATGGCATAATGTCCTTCTTTACTGAATCCTTCAATCCTCAACAAAGTCTTCTGTCCAATGGTAGAGCTCCCGATACCAGGTACGACCGCTGCAGGATGCATCACAGTGCTTCACATGGGTTGCATTATCTGTTCCTGTCTGCTTTGAAATGTTACTGAGACATTTACAGTGCTTACAATCATGGTCCCACGCCCAGAAGTACAAAGAGATGCAGGTAGGTCTATTTAATAAGTTTGGCTGTTTATTAGTATACAAAATACATACTTACAACTTTAATCGTGACTTTCAAAAGAGCACAATATATCTGCCTTAATCAGGCTTGAGAAATACATTCAACACAATGTATAAAAATAAACATGAAGGTAATGTGGTACTTACAATGGTGCATTTGGTACTTATTAACGTGTTATACATATATAGCACAATACACAGTCATTATTTAGCAAGATTGATATGTACTCAGCCAGAGGAGCATCCCAGTTGTATAAGAGATCCGACCCAAAGAGCACACTTAAATGTCAGATATATGCTTCTGGAAGATTACTTCTATATTTGCAGAAAATGTGTGGATTCACAAAGGAGCCAGAAGTTCTCCAGTAAACGTACACCTGCCTTATCATTCTTGGAGTGCTGCTAGACATAACATTTACTCCTGCCAAATGTCCATGCCAAAAATAATTTATACATCAAAAATGTCACAATGTGGTGTCTTCTTATATAACTATTTTGTTGTTTACCCTCAGTAAATATTGCAGTGTTCTCTGGCCATTACCTAAGAGAAAGGTTCCTATTTGTGTGTGTTTCTGAGATGCAAGAGTTACCTGTGTTTAGGTGTTCAACTAACTTTGTGTGCTGATCCACTCAGGAACACAATGTTTTTTTGTATATTTTGAACAGGCGCAGCACCGAGGCTGGGATTGCAAGGCACGTGGAGCACATGAATTCAAACCTTTTTTTTTGAGAGGAAGCATCTGTGTGCCTGTCTGCAGGATAGTTACTTAGGCTGTGGCTGGGATGTTCCCATTAATAGTGGCCTACTAGCTCATGGCTGCTACTTAGTAAGTGAAAAAACAAAGAATTAACACAAACAGCAGGTTTCCAAGTGATAGCAGCAGGACCTTCAAGATGCTGATGTTGAATATTACCTTGCATAATAACTCACTCATCAACCTGTAAATTCCTCTCTGTGATCTAACCACTCTTCAGCCATCTTTTGCTAATCTACGTCACCAAAGCCTTAATTGTACAACTTTTGTGAGTGATAACATCTTGAACTAGTCTGCCCCGCTGGAACTGTTGTAGGGGAAATGGAAAATTGGCCTGGCTGTCTTCTCTGAGAAGGAGGAGCTTATTATGCTACTACCATGCTGTATCTGATCTGTGAGGAAGCCAGGCTTGATCTGCCACTGCCTCATTTTCACATGTATGTCCTGTGATGGGAAAACATGCACTGTTACTTTCCTAGCAGTACTTCTTCTCTGAAGGATGGAAGCGTTCAATTTTTCTGTCCATGATCTACCTGTTCTAATAAAAAAGGATGTTTCCACTGCCCCATCACATGAAAAAAACAAAGGATATATTGAGTGTACTTGGAATTGGCCATTTACGCCATATGAACCAGGGACAGTTTCACAATATTTGATGTGAGATACCAAGATCTATAGCTAAGTGTATAACTCCATAGATCTAGATAAACTCTATCCTCCCTTGCTTAGGAAATTATATTTGCAGTGGAGGCATGGGTCCCTCCCCCTTCGAGCTTTCACAAGCAAGTGGAGTGAACAATCAGTGAGCTTGTGTCCAGCTTGCAGAATGTCCGATGAGTCTGAACTCCATATACTCTTTTTTTGCCCGGTCTACAGTAAGATTCCGAAATGGATAGTTCCCCTATGCAGAAACCTGGGATTAGTAGAGTGTTTGGCTGCCTTCAGAGTTCTGAAATCAAATCTGTCGGACAACATTGTTTTTGCAGTGGCCAAATATTTGGGTGCCATTTGGTTTCTGAGAAGAAAATGCCTCAAGGCTGGCCACTAACCTTAACGTACCAAGGACAGATATTGTACCAAGAAACTCTGTTTTTATCGACAATGGATGATTTTACAAAGCATATATCCTTACTTTTTTACTAATTTTATGAATGTTATAAATGGCTTTTATGGTGAATTTTTTTTACCGAAATAAAGATTTATGAAATGAATAACTCCATACGATCAATTTTGAGCACCAGAACATGTCAAAGGAAAAGAGAAGCAATGTCCTTTACTCAATTCTCTTTTAATCTTGTGGTAGGGAGACACCATTAAAAACAGTTTTTTCTCATTCACACACATTTTTAATATAGAACTGAGAGTTTAACAAAAGGCGAACATAAATGTTGCCATGATTTGCATAAACCCACCCACACTAGGGAATCCAAGACCAGGAGATTCTACAACCAGTGAACATTAGTATTCTCGGATGCTGACCAATGCTAGATGTGGAACTCACTGATGAAGCATATCTCTAGTTAGGTTTCATTATCCTATGTCAGCAAATAAATGTTTGTAATTCCATAAGAGGTTTGACAGTTTCTTCTAGGGGTTTTGCTCTTGTATGTTCATATCTGTTTGAGAAGAGTGCACAGCAGTCCTCTAACTCATTTCCCTCCCACTTTAGTGTGTTAGCGACCTGTGTTGTACTTGTCCTGTAAGTGTGAGAAAACCATGTGATTATTGTACTGCCACCTGTCATTCATTTATTCTGTGTTAGTGAATGTTGCATGGATGCTGTCCGTGTTATTCCTTTATTTCATAGTGACGCTTAGAATAAACCCACTACACTAATAATATAGGGTCGAGAATTGCCAATGCTTGTTTTAATGCATGAAGTCAATTCAAGAGAGAACCCTCACAAAATATGTTAGGAAAGATTGTGGTTAATGTTAAGAGTGAAACAAATGCACTAACATTGTAGAACAAAGATGACACAAGGTTCCAGATTATGTACAACACCTTTGGCTGGTTAGTCAACGGCACTGCAAAGGCTGGGGTTTTGAACACACAATAACAGTGCAAAAAGCAAAATTACAAGCCCCACAATGCAACATGCGATTGGCTGAAAAGTCAAGAATGGCTGCTGCCATCGTTAATCACAGTGCCACTGGCCAGACTTGTGAAATGCAAAACAAAACGTAGTTACAGACTTTCTGCCTTTTTGTAGGCAATTTAGGGATGCACAACCCAGTGGGTGAGAGGGAACAGGTATCCTTTCAAATGCAAACACCAGCAATTCACTGCTGACGGGCTAACATTAACACTCCTTCAAAAAACAAGGCATGCCAAAAAGATGTTATTTATCAAAATAATATGAACAGAAGCAGTTAGGCATGTCTGAAGAGAAATTTAGAATTAAAAAAACCAATGTGCTGGCAATTTTCTTCCTCCGCCCATCCTCGGCTTAGAGGTTGCAGTGATTTCAGATGAGGGTCTTGAACACGCAGGGGCCACCTGTGCAGGAACATATACACTTCTACTCTAACCCAAAAGGCACCAATACAGACATTTTACCACATTGGCAGTATTTGTGAATTTGTAAGTGCATTTTAGGAACATACAATTCTACAAGTCATAGCTGTGAATACAGGATTGGGATTTATTTCATTTGCAACATGCTTATTTTGTGCACTTAAGACTCATTTGTTGATTGGGCCCATTAGAAGCAATAACCTATGTGAAACTGTGAGGCATATTTGTGTAGCTTTCGCGCAGCAAGCCACCTTGCTACGCTGCAGGACAGAGAAAGGGCAGCGATGCTCCATATTTAGCATAATACAATACATTCCTGTCCTTTCCTTGCCCTGACGCCCTTTAGGCTGCTTTGCGCCAATGCAGGCACCCGTGCCCCATGGTGCAAGGGTGCCTGAGTTGTAAGCAGGATTGTTTTAGTGCCGGAAGGAGCACCTACATGGACAAAAACAATCCCCTGAGACCTTTTCTTCTTTCTATGCGTGCTGCAAAATGCAGCACACATAGAAAGAGGTAGTAACCAAGAGAAATAAAGATTTTTCTCCTCGTTACACCTCGTCTGGGGAAGCTTAGCATTTTGACGCATTCCCAGGTCTCCTACGGATGGAAAATCTGGAAGTGCCCCAAAATCCCTGGGTGAATGCGTGGTAACACCCATGTTTGTATGTAACTTCTAACTGCTTCCCAGTACATTTTCTTTCAAATGTTTTGTTTGCATTCTTGATAGAATCAAGCCCCTGAAGAAGGGCCACAAAGGCCTAAATGCATTGGGCACGGCAAAAAAAGTTTTCGTCATGAGCCCCAACAAGATTGTGCTTTAACTCCTTAAGAGCGTCGAACGTTCAGCGCCCAGTGCTGAACGTTCGAATAACGGGTGCTGGCCCGTCGGCAAACGGTCGTGCGCAGTACTGGCAAGGTAGTGCTCGCGACGACCGTTGGCTGACAGCAGCACTTAAAGGGTTAATGTTGAATAAGAATGGAAGTTTTCTGTGATCTGTAACAGAATAAATGTCTGATCTTTTTGAACTTGAACATTGGATTATAGTTTTATATAATATTTAGCTTAAAACGATGTTTATGTGGTTGAAAATAACAAAAGTTTTTTGTTAGCAAAGTATGATATTAGGTGAAAGGCATGTTCAGACATCATGCCAGCCTCTGCAGCATGCTAGGTCTAAATTATTAAGAAAAGGTTTACAAAGAAGTTTAAAATAAGGAGTGCTCCTCCTGTTTCCATTTATTTTAACACCCATGGATCTCCTCTCTGGGGCAGTGAAACACAGCGATTTGTGCCATGTTGCGTCACTCTGGATGTATTACGCCATTTAAGGTGGCCTTGCATGGCTTCACAAATCAAACTTAGGAGTTGTGTTTCTCTTGTGCCCCGCTGTATGGCGCAAGGGTGACCCCACTCCTACATTAATATGCCAGAGTCTCCCAAGAACACCTCTGTCTTTCATATTCAGGGGATTTAAGAGACAAGCATCGCTCATATAATTGGAAAAAAATGCAAAATTTGTGTGCAACTCCTTTGTAAACAAAACATGAAAATAGTTATGTCCGCTTTAACCCCTTCGATGCGGCCGCGATTCCCCTGGTGTGCTGTAAAAAGCACGAACAGGGGCGGGCCGTGACGAACCCCAGCCGTCATCAGCACACGAGCACCATAGTGCATGACGGCTGGGGTTCGTCATGAGCATGGAAGGGGTTAAAGGGTTTTTAAGTGTACTTATTTTCTTGCTGCTTATATTTTGCAAAGCTGTGTGGTAACATTTACAATAAAGTTATTTTTGCTTAGGTAAGTTGCTTTGCTAGTTAGTTGTGGATTTGTGTTTTCAAGTGTTAGTGCTGCTTGGCCAGCAAGCACAGTGCAGGAATTAACATCAGCGCAGGCAATAATGCTTCCCTGGAAAAAGCCAATTTTTGCATCTTTGAACGCGCAATAGATGTTGTCCCCTGCTGGTGATACCTTGCGGAAGCTGTCTTATCTTACCC
Source organism: Lissotriton vulgaris (assembly GCF_964263255.1). Classification (NCBI taxonomy): domain Eukaryota; kingdom Metazoa; phylum Chordata; class Amphibia; order Caudata; family Salamandridae; genus Lissotriton; species Lissotriton vulgaris. The sequence goes on along the minus strand of NC_141691.1, from coordinate 159,584,499 downwards.
TATGAACATGCCAGCTCTGCGCGGCTGGAAGAGGAAAACTGATAAGACAAGAGCAAATGCTGGATAGTGATTGGAGGAGGTTAGTTCTTCACCTGTCTCTGTGAACCTGAGGTGCCTGAGGTAACAGAAGACCCGCAGAACAGGTCAGAGTGAAGAAATATACAACTTTACTTTATTTGTCAGAAAACGCAGAGTTTTGCTATACACATCAGCACGAAGACAGGTTCTGCCGGCACTGTCGGTTAGAGTTCTAGATACATTCATATCGGTCTGGCTATTACATTCTGAATGTCCTGTATTTGGGTCTAAGGCTGTGTTCTAATCAAGACAAGGACCACTAGGTCTAGAAACTGTAGAGCATCCACCATCTATGGTGAGATATGAAAGAATCTGTTTAAGAGACGTCGTACAAAGATGGCGAGAGCGCCTTCACTTGAAGCAACAGCGACAGGTCAGAACTTAACTTACACCTAAGTCCCACACCTTTTGCATGGGAAATGGACAGGTTCCAGTTCAACAATCCATAAACTCTGTGATTAGAGGTTCTAACAGCCCCCAACCACGACATGTATGTCGGATGCATACAGCTTACGCCAATTTGAACCCATCCAGAAGCAGATGTCTTTTCTGCAGATACAGAATCCTTCTGTCCTGGCAGCCGGGTCCTCTTACCAGCCACATCCCCGGGTACCATCCTCATACATGTATAAACGAGCCCATGATATTGAAGAAGTGTCCTAGAGGTTGGCTGGAGGAATGGGGAAACGCAACCATGTGTCTGAGGAGTGGAGCTCTCTACACTGACTGGTACTTTCAGACAGAATCGGCTTTAAATGCCCTTGTCTCACTTTTATGGCCGTTCATGGTAATGGTCCTCTGCACCGCTATAAAAAATATACATGGAAAGAACGTGTTTTCAAGGAGTGACGTATTGAAGGTACTCCCTTTGTTGGTCACTATATATCAGGCTGTGCTCCAAGGAGCGCAGAGGGTTAAACAGTTTATGTTCTGGTTGAAGAGGGCTGTTACTTTTAATTTGCTGCTGGTTGAAGGTGGAATAAAAGAGCTATGCTTGTTATCTAAGGCTTTGCCTGTTTTACAAAGTCCCAATGTTCTCAACACTGATACCTAGAGAGGTTTCAGTCAAGGTTATCTAGCATATCATATGCTGGTTTTGGGCTCACTTTAACAACCTAATGCATTCCAGGTGCTGAACTCTCAGCTCAATTCAACTGAACCAATTGGACTAACATCTCAAAATAAAGAATTTAAAAAATAACAGGTGTCAGGCTACCCATTTTAGGCTGATCCCTCCCTGTATATACTAATACAGAACACTCACCTTTATTTAAGTACCCCCATCACTGTAAGGTGTGATTAACTTGTAACATCTGAACTGTTTGAATATATGTTAATATTTATGAAATAACTTTTTACAAATCTTCCCATATAAAAACTTCTTTATCGGCATTGTGAAGCTACTGAGTGGGAAAGTCAGTCTATAAATTGAATATGTTATTATTTGGATGATCTAGCCACTTTTAGCAAGATTGACATTGCATACTGCACTTGTATTACGTTTCCAGGTGAGTTCCTATAAGTCTACAACTTACCTGCAGTTGTTAATTTTCTCACTCAGAGAGAACATACTTAGCATTCACCTGGATTGCTCTCGAGCGAAGATGAGGAAATGCTCCAGTGATATAGAAAGGGGCTGTGGGTTCAAATTCATGTTAGGAAATGGGCTTGATACTCCCTCGTAGGTAGTAAATGACAACCATATTGGTGTGCACTGGTCTTCCAAGTCACCCCCCCATCACCCACCCACCTCCAGGTGCTCCTGCTGTACTAATGATAACTATAGCCCGAAGGTGGCTCAGTCCTTTTCAATCATACTCCTTTTTGTTTTGAGTTCTCTATAAAGCCACCATTTGTCACATATGTAATTTAAAAAAAATAATGTTTGTTAGCAGTTTGTTAAGATACAAAACATTACAACAACAGAACAAGCCAGTTTGTTGTTACATTGATCACGAGACTTGGTGCAAACAAAAGTCATACATTAGCACAAATATTCTAAAGTTGGTCACGTCATGCTTACAGTAAAGGGTACACATAGTCACCAGATATATAGCTTCGAGGGTCCTCCGACAGCAGAGTGTTTATATACGAGTATTCGAGATTAAAACATCATGGAGCTACGACAAGAGACATACAATCCTATATATATGAATATATATATATATATGAATATATATATATATATATATATATGTATATATATATATATATATATATATATACATACACACATCCATTTGTCCCGTCGTTCACAAGGAATTAGAAATAAAAGTTTGCCACTGAATATGTAATATCCATTTATCCTCTCCAACTACTCCAAGGGGTTGCATGTGTATAGCGTTTTCGGCTTCAGCAACCTCTTTCTGTGTTTGTACCCATTGCAGGAAAGGCTCCCAGATGTCCCGGGGTCGGGAGGTGGGTGGCATGAGCTCCCAGAATGTTTCCAATTGTGTGTGACCATAGGCGACATCGGCAAGCCAACCTTTGATTGATGGCGCCCTCCTCCTGCCCCAATGTACCGCCACCCGTCTTTAGGCTAATAGTAAAAGCAATGCATGCAATTTACGTGATTTGGGCGGAGTTTCTTTGACATATCCAAATATGCCTAACACAGGTGATAGGGTATCCGACCTCCCAACAATCTGGTTCACAAAATAAAAATCTTAGACCAATATTCTGTAAGCACCGGGCAGGACCATGCCACGTGTAAAAATGAGGCAGGGGAGAACCCACATCTCCAACAGCCATCCTCCTCTCTGAGTCCCATCCTATGCAGACTAATGGGTGTTCTATAGAATCTGTGTAAGTATTTAAGGTGTATAAGATGTAGTCTGTAGTCAGGGGAGAGTTCTGTAAGTTTTCCACAACAGAATTCCCATTGTGCCTCGGTTAGAGGGGAAGGAAGGTCATCATTCCAGTATTGCAAGGACTTGGGCTTGACCACTGGGGCTGTGTTCTGCATGTGTTTATAGAGCCTAGTAACCAATTTGCAGGGGGAGGGGGATCCCACCAGGTTTTCCAATGCAGGTAAGACTGGAGGAGCCTCCGGGAAATCACTGCTAAGGGCACGGCACGCCGCACATAGTCTGTGATACAAGAATAGTTCTGAGAAGGGCACGGCCTGTCCCTCATCCGCCGTCGGGGGGGGGGGGGGGGGGGGGATTGAGTCCTAAATTCATTGTCGGGGAACAGATCAGCAAATGTGTGAAGGTGTAGCATCTGTTCCAAGGATTTACTAATCCCACCTGCAATACAAGGCAACATTGGGTTTTGTGTCAGCGAAAGTGAGGGAGCATATAATACCGGGACTCCAGCCCTTTTACACAACTCCTCCCATACCCATCTCAGTGTTCCAGCGGAGTCTACATCCCCACTAGGACATCGAGCCGGTGTACAAATGGCCACCTTCAGCGGGACAGGCGCAACAACATCTTGCTCTACCGCTATGTGGGGTTGAAAGGGGGTCGGGTGGACCCAGAAATGTAAAAATTGGGCCTGGATACAGAGCGCATAAAGGTGCATGTCTGGGGCGCCCAAGCCACCCTGTCGCAAGGGAAGTGTCACATATCCCCAGAGACCCTAGCCTGTCCGCCCGCCCATGTCAAAGAGACAAGATTTGATTTGAGGGTATTAAAAAATTGTGATGTAAGGGGGATCAGAATATTTGCAAATACATACAGGAACTTGGGTAAAATGACCATTTTAGCTAAGGCAATCCCCCCAGTAAGGGACAGAATCAGCCTCGCCCATATCTTGACCTTCTCCTCCAGCCACATGACAGCTCTCCCATAGTTTAGATTCCAAATTTCCTGAACATCCCAGCTTATCCATATACCCATGTATTTGACCGCTTCTGCTTCCCACTTCAGGGGATATTTGGAAGAAACCTGTGGTCTATTATCCATCAGGGGAAATACCACCGATTTTGACCAGTTCACAGACACTCCAGCCAGGCCACCAAATCGAATAAACTCCTGCAAAACTGGGTCTAGATTGTCTTCCGGGTTAACAAGATAGAGGGTCACATCGTCTGCATATAGTGATATAAGAAGGCTCCTTCCTAGAGCTGAATCCTATGCCACGTGCTGTGTGATGTTGTCGGATTCGGGCAGCCAGGGTCTCCATTGCCATTGCAAACAATAGCGGGGAGAGGGGGCATCCCTGCCTCGTACCTCGTGAAATGGGGAAGGGATCAGATACTAAGCCGTTCACCCTAATCCTGGCGCTGGGTAGGGTGTACAATAAACATATTCTGTTAATGAAAAGTGGACTCAAAGCCATACACCCCAAAATGGCAAATAAATATGGCCACTGAAGGGGATCAAAGGCTTTAGTGGTGTCTAAGAATACTACTGCGGCATGAACTTCTGGTTGTAAATAGTGAAAAGTTGAAAATATGGTTCGTATGTTGTGTGAGGTTGACCTCCCCGGGATAAATCCTGATTGGTCAGGGAGCGCTATCTAAGGCAGCAATGGCTGTAACCGGTTAGCAATCAACTTGGTCAAAATTTTTACATCTGGTCTGTAGGAGTCCATCTCCGTTTCTGACTTTCCAGGCTTCAACAAAGTGATAATCATGGCTTCTCTCATGGTTTTGGGCAGTATTCCCTCCTCCAAGGCCTCCTCATATACCGCCAGCAGCCTGGGCGCCAGCTCTTCAACGTAAGTTTTATAAAAAGCTGTGGTTAGGCCATCTGGGCCAGGGGCCTTATCGAGAGGCAGGCTCTTTATGACCTGGGCGACATCCGCCGCTGTGAATGGGAGATCCATATACTCTCTATGAGTGTTATTAAACCAGACTAGCGCAATCGAGTCCATAAAAGATTGCATTCCCTCTGAGCAGGCTTCCTGAGTGGCAGTGTGAAGGTTGGAATGGAAACCGGAGAAGGCATTTAAAATTTCCACCTGGCCCCTAATTGTGGTGTCTGGTGCAGTGTGTATTTCGTGAATGAATGTCGTGAACCTGGGTGGCCTGATCATACCCACTAATGTGCGACTCGGCCTTTCATCTTCCCCATATCTCCTAGCTTCCGCATATTTACCTAGGAACTTTACCTCGCACTGCGCTTCCTCGGAATAATCTAATAACTTGGCTTTCAGCAGGCCAGTGGTTTCCGGATCCCGGATCGCCGGCGGTATAAAACTGCCTCTCAAGTTCCTTTAAGCTAGCCTCTAAGGATGCAAGTGTGTCTCTTATGGCCTTCAACACTCCCGCCTGTCGGGCTATTCATTGGCCTCTAATAACAACTTTAAATGCTTCCCAGAGTGAAGCCTTGGTGCCTACCGAGCCCGTATTCAGCTCGAAATAATCAGTGATATCCGTCCAGATCTCCTCTTTAAAGGCTTCATCAAGGAGAGCGTGCGTCAGGAGACGCCAGGAGAAGGCACGCCTCGGCAAGTTCGGGATCAGTAATTTCAATAAGCAAGGAGCGTGGTCAGATAGGGAACGCAGCATGTGCTCTACGCCAGTGGTCCAAATTGCCACATCCCGAGATACTAACCAATAATCTAAGCGTGACCATGCACTGTGATGATCAGAAATGCAGGTACCTTCCCTGAGTGAGTGGTGTCTGCTGCGCCATATGTCAATCAGATCTCCATCAGATATTATTGCCTTCATGGCAGTGCTAGCTGCTGGGTTTAAAGGTTGGGCAGCTCCTCGCCTGTCTAATGTGTCATCTAGGATGGCGTTAAAATCCCCCCCCCATAAAATCGTACTACAGCCATTCACCCTGATCTTCGTCCAGACAGTGTGAAAGAATTCAGGGGAGTCGACATAAGGGCCATATATGGCCACAATAACTATGGATACACCACACAAAATCCCCTGTACCAAGGCGTACCTGCCCACCGGATCCCCATGTACCAACCCTTCTTTCAGTCCAACCCATGTTTGACCAGCACAGCTACCCCATGTGCGTAATTGGAGTATAAAGAGGAGTAAATATGTCCCCACCTGCCATGGTGGAGTCTCTGTGATGGTGTGATGTTCAGATGTGTCTCCTGCAAGGAAGTGGTGTGGCTCACTGGTTAGAGGCGGCAGACCCGTAAGCAGAGGACGGCCCTGGACCAGGGTTCGATTCCCGACGCGGCAGGGTCGTGGACCAGGGTCAGCGGGCTCGATAACTCTCGCCTCGGTGCCTACTCTAGTCAGGGACCACACTCGGCAACTCTGGGCATTAGCTTGCCTCATCTTCACAACGGCCCCCCCAGACCGCCGGGGATGCTTGGTCGCACCTTAGAGATACCCATTAGGGACCATCTCTCAGGGTGAGCCAGGACGGGTTCCCCAGCGGTCGAAGCGCGGAGATACTCCTCCGGGAGTCGATTCTAGCGCTATATAAACCCACAATTAAATTAAATTAAATTAAGCAGATATCTATATTATGTCGGGACAAGTAACCATGAACCAATCTAGATTTTCTACCATCATTAAGCCCTCAAACATTCCAAGTTAGACAGTTTAAGGTATTAACAGACATATGCGTGTCGTTCACTTACAGATTCTTTCATGTGCAGCAACGAAGTGACCCACTCCCACCAAGGATGACATAGTCTAGACACCAAATTACATTTACACTGGCAATGAACAATGAAACAAACCCTCCCCCCCAGCCACCCCCCACTCCAACCCCCCAATCAGGTTGTAGATTACCCACCCTAGATAGAGAGAACCACAAACAAGTACTCATCAAAACAGGGAATCTTCCCATGGGGGCACAGCGTTACTGGCGACCTACCTTGCTTTGTACAAGGTGTCCGGGAGTTCTGCGGATGGCGCTATACGCTCAAGGCCACAGCAGTACAGGACAGTAAGAGTTAGCGTGGCGAGGGGCAACAAAACTTGCATTTATAGTTAAATCGACAGTGCGCAGGACCCTTATCTTAACAGTGTAACATGGTCGGTATGCATATATTACGATACCCAGATCTGTCATTATCGCTGAGATGACCTCCTGCCGCCCCTTTGACTTCACGAGGTCTGTTATTCTTCTTCCCTCCTACATGCTTGGCAAATTTCAGTGCGGATTTTGCATCTGCAAAAAAGTGGGCAGTTCCGTTGAACGAAACTTTTAATTTGGCTGAATATAGCAGGGAATGTGGGATCTGTGCCTGCAAAAGAATGCGTTTTGCCGGGATGAACTCCTGTCACACCGCCTGCACCGCCGGAGTGAAGTCTGGGTAGAACGAGATATTCTTTCCCTTATGCGTGATCTGGACTTTCTCCCTAGCCATCCTGAGAACGGGGTCTCTGTCCTGATAATTCAAAAGCTTCGCTATGATAGGCCTGGGTGGTGCACCAACAGGGAGTTTCTGTCCTAGCGATCTATGAGCTCTCTCCACCACAAAAACTGCAGAGAGATGGGGGTCAAACAGTTCATGCAGCAAGTCTGTGATGTAGGTCTCCATTTTAGATACGGCGGTCGTCTCCGGAATTCCAGTGATGCGAAGGTTGTTGTGTCGCAATCTTGCCTCTAAATCGTCATTCTTTGCTCTGATGACCCCTAACAGCTTGTCAATGGGTATCTGTTCCTTAGTCTCCACCTGGAACTCATGGAACTCTGTTTGGCGGTTTTCCAGTGCATCAAGACGCGTCTCATGCGTCGATACTTGTGACTTGACTGAGTCCAGCTGTGACGTCAAGTTGTCCAGTTTCGTGTCTATGTTACGGAGACTGGACCGCATCTCCAGCATGAGTGTTCTCAAATCCTCTCCCCGATCTTCTGCTGGCCCTCCGCTTGTGTCTCATGTTCCGGGTCTGCATGGCGGGTGGAGCGCTTATTTTCAAAAGGCAGCTTCGGTTGTTTAGCGTCCTGCTTGCCCATGTTTACAAAGGTGCCGGATATGCAATAGGGAGACTCAAGTCAAGGCTGTCCTGGTAATTCCGGGGGGTATCACGGTGCCACTTCCACTTTTGTCACCGACACACAATGGTTCTCCAACGTAGCTTCGCCGCCACGCGTGGCTTCTCCGTCGTGCCCGCAGTGTGTGCAACAAATGACCCGACCATGCCTGGATCTGCCTCCTGTACCTGAGATCACTGTGCGGCAACTTCACATGTGCACAGTCTGGGCTCCACAGTGATACTAGCGGTGAAGAATAAAGCCGGTCCACCCTCCGGCCTCAGCAACGGCAGCAGCACATCTGGGTCCACCATCCACCACGGACCAGTCAGTACATAGTGCATCTCTACAGGGTATGATAAAAAAAATGTGGCCAGTCTCAATCCACCCTGTGAATAGCTTTGTCCTAGCTCCACAGCGGGCAAGTGACCAGTCATCCACACCTTAACAGAAAGGGTATCGGCGGCGCCAGCGGCAAAAGGCGATTCCACGACGTTGCACTTGGTCACAGTGTGCCAGTCTTCCATCAAGGGGCTGCCCCACAGAGCCCTCAGTGCACCCAGAGTCGACCAATTCCCACTTTAAGCGCTCCACTCCCAAAACAGTCCAAGCATTGGGCACGGCAGTCCCGCAGGTGAAGCAATGTCCATGAGCAATATTGACGTGCGCCACAAAATGGCGGCCCTAGGCCCACCTGCAGGGTGTCTCCAGTCTCCGGACCTCACGTATACCCGGTACTCACAATTCGGGGGGATGTATGCTTCTTCCAGCCTCCGCAGCTCAGCCCCCAAAGCTCCGCTCTTCAATTTCGGGTACTGTCGGCCAGCATGTATTTGTCCACCATCAGCGGTCTCGATTTTCACGTCTCCCCGGTGCTCACGTACGGAGGTCATCAGGTATGCAACCTTCACTCGGTGCCCACCTCCGCCCGGTGGAGTGCGGGTCTTGAGCAGCTCTTCACACGCGAGGCGCCTTATTGCGGGCTTCAGTGTCACGTGAAGATGGACGCTGACATCCTCGCTTCTCTCTTCACAAGGGATCGCTGTGGCGGCACCAACACTGATTAATCCACCAGCTGGTGTAGAAGATCGATTAAATAAGCAAACAAGATTTTACAACTACAAGAATGACTATCGAGTTTGTCGGCTGACATTCTCCCTCCATAAAGGACCCACAGAAGAAAGTCAAAATGCTTTTCCGTTCATTCAGGCTGTCCTACCCCCCACTTGAGTCCTGATGAACAGCCGACACAGATGCACACCAGTCTGCACTAAGATATAGGGTAGAAACGCCGATGTTCTTTACGTGTATCCATCCACACAAAGTCTCAACAAAAACAAGGGAATATTTCATCCAGTTGTGACAATTGTATTTAAAAGGGGACATCCATGACCTAATGTTTTGTCTATATGTATGAATATGTGTAATTTGTTTTAGCTTTGTACAGCACTATGTCACCAGTCACAACCTGATCACTAAATTTTTACATAGTCTATGTGTCTCCTTGTTTTGGACAGCTATTTAAAATTTGCGGATTGATTCACAACAAGGTTTATACTAAAGATTTACCTTTAAATGCATATTCCGTAGTGTGTGTCTTTTTATATCCTTCACGAGATAGTTTTCTCGACAAGTATTAATTGCAGGTTTTTCAAATTATTTGTGATTCCCGACAGAACCACTGTTGTTGTTTAACTTCCACACTCAGGTTCTGAGGGTTACTGGGTTACCCCATTACTACTAATGGGTATTGCGGGCTTCAGGCATCTCCTGCAGCGTTCACGCAGAACTCCCCACAGCAGGGCTCAATTTACAGCGCTCCCTGCCGGCAGCTCAGCTCGAAGTCTCTGGGTTTTCTGGTGCCCACACTTCTGCACACTTATCTCGGCTCAGGAGCGCAGGCGGATCCTCGAATCACCCCCCTCAGAGACCCCACACTTCCAGCTTTGCATGAAGTGGGTCTGGGCGGTACAGCGTCCTCCCAAAGTGCAGGATTAATTTAGGATTTAATCTAGGCCGGCGGAGCGCACTCAAAGAGCGGCTATTCCGCTGCGCAGCAGGCCACGCCCCGTCACATATGTAAATTAGTATTCAATAAATCATACAAATCCTGGGCCGTTAATGCCTTAAGACATCATATGACTAACATAATGCACTGAGTCCTGATTCTGGAAGGGATCTGATGTGGCCTGCATCTATATTTCACTGTCTGATATAAAATGTATAGCATCAGCATTTTAGTAGGGCACCTCTACAGTACCAATGACATACTTAGACATTACCGTATTGCTATATCGCCATGTTTGCTGCTGTTTCACTGCATGAATCCTTCGGTCTGGACTTTTGAAATAAAGGTGTCTGACACAGTGGTGCAACAATAGCCCCAGCAGTGCCCGCGTGCAAGGGTGTTGGGGGGGTGAGTCCCATGGGGGAGGCCCCCCTCCAGCACTGTGCACGGGTAGGCCTGAGAGCTCCTGACAGGGTCCGGGGAGTACGGCGGGCAAGGGGGGCCCCCTCAAGTTTCGTTATGCCTCTGTTTTGACATATATATCTTAAACATAATGTCCATTGATAACCAGCAGCCTTCACCCAGGGATTTTTTTGTTGTTGCAGTTTTATACAGCACAAACTCGACCCAAAGGTATTGGAGCACTTTACATGAGCACCAGTTACATTACACAAGGACACTTTCATTGCATGTAGGCACAGGAACGGGTAATTGATTTGCCCAGACGCCATGACTCGTACCTGGTTCCCCAAATCCAAAGCCAGCAGCTCTGACCGTTACACCACATCCAGATGGGTAGTAGAGGGCAGCCCCCATGCTGAGAGACTCCTCTCCCCCCTCCCACCCCCTTCTCTGAATCCGCAGGGTGTTTGATATTCACATCTCTTGCAGGTCATCGCTGGAGACCATCTTGAGCTTGATTCGCCCTGGCATCTCAGCGGCTTCTTGGCCGGCTCTGCCCTGGAGCGGAATGGTCTGCAGTTCTCTGGGGTCGCTGGGCGATGCAGGCAGCACCACTTGTCCAAGGAGCTGGTCGCGACAAACATTTCTGTTCCAGACCTGCAGAGAGAGTTCAAGACAGGCAAGACACTGTTATTGCAGATGAATACCGATGCTGCCTTTTAAGGCCACAGAGATATCAAGTCAGCCAAAGGATGCAGGCGCGAGCCCTGTAGCAGCTGCAGTGCACCTGAGAGCTGCCAGAAAACAGAGTGAAGAACAAAGACTTCTCAGTGCTTAAAATACCAGGTGCAGAGTTATCTCTGGAGCGAGGCTGCTTCTCTTCTGCATTAATTAGGAGAGGAGCCTTTGTGGTCATTTAGAGATTGTCAGAAATGTAACACAATTTGTTCTAAGAAAAGTAATGTTACTACTATTCTTGTTGCCGCCTGCAAAATATAGGTGCCACATTTGCATAAATGAAAGAGGAAAGGATGCTGAGACAATACTTCTTTGTTATTCACCCTTCAAAACTGAAGTTGTTGTAGTGTCATGATCACTGGCTGCAATAACACAATAATCAATGTTGTGGGGTTAAACATCTCTAAAGAAGAGTCTAGAATTCCCTGGTACAGGTATTTTCCACTCGGTATTAATAACCTAAGCAAGAACATTTGGAGTGCATTTTGGGATTTTGTTTCTGCAGAAACCAAACATGATGCATAAGCTGAAAATCCTGCCTATGCCTTGTGCAATATCCTCTGAAAAAGCACATGGCCGAGCACCTAGACAAGGCCTGTGAGCCATACACAACAGAAAAGCTGACACGCCACATCTAGAGGATTCGTGGCCTTTCTTTCAAAAGTATTGCAGAGAGCCAAGAGCTTCAAAAGTGTTACCAGCACCAACCCCAAGAACATAACATATAACTGAGAGGTACCTGCACATCTCCCAACCAATCACGGTCCCGCTACTTATACTTTCTGCTTAATAGGGACCTGTTATACATTTCTAGTCTTTCAGCAGGCGCAACAGCTAGGAGCAGCTAGATATAGCAACTACTACCACTATGGTCCTAATTCAAAGTTGTTCGGTAATATTACAAGCAGCTCTCTGAAAATCTACTGATGTATGCTCTCGGGGGTAGCAAACAAAGCTCACTGCAACACAAGGCCAGTGATACTCTAAGGCCCCTGGAGACAGTTGTCCCCATCCTGACCACAAGAGGGCGCCAGATTGTAACAACTGGCATCAACCCTGGCCTTCATAGTAAAAGAGGAGGTGAACCCAAACTGCAAATTGTTATTGGGAGCAGTGATTCGAGCATCCTTGCATTGGAGCTGCTGAAGAGACAGATATATAATTCAGGAGCTATCAACAAAGACTCATGAGTGACTAATAGACATGAAACAGCTTTTCAAAAACAGCCCGGGAAGTGCTTGTAAGGTTGTAGGTGCCTGAACACAGCGCAAACAAAAATGTAAAAAAAGTACAAATACAGGGGCCCTTGGGCCTCTTTTGCGTTATTTTTAAAATGGGAAAAGTGACACATGGGTGGCACAGGGGCTTGTAAATAAGCCCCATAATATCCAAGCTAATTATGTTAAAGTAAATTGTTGAACTGCAAGCCGTCCCACGCCCACCAAACTTCAGAAAAATGATCAAGAAAAAGCAGGGACAATAACTAACCATTGGATTGATTTTATCACCTTGTTCTGTTTGGCTACAGATGGGTTTAATATAACCATAACAACGAAAGAGTGTGCCTTGTTAGAGAGAAGAGCATGTATGCAGAATCCAACTAGGGGGCATATTACCAACAACTAGCGATAATTTTTGTCTCTAACTTGTTTAGAGACAAAAATTATCGCCGCACATCGGCGATTTTTATCGCAGATAAACCTTGCTATTAACAAGGTTTATCGCAAATGCGATAAAAAACGGCCGAAATGCATGAATATCGCTGAAAAGTCAGCGATATTCATGCATTATCGAGCAAATGCTCTTAGCCATGTTATCCACCTCCCATTGGATAACATGGCTAAGAACTGCTCAGGGCAGGTGTTAGCTTTTGGAGATATTCCCGCTTAGCGCGAATATCTCCAAAAGTTGGTAATAGGAGATAGCGATGTTAGCGACTGTTTTCAGTCTCTAACATCTTGGCACGCCCACTTTGCATCTCATTAGTGATAAATATCACTGACATGCAAAGTGGGGCCCAAGATGGTCGCTATCTCCTACTAGCTGTCGCTAACTGGTGTTAGCGACAGCTTGGTAATAGGGAGATAATTTTATCTCCGCTTTCTTGGCTTTTAAAGCCAAAAAAGTGGAGATAAACCCCCTTGATAATATGCCCCTAGGTTGTTTAAAAAGACCTCACTCACCAACCTAGCCTCGGGTTAGGGTGGGCCTTTGCGTGCCCATATCACAGAGTTTCACTTTTCTTCGGTCCTGATGAATGCCTGATTAATTACCACACATAGGCAGAAACATGTTGACCACACACCAGTGGATATAGCAGATAACAACGAATATAGGATATATGACTGAATAAATTGTTGAATGTCGGATTGGTCATCTAATAAAAATTTCCTTTTTTGACACAATCTAGACATTTTTAATCCACTAGCACTTATCACAAATCACATGAAACCAGTTCCGCAGTAATTCTGGCATTGCAGCACACCAGGGTGGCATTCGGCCTTTCCTGGTGGGGCCAATGATGAAGCATGTCACCAACTAGGTTGGTGAGTGAGGGCTTTTTAAAGAACCTAGTTGGATTCTGCATACATGCCCTTCTCTCTAATAAGGCACACTCTTTAGTTGTTATGATTATGCAATTTGGGGGGACCAAGAGTGCTCCTTAGCTACTTTCCCTCTCTCTCTCTCGTTGTTCTCCTTGGGTTTAATATAACACCAGAAATGTTCAAAAGCAACAATAAATAGAATCTGATTTGGTTACGCGCCTCTAGACCACACACTAAACAGTTCTGAATGGTGCTGATAGGGAAGTTCAACCCTGGAAACAGTCTTATGAAGAGTCCAGAAGAAGGGGTAAAAGATCGATCATGTGCCCCAAGCACCGAATAATGGCAAGTATGAGCTAAACACTGTTTCCGCTGGAACAGCATTGGGTTTGAGGTCTCCTCTTCCCTCTGTGTCCGATTTGCTGATTGACTTCCACCTGGAACTCATTTCTCCTCAGATGAGGAATTCTTGCACAGTCTACCAGTCCTCCTTGATTTTATGTAGATACAGTCCCCTGAGGCAAGGTGGCTTTTTCAAAAGCGATCATTAGGGTAGGTGTCTCGGCTACTCCAAATATCTTCATCAGGGATTTGTCCACAGGGTTTTAAGAAACCTGTTTGCCGCAGATTAATTCTGTATTACCCCCCCCCCCCCCTCCAGTGTTTTGCTGTTGAATCTCCCTACCAATGAGAACAGGAGAGAGCGGACATGCAGCAGTAGGGTAGTTACTTTTATGGTTACTCTGCCTGTCCTAATCCATAAGCTTTGCCATATTATCAACACACTCCTGCAAACCCCCTGGTCATCCTCCAGAAACAAACCCTGATTGGACGGGTAAACAGCAATTACAATGATGGCCGGACAACGCGTCTTAACCACGCTTGTTGTTACAATGACATACCTTAGATAAAGCGCTCTTAGACTTTAACGTTCAACACTTTCCCTACTTTTGCACAGACTGGAGTTGGAATAGTAAATTATACTGTTCCAAAGTCCAGTGCTTTCTCTAAGGCAAGTCGTTGTTAAGACTTGGTGGTGATGGAGCTGGGTTTTCCGTAAATAAAACCTGCTTGGATTAAACCTTCCAGGGTGTGAAAATCATTAAAAAAAATTGAGATTAATTAAAAAATGATTGACATATGGGTTGGGAAAAGAAACAAGAAAAGATGCAGGAAAATGACACTGTGCTTAAGTAGGCCATGAACGATTTCTGTACCATGACCAAAAGTATGAAAAATAATGTGTACTGATTATCAATATAACTAAGTGATATTAATTACATAGAATAATCGTTTTAAATTATTATGTTTGTATTATACTAATGAAAGACTGAAATTAAATTCATGAAATGGAGCTTTTTCATTTGAGCAAGTGACTAAAAACTGTTTATTTCTCCTAGAGAAAACTGCACGTTTTACAAGAAGGCAGAAACACTAATGTTAGGGTTAATTTTTGCTCTAAAATGTAGAAATACAGAAAATGAGCTTTATTTTCAGAGCAGTCTATTGTGTTCTTTCTTGTTGAATGGCTGCTACGTGTTCAGTGTATCTAAGACGCCTCCTACTGTTCAGAGAAATTGTACTTTTGTGGACAACTATGCTGGTAAATGTTGCACACTGCATTCAAATATGCATGTTTCAAAGAAGGAGAAGGTTGGGGGGCGTGGCTTGAGCGCCGCACAAGATGGCGGCTTAGCGTCGGATCTCCGTTTTCCGAACGCCGAAACCAGCATTTTTCACCCGTTTGCAACAGTGACAGCCTGTTTTCGAGCCCAACACCACTTGGGGGACTATGAGGTGAGCTGCTCTTTGCCTTAATTGAATCGCGGAAATGCAGTGAGTTTTACCACAAAACGGGCCGTTTTCAGTGCGGCCGCCATTTAGTTTTTTGTTTTGTTATGTTATGTTATGTTATCCTGATTTATTGAGCGCACAGCTGCCCCAGCAAAGGGGCGTCCTGGCGCTAGTGCAGAACAAAACCGGACAGGAGGTGGGAAACACAACACGACAGCAACAAGAACTAAGGGGCTAAGGGGAAAAGAAAAGTTTTAACCGCCTTCCTAAAAGCCAGGAGCTCATCGATGGCACAGATGTGGACGGGCAAGGAATTCCACAGTTTGGCGGCAAGGACTCGGAAGGAGCGGCCGCCAATCCTGGATCTCTTGAAACGGGGAACAGTGGCAAGGTGGAGAACAGAAGACCGCAGAGAACGAGCTGGAACATAAGGAAAAATGAGTTGCTGCAGAATCTGAGGAGAGGAAAGCTTAAGGATTTTGAATGTCAAAATCAAAGATTTAAACTTTATTCTCTGTGCCACCGGGAGCCAATGGAGATTAAAAATGGTTCTCCTAGCTGAACAAAATTTAGGCAAACCAATCAGAGCCCTGGCGGCAGCGTTCTGGACGCGTTGGAGACGGGAGAGCTCAGCCTGATTGACTCCAAGAAAAAGAGAGCTGGCATAGTCTAATTTAGACAGAATCAAAGCTTGCACAATAAGTTGACGTGTAGGAGCGTCAAAGTATTTGAAGGTGGACCGAAGCTGACGCAAGATTCCAAAGCAAGATGCCGCGGTCTTTTTAGTGTGAGTGGAAAAGCTCAGTTGGGAGTCAAACCATACCCCGAGGTTTTTGACTTCAGTGACAGGGGTAGGACCCAGCTCGCGTGGCCACCAGCTGTCACCCCACAGATGAATTTGTTTCCCCACAATGAGCACCTCGGTTTTTTTAGCATTCAATTGTAGGAAATTATCATTCATCCAGTGGGCCACAGATATGAGTCCCTCACGGAACTTGGCTGCCTCGAGATCGGAAGCCCCACTAATCGCAACCGCAAGCTGCGTGTCGTCTGCGTAGGACACGATGGAGAGGTTCCCACGCATGGCGACATCAGCCAGTGGCTGGACATAAAGATTAAAAAGAGTGGGGCTTAAGGCCGATCCCTGGGGGACGCCCTGGGCAATCGCATGAGGTTTGGATTCAAAGGGGGGAGTGATGACCCTGAAGGAGCGATCAGATAGAAAAGATCTGAACCATTCAAGGGCCAGCTTATCCACCCCTGCCTCAACCAGACGTTGGAGTAGAATGTCATGGGAGACAGTGTCGAAGGCTCTCCTCAATTTGCGCTGAGGCTGATTTACATAGCGCAATGTCTTCATTTCTGCTTTTTACCTAATGCCATGCCTTCTGCCTGCTTCTTCTATCATGACAAGGTCCCTGCGTGGTGAATTTCCATTCAGCATGGTACTTTTTTCTTCGCTTCATATTTTCTACTGCCCGCCATTTTGTCGCTTGTGAGGAAATTACTATTTACAACGTTTGATTGATGGTCTGACTCAATTTTGGAATTTTGGCCACATTTCTACATCTACAATTATTTTTGGACTTCCTCAGTGTATATCTGGTCGCTTCTTTTCGGAACTTCCTGGAAGATCTGTAGCTTTGTCATTGGTGGTACACTTTCTCTATGGGAAAATTGTGTAACCTTAAGCTTTCAACTTCTGTCAAACCACGCACTTCCTCAGACTCCGATTCTGCGCTTCCAGACATGGAGGAACATGCTTCTCAAAAATCTGACTTGACTCCTGGGGCAATTCCAAAAACGATTTCTTCAAGCAAGCTTCCACAATCTGCGTCGACAAAATGCCTAAAGAAGGACCCCCCTCCCCCGGGGTCTTTCTCTTCAGTGGATCTTATCCTTGAAGAAATTCGTGCATTGAAACCCTTCATGGCTGAAACCACAAAGACTTTACAACTTCTTTATGATAAGTGGTCCTCTTTGGAATCTTGTGTTCTTCTGGTAGAGCAGTCAACGGAATCCCTTCAGTCTTCATGCTCTCGGATCTCCGTTCTAGAAAAGGACATATCACTTCTGAGGAGACAGACGGAGGATTTGGAAAACCGAAACGCAGAAATAATCTCAGAATTTATGGACTACCTGAACATATTGAGGGATCCAATCCCACTACTTTCTTTCAATCCTTTATGCCTAAAATTTTGGACCTTCCTCCTTCATCTACCTTCAACATTCAACGAGCGCATAGGCTGGGTCCAAAGGTTTCTGCCAAACCTTGCGGCGTCATCATGCTGTTCCTGCAATATACTGACCTTCTCCAGGTACTTTCAGCCGCCAAGTCCAAGAAGCAGATTGTTTGGGAAGGTCATCGCCTATACCTTTCCCAAGATGTGGCTAAAGCAACAGCAGTTTCTGGATATGCAACCTCAGCTACGGGCTCTGAATGCCAGGTTTGGTTTACTTCACCCATGCCTCTTCAAGGTGACCTACAAGGACAAAACCACGACATTTGAAGATCCACTTGCTCTACAAGAATTTCTTCGTCAACAGGGAGCTGACGTCACGGACACTGCAAGAGCTGTTTAAGTGCCTAATTTGACCTTTTGTTCATCCTTCCATCTCTTGTTGTTTCCATCTTGTCACCTTTTAATATTCTTTGTATTATCTGATATTGTTCTGCTTCATTTTGTTTTGTTTCTCTACTGATCCTTTGTTTTTTCTCATTTTTCTTTACTGATATGCGCTTCCCCTTTTCCATCCTGGTGTTCTCCACACATTTTGTTACCTGCTGGTCTTTCGGCGGTTCGTGGAGTTTGTTTCGTTGCTGATGACGTCGTCTTCTGGTGTCGTCACCCCCGTTCTTCGTTCTGTATTTGTTGGTATGATCTTTGCTTGTCTTCTCTTGATCTTATCTTATTCTCTGCATTTCATCCCTTTCTTTGCATAGGTACTTTTACCTTTCTCATCCCTATTTCTTTTCAGTTTCTTTTCTTTCTACCTGCACTACTTTTTCTTATCATTACCTTCTTAGTTTAAATTCCGGGTTGTCACTTGGAACGTAAACGGTTTAAATAACCCTAATAAAAGACAACAAGTTTTAACGCATCTTGCTAGGCTCAAAACAGATGTAGCCCTTCTCCAAGAATCTCACCTTTCAGAAGCTGAGGCCTTAAGTTCAAATTCAAGTTCATGGATTTATATAGCGCACTACTCACCCAGAGGGTCTCAAGGCGCGTGTGGAAGGGGGGTTCAATTTTTGTCGAATAGCCAGGTTTTAAGTTCTTTTCTGAAGGAGATGTGGTTTTGAGTAAGGCGGAGATGAGTGGGGAGTGAGTTTCAGGTCTTGGCCGCCAGGAAGGAGAAGGATCTGCCACCCATGGTGGATTTTCGGATGCGCGGGACTGCGGCGAGGGCTTGATTGGACGATCTTAGTTGGCGGGTGGGTGTGTAGAAGGACAGTCGAGTGTTGAGGCATTCGGGTCCTAGTTTGTAGAGGGCCTTGTGTGCGTGGGTGAGAAGACGGAATGTAATTCTCTTGTTGACGGGAAGCCAGTGGAGGTCTTTTAGGTGTCCGGTGATGTGATCTTGGCGAGGGATGTCCAATATGAGTCTCGCTGATGCGTTTTGGATGCGTTGGAGTTTTTTCTGTAATTTTGCTGTGATTCCGGCGTATAGTGTGTTACCATAATCCAGTCGACTCGCGGAAGATCTTTTTGAGAATACGAAGTACGTTGAAGCCGGAGGATGAGACTGCATTGACTTGTCTGGACATCGAGAGAGAGGAGTCTAGGATGATGCACAGGTTGCGTGCGTGGTCTGTGGGTGTGGGTGCTGTGCCCAGAGCGGAAGGCCACCAAGAGTCGTCCCAGACAGAGGGGGAAGATCCTAGGTTGAGCACCTCCGTTTTGTCTGAGTTGAGTTTTAGGCGGCTATGTTTCATCCATTCGGCTACTTCTTTCATGCCTTCGTGAAGATTGGTTTTGGCGGTGTTAGGGTCTTTGGTGAGGGAAAGGATTAACTGGGTGTCGTCGGCGTAAGAGATGATGTTAAGGTTGTGTTGACGCGCGATGGAGGCGAGTGGACTCATGTAAACGTTGAAGAGGGTGGGACTGAGTGATGATCCTTGTGGTACTCCACAGATGACTTCAGTGGCCTCTGAGTTGAATGGGGGAAGTCGGACTCTTTGAGTTCTCCCAGCGACGAATGAGATGATCCAGTCCAAGGCTTTTCCTTGTATGCCGATGTTGCTGAGGCGTTGTATAAGG
Organism: Lissotriton vulgaris; assembly: GCF_964263255.1. Taxonomy (NCBI): domain Eukaryota; kingdom Metazoa; phylum Chordata; class Amphibia; order Caudata; family Salamandridae; genus Lissotriton; species Lissotriton vulgaris. The sequence goes on along the minus strand of NC_141691.1, from coordinate 159,564,824 downwards.
GTGCTGTGGCAGACTGTGTCAAAAGCGGCGGAGAGGTCGAGTAGAATGAGGGCCGCTGTTTCTCCGTTATCCAGTAGTGTTCGGATGTCGTCTGTCGCTGCAATGAGGGCGGTTTCGGTGCTGTGTTTGGCTCGAAATCCGGACTGAGAGGAATCGAGGGAGTTGTTGGATTCAAGGAAGGCGGCGAGCTGGCTGTTGACGGCTTTCTCAATGACTTTGGCGGGGAAGGGGAGGAGGGATATGGGTCGGCAGTTTTTAAGTTCAGAGGGGTCTGCTGTGGGTTTCTTCAAGAGGGCGCTGAGTTTGGCGTGTTTCCAGCTTTCTGGGAAGGTGGCAGAGTTGAACGAGCAGTTGATGACATCACGGCGATGGGGTGCGATGATGGAGTCAGCTTTGTTGAAGATGTGGTGGGGGCAGGGGTCGGTTGGCGAGCCAGAGTGGATTGAGTTCATTAGGCGGATGGTGTCTTCGGTGGTGATTGGGTTCCAGGCGCTGAGGTTGTTAGTTGGCGGTGTAGGATCTGAGGGGGGTGGGGAGGGTTGTTCGCAGGGAGTGTTCTCGAAGCTGTTGTGAATGTCGGCAATTTTGTTGTAGAAGAAGGAGGATAACGCATCGCAGAGGTCTTGGGAGGGAGTGATGTCGTTAGATGCTGCGGCGGGGTTGGTGAATTCTTTGACGAAGTTGAAAAGTTCCTTGCTGTTGTGGGCGTTGTTGTCGAGACAATCCTTGAATGCTGATTTCTTGGTGGATCGAATCAGGCCATGTTGACGGTGGTTGGGTTTTTTCTCCATGTTTTCTCTAGGGTGCGGCATAGCTTCTTGGATTTTTTAAGGTCATCATTGAACCAGGGAGCCTTTTTGCTGCCTGAATTGATCTGGTGCTTTTTCAGGGGTGCTAATTCGTCAGCGCTGTGGGTGATCCATTGCTTGAGTTTGGTGGCCGCTTGGTTTGGGTCCAATGAGAGGGTGGGAGGGTTTTGGTTGAGTGATGTGAGGAGTTGGTCGGAGGTGATTTTGCTCCAGTTTCTCTGAGGAATAGGTTGTGGGCGGTTGTGGGTCAAGGTGGTTTTGTAGCTGAAGTGAACACAGCTGTGGTCCGTCCAATGGAGAGCAGAGGTACGGTAGAAGGAAATGTGATTGCTGGAGGTGAAGATAGGGTCGAGCGTGTGCCTGGCTACATGGGTGGGGGTGTCAACAAGTTGTTTGAGTCCGAGATTGGCCAGGTTGTCCAGAAGGGAGTTGGTGTTGCTGTCGTGTTTGTTTTCAAGGTGGAAGTTGAGGTCTCCTAATAGAATGTAGTTCTCGGAGGCGAGGGCATGTGGGCTGACAAAGTCAGTGATGTCATCGCTGAATTGAGTGCGGGTTCCTGGAGGCCTGTAGATGAGGGTGCCTCTAAGTGTGGTCCTAGGGTTGGTGTGGATCTGGAAGTGGAGATGTTCGGCGGTTGCAAGATTATCGTCGAAGCTGGTCGTGATTTTGATGGTGTTCCTGTGGATGATGGCGATGCCTCCTCCTGTTTGGTTGGTGCGGTCTTTTCGGAAGACGTTGTTGGGTGGGTCATGTTTTCCTTTCCCCTGCTATGGGTAAGAAAAATGGGGCTGTTATATTATGCCACAAAAAGTTAAATGTTTCTATTGTTTCTCAGGAATGTGATATTGAGGGGCGTTGGGTTCTTGTTAAAATGCATATAGATAAAAATACCTGTAGTTATTTTCAATGTTTATGCTCCTCCTGGTGTTGACAAATTGTTTTGGCCTGCTATCTTAGATAAGTTGGTTACACTTGATGAGAAATATGTTATTTTTGGTGGTGACTGCAGTCAAGTTTTTGATCCTATACTAGGCAGAAATTCTAAAGTCAAATTTACCTCTTCCAAAATGCGTTCCCAGTTTACTGCTTCTATCCATAATAATGCCTTAGTTTATATTTGGATACTCTGCAATCCCGACCTCAGAGAATATACTTTCTACTCCCCCATCTCACCACTCCCAGTCAAGCATTGACTACCCTTTCCTTAGTAAATCCTTAGCTCAACTTGCCCTTCATTCGGACATCGGATCCATTTTAATTTCAGATCACGCACCTGTTTTTGTCGATATTGACCTCATTCCCTTTTCCCCTCATCCTGGGCATTGGAGATTTAATAATTCCTTACTCCTTAACCCTGTTTTTTGCTCTAAATTTAATGTTTTTGCTGCAAATTTTTTGCACTCCAGTTTCTCCCTTTGTGATGGTGTGGGATTCCTTTAAAGCAGCTGCTAGAGGCTTTATCATTGATTTTGTTTCCCAAAAGAAAAAACAACTAATGACCCAATCAACTCAACTTTTAAGTAAAATTTAAAAAACTCGAATACACTTACTTTAACTCAGGCACTGAATCCTCTCTTCAAGAACTTACTGACGCTAAGTTTACTTTTAATAAATTCACCACGACAGCTGCCTCGAATTCTTTATTAAAATGTAATTCTCGTTATTATGGTAGTCAGAATAAAATGGGGAAACTATTGGCCAATTATCTCAAAATATGGAAGGAAAAGACAAAAATGTACTCTATTCAAGGCCCTGCAGGTGTATCTTTGTTTAAAGATAAAGATATACTAAACGAATTTGTCTCTTTTTACAAAACTCTATATACTCCCGAAACTTGTCCTGACTTGGCTGATCTTCTCTCTTATTTTCAAAATAGTCCAAAACTATGAAACTGAAAACCTTTAAAAACTAATCAAGAAGACGGCTCCACTTTGTAATTGTTAATCAGTCAGACCCACCACGCTCTGACCCTTGAACCCGACAATCTAAACATGGGAACTGAGATTTTGATAGTGCAGCTTTGTTGACACGTCGATCTTTTTTATTTTTATCATGAGTACCACTTGCAATTTAGTCATCCCCGTGTTTTTTCAACTAAAATGTAGTAGTGATGTACGTTTATTTATTATTATTTTTCTACACATTATACTGCCCTTTTTCAACTCTCAACGAAGGAGTACTGTGTAAATCAATATCCTTTCACCTGCACAACTAATGCGCACCGCATGGAATGAAAATAATCCGATCTAGTCTTTATCCAGATGCTCCGTATTGACACTGCGCAGGCGCGATGAGCTATTCTTCGGCCCGGTACGCACTAGCAGCAAGGGGGCTCTTTGACCAGCACACGTTTTGATGCAGACACTCGGATCAGCACTTAACTACTAAGAGTCGGGAAACCCTCTATTATTCAATTAACAACAGGATACAAGGCACTCCCTCGCGGCTTCCTTTACATCACGGAGCCACGAGGGGAGCGTTAGTCAGGCAGGAATTTCCTCCTCACCTTGTAAGTACGGCATAGCCAAAGTCATGATATCGGACCGCCACGATGATGCGAGTACCATTGGAAAATACTGATGGCTTCGCCTCTCTTTTTCCACTCTTACCCCCTCAGAGTGCTATTAAGCAAACTACGCCCTTGTAAGGCTCATGATGCAATGTGACTTCTTTAAACTATGCTTTTCTCTCCAAAAACGAGGTATTTTTCTCACAATGTACTACGTATTACTATTAGAAAAGAGGGGATGACTACAGCTATTTTACATAGAGAGTGTGTTTTATGTTATGTGTTGGGTTTGTCATGTATGTGTTTTTTTTCAGAGCACCTCACAGGTACTGATAAGATCAACTTTCACCACTGTGTGATCCTTCACCTTTGCAGGTTACGAATTTTCTCCTTTTAATGCCTCATTTGCACCCTTCTGCTCTTTTTTAGGTTGTGACTGAAGGCAACACTTATTTCTAGGCCATTTCAACGATAATAGGCACATTAGGCTTTACACACACATTGTATTACCTGTGTTGAGACAGCAAAAATCTATTTGTCACCTGTGAGTTATTTAGGGATCTGTGCACCCGTCCTGAAGAAGAAGCTTTACGCTTTGAAACATGTCGACGCACACAGGAGGTTGTGTACATTAAATACACTTACAACCTCCAATCACACCTTTTTAACAATACCAGCACAGAGACGTATTCCAATTATTTTAGTCCTCATATGCCAGGTATTTTTTTAACACTCACTTCAACCATTCACTTCTGACCCTACCACTCACTAACCTCACACACCACACATAGCGTTTACATCATAGCACGCCGCGTTCCGTAGAGGGACGCGAAGACCCCTATGATGAAGCATGACACCAAGGGCCTTTTGGTGTTTGAGAGGTATTTAAAAAAACACTCAGTGCTTCCCACTAATGTAGGAAACACTTGCCATTCCTAAACCTGTTTATTCTGCCTACTATACATGTGGGTGGGTTCTCTTTGTTTCTTTAACTGTTCTAGGGAAGACTGAATCCACCCCTTTTGTCCATATGGACACACCCCCTCCGCTCCCTTCCTTGCTTTGTATCATATGCAAATCAGTCTGACCCTGTGCCTCAAGGGAACAGTCCAGCCCTGGACCGGAAACAAGCATCCTGGGGCCGGTTTCTGGCTAATCAGCCGTCATCAGCCAGTCTAGCCTGAATCCAGTGGCAAAGTGAGCAAGGGACCCACATCTGGGCATACCCTGCCAACTTAGGGCTAACAAAGCAAAACCAAAGAGGATGATGGACAGAGTGTCGAACATTGCAGGCACTCACCCCCAGTCAACAGATCTGGGTTTAATCCATCATCATTCTTTAGCTCAATCCGCCACCCCAGTTCAGACATGGCCATATGCAAATCAGTCTGACCCTGTGCCTCATGCGAACAGTCCAGCCGGAATTGCCAAGCCATGTCTTCCCTGGACCGGAAACAAGCATCCTGGACCGATTTCTAGCTAATCAGCCATCATCAGCCAGGCTAGCTTAAATCCAGTGGCAAAGTGAGCAAGGGACCCACGTCTGGGCATAACTTGCCAACTTACGGTGAACAAAGCAAAACCAAAGCGGATGATGGACAGAGTTCGAACATTGCAGGCACTCACCCCCAGTCAACTGATCTAGGTTTAATCCATCATTATTCTTTAGCTCACTCCGGCATCCCAGTTCAGACATGGCCATATGCAAATCTGTCTGACCCTGTGCCTCATGGGAACAGTCCAGCCCGAACTGCCAAGCCATGTTTTCCTTGGAACGAAAACAAGCATCCTGGCACCGGTTTCTGGTTAATCAGCAGTTATCAGCCAGGCGAGCCTGAAAACAGTAGCAAAGTGAGCGAGGGACCCACGTCTGGGCGAACAAAGCAAAACCAAAGGGGAGGTGGACGGAGTGTTGAATATTGCAAGCACTCACCCCCAGTCAACTGATCTGGGTTTAATCTATCATCATTCTTTAGCTCACTCCGCCACTCCAGTTCAGACATGGCCATATGCAAATCAGTCTGACCCTGTACCTCATGGGAACAGTCGAGCCCGAACTGCAAAGCCATGTATTCCCTGGACCAGAAACAAGCATCCTGGACCGGTTTCTGGCTGATCATCTGTCATCAGCCAGGCTAGCTTGATCCAGTGGAAAAGTGAGCTAGGGACCCACGTCTGGGCATACCCTGCCAACTTAGGGCGAACAAAGCAAAACCAACAAACCGGTCCTAGGATGCTTGTTTCCAGTCCAGGGAGGACCTTGCCTGGCAGTTCGTGCTGGACTGTTCCCATTGGGTGCAGGGTCAAGACTGATTTGCATATCCCTGGGTCCAAATAGGAAAGGCATGGTGAGCAAAAAAACTATGGATTTAGGCCCAGATCTCTGTACTGGGGTCAATGTATGACATTGGTCTTCATTCTGTCCATCAATAGTTCTTTTTGCATTTGTTACCCCGAGTGGGATGGGTGTGCTCAGACGTAAGTCCTGTGATCTCCATGCCACTGGACTCAAGCTATCCTGGCTGAAGAGGGGTGAAACTCCTAAACCGGTTCTAGGATGCTTGTTTCCAGTCCAGGGAGGACTTGGCCTGGCAGTTCGAGCTGGACTGTTCCCATTGGGCGCAGGGTCAAGACTGATTAGCATATGGCTGGGTCCAAACTGGAATTGCAGGGTGAGCAAAAAAATGATGGATTTAGGCCCTGATCTCTGTAATGGGGTGAATGTATGACATTGTTGTGCATTCTGCCCATCAATAGATCTTTTTGCTATTATATACCAGGGCCTTATAGCGTAGGTCATGCCAGTCACAGGGGTACCCTAACCCATAGTGTACCCTAGTGTATGTAGGTGTTTTCACTGTATTCTAAGTGTCTCCTTCAGCATAGAACTGGCCCAGGGCCTGTTTAGGCAGAGCCCAGGGCCAATCAGAGTCAGTTACCCCTAGTACCAGTCAGCATAAAGTTGTGGGGTGCCCAGGGCACAGGATAACTTTGCAACAGGCGCCCTTCATCTAAGAAATAGATTGGGTCTGTACAGACGACAGAGAGCGCCGAGGTCTAATAACCTCCACAGGATGCACATCCTTAAATTCTTTAAGGCCCAATGTGGAGGTAGCTCCTTTACAGTACTTATGGCCAAGCTATGGAATACCCTGCCACTAGATCTCCACAGGGAACAGTCAGCTGCCATCCATAAAAGGGTCTTCAAAACTTCGCTGTGACTCAGATTCATACATTAGGTGGCTGTGCGTGGTAAGCAGTCTTTTACGCTTTGACCACCAGGATTCTTCGTTCGAAGCAGCCGTGCACTTTACAAATGCTTTTTGATTGATTAATTGATTGGCTGCATGTTTTTTATCTTTATTTTTGTCACATCATGGAAGGCTATACCTATTGGCATTTTCAATGCTTGTTGTTAGCTTTGAGCAGAGTCTGGAACATTTTTGTATTTATTCTACTGCGTCTTTCCTGGCCATAGTATCTTATATTGTTTGTTAGAGCTACAGCACTTGTCACAACAATTTGGCAGACTGTGTTAGGTGCTAATTTAAAACTGGATGTGTGGCCCTTGCTGCAGCTGGACATGACCCCAGGGAGCTTTGCTGAGCCAGTGATGCAATCTGACCTGGCATGATGCACATTACACAAGGTAGATTCTTGTTTCAGCACACAGAAGGCCAGGTCAGATTGCATCACCATCTCAGAGGGCTCCATGGCCCAGGTTCAGAGAACCGTACTCCTTGAGCAATGTTTTACCATGTGTAGGTGCAAGGCAGACATTCCAACATGGTTCCAGAGGCTCGCGTTTCGTTTTCTCTTTGTAATTACGAGAATAACATAATGTGTATTTGTAAAGGGCACGTTCACCCAAGGGTATCTCAGTGCTGATTAGCAGATGTTTATTGTTACCCAACTCAATGGTACTCATTTTATCGACCTCAGAAGGATGAAAGGCTGAGTGGACCTCTGACCATGAAGTTGAACACAGGACCCTACAGTGGATGCATTCGTCCACTAAGCCACCAGACCTGTCTTGTGTTACTCATAAAATGGATACTGATTGTCTATGCTGAGTAATACAGCCACTGTAATCCAACAATTCCCAGCCACCTGAAACATTGTTGTCCTTCTTTAATGTCTGTGTTCTCTAGGGGATTTCAGGTCTGCCACAGACAGCATTAGCGGATTCAGAGCTCTTGCCTTTCTACACAGATAAGGGCATTGAGGTCAGCCATTGCTTGCTGTATCAATCATTGCATTCATCAGCCACTGCTTTACTTTACTGGTATTTATGATTGAAAGAGTTTTGCATCAAGACAAATTGCCTTTAAATGCAGCAACAGTGAGATGAGTCCACGTGGGGTGGGATAGGCTTCCAATTGTTTCCTTCGTGTTTTGATCCTGCTTGCTAACCCTTCAAGATCCTGGGAGTGGATTGAAAGTAACAATATACGTATAGTATATTTTTCTTCTTTTTCTTAACATGTAGGTCAAAACCCTCTTCATGTGCTTTAACCTTGCTTACTATAGGATCAGTTGCTTTGTGCACAGTTTAGTTGCCGAAAAAATGGAGATCATAATTGTGGTCTAAGGCTACTTTGTTTACGTTGTTGTTAACCCCTCCCATGCTGATGACGAGCTCAGCTCGTCATCAGCTATGGTGCTCGTGTGCTGATGACGAGCTGAGCTCGTCATGGCCGTTAGAACGCTCACACGCGACTCAGAACGCTCACAAGCGGGGATAATTCCCCCGCTGTGCTGAGCGTTCTATTGAAACGGGTGTGGCCGTGACAAGCTCAGCTCGTCATCAGCACACGAGCACCGTGGCTGATGACGAGCTGAGCTCGTCATCAGCACCGGGGCGCTGTGCGCGCCCCCAGCACAGCGTGGGAATTACCCCCGCTGTGAAGGGGTTAATTGTACTACTGCAGTTTCCTAATGTCAGAGATATTTACGGAATACTGCACATAAAACAATGGGGCACATTTACAAGCCCCATTTGCCACTAGAGCCTCTATTTCTGATGCTCCGCTAGCGTAGTGCCATTTCACATATTTACAAGGTTGCGCTAAGCCAGTTAACGTGGCTTGAGGCAAAGGGACGTGTTGGAAGGCACCCTTCTAACATGGCTCCAGGGGGCCTACGTTGGCTTTTTTAGCGCTAGGGGAAACACAGAGGTGTGCCGTATACATGTGAATACGGCGCATTCCTGAGCTTTAAAAATGTCGGAGTGCGGCGTTGCCAAATTTGGCGTAACTTCACGCTACCGACATTTTATGCAACTATGCCCCAATGTGCTTTGAACATTTTTGCAGGAAAAGTTTTGAAGACAGTGAGAATACAATACTTTTCATGATCGTATTCTGCCTGATTATTCTCAATCCTTGGAGATAGAAAGGGGGAAGCGTTTTGGCCCCAGAGTAGCGCCGGCTTCCGGTTGCGTAAGAGAAGTGAATTAAACTTTCCCACGCACAATGAAAACCTTAGCACTGACGTAGCATTTGGAAATCTCATGGCAGTGAATCAACTTTCAAAACAAATGACAGCTGAAGCAATGGTGCATGCTGAGCCAGACAAGGTCAGGCTGCAAAACATTTTAAGGAGGAGACCTTGGAACGAAACATCTGAAAAATGTTATAATGTGTGCAACACATGCAGTGACATGATTATTGTGAAACAGGAAAACGTGATATTTAGTAAAAATATTATTATTGAATACTTTGCACTGGCGGAAACATTGAGCAAAAAACTAATTTGCCCCATTCTGGTGCTTGCATCATGGGTCAAGATACTACAAAGATGTATGACCCAGGGCAAGGAATGGAACAGAACGCGTCCTGTACATCATAATGAATGTAAAACACTCTTTACTTCACATTAACACGTGGACGATGAAACCAGATTTGGACAGAAAATGTTGACCCCACTTTCGATTGTAGCATAAGCAATGAGAAATACATGTACTCAATTTTTTAGCAAAATGTATTCATAATGTTGAAATGTTTATTACGATATAGTTTTTTAACAAAATATGTAATATTATTTTACAATTGCTTATACAATTTGATTTCTACTTTTTGACATAATGCAAAATGCTCTTGTAACATTGACTGAATCAAAACATTTGCCTTTTAAGCACTAAGCAAAAATAGTGCATAGAAACTGTTCAATTTGCCCATCAGTACGAAGTTTATATAATCCGGCTCAGTAAACCTTGCAAGGCATGAATCATCTCTTATCACTCTAAGCACTGTGAACATATTTACATAAATGTTATGTTTTTTCCTCGGACTTCAGTTTCCACTGATTGAGTGAAAACTCAAATTACTTACCCGTAATGCTGATTATGCCAGCTCGCCTGCGGCTGAGATTGTAGACATGACAAGGTGGGTTCATAAGGACAATGACAAGAAAGAACAGCTGGAATAATGAAGGGTAGAACATTGGAATGTTGGGAGCTCCATTGAAAACAATGGAGTGCTCCGGTCTTATAATGGCTGGTATAAGCCTGGAGCTCCAACATTCCAATGTTTCTTTGTTCACAGCTCTGGCTGTGAACAAAGGCTTCACGGAGCCTGAGCGGATTCCAATCCCCTCACGCTCCCATAAGCCTTTGTTCTTTTTTGTTAGAACATTCGGCTATTTAATGACAGAATGTTCTAATAGCCTTATAGCCCTTCGTAGCTGGGCTATACCAGCTATTAAAGTCCCCCTCCCTTGTTAAAGGCCCTAGCCTTTGGCTCTGGCCTTTAACGCTGGAGAGGGCCTTTAATAGCCGGTATAGCCCTCTACGGCGGGCTATAAGGCTATATTAAGAATAAGGAATCTAAACATTACCTCTTTCTCCTAACCTAGTGCGTCCTTCATGGGGTTATATCTAAACATTGCACCTTTGTCGCAGATCCACTACTCAAACAAAGACACAAGCCACCACCCAAGAGGCATGTTCCCAACTCTAGCGCCATGTGAAACAGTAAATCTAATTCCGACAGAAAAGGATCCAGCTATTGGTCAAACAAACGTCCTTTACCCACACCATGGACAACAGAGGAGTGAAAAAAACTAAATTCGTAGCTGCCCTTTCAGATGAGCAAAACTAACACTTTTCCAAATAGTGACATACATTCTGATGCCCAAGAGAGAAAATTAAAGGGTCAATAGAGGAGCAATGAGCTAGATACTGTTTATCTTTTTGCATTGATAAGGCAAGAGTCAGAACATTTGCCATACGTTTCGGAGGAAAAGGGGACCAAGAACTTGATTCTTCCTTGAAATTGTATAAACCTTTAATCTGATTTAACCCTTTTAATAACACAGGCCAATTTTATTTCACTTATTAATACCTCTTTCCAGCAGTACGACAACATTTTACTTAATCTCTTCCTCTGCTAATTTCTTAAAACCCCAAAAAGCTAACGTTCCAGGAGTAAAGGTCAAGGAGCTAAAATAAAATGTATTTCAAACCCTTGAATCATTCCTCCTGGTGGCAAAATAAGATGTTTCTTTACTGCAAAAGTTTATAGGGAGTCCCAAATTACACTTGGATCAATATGCAGAGCCTATGAGGCATACTTGGCCAACAGCTTTATTATTTATTATATTGAAGTAAGCATCTTATTTGAGACTATTCATAAATAGAAGACCTAAATATTTATAGGAATTAACCTCTTCTAAAATTTCATTACCTAGTATAAAGCTAAAATGTGAGTTTTTCCCCCAAAAGTCAACTGTTACTTTTTGTAAAATTGACTGATAAAAAATAGTTTTACAGTGCTCAGATAAGGTGATCAATATTCTTTCTAAGAGCTACAATGTTTACGTGTAGGCTTATTCAGTAACAATCAATTAAAACAAGCATATGCAATGCAATCGGTCTCGCCTTTGGGACCTTATATGTATTTAGCTTTGCAGCACATTAGCCTGGGTGATGAAACATCTACTGTCCTTTAACATGGAGGGAAAGTAAGCAACAAACTGCGTGAAATGCCAGGTATGGGAACACATGGAGAGAAATATTGCCTTTCAGCTGACAATGGTATAGTCCAAAGCTCTGTTTTCAATATAAAATCAAGGCGTTCAGTGGTCATATCACTGAAAAATAAGATTTGATAAAATTATTATTGTCTACGGATGCTAGTGGAAGAATCTAGAGAATGCTAAACTAATTCTGGTATTTTACAGACCTCTGCTGGTCGTTTTCTATCAAAAAAGTTAAATAGAGACATTTGCCTGATAAAAAAAAAGAAAGTCCCTCAGCAGAAAGCAATTCTGGTATTTTACTGACCTCTGCTAGTCATTTCCTATCAAGACAGTTAAATAGAGGCAGTTGAATGGAAAAAAAGTCCCTAAGCGGAAGCAGACAAGTCCCAGGGCTGATCTCCAGAGCCCACAAAGTACATACACATGTAAGTATATAATAAGTATATACTAAAGTATATATAAGCGATCTTGAATGCGCGACCTAACCATGTTGTCTGTATACCGTAGGCACAGTGTATGGATTCCACCCATCATAGTGGTACTCATCAGAATGCATTTCAGATATTGTGATCACAAAAAAAAACACAGGAGACATTAGGAAACTCTGTGCTAGTTTGAAACAACTAAACCAGCATATCCTGGATGATTACCACCCTTTACCAAAGATCAATTAAATGTTGGCAGCCATTAGTGGAACATCTTATTTCACCATAATTTTTCTACTTTCCTTCAGACCTCAACCCACCCGCTTTTAGCGCCAATATGCTCCTCGGAGTGAAAGATGCGCTCTATACATGACTTCATTCATTCATTTAAAAGTCGGCCTATCATCAGGTTAAATTATCTGAATACTCAAATGACCTCAAAATGTTTGTGACACCCTTTGGTGCGTTCGGGTGCTTGCACATGCCATTTGTCCTAGCGTCGGCCGCTAGTGTCTTTCAAAAATTAATGGATATCCTATTTGGTCAGGTACACGGAGTGCAAACATTTCAAGACAACGTCATAATACATATCAAAAGTGTTGAAGAACATAATACAATTTCAGATCATGTTTTAAGTATATTGGAAAGTAAAGGAGTCACTGTTAGCAAAGATAAATGTACATTTCTGAAAACAAAGATAGACGATGTTGGTCACACATCTTTAAGGAATTTCACCCAAGATTAGTCAGACTAATAAACTAAATTGAAAGAAAATGATTTTCAGATGAAACACATTTCAGGAGGCTTACATTTTAGGGCTGATAGTTTGTCTATGTTGCCAGTCTGTAAGGAAGATGAATGTAACAGTGAGAAGAAATGTGTTGTTGCTATGATTGATGCCATCCAAATGGCCAAAAGCGTAATTACTGAAGATGAGTGGTTAGAGGCTATGAAGAAAGATATTGTATTGCAGACAGCCAAGGAACATGTAATCAAAGGTTGGCCGCCCATTTGGAATCTTGAAAGGGTCATCAAACAATTTTGTCAGGTCAGGGATGAATTGACCATTGAGGGAACTTTTTCTCATGCAAAATGATTTGTTTATACCACCTGCAGGTCTCTTTTTTTTTTTATTGCAGGAAAGAAAAAACAACATCACATTGCATACAAATTTCAGAGGCAAAAATATCCGAACATAAATTTAACGGTTACATAAATACAGAGGATAACAGTGTACATCCAAAAGTAAATCATTTTAGTTTAGTTGCTGCCGATACATATAGATCAAATAAAAGTACCCCAAATGTTTTGCCTCGCTTTCAATGCCTTAGTACCCCTTAGCTTGGCCAATGAAAGTTCCATCGTATGTATTTCATTAATAAGATTCCACCACTCCATAATGTTGGGTGGTTCCTTAGAGATCCAAGTCTGTGCAATAACCAACCTAGCACAAGCAATAGCAATAGAAATCAAGTCTTTATACTTATTATTAGTATCTTGTATATCTAGCAATACTAAATGTGCCGAAAGTGTTGGAAATATAATTTGTCTACTGTTTAAAGCCGCGGTTAATCCTTTCCAAAATGCTGTAAGTTTTGGACCTGCAGGTCTCAAAGAGAAACTCATTGTTTTAAAACATGAGAGCCATCCTGGTTCAACACCCACAAGCAAATTACTAAGAAAACATTATTGATGGGCAGGCATGGACTCTGAGGTAAATTTGCATGTGGATAATTGTGTATATTGTCTTAAATCAGATAAACATTGGTAGTGTTTGAAAGGGGAGATGCATATGGTAGAAATTTCCAATAGACCTTTGCAGGTCCATATATTTGTTTCGACCAAGAAATGCATTATATTATTGTTTTGACAGCTTACTAAACTAAATAAATACACTTTGAGTTTGTTGGCAATATCACACCTGATAAAGTAAGTGCGTTTATGAAATACATTTTCTCAAAGGAGGGGTATCCAGAAATTGTAGCGTCAGAACATGGAAAAGAGCCATTTTTGCAGAGAATGTTGTCATTCTTTGCAAAACATGGTGTTAAACAACAGAAAACACCTTTGCATAGTCCTGCCTCTAATGGACTTGTTAAGAAGGTAAATAGATTTAAAGAAGGGATGTAAATGGCTGTTGCATCAAACCTAAGTGTAAAGAAGTTTATAAGGTGCAAACATTTCTCCACATTCTGTAACTGGAAATACACCATTATATTTTTTGAGGGGTAGGTCAGGTTGCATTACACTTACACCTGTGTTTCACAGACAAAAGGACTTGGTAACAGATGTTATCAAGGATGAAAAACTACATGTTAGAGAAAAAGATTGTGGAATAACAAAAACAAAATACAATTTACCATAATCAAGTTAACAGAGGTAGAACAAAATGCTATTGTTGTTGGTGATTGGGTCATTATAAAATAGAATAAAAGCAAAGAAAGTGGAAGCAAAGTACTCAAAATCTGTTTCTGTGTTGAAAGTGTCCAGTAGTGCGGTTTTATTGGAAAAAAGAGGTTGGTGGAAAAAAGGTTGTGTTGTACTCAAACCAGGAACAGAAAAAATTCTCAATGCTGATGTAGGAGAAGATGATACTAATTGTTATCATTCACATTTCACGTGTGATTGTTAATTTCCTTGTACATCTATCGGTATTGACAATGAAGATGCGTGTGGTGGAAATAGTATGGAACAGCAAACTGAAAGTTGTAATTATCAGCAATCTGATAGAATTGACTTTGATCTATTTTGTTCTGAACATAGTGGAAGGAGAATTGTATTACCGGCAACGTTTACTGACTATGTAGAGTTTTAATGGTATTCTATTTCAGAAATTCTTATACCTAGATATTACATAGGTATATATTTTATATTACTGTTTTCCTGATTTATTTGAATAATTGTTGTATATTTTACACACACATATCTATCTATATATATATATAGAGCGAGCAAGGCGTCTGAGAACGCCGAAACACGTTTGGATTACCTGTTCGGATATGCACATTTGTTGAAAAAATGCTGAATAAATTTTACCTGCGACTGCGGTAAAAAAGGAAAATTTGAAAGTGTCCGTCTCTCTTTACCCTTGGAAGCTTGGGCGCCGTTAGAAAAGCGGCGTGAAGAGTGGTCTTTTGATATATATATATATATATATATATATATATATATATATATATATATATGTGTGTGTGTTTGTTTGTTTTTTGTTCTGTGAAGGTTATATTGTGCCAATACAGTAAGTAATCGTAAAGGAACAGAACCTTTGGGATGTTACAGAATAGAATTTGTAAGGGGTAATACTGTAGGTATGGAATGTTGCGAGACAGAGCAGAGAAGGCGGTTATCGCATCGGCTTCATTTTAATCTGAATTCCTGTGGACCTGTTTTCATAAGGAATAAAGCAAGATATTTCAACTATTTCTGGCCTATTGTGATTTTATCGCCACTGCAGGGGTATAAATGTACGGATGTTTGATTAAATTGACAAGGGTGCAAAGAAATAGGACAAGCATGATAACCAACCCTCTAGTCTCTAGTCAGTGGTTCCTGCCACTTTGTTTTGTGCTCGGGCAAATGTTATCTCACCTGAACAACGATTGGCTCATCAAGGTCCCTCCTGTAGAACACCGCTCTTGTTTCAAAAACCGCACTCCCAGTGTATTTCTGGACTTCAGAAGAAACTTTTTCTTTTTCACACTGGATTACCAGGTAAGGGTTTACTTCTAGAGAAATCCAGCAAGCAAATTTCATTAAATAAATCAAATGTGGGGATTTGTTTTTAATAAAGATAATATTTATGGACACCATTATCTAGAATTTAATAAAACAAGCGCTCTATCATAATCATTTAGCAGAGGTTGGAAACAAACAAACGATGGAGATTTTTCATAGTGTTTTATCACAGTCTTCTATGTATATGAACTTGTTTATTAGTGATTGTAGTTAAGCAAATATCAGGCCAGGTCAAGCCTCAGTTGGTGGCACCACAGTAAAGCCGAGCAACTGATATCTCCCGTGCATCTGGAAAAAAGTCCCAGATCAAAGAGAATGGTGAGTTTATTGTACACCTTGACAGGCACTCAGAGGCAAGGAACAATGCTGGGCACTAATGTGGTAGCCACAAACAACAAAATTGACACAGCAAATAATCTGCAAGCCACGCCCACACATACTCTGATCTGTGCCTGCAGTGCTAGCTACCGAGTCCTAGGGTCTATTCACAATAGTAAATTCAGTCATAAACATGCATTTATAATCAACAATAGTAATACAAAAAAATTACACCATCAGGCAGCCGCAAAGAGGTTTTTGGAGTTACTACTTTGGATTTCTCTGCCACAAGTGCAGAGAAATCTGCAGTACTAAATCCCTCTCAAGAGGCAGAACACTGCCTTTCCAGAGCATGGTTTGCCTTGGCATTTTGGAAATGTAAATGTAAATGTACAGGATTTATATAGCGCAAATCACCGAGTGGTTTCTAAGCGCTTGCTTAGGGAACCCGTCCTGGTATTCCCCTGTGAGATAACCCCGGCAGGGTATCCGCAAGGTGAAAGCCAGGCATCCCGCCGCGAGGGGCCGTTGTGGAGATTAAGCAAGCTATTGCCCAGAGTCGCAGAGTGTGAACCCGTGAATCGAGTAGGCACCGGAGCGAGAATTGTCGAGTCCATGGACATTTTTAGGACTCAAGACCCCGCCGAGCCGGGAATTGAACCCTGGTCCCGGGCTGACCTCTGCTTCCAGGTCTGCCTCCTCTAACCAGTGAGCCACACTTCTCCTACTTACATGTATTTTGTGTGCACTTTCAAACCCCACTCTGACCCCTTTTGAACTGGAAATGGTCAGAGAAATCTGGAGTAACTCTAGTTCCAGAAGAAAAAAAAAATGAAACATTTGTATTTGCACAGGAGGCTCCATTCCCCCTGCATGCACGTCTTCATTGTGCAGGGATAGGAGCCCTTGGAACTTCCCCCTGGCATAGCTCTCCAGGCATACTCCTATTGAGTATTGAGAAGAAAATACAAATGTCATATTTAGTCCAGGTTGAGCTGTACCTCTCTGCCTGTAGTTTTTTTTTCTGAACAGGCCCATTTTAGTGTAAATATATAGGTAGTGCTTCCAAACTGGATATGCTTCTAGACAGTGAGAAACATATAATTCACAATATGTTTCCCAATGATTACACAACATAATTTGATGGTCTATATCGACCCCAATGATTACTGCTCTGATGGATTTGTTTAATCTTTCCCTGAAGAGCTGCAGTGTTCCGGCGGAATGGAAACATGCCATCATCTGTCCTTTATTAAAGAAATCCAATCTAGACCCTGAGATAATAGAAAATTATAGACCCATCACCCCTCTGCCTGGTGTTAGCAAAACTCTAGAGAAATTGATCAACAGCTACATCACTAACCATCTGGAAACAAACACCATTCTTCACCCTACCCAGACAGGTTTTCACGCGGCCTGTAGCACAGAGAGAGCTCTTCTAAGGACCACAGAGGATATGACGGTGGTCCTCGACCAGGGTGGATCGGTGGCACTGATCCTCCTGGACCCGATCACCATTTTCGATATGGTCTCCCACCACACCCTTATCCGTTGATTGAAAGAAGCTGGTTTTACGGGGAAGGCCCAGAAGTGGTTGGCTCATTTCTGGATAAATAAGGTTTCCAGGTCAGCGAGGGGCTATTCTTCCCATCCAGCAACCAGTTGTATTGTGGTGTCCTGCAGGGCTCATCCTTGAGCCCTACGCTTTTTAACATTTATGTACGCCCCCTATCAGATATCATATGTTCCTTTGGTACAAGATGGTATCTTATGCGGACGACACCCACCTTGAGTTGGAGGCAGATGGGTCAGCGAGAGGCTATACCTCCTGGCTAGACCTTAATTTTACTAAAGCAGCTCCCATGTCTAAGATCAATAGAAACAGGAAAAACCAGTCGGCCTTATGGTTCACTGAAGCCTTAAGACTCGATAAACAGGCATGTAGGAGACAAGAAAGACTATGGCGGAAACATTATGATATAACGGAAAAAGAACCATATAAGCTTATGTCAGCAAAATATAAAAATAAAATTATTACAGAGAAGTGTGTTTATTATACACAGAAAATAGAGATGGCGGGGAATTCCAGCAAGGAACTTTTCTCAGTCATATCAGATATGACTTCCTCGAAAAAGGATAGCAACCAGATTTGTACTCAAGACTTCTGTAATCTTTTAGCTCAGACTTTTAAAACTAAGGTAGATTAGATTTTTAATCAATTTGACTGACACTTTTCTCAAAATGTTGACCCAGATCAGGGAGTCAAAGTCACAACATCATTAATGGATTTCCCTGCTACTTCCCCTGAGCAGGTCGCTTCCGTCCTTATTAAAACTAAATTGTGTTCTCCGGATGACCCTTGTCCTCCTAGATTACTCCATACCCTTAGCCACATTATTAGCCCTCATCTATCTGGCATTTATAATCAAATGCTTTACAAAGGCATTTTCCACTGTTTGTGGAAACAGGCCTGACTACTTCCATTATTTTAAAAAAAAAATCTTGATGTAATGGATCCAGCTAATTACAGGCCTATTGCGAGACTTCCGCTGCCTGCTAAAATAATGGAGAAAATCCTTAATACGGAACTTTCCTCGCATATTCTGAAAAATGACTCTCGATCATAGCCAATTTGGCTTTCGTTCCTGCCATAGCACTGAAACTGCCCTAATTAAGACTACAGAGGAGATTTGTGCTGCTTTAGATGGCGGGGGATCAGCAGCTCTGATCCTCCATGATTTGTCCGCGGCATTTGATACCGTGGACCATATTCTTCTGATAGAACGGCTGAAAACTATTGGCTTGGGAGGAAAAGCTCTGTCGATTTTAACATCTTTTTTATCAGACAGGTCTCAGATAGTGCAATTAGGCGATATTAAATCCTCACCTTTTACATTGCCGTGTGGGGTACCTCGCTGAGCCCCACACTTTTTAATATTTATGTGTCAGAACTTGCGCCTCTGATTAGAAGTTTTAACATGATTCCGACTTCGTACGCAGATGATGCTCAATTGGTTATCTCAACCATTGATAAAGAGGTCATGCTAATAATCTCTACGAATGTATGATAGCCTTGAGTTCTTGGATGAGTAAACATTGCTTGAAGCTCAACTCGAGTAAAACTGAGGTTGTGCTTTTTGGTAAATTAACTCCTCTTTGGTCCCCAGTATGGTGGCCTAGCGTACTGGGCCCCCCTCCTACACCTGTAGCGAAAGCTAAAAACCTGGGGGTTATAATCGATGAGAAGTTGAAATTTAAAGCCCACGTCTCTAAGGTGGTGTCCTCTGCATTTCTCACCATTAGAACAGTGCGCAAAATCCTTCCATTTGTTCCGGTAAGTGCAAGAAAAACTGTTTTAACCTCCCTTGTGCTGACTAAACTCGAATACTGTAATGCCTTATACATCAATTTACAGTCTAGTCAACTTAGAAGACTGCAGTCAGTGCAGAATGCTGCTGCCAGATTGGTACTTAATGTCCCTAAATACCAGTCGACTAGGGCTGGAATTCGAAAGCTGCATTGGCTGCCTGTTGCTCATCGCGTAAGATTTAAAGCCTTGTGTCTAGCACATAAGGCTTTACAGAAAGTGGGCCCACGATTTCTTTGGCAGATTTTTAACTGGTATTCCCCTTCCAGACAACTTTGTTTGGCTACCGCCTTCTTAATGCCTACTTACAGGATTAGGCGACTAAATGGGGTGGCAGGAGTTTTAGTCACAGTACCATTAGCCTCTGGAACTCTCTCCCGCTTACTCTTAGAAAGACATCGTCAATGTTGGAGTTTAGGAAAAACCTCAAAACATGGCTATTTAGGAACCAAGCTTTTTTGTGCAGCATGTGGTCCAGAAGCGCCTAGACACCTACGGGTAGTAGTGCGCTATAGAAATTATGATAACATAACATAACATTGTTATGCCACCACTAAATATGGACTCTGTTTTCAGGAGACTCAACAGCTTCTTAGCAAAAGTATCTGAGTAGATAGCATCCAGCTGTATGAAATTGAATGGTGGTAAAACTGATGTTCTGGACCTAGTAAATTACCCAATGCTTTGGGATCAGATCATCTGGACATCTGCCTTAGGCGGGAGTGCATCTTCTAAGTCAGAAATAAAAGGCATAGGGATGACCAAGCAAAGAAGGTGGCTGTCAGTTGTTTTGGTCTGCTGAGAGCCCGAAGAACGGTTTTGAAATGGCTCCTGGTAGAATCACACAGAATCGTGATTCAAGGGCTAATCTTGTCCCGCCTTGATTACGGCAACTCGCTGTATTTAGGCTGCTCAAAATCAGTAATAAATAAATTTCAGATCACTCAAAATGCCGCCGCGCTCCGATACTAGTTCGGTATTCAGAAAACACAATCGGCTGGCACTGCGCCTAAAACGCTTCACTGGCTGCCCATAAGCTGCAGAGTACAATTTAAAGCACTCTGCATTTTATATCAGGCATAGCATAACACAGGCCTATCTGTTCTGCTGCAAATGGCCATCCCATACCATGCCAATAGGGACTTGCGATCAAACAACTGTAGACTGCTTTTTGTCTCCAGAATTAAGAAAGCTAGAAGTGGGTGCAGGTCTATTGCCTAACTCGCACCTAGGCTTTGGAACGCTCTGACTTCCAGCCTCAGCTTGGAGGACGATTTGTGAGGTTCAGAAAGAAACTTAAGACATATCTTTCCTCATAACTCTGTCCTATTCTCCTTTAACTCACTCACTCCTCTCATTACGATAGCGCTGGGAAGCCCGATCCGACCAGTCTTGGTCCACTCATCGTCATCCAGATTCCCAAGTCTTCCTTCCCCTTTTCTCTAAGGGGGGTGAATGGATAGGGAAGTTCACAATTAAGGACTGGTACACCTCCTGATATCCACTTCTGTCCACTTAACTCCATAGTAATGTTTGCCTCTATGGGTTGGAACTCGGGTATTGCCACCAAGTCGGATTTGTAGGTGTCTGGGGCATTCGTAAGCAGTAAATACCTGAAAACCTTTTTTTTATGGAATGTACAATCAACCGACAATTACATTCATCCCTCTAGCCAGCAGGGATATTTAGACAAATTGCAAGAATTCCTCCCATAATCTTTTATGTGTTGCATGTATCGCCCTAAGTGGCATGGGTCCCATGCTCAATGTGTCAATGGAACGAAGCAGTATCAGGCTGATGAGCCCATAACTCGGGCAAAACCAGTCCTGGGTTGCTTGTGTTTCGGTTCAGGGAGGACCTGGCCTGGCAGTTCCGGCCATACTGTTCCCATGAGGTGCAGGGTCGAGACTGATTTGTATATGGCTGGGTCCAAACTGAGGTGGCATGTTGAGCAAAAGAACGATGGGTTGGGATGCTAGTGGTCAGACAAACTGTAAGTATTCCACTCATTACCTTTTGTGATTTTCATGTACCGCCCTATGTAGAGGGCATACCAGGATATGCTGTCTCACTGTAGCCAAATGCCGCCTTGTTCGGAATTATATGAAGGTGTGCACGACTTCTGGTGGGCATTGGTTATCTAATTGCCAACTCTGGGAGAATGGCAGTACGGTATGCATAGGTGTGCATTGGTAGAGGAGGTTGTCTCCTAGTCAGAGGCTGCTCTGCAAAACATCACAGAATCTGGGGCAAATGAATACAATACAATAATGCGTTCTAATCATGGCTTAGTTTACTCCGTTTTGCTGAGTCTTGCCTACTGACACAACAGACGGGAGCGATCCCTTGAACCTTTGTTTTAAGCAGGGATTGATGGTGTTTGGGGTTGATGTCTTAAAGTGTATGCACCATACATCTTGTGTATTGACTGCATGCATACTGTTTAATGGAGCTGGCATTGCGAATAAAACCTTTTTAGAAAAAAAGAGATTTAGGACCATATGTATGATACAAAATTTTATTCGCAAACGCCAAAATTCGCAGAATTTTGGCGTTTGCGATCGCAATTCAGGTAAGTGGGATGTAACAGCCTCACAAAATAAGGAAATGCAAAATAGCGATTCCTTATTTTGCGATTGCATTTAAGGAATCGCAAATTGCGATTCCTTAAATGCAATGTAAGAGGCACCGAAAATGTGCAATTTGGCCATAAGGAATCGCAAATTACCACCAACTACAAGTTGGTGGTAATTTGCGATCCCTTTGAAAAATTCACTTTTTTGCATTTTTCAAAGTGCCATGGGGCACCCATACAAGCCCTTAGGGCATGTATGTGTGCCACATGTGCACATATGTACATTTCAGGGGTGCAACAGGGTGTCCTTTTGGCACCCTGGCACCCTTGAATTTGCATTCACAATTTGCGATTCTCTAATTGAGAATCGCAAATTGCGAATATCTCCCCATTCATTCCTAGGGGCCTCTAGGCCCATAGGAATGAATGGGAAGCTATTCCTTAATTGCGAATCACAATTTGCAATTCGCAATTAAGGGATATGTAGGATTCGCAAAATTATTTGCTAATCCTACATATATAGCATTTTGCGATTCTCAAATAGCGATTCACAAAAAATTGCTATTTGAGAATCGCAAAATAACTTTTTGATACATATGGCCCTTAATGTGTCCGGAACAAGCAGCAAACAAACTAACATAGGACAGGGATTTACTTGAATAGTATTCAGGAAATGGCATAAACCAAAATGTCAAATAAAAAGGGATTTGGAAGAAGTTGAAAGTGGGCTATTGAGATCAAAAAGTATTGGATAAATGGAACAGTGTGGAACCAAAACTCGAAAGAAGAGGAAGTATTCGCAGAGGGACCAGACAACATCCTCTAGTCTAAATGATCCAAGACATGTCTAAAGGAGGCTGTTTCTCTTATATGACTTTAATGAGATTTTTAATTGCAGATCATAAAACGATTGGCACCCTGCAGAGCTGATGTTTGAAGGCTGCCCGTGCTGTTGCCTGGATGCAGAGTCTGAAGCAAGATGAATTTCCTTCCACAAGAATACACGAGGTCTCATTTAAATATCGCTGACTGCTCACAAATGCCAGTTGAGCAACTTACAACCGTGCAATCTTAAATGCGTTTTATAAAATAAATTTCCCCAGAAATTTAGCAGGATATTTGAAAGGGTTTCAATACAAACCCCAGCACAGCCACAGAGTGCGATAGTGGAGAATATATTTTAATAATGATGGACACCTCCATTGAAGGGTAGTATGTAAATATTGTTTACAAATACAAGATCTATATCAATATTGTGTCTGAAATATCATTCACGAAAATATCACGCGACTGGGTGTCGGTTTTCTCTTATTAACAACCGTAATGGGCTTATAATTAGTAAGAGATATTTAGAGCACAACATTTACGTCAGACCATATACTGACTTCAGTGTTCTGGTGCCACACTGGTGGCATGTTGTGGGCACCGGCAGTCACTTTTGGCAGCCCTTCCTTTCTTCATAATCCGACGTTGATCCAGAGCATGAGAGAGAAAGGCAGAAAAGGTTGAGCGACTGAGGAAGACAACCATAGGACAAGGACAACACTGACAAAGATAGAAAGCTAGGCTGAAAAAAGAAACTGTAAGTGTGATAAAGAGGCAGGAATACTAGGGTAAAAGAAGAAAGGGGTGCGCTGGAACCAAGCTTGGTATAAAAACCTCTCCCCAATTTACTATTACTGACATTACTGGGGGGCAAAAATGGGAGGGCGTCACTAATTCAAGGGTAAGGGGATAACAGACATTAGGAGATTTTGGGGATTGCCCTGGAAATCAGAGTTCCTCTACAGATCCCCGTATGTTTTTCACTGGGAGGCTTCACCAGTTTGAAGCAGGTGATATCTCTGGGTGAAACAGCCCTAGCATGCAGTGTTCCCACATAACTTCTATATTTGATGAGGCTCCACTGGAATGAATAGACCACACGAGCCAAATAGGAGTGTAAATAGATCCATATTCCCTTCCTAAAAGCAGTTTCTCACAGTAAATTTGTTTTGCTTGCTTTATATATTTATTTACCGGTATGACAAATACCTTGGCTCGTGGTTATGCACTTCAGCACCACACAATGGGGTCGATTAGGATCGCGGACGGACTTGAGTCCGTCCGCGATCCCCGAGGAGGAGGGAACTCCCGCAGAGGCTGCGGAGTTCCCTCCATTGCAATTAGGATGTGACCGCCAGGGTGGCGGTCACATCCCCTATATTTAACATTGAGGCGGGAGCAGCTTCAAGCTGCACCCGCCGCAATGTTAAAAATGCATGCATCGCATTTGCGTGGACAAAGCGGCAGGCAGCGCGCGGTGCCTGCTGCTTTGTGCACGCAAATGCAGGGTGGTACCATACCCCCATGTGCACCCCCCACTCCCCCTTCACTCAGGGGGCCCGCAACGGGCCCCCGAAGTGATTGTCCGTATGCTTTTCCACGGCAGAAAAGCCGCCGCGGAAAAGCATTACTTTTACACCATCCTAATATGGCTGGCGGTGTCTGATAGACACCGCCAGCCATGTTAGTGCTTTTCCGCCGCGGTCGGAAACCGACCGCGGCGGAAAAGCTGCGGACGGAATCCAAGACCCACCAGCCATCCTAATTTGGCGGTGGGTCTTTTGAGGCTCCGCAGAGGATTCTCCACATCCTCCGGGCCGGCGGAAGCCACCGCCGGCCCGGAGGATGCGGAGAATCCTCCATCCTAATCGGCCCCAATGTGTGTATAGTTGCCACATGTTTAGCTGATTTTTCTTTAATGGTATATCAGTTGACCTGTTTCAACAAACACCACATGTAAGGGACGCCTGCATCTGGATTCTTAAGATACAATGCATTTCTTTCACAGCCTTGAAAAAGCCCAAGACTGTAAAGGGTGAAATGGATATTAGAAAGAAGCATAATAAGACTTGCACTGTGTACAACTTCTGTGTATCTGAACATAAGGAGGACCCTGTCAAAGAATCGAACTGGTAACTTTCTGAACAGTGGATCACTCAACCATTTGTGAAGTACAGCTATTTAAAAAAAAATGGATTGCTGTTTATCATGGTTTCTAGATTTCTTCATCCCCTCTCGAGGCTAAACAAGTTCCTGAAGAAGTTGGCTTTGGTCTGCTTAGACTTGAGTTTGTGCCAGCCATGTGGTCCTCTAAATGGGCCCTGGTGTGCCAAATAGTATCCTATCTGCTCCTTCCTGGAAATTATGCACCAAACAACAGGTGTGTCCTCTCCCCCGCTCCTTTTCACTCTCTTCCTTTGTTTTTTAATTTCTCTACAGACAGTAGGATTTCCCGGGGAACTGGGGTCAATCTCAAGTCAGCCCGAAATCATAAACCACTGTATACGAAGCTTTAGTCATCGAGAAGACAGTCAACAAGCAGCTGGCCGTCTTCCTCGAGTCGAACGGATCCCTCGACCTCTCGCAGTCTGGCTTCCGGGCCAACCACAGCACCGAGACCGCCCTGATCGCAGCCACCGATGACATCCGAGCCCTGCTCGACAACGGAGAAACAGCGGCCCTCATCCTCCTAGACCTCTCCACGGCCTTCGACACTGTCTGCCACCGTACCCTAGTGCAGCGCCTCAGCAACGTCGGAATCCAGGAGAAGGCACTGGAATGGATCATCTTGTTCCTCGCCAGAAGGACACAGAGAGTCCGCCTCCCCCCGTTCAGATCAGAAGCCACCAAAGTCATCTGCGGCGTTCCTCAAGGCTCCTCGCTCAGCCCAACCCTCTTCAACGTCTACATGAGCCCCCTCGCAGCCATCGCACGCCAACACAACCTCAACATCATCTCCTACGCCGATGACACCCAGCTAATCCTCTCCCTCATCAACGACCCCGCCACCGCCAGAGCCAACCTACACGAAGGGATGACAGACGTAGCCAAGTGGATGATGAACAGCCGCCTGAAACTGAACTCGGACAAGACGGAAGTCCTCATCCTGGGATCTTCACCCTCCGCCTGGGACAACTCCTGGTGGCACCCCGCCCTGGGCAGCGCACCCAAACCAACAGACCACGCACGCAACCTGGGCTTCATCCTGGACTCATCCCTCTCCATGACCAGACAAGTCAACGCCGTCTCCTCGTCATGCTTCAACATACTGCGTATGCTACGTAAGATCTTCCGGTGGATCCCCACCGAGACCAGGAAGACGATCACCCAGGCCCTCGTCACCAGCCGTCTGGACTACGGCAACTCCCTCTACACCGGAACCACCGCCAAACTCCAGAAGAGACTCCAGCGGATTCAGAACGCCTCAGCACGACTCATCCTGGACATCCCCCGTCGCAGCCACATCTCCGGACACCTGAGAGATCTGCACTAGCTCCCGGTCAACAAGAGAATCACCTTCCATCTCCTCACCCACGCACACAAAGCCCTACACAACCAAGGCCCAGGATACCTCAACAGCCGCCTCAACTTCTACGCTCCCACACGCTAGCTTCGATCGACCGGCCACGCCCTCGCCGCCGTCCCCCGCATCCGAAGAGCCACCACAGGAGGAAGGTCCTTCTCCTACCTGGCCGCCAAGACTTGGAACTCCCTCCCGACCCACCTCTGCCTGACCCAAGACCAACTCGCCTTCAGGAAGCAGCTCAAGACCTGGCTCTTTGAGCAGTAGCGGACCCCCCCTCCCCTAGCGCCTTGAGACCCTCCGGGTGAGTAGTGCGCTATATAAACAGCCGCCTGAAACTGAACTCGGACAAGACGGAAGTCCTCATCCTGGGATCTTCACCCTCCGCCTGGGACAACTCCTGGTGGCACCCCGCCCTGGGCAGCGCACCCAAACCAACAGACCACGCACGCAACCTGGGCTTCATCCTGGACTCATCCCTCTCCATGACCAGACAAGTCAACGCCGTCTCCTCGTCATGCTTCAACATACTGCGTATGCTACGTAAGATCTTCCGGTGGATCCCCACCGAGACCAGGAAGACGATCACCCAGGCCCTCGTCACCAGCCGTCTGGACTACGGCAACTCCCTCTACACCGGAACCACCGCCAAACTCCAGAAGAGACTCCAGCGGATTCAGAACGCCTCAGCACGACTCATCCTGGACATCCCCCGTCGCAGGGGGACTTGCCAGACTTGCCAGAAACGCGAGGCACTGTAACGGCGCTCTGCTCCTTTGGTTTTAAATGTGTTGGCAAATTGTTATGTATTTTAAAACTCCTCATTAGCGCTTCCCGAGTTAATCTTACTCGCACTTACTCCTGTTTCCTCCAGGTCGCCGCCCCGTTCCACCACGGCTTGTGCCGATTGTGTGGAGGGCGTACCTGACCTTGCTGCACGGCCCCCGAGGGTGTAACTCTATCGCCAGAGGCGGGACCGGTGCCTATTTAGGCGGAGACTCTACCTCCCGCGCAGCGGACCCGCGCGGCGGGTCGCCGAAGGCTCGCCAAAGGCGAGCCCGTCTGCGCCCGTCCGCGCTGGTCCGTCGCCTGTCGCCCAGATCCCTGATTGTCGATTTTGATGGCGCCCTATGCCAGGGATGAGCTGCTTGCTCTTAGACCTCAGATTAAGTGTCTGGCGCATGCTTGCCACCCTGGGTCCTCTACCATAAACTGCATTCATTGTGGATTTAAGGCTTCTGAGGCTTGCTCTCCACTATCTTGTTCAACCCTAGCGCCCACTAGCTCTTCCAAGCTTCATATACTAAGTCTTAATTGCAGGTCTTTGGTAAAGCACCATGAGGACGTTCATGAGCTCCTCCTAGATGAAAGGCCTGATGTTCTGTTTTTGACAGAAACATGGCTTTCTGAGGATTCTACGGCTACCCTAGCTCTGGCCCTCCCCCCTGAATATCATATATGTGTTCAAAACAGACCTATCGGTAGGGGTGGCGGACTAGGGGTGATTTACAAGTCTAAATACACTTGCACCCTTAAGGCCATTAGTTTATCTAATAGCGAATGCGCACTATTTAAGATAAAAGTCTCTGATACTTTCACTCTTACAGGGCTCCTTGTATACCATCCCCCAGGATCAGCAAGTGCATTTCAAGAGTCGCTATTAGCAACTACTTCGTCACTGGCGCTTCAATCAGCTAACTTTAGTATCTTTGGTGATTTCAATCTTCACCTCGAGCGTCAAGACTCCCCCAATATATCAAAGTTTCTTGGCGACCTAGAAGCTTGTCAGCTTCGCCAACTGATTGTGGGACCCTCTCATCAGGCAGGCCATCTCCTTGATCCAGTTTTTACTAATATTGAGGAAGTTACAGCAGAATCCCCTAGCCCTCTTAGCTGGACCGACCACTTTTTGGTGTCCGTTTCAGTTAGGATTCCAGTCAATGGTAGGGAGATCCCTCCTCCCTCTTTTCGGAGGCGTCCCTGGAACAACCTAGATAAAGTTCAGTTTGAAGCTAGGCTTAACCAGACCCGTCCTGTGTGGTCAGGTAACATGGATGAAGCAGATTATGCTTACAGAGAGTGGATAAATAACTCTCTAGACCATTTTATCCCCATGAAATACTCCAGACCTAGGCGAGTTCAGACCCACCCCTGGTACTCGGAGACTCTTACGGAAACTAAAAAGCACTGTAAGCTCCTAGAACGTACCTGGAGACGATCGTATGATCCCCTAGCTAAAACTAAATTCAGAATGGCCACTAAAGCTTATCATAAGCTTATAAAGAAAACTAAAGCCAGCTACTATACTGACCTAATCATTTCAAGCACAAATCGTTCCAAAACGATTTTTTCCCTGGTAAAAGACATGACTAAAGCCCCGGGAGGCACAGGTAATCTGATAGTGTCTGACGCACAGTGCGAAGAACTTTCTGGCTTCTTTATAAACAAAGTTAAAGGGATATATGACTCTTTACAACTGGACAGCCCGCTGGGGTCCTCTAATCCTGGCAAAGTCATTTCTGACCCTCCTTACTCTCTCCTGAGTTTCCCTTCTATAGATCAGTCAGGGATGGAACACCTAGCCTTAAGAGTAAAATCAGGCTCTCCGGATGATCCCATTAAGCCGGATCTGTTCAGAGCACTTCATGATTCTGTCCTGCAGGAAGGGCGGGAGCTGATTAATCGATCTTTACAGCAAGCCGAGGTTCCCAAATCCTGGAAACATGCCAAAGTACTACCCCTCTTAAAAAAACCTACTTTGGATCCCTCAAGGCCAGACAGTTTTCGACCTATCTCGCTGCTTCCCTATCTTGCGAAAGTAGCGGAAGCACATATCAATTCCATTCTGACTGCCTATTTAGAGTCCAATGGGATCCTTGATGAGTCCCAGCATGGCTTCCGTGCTAATCACAGTACGGAGTCTGCCCTGTTAACAGTTACAGAACATCTAAGGGCCTCACTGGATACGGGCGCAACCTCTATTTTGGTTTTGCTGGACTTGAGTGCGGCCTTCGACACGGTCTCCCACAAGATACTACTTGAGAGACTATGGGAGATCGGAGTCAGGGAAACGGCCCTGGATTGGTTTGCGTCTTTTTTATCTGATCGCTCCTTCCAGGTGCACGCCCCGCCGTACTCATCCAGCAAGCTCCCTCTTGAATGTGGAGTGCCTCAGGGGTCTGCGCTCAGTCCCACATTGTTTAATGTGTACGTCCGCCCCCTGGCCTTGTTGGCCCGGGAACGTAAGATCTTACTAACATCTTATGCGGACGACACGCAACTTATTTTCAACTTCTCCAACAACAATGTGGAGGACCAAATTAAATTCCAGGAAGACATTCTGGCGATCTCAAGGTGGCTATCTAACAACTGCCTTCAGCTTAATGCCTCCAAAACAGAGGTTCTCCTGATTGGCAATGGCACGCAGACTTGGGAAGAGCACTGGTGGCCTCTGGCGCTGGGACCTGCTCCTTTACCCAAGGAGTCAGTAAAAAACTTGGGGGTGTTATTGGACAATACACTCAACTTGGAGTCTCATGCTCAAAAAGTGGCAGGCACCTGCTTTGGGCGTCTTCGCTCTCTTAAACCCATTCTGGGTTTTTTTGAGCCTACCACTCGCCAGATCATAGTCCAGGCTTTAGTTTTATCTCACCTGGATTATTGCAATGCCCTCATGCTAGGATCTAACAAGACTGCAATAAATAGGTTGCAAAGAGCACAGAACGCTGCCGCCCGCGTTCTATTTGCTCTACCTAAAACCTGCCACACGTCCCCCCTTCTCCGTCGACTACACTGGCTCCCTATACAACAGCGCATTCACTTTAAAACCCTCTGCCTTACCCATAAAATCCTGTACAATGTTGGCCCCCATACTCTGCAAGGACTGTGCTCTTTCTATACTCCCACGCGTGCACTCCGCTCAGCGGACCTCTCACTGGCCTGTACTGTCAGAATTCGGAGGAGCAGAGCTGGTGGCCGCTCCTTCAGGTATCTGGCCCCTAAGCTCTGGAATTCTATCCCCCCTAAAGCTCGGGCTACTCTAAATCATCTGCAATTTCGAAAACTTATAAAAACTTGGTTGTTTGCATCCATCTAGCACCTCCTGTACTTTCCTGGATCTGACATGTCTGCAAGCGCTGGGACGCCCCGTCCCTGGGGTAGCCATGCGCTATATAAGATTCCATAACAATAACAATAACAATAAATGCTTTGATTGATTGATTGATGGATTGATTATGAATAGACAATATACTACGTTTGCAACAGTCATTCTTGCATTTGCGAAAGTATTCTAGCCTGGTTTATTTTGTCTTATTTTAAGTAATGCCCTCTTGTGATGCTGTTATGATTCACAACATAATCAAAAGAGAAAACTGGAACTTTACCTGTAGCTACTAAAATAGCTGTGCACGTTTACAAAACACCTGCTTTACGTGCTTGTGAGCTAAATGTGATCAGGGCAGGTTTTGGTGTTAAAAAAGACTTCAGGGTTATTTCAGTTCTGCAAGGGGGAGATGTAGACAATCTTCAAAACTTGTGTTGAGCACAACATCCACTTTGATTTTTATCTAACTGTTTTTAGGGATCAACATGTGATAAAGGCTGCATTGGGTAATGTATCTATATGTGATACACTGGGTGATTTATCAGATGGCTTAAGCATTGATTATGTTGCACTGGTACTTGGGGCACTTCAGGATCAGTGTTTCCACTTCCTTTCCCTAAGGTGCCCTTGATCACATGCAAATGGTAATTTTCTATGTTTGTATGTATGTGTGAATTTGTAAATCACAATCCTAGCGGGGAGAAAGGACATCAGCAGAAGGACCAAGACTACATGTATGGTCCAAATTGTTTGCCAGGGGAGGAGTGAGTACGCGCTGAGCTCAATGTGGAGAAGGGAACAATCCGAGTCATCCAGACTTTCAGGTTTGAGGAAATTACAATGTATGTTTGCATGATGCACACCAGGAGATGTCAGGTGCAGTAGGCACAGAATCAGGCACTTCTCTAATCTAATTATGCAAGGGAAAAACCACAGCATCACTGCTCTGACGATGAACTACATTTCCCAAGAAGTCACAAACTTTCAAATAGTCTGGATGTGTGGTGGCCATCATGGATATCAGGCTCCCTCCCTCGTGTTTCACTGCACCTTTACTAGGCAAGCGTGAATGAATATTGCTGCAGCTATGATGTCTACGATTTCCTTTGCTAAATAGATAGGGCCTCATTTATGAGGCCTTGCTTCAGTTTTGCGCTTCTGATGCAACACTTTTTGTGACGCAGCGGCGGCGTAAAACTTGCCTCCTGTTGTGCACTATTTACAAAGTGACGCATCTAAGCAGATGCGTCACTTTGTAAAACCCTGCGCTACATTATACCTGCGTCAGGTATAATGTACGCAGGGGGGGCGTTCCCCCGCAAAAAGCCTCGTAGAAGTGACGCAGTGAAATCTATGAGATTTCACTGCGTCACTTCTAGGACGCCGTTGCGTCAAAATCTTGCGCCTGCCTCACAGCAGGCGTAAGACAGCCCTTTTACATGGCGCTTGCCCCATGTGAAAGGACGCATTGCTGGAGTTGCGTCACTTTTGTGACACACTCCAGCAATGCATTACTTTTGCGCTTACAGATACGTCAGAAATACTGACGTATCTGTAACTCCTTGCGACATGATGCGTCATACATTAAATATGACGCATCAGATATGTCGCAAGGAGTGCGCACTGACTAGTGACGCATCGCTGCTTTCACGTAGCAATGCGTCATTTCTCATAAATGAGGCCCCTAGTGCTTCCTTTTGATTGCATTTAAGGACATCTGGAATCTAGATAAGTATTTGTGAAAGTTGGGTTGTATCTGCAATTTTACTATGAATCTTTCAAACACTATGGGTTTGGAGCATGTCACTTAAGGGCTACTCTGTGATAGAACAGAAGTGGTGCTTGAGGCAGCAGAGATAAACTGGGCTCGGGCACACGGTCTCAGCCTTTTCAGGGGGCTCCCTCTAAGATCCAGCTCTGTTCTAGAGAGAGTCTTGCCCTGATGACCTTGAATAATTCTTAAACAGATTGTTGTAAATACCTTTTCCCTTTCATTTTTTTTTTATCTGGATAATTTGCGAGTCATTTATAGACATTTTGCAGACAAATGTTGTGTTTTTGCAACATCCATTTTTTTAAGATCATAACACGACCTCACATATGAGAAATGGGAGGGGGTCATAGGGAGTTCGTTCAGTAATACTAGTGAGCTGCTGCTGTGTTACAATATTGAAAAACACATCACTATCCCTAAATATTAGATGTACACACATTTTTCACTTGGACCAGTGTGCCTGTGTATTCTCTAATACCTGGCCCAAGAGGGGATGAAAGAACTGAAACGGGATCATAAATTCATAGGTGATCCGCACAGGGGCCCCCCAACATACGTTGGGCCCAAGGCCCCCAAATTCCTTAAAGGTGTCCCTGTAAGGCAGGACTAACTCGCTCACGCTTTGTGCTAATACCAAAGCATAAGGTATTAAAGTTCTAATATGTTTACACAAATTCCTAAAATCAAGAATAGTAGACTCTTTATGTTTTGTTAATGACATTGCAGTGCTACAAGAGTAGAATTGAAACTATAACTCACCTTGCACAGAGAGTGCAGAAAGATCAGGCTAGAGGTAGCTGCTGAGTAAAACGTCAGTACTCATGTACTCATTTTTTGTACTCATGTACTCATTTTTTGTATGATTCATTTCAGGGAATACAAGTTCCGCATCATCAAAGTTTGTTACTCAAAGACAGTTATATGGTATATTCAAATTACTGTTACAGTTATGTGTGGAATCTTCATTGCAAGTTACTAAATGTATCTCATGGCTGCATGATGTGGTGGATACCTAAAAGCTATTACTGACCAGCTCGAGTGAGGGGGCAGAGTGATGGAGTCCAGTGTCCATGTTTCAGCAATTGGCCCCCTATAGTCATGTATATGTCGTCATCATAGGAGATGGTGAGAAACAGAAGAGTGTATCACTCCTGTGGGATCTTGAGCACAAGATTAGTGCACTCTGACAGGAAAAGGCACATTTGAGACCTACAACACCCGGAGACAGCACTCCCATTTTGCTCAATGGGACTCATCCAACCATGGATGTGGTAGTTCATTTCAAATCATTATTGATTTTTGAGATTTTTCACTGCTCTGTCCATGCTTGGGGAGATGTGGTCCTTGTGTGCACAATTTGAATTGCTCAATATCTAAATGTATCAGTGCTCTAAGTCAGACAGATGTTAGGCAAGTGGGCAACCCTCTAACCCACAACACCCCCAAATGGAAACACCCTTGGCATTCCATGTTTATTTACAGCTGGAACTCTGTCCACATTTGTCTATTACTTCCAAGAGTCTCAGTATTGATTCAACCTGGATTACTTAAGTGAATAGGTGTATATTTTGCATATGTTGATAAGATACAGTGGAGATCACAGCTGCACAGTATGTAATGTATCCTTCTAGGTGATTGGTGAGATGCTGATATAAGCTTATCTATATATGTGTACATGTAATCCAGCTCTGAGGTACCCAACGTAAAAAGGAGAACCCGGATCTCAGCTGCACACAAGGAGCCTTGAATGGTAAGCACGCCTCCAGCACAATGATATCCTTTGATTGTTCAAACTGCCCTGGATGCCTGACGCGTTTCGAAGTGTCCCCACTTCTCTTCAGAGGCTTTGGCAGTTATGAAGGAGCGCTTGAGGCACCACACCCCTTCTTGCTTAGATGCACTCCCTAAGTGGGACTTATGGTACTTGTAGTGCCTCACGTCACGCTAATGTTCAGTTGGTCACTTTTCAAGCCCACAGATGGGCCTCGCTGTGTGGAATTCATGCAGAATCCATACGCTGCTGTCCCATGTTCTCGGCCTGTAGTCAAGACCGCATGCCCCCGGTTCTTTCAGGGTGGTGCTCCTTCCGTGGCATGGGCCGCCGCGTAAATATTCCAGCTCCGAGGTACCCAACGTACAAAGGAGCACTCGGACCTCAGCTGCACACAAGGAGCCTTGAATGGTAAGCACGCCTCCAGCACAACGATATCCTTTGACTGTTCAAACTGCCCTGGATGCCTGATGCGTTTCGAAGTGTCCCCACTTCTCTTCAGAGGCTTTGGCAGTTATGAAGGAGCGCTTGAGGTACCACACCCCTTCTTGCTTAGATGCACGCCCTAAAAGGGACTTATGGGACTTGTAGTGCCTCACGTCGCGCTAATGTTCAGTTGGTCACTTTTCAAGCCCACGGATGGGCCTCGCTGTGTGGAATGCGTGCAGAATCCATACGCTGCTGTCCCATGTTCTCGGGCTGTAGTCAAGACCGCATGGCCCCCGGTTCTTTCAGGGTGGTGCTCCTTCCGTGGCATGGGCCGCCGCGTAAATATTCCAGCTCCGAGGTACCCAACGTACAAAGGAGCACCCGGACCTCAGCTGCACACAAGAAGCCTTGAATGGTAAGCACGCCTCCAGCACAACGATATTCTTTGACTGTTCAAACTGCCCTGGATGCCTGATGCGTTTCGAAGTGTCCCCACTTCTCTTCAGAGGCTTTGGCAGTTATGAAGGATGTATGTATACATGCACCCATGTGGTATTTATAGGAGAGTTGGCTGGTTTGTTGGCTGTAGATGCATTACAATGTAGTGCTCTTTACAGAGGTGCATCTTCAACTCTTTCCTAGACTGGTGCAGCGTTTGAGCGGCCCTGACGAATACGGGATGCCGTTCCAGTTTTAGGGTGCATAAATGGAAAAGGCCTGCTGCCTTTTTTCTTGTTTGCACTTCTAAGTCTGCAGTCTGATGGTGTCTTAGTTGCAAGTGTGATGAGAGCCACCAAAGATAGGAAGCATGTCTGCAAAAAAAGGCGGGTATTGGTTGTAATGGCTCTGTAAATGATGCAGCTGGCTTAGAAGATGTTGCAGGATGGCAAGGGGAGCCAATAGAGTTCCATCAAGAAAGGGGTGCTGTGATCATATTTCTTCAGGCTCTGGGTAAAACATGCTGTGGCACGTAGGATGCTTCCAAAGGGTGCCAGTGTGGAGTCTGGAAGGCCAAGGACCACAGCGTTAACCACCATGAATATGCAAGAGAATGAGGGCTTGAACAGCAATTCTGAAGTCACTTTCTGGAAGAAATTGTTTCACTTTCTTTTTAACTACCATGAAGATGGGAGAGCATGAGGGGTTGGAAAGCAATTCTGAAGTCACTTTCTGGAAGAAATTGTTTCACTTTCTTCAGAACAGAGAGTGGGTACTAGGCTCTCTTTATGCTTTTTGGTAATGTTTTCCTTAAGAGTGAAGTTGGTGTCCAATATATACGACTTGGCATTCAGTGAAAATTGATGTTTAAAGCCGTCAGGCGTCACGTAACGTCACAGAGTTAGGCTTCTTGTTTGTTGTTCTTGGCAAATAACAGGGATTCTTTCTCGGTTGGGTTGAACTTCAGTTAGGTTCAGGACTTCTATTATTTAAATCATCGTATGTCTGTCTAGTCTTTTGTTTTGAACTTGCATGACATGCTGTCTCTCTGCGGCTTCTGGGCTTGTGAAGGTGGGAGGAGTATTAGCTTGTGTGAATGCACAAGGTAGGTGTACATTGCCTTTGGATAATCAAGCAAATCCATTCAATTGTATTATTTGTATTACTCTTTTGTAGTAGAAACTTCTTCTGGTGTTGTGTACACCAAAAGGATTGAACTGGGATAAACAAACTGCAAGTGCACCTGACCATGTCTTGTCACCACATGTGTCAGAAACTATTGCAGCTGCCACTTTTCCCTGATAATGGGGAAGTAATTAGAGGCTTGCATAAGTATCCATATTTTCAGATTGTCTGATTTCATCCTAACCTTGCTATCACTCCTTGCAATTAGAGGTTACAGCCCTGGGAAGGGAGTGCATTCACAGGCCTTTGCAGTATTGTAAGATATGCTTCTAAGGTGCATAAAGTTAATCTCAGGCAACAAAGATTAAATGGCTTACCTTTCTTGCTCTCTTCTATAGATAGCATTACTGTCTATTGACAGCCCTGTTGTTTCCAATACACAACATATAACCAGATTGGGCTTTGGGACAGCCCATTGCTCATGACTGAATATCTATGTTGTCTGTCAGTTGTTTGCTCCTGATGTGATAGCTGGTCATTCTGTTCTTGTTGTTTGTCTTGCCCCAAATCAATTGAGTCTCACAGTGTTCTGACTGCATGAGCTGTGTCCTTCTACTGTATACTAGAGGGGGCAAAGCACTCCATGGGAGTGTATGTGTTGACTTCCTCTCTTCTTTCTTTCCTCACCTCCACTCCGCATGCTCGCTCCCCTTCCTGACGCTCCCCTGCCTCGTCCCCTTTCCCGTCCTGCCCTCCGTTGCTTTTTTGTGACGGTCCAGGAGGTGCAAAGTGCTGCTGTTCAACTTGCTGTTTCATTTTCCCACCTCCTCCTGCTCTCTGATGCTGCCTGTCTCTACAAATGTGCATTAATTAGACTGGAAAAAAGCACTGGCAAGTCCAAAAGCTCAGCATTTTAGTGCCAAGACATACAGACTTTGTTTATATGTTTATGGGTTTTTTCTTATAAAGTTCAGAATTATCAAAACCCCACAGGGGTAGCTTGGCACTAACTAAGCAAAAGCACAGATGACAAACAAACACCACTAAAATGAAAACGGACAGAAAGGCCTAAATGATAGATGAAAAAAGCAAAGCTTTTAAAACTTCCCTAAATTTTAAAAGAGTTGCTCCCTGGCAAAGATACAATTGTAAAGTGTTCTATCTCTACGCGCAGCCTCTGAGAAAGCACATCCAACATTTATGAAACAAAATGTAGGGACCATTAGGGAAACTTACCTTTGGATCTTAGCAAGCGATGTGGCTGGTACAATTTAAAACTAAGAGGTAAGCATTGGCTGAAAAACCTGAACTTGAGTCCAAGGCATAAAGAGTTGAGTTTAATCTGTGTTTGACCAGAAGCCAGTGTAACATCAGCAATTCAGGAGAGATTACCCATGGGCTTCGGTTATGATGCCATCTAGCTGCAAAAGTCTGGGTCAATTCCAATTTATGAATAAGGTTGTCAGCCAAACCAAGATAAATTTAATTGCAATAGTCCAACCGCGTTTAAATAAATAAGATCTGAATCCTATGTGACAAAGCAAACAAGTGAAGAATGTGGTTTCCAATACTGAGATGGAAAACAGAAGAATTGTCTTCAGAATCAATCTGATCAATTGATCATGAGGCTGACTAAATCCGCCCGCTTCAGTATCTTCGTGAAGAAAATCAGATGTGATATTAGATTGTAATTCACTAAATATTCAGCGTCTCACTTTGGCTTTTTTTAACAATGGTCTAACCATACTTAACTAAAGTCGAGAATGAACCGTTCCACTTTCCAGAAATTCTTTAATAATAGCTTTAGGAAAATGCCAATGCTTGTTGAAGAACATTTCCCAGACATCATAGCATCTTGTATGTCTGAATCCTCTGCAAACTTTATACAGAAATATCGTCTGACAAAAATGTTGTGCCCTGAGTTACTTTTACAAGAACATTGCCACATTGGGTGTACGTTTTTACTATTAACTCCAATGGGGCAATATTTTTGGAACAGGATCCTACATGGGCGGTTTACTTGCATGATTTGTGTCAAGTGTGATCTTGAGAAAAAAAGTCTCGCAAAAACCCCGGTGATGCACAAATTTCATTCCAGATGTAATATTGAGATGGGCAGAAGTAGGAGAAGGTGTCAGACCGGGGCGGCTCCTCCGCTAAGGCGGAAGAGTCTGGCACCACTGCTCTCGGAGCAGTGAAAAAATAAAGGTAACTTTGTTATTATCACTTTACTTTTTATAGCTCCGGGGCTGGGTTAGGATGGGGTGGGGCTGGTGTTACAGGGGGAGGAGTGGTGGCACACTGTAAGTGTGCAAGACTGTTTGACCAGCCGTCTTGGGCGGCCAAACAGTCATGCGCACTTTGCATGTTTCCCACCAGGCTGACATGCACAGCCTCCCAGCCCCGGTCTGAGTGCAGAACCACTGCGCTCAGACCAACCACAACACTGCATTGTAGCATTGTGATTGGCTTAGGGGATTCTGGGAGGCTGCATGCTTCCTTCTTCCGGGACTCGCCAGGAAGAAGAGCTACGGAGGAGAGACAGAGGCCATCAGAAGGTAAGTGTTTTTTTAATCGTTTTTCTTTTTTACCCAACCCCTCCATACTGCCTGCCACCCTGCCACTCCCGTTACCTGCCAGCCACTACTGGGTCAGCCTTGATATTATCTAAGCAATCAGAAATGTAGCCTTCATCAGGAGGTGTTCTATGGATTCACAGCTAGGACCATCCATGGCTTTACATACGAAAGTTACATTAGCAGAGCTTTGTTATAACAAGTTCTGCCAAGGCTGGGCTATAAAGCAAAATCCTCCTGGGAAAGAATGTTCAGCCCGACAGACCAGGAGACCGTGACTAGCATAGGGCCAAGGGGGCATGGCTTTGTCATGCAACTCCGGGCCTTGCTCTGAAAGCAGCCACCTAGCTTGGAGGTTATGGTGAAATTACCTGGTTGGCACAATGCCCAGTCAGGCCCAGAGTTCTTCTCTCCCATGTAGGCTGTTCACATTAATTTACATCAGAATTCTGTCTCATGATTCTTAACAAGGCAAGATTTCTGCCGTGTTTGCAACTGGCGCCATTGTGCTGTGCCAGTCCCTGTTAGGCCTAGAGGAAACACAGACATTTTACATACACACGGGTTTCTCTTAAGTTGCCTTCACTCTCACATAGACTTTTGCCACACATTTGTGACCATAAATGAGAGAATTAGTTTCCATAAAACTATTCTTGCTTTCAAAATCAACTTCACAAGAACACTATCATGATACCTTGAACTTCACAAACAAGGACTATACATACATTGTGCAAATGTGATAGTTTGTTTTCATCCATGCGGCGACACAGCTATCTATAGTACATAAACAATGGCAGCCTGTCTAGTTTCTCAACACAAGACAAGGATTCTTTTGGTTAAAAATAAGCAAGCATTTCCGAGTTTAGGGAGAGGAGCACTTGCTGTCACTTGCGAGTCGCTACACGCTACATGCTGCAACATCGGTCTAGATACCTACATTCTTTCCTTTCAGGTAATGGGGCTGGATCATCCAATGAGGGATTTCTGGCAGAACACATACATAGGCCCTAGGCACCTAGGTTAGGGAACGGGTAGTAGGAGTACTCAATACATAGTGGCCAGGAGCCAAGGACCCTGGTTGTTCCTCCACAAAGCACACCCCCAACATACTTCTGTCCTACACCAGACAGGAATTGATGAAACTACACATCAAACTACCTCACAGCTGTAAGACAGAACCCTGGCTATGTCCTGAAGGACCTTTCTCTTGCCAAGGCTGTCATTTTCAAACAAACTCTGACCAAGGCAGTTGTTCAATCGACCTCCACCCAAAGACCTCCTATAGGGTATGGAGGAATATGCTGTGCAATATTAGGTCCCTACCAAAACATTCAATCTCAGTCTGGGACCTCGTATCCTCTATCCAACCTACAATTGGCTTTTTCACCAAAACCTGGTTGAAACCTCACTCGTTCTCCGCTATAACTTTAGGCATTCCAGAGGGATACAAAATTATTAGATTAGACAGGCCCATAAAAACTTGGGGGGGCATTGCTATTGTACATAAAGAATGTATAAACGTCTCTATTGTAGATCAACGCTGTGATGCGACGGTAGAGATGCTGATTTTTAGAATTGACCTGCCCCAGCAGGATAGTTGGAAAGGGGCATTAGTCTATCGTCCTCCTGGACACCTATTAGACTTCTCCCTTCAACTGGTGGAATGCCTTGCTCCTCATGTGAAAGCGGCAAGTAATTTTTTACTATTAGGAGACTTCAATGTACACAGTGAATGTCATTCTAATTCGGACGTCCAGACCTTTCTGACGGACCTATCTCTCTTAGGTTTATGTCAGCTTAATGAGGGGCCGACGCACATAGCAGGCCACACCCTGGACATTCTTTTCTCCAACTCTTCAATGATCAAGTGTAAACCCCCCCAACAACTCACTTGGTCAGACCATTCTGTCATCGAACTTGACATTCAGTACTTTAATAAACTGAGAACTCGCACTCAAACCGCACCGCATCTGCGGAGACAATGACAGAAGATATCAGCAGATAACTTTCAAAGCAGATTCATGAAGCCGCAATTTCTCACATCAGACCATACTGAGAAAGCATTGTCAAAATGTAATACCGCGATGACCACAGCCATTGACCACCTTGCGCCGCTCAAACCCTCTCTGAGTCTCCCCATTCGTCTGCAAGCTGACTGGTTCACTCCTCTCTTGTGAAATCAGAAGCAACTATGCAGGAAGCTTGAAAGAGCATGCCGCTCATCACATAACGTGACGGACAGGAAAAGTACTGTACCTCCATGACTAGCTACCATAAAAATATAAGATTAGCGCGTAAAACATACCTCCCATCCCAACTGACGCAGGCAGGCAATTCTTCAAAAACACTATATCAAATCCTTCATGCCTTCACTAATCCAAAAGCCTGTGAAAGTCTGGAGACCCCATCCCAGAAACTGTGCGATAATATTGCTGTATTCTTTGCCCAGAAAATCGAACACCCACGCCCTCATCAGCAGCCGACTAGACTACGGAAACGCCCTCTATGCCGGAACCCCGTTCCAAACTCCTCAGCAGACTCCAAAGAATCCAGAACGCCTCTGCACGCCTGGTCCTAGACGTCCCACGCAGAGACCACATCACCCCTCACCTGAGAGACCTACACTGGCTCCCCGTCAACAAAAGAATCACTTTCAAACTCATGATCCACACACACAAAGCACTCCACAAGACCGGCCGAGCCTATCTCAACAGCAGACTCTCCTTCTACGTACCCAACAGGATACTCCGCTCCGCCGACCTTTCCCTGGCCACCGTCCCACGCATCCAAAAAACCAACTCCGGGGGCAGAGCCTTCTCCCACCGCACCGCCAAGACCTGGAACGCCCTCCCCCTAGTCCTACGACAGACCACAGACCTCCCGGCATGTAGAAGACTGCTCAAGACCTGGCTCTTCGACCACTAGCTGCAGCTCCCCCCCCCCTCCCCACTCAGCGCCTTGAGACCCTAGCGGGTAAGTAGCGCGCTTTACAAATTCCTTGATTGATTGATTACAAGAAAAGAACTGTAGAGGACAACCTATCACAGATTCCTATGACTGTGGACCATTTGGATGTGATAAATCAGAACAAATTAGAGTATTTTCCTTCTATCACTTTAGCAGAAGTTAAAACCTTGATCCATAGAATAAAATCTGGATCCCCCTATGGATCTCATCCCAGCCAAGCTGATTCCAACTCTGGAGAATTAGATGTCCCCATGGTACAGTTCATTATCAATCTCTCTCTCTCTCAGAGGGACATGTCCCACGGGAATGGAAAATCGCCCAGGTCAGACCCATCCACAAGAAATCGAACATTCCATGGACAGATCTCTCCAACCTCCGCCCCATCTAGCATCTTCCATTCTGGAGCAAAATAATGGAGAAACATGTGAACACCCATTTATCCAACGATGTTGAACGGTCTGGATGTTTAGATCATTCCCAGTCCGGGATAAGGCCCAAATACAGCACCGAATGTGCTCTACTAACAGTAACTGATAACATCAGAATGACCCTAGACAAGGGTCATTCAGCAATTCTAGTGCTGTTGGACCTATCCGTGGCGTTCGACACAATTTCCCATAGTGTTCTGCTCAGAAGACCGGAGAAAGTTGGATTAAGAGGCTCAGCTCTGTCATGAATGAAGAGTTTCCTGTCGGATCGTTTTCAAACTGTCAACCTAGGCTCTTATCAGTGAGAGCCGGTGGGTATGACCAAGGGAGTACCTCAGGGCTCATGCTTGAGCCCTACTCTTTTCAACATCTATGTTGCTTCCTTGGCCAACCTTATGAGGACGTATGTGTTCATCCCCGTTTCTTATGCGGATGATACTCAGCTCCTCTTTCCTGTCAATAAATTTTCCTCTCCTGTTCAACTGGCTTTCTCTAACGGAATGAGGGCCATTTCGCACTGGATGCGGTATAACTTTCTCCAGTGCAAAGTAGAAAAAACAGAGATCATGCTTATGGGAGAATCCCCCCTCCTATGGCCACCGGACTGGTGGCCAACAGATCTGGGACCTCCCCCTCTGCCCAAACTCACGGTTAAAAATCGTTCCTGCTTCCATGTTATTGGCATGCTGCGCTGAGTCTTCCCCCTCCTCCCGGATTCCTCACGAAAAACCATAGTTCAGGCATGGTCCTGAGTCGCCTGGACTATTGAAACGGCCTGCTGATCTCCGCTAATGATGCCCTCCTCAACAGACTGCAGGTGGTGCAGAACACGGCGGCCCAGTGGGTTCTCAACGTTCCACCTCGAACTTCTTCACTGCCCCTTCTTACGGAATTGCACTGGCTCCCTATTGGCCAACGCATTCAGTTCAAGACCTGCTGCATCATCCACAAGGCGATGATCAACCTGGGTCCCTCATAACTCGCTGAGAAATTTGTGCCTTACATACCTCCCAGATCCCTACGCTCATGTGCTAAACACCTTCTGGTGGTACCGCGAATAAGAAAGGTGAGGTG
The DNA here is from genome assembly GCF_964263255.1 of Lissotriton vulgaris. NCBI lineage: Eukaryota > Metazoa > Chordata > Amphibia > Caudata > Salamandridae > Lissotriton > Lissotriton vulgaris. The sequence continues at coordinate 159,522,071 of NC_141691.1, read as the reverse complement.
GAAAAGCTCTTTCCTATTGTGGCCCCACTGCACTTGAGACAATGCCCCGAACATCTGCAGTTCAGAAAAATGCTCAGAAAAATGCTCAAGACATTCCTCTTATGTCGTGCCTAATATGCTTTAATTTCTCTCCGATATCTATAGCCGTTCCTTCACAGTCCTGCTAAAGCGCAGAGATACACCTCCATGGGTCGATTCTAGCGCTATACAAACAAATACAAATACAAAATACAAATACGAATTTATATGCCGGCATATATACATTGTCTTAGCAAGATGGTGGAACATTTCATTCTGTTCACTGTCCTTATATTGTTAATCACTTTCATCTGCTTCCGTCTATTGATATTTCCAGCACACATATTCTATACAAGAATTGTGTTGGTTCAATTAATGTTGAACACACCCCACTCTGTATGCCATGTATACTTCTCTCAGAGAAAGAGAGCACGAGTGACTGAGTGAAAAGTTTCTAGATCTGTTGCCACAATCTCTGGGAGAGCTCAGGATTGGCATGTTCTTTGGTTGCCAAAACCGTTTGCTACCTATCTAGGTTTGGGGGTACATATGGCGGCACTGTGGGCTAGCTGGTCTCTAGGACAACATATCCTGAGGGGTCCATGGAATCAGTCAGGCACCATCCATACACTTATGTTGCCCCATAAATGCGCAGTTCCTACTGGGAAGTTGGGAACTGCACAACAACAGCACAGCTCAAAGAACTGACTGAGTCACATCACATACGTCACATCTACCCTGACTCAGACAAGAACACATCAGACTTTGTCTAAATAGGAATGACATGAGTCCTGGCAGTGCTCTGCCTGAAAAAGAGGGAAAATGTTATTACCTTTTCGCTGTTCCCATTACAATGATTTATTGTATGGGACATTTGGTGCCTGAACAGAAATGTGAGTATTGCCTCTGAAAACATCAAAGAGGTGCAAGCTAATCAAAATACCTGCAATTTGTACTTAACAAGATTTCTGCTCATTATGTTGACACCTAAAAGGCAAAACAAAATGCACAAAAGAGGGATCTATCAGTAAGGTGTCATCCAACAAATCGCTTTCTTCCACTCTGTATGCGTGTGTCTATTATTATTGCACAAACCTAGGTATAAAGTCCTTGAAAACTATGCAGTAATGGGAGGTGTATGCAGAAGAGGCCAAAAAGAGGAAGGTGGGGCAGGCACCTGGGAGAGGGAGGGAGAAGAAGTGGGGGTCATGATACCAACACAGGGATGAGGCAGTAGTGGTAGAGGCTTGTAGACACACATTAGACGGAAGGGGGTGGAAACAAGAAGATGCAATAAGGGGGGATAGACGGCTAGGAAAGACGGTCATAATAAAGTTATGTTAGGTTAATGTACCTCATGTTATGGTATGCTATGTTATGTTGCCTTATGTTGCATTACTTTACGTGTATTTGTAAAGCTAACAACACCTGAAAGGGTATCCTGGTACAGTATGAAAGGGAGATACAGGAGGGAGTTGCAGAAGTAGCAGGAGGGAAGTGTGATATAGGGTTTGTGGCAGGAGGTGGAATAAACATGTGTAGGGAGTGAATTTTTCTGAGCATTCAGATAGTGTGGAAGCAGGCAGAGGAGACACCAGTGATCTGATGTTTCATGGTGAGTTTTCTGTCCAGGATGATGCAGAGGTCGTGGGTGTGGTCTTTTGGTGTGGGAGTGGGTCTGAATTCGGCATGCCACCAGGTGTCTTTCCAGAGGATGGTGTGGTTGCCAGAGATCAGCATTTCAGTCTTCTCATTGTTGAGTTTCAAACAGTTGTCCTTCATCTAGTCTGCAACATTCTTCACGTTGTGGAAGTTGGTTTTGGTGGTGGTGGGGTCTGCGGAGAGTGAGAATATAAGCTGGGTGTCATTGGCGTAAAATATGATGTTGAGGTTGTGTGCTTTGACGATGTCAGCTAGAGGCGTCAAATATGTGTTGAAGAGGGTGGAGCTGAGGGATGACCCTTGGGGGATACCTCAGATGGTGCTTGTGGGTTTCAAGGTGAAGGGGGAAGGATATTCTTTGTGTTCGTCCCGTGAGGAATGATGCAATCCATCTGAGAGAGTCTCTTGATGATTGAGTAGTGGGAAATGGAATTGAAGGCTGCGGAGAGGTCGAGGATCAGGGCTGCCAATTCTCTGCTGTCAAGTAGTGTGAGGATGTCATCTGTGGCCGCGATCAAGGCGGTCTTGTGCTGTGTTTGGTACGGAAACCTGATTGGGAGGCATCTAGCAGGTTGTTTCTTTCCTGGTGTTCGTGAGGTGCTGTTTGATGGCCTTCTCAGGGACTTTGGTGGAGAAAGGAAGCAGCAAGATGGGCAGTTAGTTCTGGAGTTTGCTACGTTCGGTGGAGGATTTTTGAGGAGGGGTTTTACTCTTCATGTTTGTTTCCATACGTCAGGAAAGGTGGCTGTGGCGATGGATGCATTGAGGATGGTGATGAGTAGGTGGCTGATCTTGTTGCTTCCTAGGGTGAAGAGGCGGGGCAGGAGTCCGTGGGTGCTCCCGAGTGGATGGACATCATGATGGCTGTGGTGTTTGGTGTGGTGAGCTGTTCCCATGCACTCAGATGCTGGTTGGGGTCGGCCTCCGTTGGAGTGAGGAGGCTGAGGAGGGCAGTGGGGTGGGGTTCGAAGTTCCTGTAGATGATGGATATCTTGTTGTGAAAGTAGTTTGTTAGAGCCTTGCAGGGGTCCTGTAAGGGAAGTATTGTGTTCTTGGAGGCTGTTAGGCAGGAGAATTCTCTGGTGACGGTGTGATATGCAAGGGCATCCTTTTTTGCGTCTTTGAATCGTTGGTGGTATTCGTTGAGGGCTAACATGAAGGGTACTTAGTCTGTGTAGCTTCTGCTGGTTTGCCACTTTATCTCCAGTTGTTTACAGCTGCATTTGATTGTACTGAGTTCTGGTGTGTAGAAGCTGGCTTGTTTGGTAAATCTACGGGTTTTGACTGGTTTGATGGGGGAAACGTAGTCGACTACGTTGGTGATTCAGGAGTTGAAGTTCTGGACTGCTTGTTCCAGGTTAGTTGCAGCATCTGGCTGGGTAGTGTTGAGGGTGTCCTGCCATTGGGTCCGTGTCACTTTGCTTCAGCTGCGGAAGGAGGTGTTGGGGTGCTGGTGGTGGTGCGCAGTGATCCTGCCATTGTGAAGTGGACCATGGAGTGGTTGGTTCATGTGAATTCTGTGGCATGGCTGTATTTGACTGTGTTGCTGAACTTGAAGTTAGGGCCCAGTGTGTGTCTATAACCAGCTGGGGAAGGCAGATGTCTATTTGTTCCAGAAGGTTGGCGGTGTTAGGGTCCGTGGGGTCGTCCAGTTGGAAGTTGAGGTTTCCAAAAAAGATGTAGTGATGATGATGATGAGAAATTTGTAGAGCGTGACAAATACCCTGGGGTGTCTGGGAGCTAACTGCAGTGCATTCAGTGCAGAGGAGGTAAGACAATTAAACCGAGAACAGCCAGGTTTTGAGGCCTTTCCTGAATTTAAAGAGACTATTTTATTTTTTCAGTGAGATAGGCAAGGAATTCCACAGGCTTGCCATTGTGGCTGTAAAGCTCTTGCCCCCTCATCTTACCTTACTGATTCAGGGAACAGTTGGGTTTCTCAATGAGGCCTATCCAAGGGCTCTGGCCGGGGAGTAAGGTTTAAGAAATTTCATCAGCTGTGACAGCCCCATATTGTTGAAGCATTTCAAAACAATACATAATGATTTAAATAGTATCCTCTTAGCCACTGGAAGCCAGTGGAGTCTGATCAGAGCTGGGGAAACTGAGACGAACTTGGGATGCCCAACAGTAATCTAGCCGCTGCATTCTGGGCTGTTTGAAGTTTGTACGTCATGGAGCACTGGAGAAAAGGTCATTACAATAATCAAGTCTTGAAGAAATCATTACTGAAACCATTGTCTTCCTTAAGTCCATTGGTATTATCGGGAGGACTTTCCTCAAAATCTTCAGAATGAGGAAGCATGCAGAGGTGGTGCCATTGTTTTGATTTTCAAAGGTCAGCTTTGTGTCAAACAGGACGCCTAGATTTTTGGCTTTAAGTACTGGCTTGGGCAGCAGACCCAATTGGTCAGGCCATCAGCTGTTGGTCCAAAAGGAAGGATTGTTCCCCAGCAGCAGGACTTCGGTCTTAGAGGAGTAAAATTTCAGAGAGTTGTCTGACATCCACCTAGCGATATGGCTCATTCAGTCACAGAACCTGGTGAACGTCTGGCTAGCCGAGATGCTCACCGAGACGATGATCTGTGTGTCGTCTGCATATGACACAAGGGTGAATCCAAAGCTTCTCACTGAACTAGCCAGTAGAGTGACGTAAAGATTAAAAAGTGTTGGGCTAAGGGAAGAGCCCTGGAGAACCCCACAAGGCAATGCAAAGGGAGGTGATGCCATGTTCCCCAACGCCATCTCCTGAGACCGCTCAGACAAAAATTAGCTTAGCCGGGACAATGCCTTGCCCCTGATGGTACACAACCGCCCCTTCAGCAGCCCATGACTGACAGTATCAAAGGCTGCTAACAGGTCCAGTAGGATCAGTGCTGCATCCCCTTGTCCAGGATCAACCTGAGCTCCTCTGTTGCTGTAATGAGAGCCAGCTCTGTGCAGTGCTGAGCGCGAAATCCGAATTGGGAGGGATCCAATATGTCATTGGCCTTGATGAAAGCTGAAAGTTTAATATTTATTGGCTTTCCTATAACTTTAGAATCGTCCTAAAGCCCTCTTTAGGGCAGTTCAGGAACTATCTGGTATGTCATGTGCTCCCAAAGCCCCCTGTCTGGATAGCAATCAATGTAATTCCTTGGCGGACTTCTTCACAATGAAAATTGACAGCATCTATGCGGGTTTTAGAGCTTCACCATCTGCTTCACCCAGGTCATCAATACAGCACTACGACCGACTATCCATACAGGACGATCCTGCACGGTCCTCTTCTCCTCTATTAGATAAGTGGGAACTTATTTCCATGCCCGTCTCCCAGAAACTGTTGGCAGAGATTAAATCCGGCTCTCCCTTGGATCCCATGCCCCCCCCAGATTCTCTGTACTCTAGCCACCGTCCCTCTTGGCTGTATCTTGGCTCTCTTGAATGCTTCTCTCACTGAGGCAATTGTTCCTAACATCTGGAAACATGCGATGGTGGTTCCATTCCTGAAGAAAGCTAATGCTGATGTCTGCAACCTAGCCAACTTCCGGCCCATTTCCTTGCTTCCCTGCCTCTCGAAGGTGCTGGAGAAGCATGTTAACCGTCACCTAACCACCCACATTGAATCAGCGAACGTCCTTCACCCTTCCCAGTCAGGTTTTCGGGCGGGCTTCTCTACGGAGTCCACCCTTCTGGGAGTCAATTCAAGGAATCTTTATTCGATGATTAAAAATCACCATAAAAGCACAAACATAATTACATGGATAAAAAGATATTAAACATTTTCAAGATCCTGTTGCTAAAATATTAATGTTAACATGGGACACAAAATAAGGGGAAAAGTGCAACACATTACCAGAAAGGAAATCAAGAACACCTCATTCATCCCCCCTAGTTACCCTTAAACGGACCGCCACTTTAATAAAATTCATTATACAACACAGTGTAAAAGGGTCCGACGCTTTTTGTAAAAAGACTAGTGCCTCACTAGCATGTTCCAATTTGGCTTGTTTTAAAACTTTTACTAGAAATCTGCGCCTGGGCATTGTAAAATAAGGGCAAAGTAAAACAAAGTGAAGGGAATCCTGCGGAGACCTATTGTCGCAGCCGCAGGATCCCTTCTGTTCAATTGATGTTGAAAACCCTGCTGGTGATGCCAATATAAATGGGAGTAGGTTAAGTTCAAAACGGCACATCAGAAATCTGTCCTGTGCATTATGCATAAGGTACAAATATGGCTCCATTCCCTCAATGCTCTTGACCAGGTTATGGGCCCTCACTGTCTTTTTAAGCCCTTCAGCCTCAGCTCTACGTTGACTTTTCAGTTCTAGAAAAACTTTCTTTACTTGCATCTTGTGCTGGGCTACAATTGTTGCAGGGTTAGTGAAGAGATTTCCATAGCCTAGTTCCTCTCGGGTGTTCTTCACATAATTGAGCCATGGTATACGCATACATTTGTCCCTCTCTAAACAGTCCTTTAAGATTTCTCTGCTTAGAGACGCATCAGGGTTAACCCAGATCTTTAACCAGGCCACAATTGGCCTAAGTTTTACCAAATCATCTAGATGCGGCCTCCCGACTTCCCTGTGTGCTATGAAGCCAGCAGTACTTGGGGGTACCCTCAGGATGGTTTTTAGGTATTTGTTTTCCTCCCGTTGGATTCTTGTGATGTTAACGAAGCCCCAAACTTCAGCCCCATAAATTACTTTAGAGCAGGATATGGAGCTGTACAGGTTCATCACCTGTTCCGGACTCCATCTACCTAACCTCCTACCAAAACTAGCTATAGCCCCATTAGAAGCGATCATTTTACTACAACGCTCCTCAACCAGGGAATTAAACTGTAAGGCACCATCAAAAGTTACACCTAGGTAAGGAAACGTTTTAACCTCTTCTACTATGTGACTTCCAATTGAGTAAGTAAATTTAGTGGAGGGTTTTTTTGCCAGCCAGGAGCACATAGGATTTGCCCAGGTTGACGGAGAGATCTAAGGCACCCATGAACTTAACAAATCCATCAATCAGAATTTGTAAGCTCCTTGGTGTACGTGCAAGCAGGACCGCGTCGTCTGCGTAGAGCAGAACGGGAATATGACGCGACCCCACCCTTGGGCAATCAGCATTTAAATCTAACAGAAACTGCTCAAGATTATTTATATAAAGGGAAAACAAAAAAGGAGCAAGAATGCAGCCTTGCCGAACTCCGCTCATACAGGGAAAGGAATCGGTCAGCCCCCCCCCCTCCCTGTGAAATCGAACCCTGGCCGAGGTGTCACTATGAAGTTCCCTTAGTATGTTAATTAAGCCACCCTCTATCCCCATACGAGACATCATGTCCCAAAGTGTCTCCCTGTTGACGTGATCAAATGCCGCTGCCAAATCCATGAATCCCATGTAGATGGATTCATCGCTGGCCATAGTGTATTTGGCAGTCAGCATATAAAGGTTCAGGCATTGATCATTAGTGGACCTCCCTGTCCTAAAACCGTATTGGGTGTCCAAGAAGATGTTATTTTCTTCGGTCCACTCGGACAGTCTATTGAGGATCGCCCTACCCAGGAGTTTAGCCGATACATCAATCAGGGAGATAGGGCGATAACACTTGGGGTCGTCCCTATTGCCCTTCTTAAAAATCGGTACAATTATGGCTTTAGACCAGGACGGTGGCAGGCCACAGGTGATGGCAGTGTTTATGACCCTGGTCATTAAGGGGGCCCAGAGTTCTATGCAATTCAGGAACAGATCAGGGGGATACCGTCAGGGCCAGGGGCTTTATTTTTAGTCAAACCCTCTATCCCAGCAGTGATCTCCTTAATAGTAAATACCACAGGTGAAACCTGAGTTCGGGTTTCAGGAGGCTCCACGGGAGTACTGGACTCGTAATTATACAAGCCCCTATAATGAGTGACCCACTGTTCTGGGAGGATGTTAGACCCTATCTCCGGGGTGTCGTTTTCCTGGAAAGTAGGTTTATTTATAATTTTCCAGAATCCGGCTATATCCTTTTTTTCCCCTGCTTCTCTTAAGTCTGCCCACGCTTCTCCCTGCAGAGCAAGTTTCCTCCTCTTGGTCTCTTTCTTGTATATCTCCCTACACACCCTAATTTTTTGGGGATCCCTAGGTTTGGATTTAAGGCTGCTTTTGAGCTCCCTCAGTGCTTTTGAGCAATCTCTGTCGAACCATTGAGGATTACCATGGTTCCTTGTGGGCGCACTAGTTTTTAATAAGCCATCAATCAGGTTAGCAATCTGATCGAATGCTTCAAGTAGCCTCGGTCCGTGAACTTCTGTATCTAAACAGTCATTAAAAGCGGATTTACCAGCGTCCCCAAGGGCCTTATAAAACCTTTCCCCATCTATTTTGGACCACCTTAATCTCCTACCCTGATCTGTTACCTTCTCCGTGGTTGTACGATAGTCTCTGCTTGTTGAGCCCACCCGGTACATCAACTCCAATACAAGTGGGTTGTGGTCGCTGAAACTGCTCCAATCAATCCCTACGCTGATAATTCTATTTAGCAGGGATCTTGAGACCAGGATGTAATCTATAACAGATGAGCATCCTCTGCCGTTAAAGGTAGGTGGGAGTGTGCCATCCTTCTGTGTGCCCATCATGTTGATAGTGTGCTCGAGGTCATACTTAAGCCGGAGCATACTAAAAGCTAACCCTGTCGGCGTGTGGGAGAAATGCGGCCCCTTCTCCACGGAACATTGAGACCAGTCTGTATTTGCTGTGACCAGTGCCGAACAAAGGTGACAATTAAAGTCTCCCATGACCAGCAGCGCATATGACTGTTCCTTTTTCTGGACTGTTATTTCCTGTGCCAGCCTATATTCCAATTCTGCTACAAGAGATGTACGGTCTCCCGCGACCTCGTTGTTATAAATGTTCAAAACAGTGAATCTTAACCCCTTCCCGGTAAACCGTACTGCTTGAATCAATTGGGAATTCCAATCTGGGGTAGACCAGCTGCCCGGGAGGTCTAAGTCTACATAAATGGATAGTCCTCCCATGGCTCTCCCTGATCTAGATTTTTGCGCAGGTACGAAGAAGCACTTATACCCCTGCAAGTGGAAATTGTTTTCCGGGGCCCAGGTCTCCTGTAGGCTGATTACATGGAATTTCCTAATGTAATCAAGCCACTCTTTGTTATTGGATTTAGCTGCCAAACCTGCTATATTCCAGGAAATCATTTTCAATGCCTCATAGCTCTGCTCTGTACCCCCTTGGGACCCCATTTGTGTCTCTGTCTCTAACCCTTGTGTATCCTGCCCATGTCTTCCTCCTATACTATCGATATCTATGACCGAGGACACATCTGACACAGACCTCCCAACACAGCTGGGTGAAATTTGCTGTACAAGGGGGCTTAGCTGCACCGTCTCCCCTGCTAAGGCCCCTTTTTCCCTTTCTCCTAGAGGGACAGTACCTGCTGAGTTGGGCAGCCTGCCCCTTTGTCAATCAACCCCCTCCAGGCCATTCAGGCAACTGAACCGGTTGAAAGTGTGAAAGGGTAGCTCTGGGCGGGTGTGTAGTGGCCAGGGGTTAAATTCCTGATGTCTTCCCCGCCTACCAACCCTCGTCCAGCTGTCATGGGTTTGAGTCGGGTGCACAGGGGTAGGGATGGGGGGAAAAAAGAAAGACACATGGAGAGTTTGAATGGTTGATTCCCGTGATCTATTCTTTCCTTGACATATATGGGAAACAGTTCCAGCATCCCTGAAACTCACCAATATACAATCCCCTATTATGGATTTGTATGTTTTCCCCACCCGAGGCACCCTTCTAACCATTATGATTTCATTATTTAGATGTACCGGGAGAGGTCTATTCACGTTCAGCCACTTGATGACCCTACTTTTTAGTGAGCAAAAGTCCTCAGCTTCACCCACTTCAAGTGGGGGGACGCCCGCCATGACTACCGTGTAATCATTTGCCTCTGGAGGTAAATTAGGCCTACGTGGCCAGGGGGGGGCTTCATTAAAGGTGTTGGGGCAATGCTGTCTGCGGGTTGTATTAAAGGGCCTGGGTCTTCAGTGGGAAATGACCTATTGGAATTAAGTGGCTTGGCTGATACAGGGTTAGTCCTGGGAGGTTGTGGGGGGGCCTCGGCATTCACAGCCTGTGGGGGGGCAAAAGTCACTGCTCTGTTTGGGGGCTGCTGGGAAGCCGTGGAAATAGGAATGAGCTCAGGAGATCTTCCCTGTAGACCAGCCGAGGTTTTCATGCTGTTTAATGTAGCCTCCAGGATAGTAAGTCTGATCTCGACCTTTTTGATGCTCTCGCTGATTGGTAATAATAGCGACCTGAGCATGAATTCCAAATTACCTAACGGGACAACAGAAAGGGGGACACTAGCGATGTTATTTTCTGTGTCATTTATCGAAGCAGGAGCAGTGGCAACCTGTACAGTGGGTTTGGGGGGTAATTCGTCCACTAATCTCTCAGTGGGTAGGGGCGGTTTTGATGTCTTCCCAAACTCAGAGTGAGGGATTTTAGATTTGTTTTTGCCCTGAGCACCCCTCGACCTCCTCCTACGTTTGTTTGGAGGGGGCCCAAATGCTCCTTGCACTGAGGCTGGCTTGGATTTGGCTTTCCTAGCTTTGAGGGCTGGGGGGGGTTGGGAAATTAAGTCAATGGTCACCCTGCTTGGGCTTGGGGTCTTAGCGGGGGTTGAGCTCGTGCTTAGGACCGGTGTAAGATTAGTACAATCCCTCAGCAGGAGGGGGACATCGTCTATAGAAGTTGACTCCTCACTAAGTGAGGTAGAGTTTTCACCAAGGGGCCTATGTTTCAGGTTATCTATAGAGCGTCTCCGCTCCGCCCTGAGCCTAATCAATGTGCTCTCCTTGTCCCCGTCTCCCGCAGCCCGGGGGAAGTAGTTGTCTAGGGTCCTGTTTTTTGCCCCTCCCTGCTTCATAGGGGTACCCTCCCTTGCCGGTGAAGGCATTTGTGCCTGAGATAGCTGATGGGCTATGGAAAGCTATATCAGATATTGAGACCAAATACTTAAGTATCTAACGCAAGAGGGTAGGCCCAGCCCAGCCTAGCCTACTCCGGCCTATGACGGCCTTGGACGGTCCCGCCCTTGTCCAGGGCTTCTCCCGGCGCGCTCCCGCGAAGCGGAAGCTCAGGTCACCTTTATTCACAGATACAGCGGCTCATAGCCGGATAGGCGGGTGGGCGTGGCCAGCGGGGAGAGCAGCCCAGGTGTGGCAGATTGGGCGCGCAGGGACTCCTGGACACTGGAGTCCCTGCCTGCAAGCTCGCAGCCCCGCCGACGCTATCGCCTGCCCCGCGTTCCAAACAGAAGTGTTCCCAATCAGCCGGCAGCCAGCAGCTTCAGCAGACACAAAGCGCTGCGGGACCCGCGAAGCGGGTCCGGCGAGGCGCTGGAGTAATCCTCCCTCCAACACACAGAGTTACAGCCAGGAGCCAAAGACCAGGTAGGGGCTGTCACGAGTCACCACAGGAGTCCTGGTGGGCCGTAGGCGATGTCCGCTTTCTGCTCCGTTGGCGGGGGGCTGGCCAGCGGGGAGAGCAGCCCAGGTGTGGCAGATTAGGCGCGCAGGGACTCCTGGACACTGGAGTCCCTGCCTGCAAGCTCGCAGCCCCGCCGACGCTATCGCCTGCCCCGCGTTCCAAACAGAAGTGTTCCCAATCAGCCCGCAGCCAGCAGCTTCAGCAGACACAAAGCGCTGCGGGACCCGCGAAGCGGGTCCGGCGAGGCGCTGGAGTAATCCTCCCTCCAACACACAGAGTTACAGCCAGGAGCCAAAGACCAGGTAGGGGCTGTCACGAGTCACCACAGGAGTCCCCTTCTGGGAGTCACGGAGACAGTCAGTCGCCAGGTAGATAGAGGGGAGACAGTGGCACTCATCCTTTTGGATTTGAGTGCCGCTTTTGACACCGTCTCCCACACCATCCTTCTTTCTGCCTTGAAGTCTGTTGGTATCTGTGGCTCCGCTCTTGCTTGGATCTCTAATTTTCTTTCTAATCGCACTTTTCAGGTCTTTTCCCCCTCTTCTGTGTCCACTGTTCATAACTCCCCATATGGTGTCCCCCAAGGTTCTATTCTCAGTCCTTTGTTCTTCAACCTTTATGTTAGACCTCTTGCTTCTCTTGCTGAACAGTCTGGACTTTCTATTTTTTCTTACGCTGATGACACTCATTTTCTCTCTTTCTTCTAATCAGCACTTCCCTTCCTCTTCTCTTCGTTCTGGGCTTACTGACATCGCCAATTGGATGCTGACTAACAAACTGAAGCTGAATGGTAACAAAACGGAGCTGCTCCTGTTCGGGCCGGACTCCGCTCTCTGGGGCCCGCAACATTGGCCTCAGCAAATGCGACCATTGCCGGCCCCAGCAACTACAGCACGTAATCTTGGGGTCCTCTTTGACAATCAGTTATCCATGAGGCAACATGTGGTTAAAGTCTCAGCAACCTGTACTACCATCATCAGGTGGCTGAGGAAGATCACATGGATGCTTCCCCCAGACACCCAGAAGTCAGTGGTCCAGGCCTTAGTGACATCGCGGCTGGACTACGGTAATGTACTTCTTCTGGGTGCCTGCAAGGAGGTCACCCGTAAGCTCCAAGTGGTTCAGAACATGGCTGCCCGTCTACTTTGTAATTTGCCTAGAACAACCTCAGTCTCCTCTTCCCTGCGCAGCCTGCATTGGCTGCGCATAGAATATAGGTCCAAATTTAAAGCACTATGCTTTATGCACCGTATCAAAGCTGGAAAATCACCTCACTATCTATCCACCTTAGTCCATCAATATTGTCCCTCCCGCACCCTTAGATCCTCCACTCAATGCAGATTCTCTGTCCCCCGTTTCAAGCGTGCTAGAGTCGGTGGGCGCTCTTTCTCCTACTTGGCGCTCTTTCTCCTACTTGGCGCCTTCGCTCTGGAACTCGCTTCCCATCCCTTTGCGATCTGAAACATGTTTTCTTAAGTTCCGCAAAGGAGTGAAAACCTGGCTGTTCTCTTTGTAACCTGTTCCTTGCACTCCCGTTTGCCCTCTTTTACTTCTGTTCTTCTAGCGCCGGGAAACCCACGGGTAGCTGCGCGCTCAACAAAATCAGATATAATAATAATAATAATAACTTTAGCGGGGAATGGAAGTCTTGAGATTGGTCTGTAATCGAGGGGCTCCTTGACATCTAAATTGGGTTTCTTTAATAGCAGTAGTAAGGAAGCTTTCTTCCAATCCCTTGGAAAGTGCCCTGTTGTGAGCTTTGAGTTGACAATCTGAGTTAGAGGAATGGCTATAGTTTCTGGCGAAATATGCACGATTTGGGGGGGGGGGGGGGGGGGCAAGGGTCTAATGGAGAGCCAGATTTGGTAGAGGCAATAAATGAGGTGGTTTGCTCGATTGTCATCTATTAAAATAGGACAGGGTGGGGGTGTCTGGATCATGGGCACCTTGTAAATTATCACAAAGCGGATTAGGTTTTATCAGCTTCAATCGGCAATTGGCCCATACATTTATCCTGTTGCACAAATAGGTCAAAAACCGATTTGACCTTTTGTTGGAAGCATTCTGCTAGTGCATTGCAGAATTCTTGGCTAGTGCCAGTGTCTGGTACAGGTGGTAACTTTACAAGGTTCTTAACTGTGATGAACAGGGCTTTAGGACATCTGTTGGCTGCCAGACGTTTCTCAGAGAAATAGGTAGCCTTTTCTTTGAGGATAAGTCAAGGAGGATTGCTTATATTCAAATCAGGTAGTTTCATTGTTATCAAGTCTGCGCTTTCTCTCAAATGTGCGACATTGCTGCTTCTGAGCTTTCAAGGCATCAGTGGACCATGGTTCTGATGGGGTTCTCCTGAATTGTTGACATTGTTTAGGGGGTGCTACTGATGTCAGAGCTGCATCAAGCCAAGAGTGGTAGTGCTTTGCGGCTTGATCAGGGTTCAATGCCAACTTTGGCAGTGTTTTTAAAAGAGAAGTGGTTAGAGAACATTCCTCTACTTTCTTCAAGGGGCGATTAATATAGTATTCTATGGGGGTTTTAGTTCAATTTTTTTTGTGGTTGTGTTATTTCAAATAGGATAGCCTTATGGACTTACCAAATCAAGGGTACAACTCCAGTCCAGCTTAGCAGGGGGGTGCCTCAAAAGATACCGTCTAGACAGTGTCCAGCGTTAAGATTCGGGCTCTTAATGATTTGGGACATCCCTGCGCGGTCTATAAGATCTAAGAGTAATTTGGCATCGGGATCGTCATATTTTTCCAAATAGAAATTATAATCCCCTAACATAGTAAAGTTAGGGTGATCTGTTTTATGGGCTAACAGGGTGCCCACGTTGTCTAGAAAGGTTACCTTAGATTCGGGCGTGCGATAGAGTAGAATTCCATTAAAAGAGCATTGACCAAACAGTTCAACTTTAAAATCAAATGCTTCACAGTCTTTATTATCCTTATTCATTTTGATGCAAGACTTGAAACTGGAATTGTGAATGAGGGCTGGGACTCGATGGCATGGTGGGAGATGAAGTCTGTGATGGCATCGGCATGGCCAGTTTGTGGTCCTGGGAGCCTGTAGGCGAGGGTTCCTCTGATGGTTTTCTTTCCGTCTGTGTGGAGTTGGAAATTGAGTTGTTTCATGATCGGTGTGGCATTGTCTTCGGTGTTTCTTTGTGGATGATGGTGATACCCCATCCGAAGTTGTTGGTGCGGTCACGGTATGTCATCTTGTAGTCGTTGGGCATTGCGGTGGTGATGTCAGGTGCAAGGAGGGATTGATCCAGGTCTCTGTGATGAAGGTCACATTGGGGTGAGAGAGAGCAGGATTCAAGGTGAGTAGCAGGAGTATGGGTTGTCAGTGTGCGGGAAGTAGGGAACGAAGGTGTAGGGCGGAGGAGTTAAGTGGGACGTTAGACTAGTAAAGGATATGTTACACAGCAATGAGGTATTGCTTGTATACAGAGTAGGTATTGTGCTCTTTGATTACTGAAAAGCTTAAGAAAAAAGGAGGAAAACACCTTCTTCGTGTTTGGAAAGTTCTGGTCCTGAACCAGTTTTCTAAATATTTTTTGTACTTTTTCATTGTTGAACTACATTCATATGTGCAATATTAAACAAGTCCAAAAATGAATTAAATGAGTCAAGACAAAAAAGGTCTTCAGAATCACTGGGGAAGTGGGTTTCAGAGGGGTCATTATTTCACAGGCATCGACATTGTTTAGGGGCCCACATTCTTGCTGCAAAAAGGTTTCCACGGATTTTGAAGCAGCCTTCCCCGTTTATTGGTTCGAGCTAACATCCCAAACTGATAAGCCGTTGACGTCTGAAAAGGAGCCTTTTAGGTCATTTTGACCTTTTTACACCTCCTGTACTTCTCTAATTCACATCAATGTGTACCATATATTGTACATCACAGTGGGCCTCCATATTAGGGAAACCCAGGTATCACTGAACAGTGCATCACCCAGTGTGGTCTGCTTCCTCTTCCACAACACTCAAGGGCCCACTGAACTGCCTCACTAACACACCTCCAGAGCCCCTCGGGTGCATGTCAGGCCAGGGCACACCAACCTATGCTCCCCTGCTGTATATCCGCCGTGCACCCATGATGCATATTACCTGTGTCACCAATGTCAACCCTGTGCCCCACTGACACATCTCACCCTGTGCCCCACCACTGACACATCACACCCTGTGCCCCACTGGCACATCTCACCCTGTGCCCCACTGACCCATCACACTGTGTGCCCCACTGACACATCACACCCTGTGCCTCACTGACACATCTCAACCTGTGCCCCACTGACACATCTCACCCTTTGCCCCACTGACACATCTCACCCCGTGCCTCACTGACACATCTCAACCTGTGCCTCACCACTGACACATCAAACCCTGTGCCCCACTGACACATCTCACCCTGTGCCCCACCACTGACACATCACACCCTGTGCCCCACCACTGACACATCACACCCTGTGCCCCACTGGCACATCTCACCCTGTGCCCCACTGACACATCACACCGTGTGCCCCACTGACACATCTCACCCTGTGCCCCACAGACACAACTCAACCTGTGCCCCACTGACACATCACACCCTGTGCCTCACTGACACATCTCAACCTGTGCCCCACTGGCACATCTCACCCTGTGCCCCACTGACACATCTCACCCTCTGCCCCACTGACACATCTCACCCCGTGCCTCACTGACACATCTCAACCTGTGCCCCACTGACACATCACACCCTGTGCCCCACAGACACATCTCACCTCGTGCCCCACTGGCACATCTCACCCTGTGCCCCACTGACACATCTCACCCTGTGCCCCACTGACACATCTCACCCTGTGCCTCACTGACACATCTCAACCTGTGCCCCACTGACACATCACACCCTGTGCCCCACAGACACATCTCACCTCGTGCCCCACTGACACATCTCACCCTGTGTCCCACCACTGACACATCACACCGTGTGCCCCACTGACACATCACACTGTGTGCCCCACTGACACATCTCACCCCGTGCCTTCTGCTGCACAGGGTTCTGCACGACTCTTTCTCTGGCGGGATTTATGTCTGTAGGGTGGTCGCTGTGCTTGCATTGGTGCCTGCATGTCCACTTTGTGAAAATGGGTTACTGTTTGTGTGTTTGTGTGTGTGCATGTGAGCTTGCTCTGTGTGCCCATAAGTTGTGTGCGTCGGTGTGCATGCACTTTCTAACAATCACCACTATTGTCTGTCACTACTTGCTACTGTTTGTCCGCCAGCTCTTCGTGACAGAAACTTGAACTGCACAAGACATGTGCAACTTAGATACACAAACATCTTCGGCGTGGTGCTTGAGCTATGGATCAGCCAGTCACATTCCTTTCAGAATACCGGAATCGGCATCTGAATTTAAGACAGTTCAGTTTTACGATAATCTAAACTCCGAGATACTCCGAAGCAGTTTACCATGAATAGATTTTTGATTCGGAGAGGAAGGCTTTAAAAGATGAACCAGGTTCTTTAAACATCTGCTCTTTATTAACGGACGTCTTCACTGAATAAAGCTCCTAATCTTTTTATCCGGTGTTAGCCTTTATGGTGCCTAAGCAGAACATGCTTTAAATTAATTCCCACGGATAAGATCGACGCCATCTTGAAGGGACTACCGTAAAGAACGTGTTATTCGAGCTGACATAACATTCTAAAAATATTCCTAAACACAACAGACGTTTATCTATTGTCTCTGGAACGCCCACATGCACAGTTTGTTCTTAAATAGTAACTTGCATGAGCTATGAGTACAATAACGATTAGTCAGCCTTGGAAGGATGAAATGCTGACTGTCTTGTTGAGCTTCAAATCAAGGGGGTCATTAGGATCGCGGACGGACTTGAGTCCGTCCGTGACCCCAGAGTAGGAGGGAATGTCCGCATGGGCTGCGGCGTTCCCTCTGTGCAGATTAGGATGTGACCGCCAGGGTGGCGGTCACATCCTCTACCTTTAACATTGCAGCGGGTGCAGCTTCAAGCTGCACCCGCTGCAATGTTAAAAATGCATACATCGCATTTGCATGCATAAAGCGGCAGGCACCGCGCGGTGCCTGCTGCTTTGTGCACGCAAATGCAGGGGGGTACCATAGGTACCACCCATGTGCACCCCCCACCACCCCTTCACCCAGGGGGCCCGCAACGGGCCCCCGAAGTGAGGGTCCGTATGCTTTTCCACGGCGGAAAAGCCGCCGCGGAAAAGCATAGAAGTGCAGGCATCCTAATATGCCTGGCGGTGTCTGATAGACACCGCCAGACATGTTAGTGCTTTTCCGCCGTGGTCGGAAGGCGACTGTGGCGGAAAAGCTGCGGACAGAATACCAGACCCACCAGGCATCCTAATTTGGCGGTGGGTCTGTGGAGGCTCCGCAGCGGTTTTCCCGCATCCTCCGGGCCGGCGGTGGCTTCCGCCGACCTGGAGGATGCGGGAAAACCGCAATCATAATAAGCCCCCAAGTGTGTGACATACGGATCACGAAGACATCAGCAGTAATGCCTATGCATCTTAAAGGTGATAAATGCACTTTAAGTTCTTCAATCACCGCATATTTACTCTTTCTCGACCCATTCCTTAACTTGAAGATATGCCGATACCCCCAGACGCGCTCCTTGTGAACCCACTGTTATTGCATCTCCAAAATTCGTTTGCTGATAATTTTGGACAGCTTTCTTCCTGCTTTCTGTTTTATGAGTCGTGGTGACATTCCTTCTTTCCACTTCCTGTTTTACCTGTCCTGCTAACGTTCGTTCATTCCTGTATGAAATGGGGCAACTGGTTTAGGGGGTGAAACCCTTCTCACATAGCAACCACAATTCTTCTCAGGGTGAAGTCACGAGCAAACCCTAAATTAACCTGTGCTCAAGCCTCGGGTAGCTTGGCACAGAGCAGGCAAGCTTAGCTCAGAGGCATTGATTGTGTAAAGTATTTTTGCAACACTTCAAGCAGTAACACAGCAAAAATACACCACAAAAGAAGCCCATAATAGATTTAGAAAATAAGAGTCATTTTTAATAAAATTAGACCAAAATGACAAAAAATCAATTCGTAGAACGGGAGATATTAAAATTAAAGATTTTAGTGAAAATTACTTCAAAAGGTGTGAAGCACCAGCTGCCGTTATCTGATCACTCCGGACCATGACAAAATCACAAATATAGGATGGCCACGATGGAGCATGGGCCGGCACAGGTAATCTGTTCAGAGGTCCTAACTGGATGTTAGGACCTCTGAACAGATTACCTTAAATTCTAGTTTGCAGAGTGTTGTGAAGATCTGCATCGAAGATGTGTTGCTCAGCCGAAGTGATGCCCTTCAAGGATCCTATTGATGAGGGCTTGCAATGGCAAGTCTGGAGTCAAGAATGCGTCGCCCAGTTGGGGCGATGCATTGGTTCTGAGGAGCTGCGAGGCTGAGATGTGGAGTCCAGCGTTGTCGTCAAGGATGCCATCGACGGTCTGCACAGAGGATGCATCGTGCATTTGCAGTTCTGATGAAGACTGGCTGCGATGAGAGTCTTTGTAGCAGTTCTGATTCACATAGTGGTGACAATTCGTTGGTTCTGCTTGGGGTTGCGCCGAGCAGCAGAGGAGACGCCATGATCTGCGGACCCATTTTTGATTAAGTTGATTACCTTTGGATACTCATTGTGAGTAACATTAGGGTTAAGTTGGTGTTTTTGGTGCTTTTGTTTTTCTTATTGGGTCACAGGTCTTGTGGTTGTGGCACTCTCTTATGTGTGTTTTTTTCTTTTCATTGACCATTTTGATCCACATTTTTGAGTATCTTGGTGGTGTACTTCTCTATCACTTTTATATTATAATGAAACATTAATGGTAGTTTATATATATTGTATTACTTTTATCATAGATTTGACAGGGGTCCATATATATTTGTAATATTACGACACTTCGTCCTGAAGATGGTCCCAAGTATTTTTTTACACCGGAGGGGGGGGGGGCGAAATGTCGATGCTATAATCACGACAATTGTTGTTATAGGTATATGTAAATTTCTTTTCCTCTTCATAGTTTGTTTGATAAGAAGACAGTATTGTTGAGTGATTACCGTGGCACCTTGGATTCTGATTTTGTGTGAATTGTAAATATCCGAGTGATACCATAGAAAAATGCGATTTGATCTGGATACATTTTGACCCTGTTTTATTATCCTTTGTGTTTTGGGGATATAATAAACTATATGTAATAATGATATATATGTACATATATATATATATATATATATATATGTACATACAACTGGTTTTCCCCACTCCTGGGGAAGGTTTGGAGTCGCAGAAAAAACAGACTTCAATCGCTTAGTCTTGTGAGAATTTTCTTAATTTATTTCATAAATCCATCGGGGTTTCAAAAAAAAAACAACAACCAACGCGTTTCGACAGCGTCCGCTGTCCGCTGACCGTGATCAAGACAGCGGACGCTGTCGAAACGCGTTGGTTGTTGTTTTGTTTTTGAAACCCCGATGGATTTATGAAATAAATTAAGAAAATTCTCACAAGACTAAGTGATTGAAGTCTGTTTTTTCTGCGACTCCAAACCTTCCCCAGGAGTGGGGAAAACCAGTTGAATTTGTAGCGGTTGGCTCTACCGCAGGAGTAACGCGACCGAGGTAAAGCAGCGCCTAACCGAGAGGAAGGGAGCCAATTGGTGAATATATATATATATATATTTATATATATATATATATATATATATATATATATTTCCAATCTGTGTGACATCAGAAAAAACGAGCGCGCTCCCAGGAAGTTGGCTTTACAAATTTATTTGCAGAGCAAACAAACACCCAACGCATTTCAATCTTGCCCCAGACCTTGATCACAGTCTGAGGCAAGAACGAAATGCGTTGGGTGTTTGTTTGTGCTGCTATTAAACTGTGTAAAGCCAACTTCCTGGGTTCGGCTGGAGGAGTCATGCATCGCCCGTTAATGGAGGGCGCCATTCACTTGGAGGACCCAACACGGAGAGAATATATATATAAATATATATATATATATTCACTGAAACAAAGATAGGTTTCAGGGACATTAGAGTTAGAAATTAGCATTTAAAAAACCTTTGAAATTCATTGAAAAAACCATAGGTTTCAGGGACGTTATAGTTAGTTGAACATTTCACTCATACAAAACCATAGAAATTCCACCATTATAGTTAGTTCAGCTAACTATAACTCGCGGCCCGCAATGCACTGCTGATGACGTCACCTATTACATCATTCATGATATGGTCAGGAACATCACTGATGACATCCCTGATGACATCTCAATTGACATGCAGGATGCAGGAGGGCACGATGGGTGGATTTCGAATGACGGCATTATCGAAGGCTCTATGGAGAGCTCATCAAATATTGCTTTAAAGTGGAATCCAATGTGGATAATATTTCAGGAAAGAGGACTACGAGTCCCAGCATGCCTGTGAACAATGAGAGCAATCTGGTGGAGATTAAAGGCTAATTAGGGGACTCAACCTGCTTGCATCAGAAGCAGCCGCTAACCGGTGAGCAAGGGGCCGGGGAGCTCCGAAACATGTAGGGAAAAGGCTGCGATATATCTGTGACTGCTGCCATCCTTCCTGAATAAAGACATCGCAGGTTTGCTATGTTTATCGTGCCCTTGTGTACGTCTCTGTTTTTGGACAACTCTTGGATGAATTTATACGGCCGGGGAGGCAGCACCACGATGCATGTATTTGGACAACTCTTGGATGAATATATATATATATATATATATATATATATATATATATATATATATATATATATATATATATATATATATAAATGTATATGGAAAAAAAAAGTTGCCGCTAGGTGGGGATGCACTTACAGGTAGGAATTGATGCCAACGCAAAGGCGCGAGCTGGGAACAGAGTCCCTTTCCTGCCAGACGCGTTTCGGGCCAACGCCCTCTTCAGTGTGACCTGACGGCAAGCTGCAGGCACCAGTAAATACCCTCAGTAATTATGCACAGGTGAAACCTTGAAGCAATGCTCTCTGGGACTGGTGGCGGCGACCCACTTGGGTTTTACGGAACCACCAGTACCAGTCCTCACGCTAGCGGATTACAGCACCCGCCCTTGAGTTCGACTGTTGTGGCCGATACCTGGAGCAGTTTTTTTAATTCCTGCCAGAACCGCCATGATAAAATGGAAATACTTTTCCTATCAGCATGAATATACTTTTAATTATTGAATTGGACGATCGGGGTCATACTAACCCAAAAACCTGTAGGAATGTGTAACATTTGAAACCTTGGCAGAGGCGAGGGACTGAAATACAGCTAACACTGGCACCGGCATTTGAAGACACAGAGGCCGTTTTTTCATGAAGGACTACATGGATCAAGCTGCGTGAGTGTGACATCAGGCATTTCAGTTTTTTTTCTCTCTACACAAGATGGAATGCTGCAATTGTCTATAAAAGACTGGGAATTACGAAAATAAATGGAAAACGAAATGTTTACTATAAGGCAAGAAGCAATAAAGCACACACTGACATGGCCGCCAGTGAGACTCGGATTGTGACCAAGAACGTTGTTAGTCCTTCGTTGCTGGCCTTGTTTCTGTGTTACCCAAATGAAATTACTTCTGATTGCATTTAAACGTGCGTTATGTCAATTAAATGAAATTAAAAACGTCCCTTAAGTGCTCCACATCTGTGTAGCTTTGATCTATCTATCTATCTATCTATCTATCTATCTATCTATCTATCTATCTATCTATCTATCTATCTATCTATCTATCTATCTATCTATATATTCACTGAAAAAACCATAGGTTTCACACCAGTTATAGTTAGCTGGAAATTTTACTGACATAAAACCATTGAAATTCCCACGTTATAGTTAGTTGGACTCACTATAACTTGCGCGCCTGCAATGCACTGCTGATGACGTCACATATTACATCACTCATGACATGGTCAGTGACATCACTCATGACATCACTGATGACACCATCCAGTGAATGTGTGTCTTTCTGAAAAATATTTATGTTTTATATATGTATATGTAAAAGTCAATGGAAGAATAAATGTTTAAATAAGTGTCTAAATGGATGTTTTTTAAAAAAAAATTGATTGGTTAACTGGCTTATTAAGGGTATCTTAGTGAATACATATATTAGTGAGAAATGTTTAAATATTTAAATATATGTATTAGTGTTTCACTTTGTGTATAAGTGGCTGCATGGGTTTGTGTGTAGCTACATGTGTGTGTATATGGGTTATTAGATGTGGTTTTTAGTATCAGTATGAGTGTCTGTATGGTTTGGTAGGGGTATGACTTAGCACATAGATGCATCAATGACTGACTCTCTGTTTGTATGTGTTTTGAACACAACATATGTGCAGGACTGTATGAGTGTGTATATGTGTGTTTGTGAGTGAATGACTGTCTTCTAGTGTCTTTATCAGTAACGACATATGTTTTAATCTAGTATATGTGAGTATTGATGTATATAAGTGAGTATATGTGAGAGTGAGAGATTGTAAGAGTTCCTGTTTAAATAAGTATGTGTTTCTATAAGTGATTGTTTAAGAGAGTAAGTATGTGTAAGTTTCCTTAGAAGTAAGGTGGTAGTGTGTGTATAGTTGCATATGCTAATAAATGGATGTTCAATAGTTTATTTGCATGTGTGAGTATGTGTGTGAGTAACTTTTGGAAGACTGTCGGTGTGTAACAGGATGTATATGTGTAACACTACATATGATGAGTGAGTATATGTATGAGTGACTATTTAGAACTGTTGCTGAATGAGTGGATGTGTATATAGATGGTGGTATTACTGAATTGGTTGTTGTAACTGGTATGGGTATTTCCATTTTTTTGAAAATGTTAGTTTCTATTTTTGAATATGTGTTTCAAGGGTTACTTTATCCTGAAAGGAGGTCTGTCACTAGGATGGTGTCATCAGTGATGTCATGAGTGATGTCACTGACCATGTCATGAGTGACGTAATATGTGACGTCATCAGCAGTGCATTGCAGGTGCGCAAGTTATAGTGAGTCCAACTAACTATAACGTGGGAATTTCAATGGTTTTCTGTCAGTAACATTTCCAGCTAACTATAACTGGTGTGAAACCTATGGTTTTTTCAGTGAATTTAATAGGTTTTTTTAAATGCTAATTCCTAACTATAACTGGTGTGAAACCTATGGTTTTCTCAGTGAATTTCAAAGGTTTTTTAAATGCTAATTCCTAACTATAACTGGTGTGAAACCTTTGGTTTTTTCAGTGAATTTCATAGGTTTTTTAATAGCAAATTTCTATATCTATGAAATGTAATATTTTTTATAATGAATCCTATAATGTATATTTATGTAATACTATTTTTTTTATGTATATTGTTCATGATTTTTTTTTCTTCGCCCTGGAGCGCTCCCGGTGCGCGTCCCGGTGAGCGCACCGGAAAGCGCAGTCTTGCGGCGCGCCCCAGGGCGCGTACCGGTGAGTGTCCCGTTAGCGCTTTTGCCGCGAACGAAAACATTGTGACGTATCGCGTAGCCGCGTCCGCGTGATACGCACGGCGTAAACGCACCCGGAAGCACTCGAGCGCATACGATCGCGCAACGTAAGCATCCGACCCGCTTATGCAACGCACCCCTGGGCGCGCCCCGGGGCGCGGCCGGGGGCGCGTAGTGTAAGCGCGTCGGGTCATGTGACCTAAAAATAACACTTTTTATTGGTGCAGGACAGTTTTGGTTTCCAAATGATGAAAGCCCTGGTCATGTGACCTGAAATTAACACTTTTCATTGGTTCAGGACAGTTTTGTTTTCCTAATGATGAAAGCCCCCACCTTTTTTCCTCATTCTCACTTTGTACTTTGAGTGAAGACGACCTGTTGAAAGACCTCTCTGTACTTTTTTGGACTGAAAAGTGGCTTCAGTAGCAGCAGCAGCAGGAGCATCTCAGCCACCACCACCACCACCACCAAGAGGACCACCACAACACCACACTGGTGGAGATGAAGAAGAGGAAGAGGAGGAGGAGGAAGAGGAGGGGAGGAGGACATTCCTGCCAGAAGACAATACCCCATATAGGCCAAAGCCAGACATTGTATGGGAGTTTTTTTCCATCCCAAGTGGCCAAAAAAAGGTGAATGCGCCAAAGGTGACTTGCCTAATCTGTAACATGGAACTTTCAAGGGGGAACCCTAACAAAAAATACTCATTTGGCAATAACACCATGATTCGCCACATGCAGCGCAGGCATCCCAACAACTATGCTGCGGCAGAGGTGAGAGAACTGGCCAGTAACCCTCCCCAATCTTCACCCAGCACCTCAAAAAGAAAGCAACCCACTCCATCGGGACCAGAGACAAGAGAGATGGTCCCAAACATTCAACCCCAGTTTGGGAAATACAGGATCACTTGTATTTTTTGTGGGAAAACCATCACCTATGGTGAGCAAAGCATAAAGCTCATCAACCGTGATGGTGACAACCGCAAATGCCCCTGTTTTTTTTTTGCTCCAGTTGAGCCGTTTTCAATTCCTTGTTTTTTGTTTCTCCCCATAAAAATAACAATAAAATATAAAATAGTTCATAAAAGCCAAAAAAAGTACAAAATGTTCAAAAAAACACTTAAAAAAATATAGAACAACAAAAAGAAGAAAAAAACAGTTCTTTTCAGAACTACCTCCAATTTATAAAAAAAGGCTACATTTTTTAAAAACTCTGTCATTCTTTTTCCCTCATGGTACGCTCCCCGGTACGCTCCACGGTGCGCGTACCGGGCGCTCCCCCGCGCAAATCGAAAAAAAATAATATTTTTTTTTTGCCCCGCTGGGCCTTTTATGGCCTCCACATCAAACCTAGAAGTCGGGGGGGTCTATCCTGCCCCCTTTTGGTCATTCCCCTCTTTGTTTTTGCCACCTCTTGTGTCTCGATCCTACCGAGACACAAGATGGCGGCCGCTCCGGACTGTTTGGAATGTTTACAGACACCCGAGAGCCAATCAGCTTTCCGCGCGCGAACTCGCGTAGCGTGCTGGTTCGCGCCCGGGTGCGCGTACCGGGGCGCACTTATAGATATATATATTTTTTTTAACCTAAATTACTCAAAATCCACTGGAGCACATATCTTGAGACATAGCAAAGGCACATCGGGCTACCAGTCCCTACAATTTTGCCAAGTTTCGTGGAAATCCATTCAGCCGTTCGGGCTAAAAGTGAGGTCGACCGCCCTATGGAAATTAACATGGGGAAAACACGTTTTGGGACCCCCCTTTTTTCTCGGCCCCCGCTTGACGAATCCCCTCCAAACTTTCAGGCAAGGACCGGAGCGCCGCGAGGCAAATTTGAGGAAATTTTCAGGCAGATTCCTCAACCGGCGCCAAAGTTATTCCCAATAGAATGTTGCGATTTCCCTATTGAAAATAATCCTAACTATAACTACCTACTGGCGACCGCCAGTAGGTAATATATATATATATAAGACATCTATAAAATCAAAAGAACCAATTACTGAGACAATCTAACTAAGGATGAGAGAAATGCCTTAAAAAATCTGATGGATGATAAAAATATTACAATAAAAACAGCAGACAAAGGTGGAAACATCGTCATCTTAAATACAAAAGACTATGTAGCAGAGGCACATTCACAGCTGAATAACAAAAAATATTACAACAAATTGTTAAATAATCCCACCAAACTGTTTAAGGACAAACTAGATCAAAAACTCAAACTTTGGAATGATCAAAATCTGATCGATCTAGACAAAATGAAGTTCCTTAGCACGGAATACCCAGTAACAGCGACTATTTATTTCCCACCGAAGGTGCATAAGAACCCACTTAGACCACCAGGGAGACCAATAGTGTCATCAAAGGGATCTCTGATGGAACCAGTGGCCAATTATATAGACTTCTTTCTTATGCCGTTTGTGACCAACTTGAGTTCTTATCTAAGAGACACAACAGATCTCCTGAAACATCTTGAAGATTTATCGTGGCAACCTACTTATCTATTGGTGACAATGGACATTGTATCTTTGTATACAAACATTGACAATGACATCGGCCTAAATGCAACAGCATTTTTCCTGAAAGAATGAGGCATCCAATTCAATAGACATAACCAAATGTTGATTGACATGGTGGAGATGTGTTTGACCCAAAATGTTTTCTTATTTGGTGAGGAAATTTACCAACAAATCCATGGATGCGCCATGGGTTTTTCCTTTAGCCCTGCATATGCCTGCCTCACAATGGGGTGGTGGGAACAAGTGGCATGGCACCCAGACAATGATTTTTATGTAAATAAAATCGCTAAATGGACAAGGTATATAGATGACCTTCTAATCATATGGGAAGTAACAAGCCAAGAATTTGAAAGTTACTTTCAGATCCTCAACTCCTCTACTTCCAACATCAGATTCACATATAACATCAGTAGGAACAAAGCTATTTTCCTGGATACCGAGATCTACATCCGGAACAATAAAGTTGAAACTACACTATACAGAAAAGAGACTGCCACCAATTCAACCTTGCACTTTGACAGTTTCCATAAACCATCTGTGAAGGAAAACATTCCATACGGGGAATTCCTCAGATTGAGGAGAATCTGTTCAGAGGAAGAAGAATGGAATAAAACCAGCAAAGCTATGGCCCAGAGGTTCAAGAACAGAGGATACAATAATAAGATCATAATGAAAGGATGGCAAAGAGCGAATATGAAGAATCGAAGGGAAGCCTTAATATCCAAAAAAGAAACTAAAAACATTGTGGAGGATTCAAATTCTGAAAGAGAAATAAGACTAATCCTAAACTATAGCAGGGAATCCAAACAAATCATAAACATCCTAAGAAAAAACTGGAAACTATTACATCTTGACCAAACAACTGGAAAAATAATGGGCAAACACCCATTGGTCACGTTCAGAAGAGCAAGGAACTTAAAGGACAGATTTATTCAGAGTCACCATAAAGACCATACAAAAAGAAAAAAAGGAATCCAATGGTTGAATACTAAAGGATTTATAAAATGTCAACACTGTAAGGTTTGCCAGATTGCAGTTAATACAAAGGAAGTGATGCTACCAACCAAAAAGATGTGGCAAATAAAACAATTGATCGATTGCATGAGTACACATGTGGTGTACGTAATTGAGTGCCCGTGTTCGCTCAAATATATCGGAAGCACCAAAAAGTATTTCAAAAAACGTATCCTAGAACACATAAGAGCGACTATAAACAAAGATCAGAGTAATGCAATCGCGAAACATATGGAAATGGCACATAATAGTGATTGGAAATTGCTAAAAACTTATGCCCTTGAATGCATATTGCCACACGAAAGGGGAGGAGATCAGGAAAGACAATTAAGATGCAGGGAATCGAGACTAATCCTGAATTTCCGAACAATGACCCCTTGGGGTTTAAATCAGAGCGAAGAACTGTATGTGCATTTATAAGAGACAGATGGAGGGTGTGTGTCTAACACAAAGTTGTTCCTGTGTCCAATATAGAGAAAGCAACTAACTTCAAACAGAAAACTATTCAAATCTGTAGTGGTAAACTGAAATGAAATAATGTGATTTACAATGGTATGAGACAGACTATGAATTCATGTTAAACAGTAGAAATGACATGTTTAGTGGGTGATAGAAAACAATGAGATCATTTATAAGTGACAATAATAGACTAATAGGATATTCATAATGTACCCATATTTTCCAAAATGTGAATTGAGTCTCATGGAAAACGAGGTGTAATACAAACCCACTGGAGGGCCTTATTACAGATTACAATTGACCGTGAACAAGCGACTGCTGTTGCGAAACGCTCTGGTTTGTGTTAATGTTGGAGATTTGATAAAGCAATAAAGAACTTGGGAAATACTGATCCGTGAGTGCTGACTCATTCCCTTGAGGAAAGGGATTTGTACAAAATAATCCAAAAGCGGGGCTCTGCTTAGGAGTCATGGCACCGGTGGAGAGAGCACCATAGGATTGTGAGACGGAGCCAAATTGGTGGATATATATTTATATATATATATCCCATTATATATGCTGAATACATCTGTAACCATCCCTAAGTTTATGTCGTGAAACATAACAATACTTTTTACATTTCTGCAACATGATCTTTTTAATAAAAATAGTCAGCCCTGATGTCTCTGAGGAAAAGGTCAGGAAAATGTGAAAGTTCTTTAGTCAAAGATCGTTAGCATAAAAGACTCCGGCAGGATAATAACATCTTGAACTGCTTATTCGAATATATGGTCAAAGCTGCGTTGAAGCAAAATGTCAGCACTCTTACTGTAACAATCACACATTCGCAGCGCAAGTGGGAGACATGTAGCTGTAGAAATTAATATTCATTAGTTTGAGCTCAACCATTAAGTTGTCATAAAAAAAACACAAATTTTTCAAATTATGTGTCTTAAACCTACCTTCTGACTGATCTTTCATTGTTAGTCCTTCAACACTGTGCACTAAAATCTGTGTGACTCTCCGGGGATTACCAAATATGTAATTCCAGAATGTTATTTTCGGCCGATCGAGCTTTAGTTCTCTAAGTAAAAAAAGTATTCAGCCATTAAAAAGGCAATTCATTTTTCAGACACTAATTCAATATTGGAATGGTAAAGAACAATGTAAATGTATAGCCATTGGTATCGGTCGCTCTGCGTATCAAACATTTTGCACAATGTATTTAGAAGTTTAAGGCTCCATGTGAATAAAGTGAGTCCTAGATGCAGAGGAAAGATCGCATCCCAGAAATGGGTGAGTCTAGTGAGTATTAATTCAGATGTATTATTTACTCACTCGCTCACTTACTCACTCATCTGAGAACTTTAGAAAGAGTTGCAGAAACCTACTAAGTAAAATTGTCATTAAAGATAACTTTATGCTAGATTTCAGGTCACAATTTTTAAAAAGTTTGCAAAATTAGGGTGGTCTTCCCCATGATGTGACACACGTGGGTAGTATGTGTGTTTATTAAGAGACCAAAAAATGAATATTTTGTCTATTGTCTCTTTCAATTTGTTTGTGCTGCTTTTTTATGATGTGGACAAAAAACAAAGCTGTCAGAGTGCTTTACAGAGCATTAATTTCACAATTTGCCAAATGGAGTAATGATGATTTTGTAGGTGAATAACACTGAAATGGAATATAAGGTGGACCCAACTATAAGTATTTGAGAGTAGGGAATTAGGGAAGAGAGAGGGGGGTCTTCCATGAGAAAGGTTTGAAAATAATACGGTCAACCAGTACATTTCAAACCTAATTTTCATAAGCCACTGGTGTGCCAAGTCAATATAGCTTGACGCTTTCCAGATGTTGACCTCATTTTCTCTGAAATGTGCAGTGGGCGCTCTCCATGTGTCTGTAATTACCTCCATTGTTTCAGTGCAAGCATGTTGTAATCGGTGGCTCCCATATGAAATGTATGCCCTCTTACACCAGCATTAATTACAATATGCAATGCCAGTATTTTGTCACCAATGTCACACAGATATCATGGGTAGCGCATCTGCAAATAATTACATGTCATAGTCATCGTTTCGTCATGGTCACCTGCCCCTCACCCCACTTGCCATTATTCTTCTCCCTTATATCAACAATTACTTTAAATATACCAGCACCAGCACGTTGCCATAAATATCCATGTGCCAAGAATCAATATTCCAGCTGCAGCATCTTTCTATGGGTACCCCGAATCCCAGACATTACCTCCAACATGCCAGCCTCATCCTTTTGCTATGAGTACCACAAATGCCATGAACTACCTCTAATATGCAAGTGTCAGCATTTTGCCATGGGTACCCCATATGACGAATTATTTCCAATATCGCATCTCCAGGGTGTGAGTCTGGAATGTTGAGAGGTAAATATAATATTACCACAATATTGATTACTAAATATGAAAGACAAACATATCAACAGAGAAATAGACATAGGTAAGTAGAGGTTTTCTGTACTTTAGCTCTACCAATTTGTACCTCGAAGATGTATGTATATCTTCAAGGTACATAGATGTGGAATTAAGAATAATACATGTTTACTTACTTTCATATACTTACCTGTTGATATTTTTGCCTTTGATGATTGGGTAAAACAATATTTACCTTGTGATAATCTGGACTAACGCCCATTCCAGCATTTTCCCCATATAACAAGAATTAGGTCCAATCTGCCAGACCCAGCAGCAGACTTGCATGTGTTACACACACAGACACACACAATGCACACACACTCATTTATGCTCACTTACATTCATCCACTCACTCCCACTCCTTCATTCCTACACACTTAGGGCCCCATTAGGATGGCGGACGGATTACCCCCACCGGGCCGGAGGTAGTCACCGCCGGCCCGGCGCGACAGGGGCAATCCGCCCTCCATCCCTGTAGAAAAGATCCCCGCCATATTACAATGGCTGGGGGTCCGCGGCAGACGGAAAGACCGTCCGCCGCTTTTCCGCCCGGTCAACATGTCGACTGGGCGGAAAAGGGTTCAATATGGTGGCGGTGTCTGAAAGACACCGTCAGCCATATTAGAATGTGCATTTTTCAATGCCTTTCCGTGGTGGCATTGCTGCCACTGAAAGGCATGCGGAGTCTGCATGGGGGCCGGTTGCGGGCCCCCATGCACTCCAGGGGGGTGCGTGGTGCACATGGAGGGTACCTATGGTACCACCCTGCCTTTTAAAGAACAACGTTGCAGGCGCCGTGCTGTGCATGTCAAGTTGTGCTTTGAAAAGCACAATATGCATTTTTAGCATTGCTGCGGGCGATGCTTTTAGCACCGCCCACCGCAATGTTAAAAATACGGGATGCGCCCGCCAGTGTGGCGGGCGCATCATAATGGGGGTGTGCAGTACCACCGCTAGCATTGCGGGCGGTCCCATTCCCCACTGGTATACTAATGAGCCCCTTACTCTCAATCTTACTCTCTCGCTCACAGTTTCAATCTTACTTAGGGGCTCATTAGTCAAGTCCGCCATACCAGTGGGGAATGGGACCGCCCGCAATGCTAACGGCGGTCCCGCACACCCCATTATGATGCGCCCGCCACACTGGCTCGCGCATCCCGTATTTTTAACATTGCGGCAGGCGGTGCTGAAAGCACCGCCCACCGCAATGCTTAAAATGCATGTTGTGCTTTTCAAAGCACAATGTGACAGGCACCGCGCGTGCCAGCCATATTGTTCTTTGAAAGCCCATGTGCACCCCCCCGGAGTCCATGGGGGCACGCTGCGGGTCCCCCAAGCAGACTCTGCATGCCTTTCCATGGCGGCAATGCCTCCACGGAAAGGCATTGAAAAATGCACATTCTAATATGGCTGGCGGTGTCTTTCAGACACTGCCACCATATTGAACCCTTTTCCGCCAGGTCGACATGGCAGAAAAGCGGCGGGCGGTCTTTCCGTCTGCCGTGGACCCCCCAGCCATTGTAATATGGGGGGGGGGGTCTTTTCTACAGGAATGGCGAGCGGATTGCCCCCGCCGGGCCGGTGGTGACTTCCGCCGGCCCGGCTGGGGCAATCCGCCCGCCATCCTAATGGGCCCCCTCGTATGTATTTATTGCTCTTTATATAGCACAAGCCTAGCTCTGAAGCATGATGAGAGGGTTCGGGCGACGATCTAGACAAACGTGTACAACAAGTATGGAGATTAAGAGGTTGGTTTGATATTACATGATGTTGAGTCTACCACTAAGGTTGGGATTTAAACCTGGCTCCCAGGTTCCAAAGACAATCACTCAAACTGATAGGCCACACTCCTTCATTTTCACTCACCTTCCTGTTAGTCACATCCATTCAAATTCACTTACTCATTCCCAGTTACGCTTACTCACTCCCACTCATTCATTGTCACTTGCAATCACTCTCTGTATTACTTACTATCACTGACTGACTTATTTCCACTCACTCTCACTTAATCTTACTTTCCACTCATTCTCTCACACACTCACTCATGCTCCCTTACATTCACTCACTCACATTTACTCACTCTCACTTGCACTTACTCTTTCTCACAGTGCCTCAGTCCCAATTACTCTAACCCTCAGTCTCACAGCAGGCTTATTCTCCATAGTTTCACGTATTCTCACAAACTCTGACTCATTCTCACTAACAATTTCACTTACTCACTCATTTTCACACACACACATATATATACACATACACACTTGCTCAAACAAACATGCTCTCTCTTTCAAATAAAATACACACAAACACACACACCCTCACCCTCATGCACATACACATTTAACATATTTTTCCATTTGTCTGACTTCGGCTGCCTGCACTGGTCCACTTCAGCTTCTCAGCTTCTGGTGCCCTGACCTCGGTCTGGCAAACATCTCCTTCCCACCTCAAGCTCTGAAGCAGGAAACTGAATGTTAATGTATGTGCACTGAATGCACTATTCCCTGATCAAAATTCACTATTCATCTTATTTGTTTCACCTGACTCTCTCTTGCTTGGAGGTCAGGGCGGGGCATCACCAGCTCTGGACAATCCCTCAGGTGGATGGTGCAGGCTCCTCTGTGCGCCTGCACCAGCCATCCTACATCAAGGATCTGCATTTTTTTTTAAAAATCATATCAATAGCGAATAGTGGGCTAGTATTCACTATTGGTAAAATAAAAAAGGTACACAAATTAAGGAGGGTAGAGGCTCAACACCAATATGGATGATCCATCACTGCACTCAAATACAAACATACTAAATACAGAAGTTTTTTTAATGACTACATTTTATTGTTTTTCAAAAGTAACAGCACACAGTTGATCGATTCCACACTGCAATACAATAGACAATTATTCAGTAGGCAATTAATCAGTTTACATATAATATTAAGATCCCTCACTCAACCCATGATATTCCGTCCACTTGTCCCAGACCTTTGCCTGTGTCCCTGGGCATCCCCGTGCCTCATAGATTGGTCGTTCCACCAGTCCACACCCCCCCTCTATTCCCCATTGAAGGGGGATCCGGTGATTTTCACTTGTGGATGATGTCCCTTTTGACCACCAACGTGGTCCCCCCAACAAAGGTTCTTTCCATCTTCTACCCCCCACGCTCCCCCAACAGGTCCTGGGGTTGAGGTCCACTGGGCATCCTAGGATCTTGGATAGTTCCCTTCCTTTTCCCTCCTAGAAGGGGTTCAGTGCAGGGCAAGCCCAGACCATGTGGAAAAAGTCAGCTTTGACCAGATAGCACCTGGCACAGAGAGCTTGGGTGGTTATGCCCATTCTATGTAGTCACTGGGTGGTCAAATAATGATGTGCGAGTAGTTACATTTCAAACATATGGAGAGTGCAGGGATGACCAGTTCTATGGGGGCCACCCGGGCCTCACGCCAGTCATCGAGGTTCCTGACTTATGCCTCCCACCTCTGACGTAGTACTGAAAAGCGGTCTGGGTTTTAGATGACCAGGGAACGCTAGACTCTAGAGATGGCTTCTTTGCCCAACCTCCCAAGTAGGATTTTGGCCTCGAGGGGGTTAAAATCCAAAATTTGTGTAATGAAATGAAATGAAAAATACATTTATGTAGCGTGATAGCTACCCTGAGGCATTCCAGTTCTGTGAACAGACGTAGGCAGAGGAAAAGAATCAGCGGTTGTTAAAAAGTAAGGTTTTCAAGAGTTTGTGGAAGATTAGGAGATTGGGCTTCGTCCGCATATGGAGGAGGAGAGCATTCCAAACCTTGGCGGGGTTATAGGAAAAAGAGCGTCCACTGCATCTAGCTCTTTATTCTGGGCAGTAGGGTGAGGGAAGAGGATGTTGAGCGGAGATGCTTGTTTGGCTGGTAGGGTGTTATCAGGGACTGGCTGATTGAAGAGCCTGTTTTCCAGAAAACCTTGTGCGCAATGCACATGGCTTTAAATTGGATTCTCTCCCTGACCGGTAGCCAGTGGAGACTCCCTAACGCAGGGGCTGCCGACTGTCGGTGAGGAGTCTGGAGGAGCGTGCGGGCTGCACAGTTTTGAATTATTTGAAGCTTGCTTATGGTAGAGTGCGGGGCCCCTAGATAGAGGGCGTTCCCATAATCCAAACTGGAGAGAATGAGTCCTTGTACCATGATTTTTTTTTTGCTTGAAATGGGAGAAGGGAGAGTATTTTGCGTAGCATCCTCAGCAGACCATAGCAGGTTGCCGACAGTTTCGCCGCCTGATGATTAAAGCTGAGGGAGCTTTCCAGCCATATGCCACGGCTTTTGATCTGTTCTTTCGGTACTGGAGCGGAGCCATGGAATTTCGGCCAAACTTGATCCGACCTGAGAGAGGGGGAGTTTCCGAGGAGCATAATCTCGGTTTTGTCCCCATTAAATTTCAGGTAAGAGAGTTCCATCCATTTGGCCACGTCCTTAAGACAACTTTCAAGATTACTTGATGATTTTTCGGGGTGGTTTAATGCCACCACAAGCTGAGTGTCGTCAGTGTAGGTGATGATTTTTATGCCAGGGGACTCATGTAGATATTGAATAATGTGGGGCTCAGAGAAGAGCCTCGAGGCACACCACAACTTAGGGGCATCCTTTTGGAAACAACATTGCCTTCAAAGACCTGTAAGGATCGATCACTTAGGAAGTAATGTAGCCAGGCGATGGCATTCCCTGATACCCCCAGATCCCTTTATCTCAGAATCAGCGTGTCGTGGTTTACAGTGTCGAATGCAGCACTGAGATCGAGAAGAATGATTGCTGCAGAACCTCCCTGATTCAGGATCCTTCTTGCCTACTCCGTTACAGCAAGGAGGGCGGTTTCGGTCCCGTGTTGGGGACGGAAGCCAGTCTGTGAGGAATGGAGTAAGTTGTTTGTTTCTAAAAACTCTACCAACACTGAGTTAATATGTTTTTCCAATGTCTTACTCAGCCAGGGAAGTAGGGAGATGGGGCGATAGTTGCTCAGGTTGTTCTCGTCTAGATTTGTTTTTTTTAAAAGGGCCTTTAACATGGCACATTTCCATGCCGGGGGGACAACTCCAGCAGAGATAGAGGCATTCAGCAAGTCGAGGACAGTTGGTATGACGCTTGTTATGACTGGTAACAGGGCGCAGGGAGACGCTGAGTCTAAGGGGGAGCCTGATTTGACCCGGAGCATGATGGAATCTAGAGATACGAGATCTTAGGGAGGTACCTGCAAGAATGTTTCCCAAAAGGGCATGGCTTAGAAGTTAACAGTGAGTGTGCAATCCTTATCACATTTGAAAGACTATAGGACCACTTACAAGAGTGCCAATTTTTGTGTGGCAGGAGGGATCCGCATGGCGGTCATTCAACTAGGCTGTACTAGATACAAAAATGATCCAGAGGCTAACCTAGTGAAGAACGCAACAGTTGACATTATCTACACCTTATATCATAGTTCGATACACGCTAAAGGTGATGATGGAGGAGCAAAGTTTTCAATTCCCCATCAAATGTTAGATAAGAAGTAGTAGTGCTTATAACCTGTGGGATGGATTACCAAACACTTGGTATAGTTTAAGAGAAGGGATGCTGTAGATGTAGGAGAGTGTCTGAGTTCCTGAGTTCATATTGCCGTCTTCAAAAACTATGCTTCGGTGTAAGACAGACTGGTGTATTTTGCATGTATTTCTTTGTGCATGATGCATGGAAGTTTGAATAAGCTCCCTGCTAGTGAGGGAAGCCATTCTAATGGCACCAGAATAGGAGACATATGGTTGAACTTTCTTGAGCCTATAACATCCTGGTTGCTGCATTCAGAATTGCTTAAGGTGTGGCAATGTTCATTTTGGCAATCCGATCTAGCAGAGAGTTACCATATTCGAGCCTTGAGACAATAGGTAACTGAAATACCTGGTCTGAAATAAGTGGCTGGGACGCGCTGTTTAACACCACAGGGAAATCTCAGTTGAAAGTATAGACTTTTGGCCAGAGACTTCTCATATTCCACACTATTTGGCTATAATTGTTTAAACTGAGCCACCTTAAAGTCAATTTTGAACTGATGAGCAATAGTTCAGAGGGGATCAAGAGGAGGTCTGCTTTTAGGGTTTCTGTTTTGGTGATGGTGTGTTATCGAGGACTAGATGCCTTCTAGGACCGGAATAATTTCTTCAACACAACAGCCATCAACAGGCAATGGCAAAGGCACTTGTCTAGGGTTTTGCAGAGGTCAGCTAGCCATGGACACTACCATACCAGTTACATGTGTTCTCTTGTGCCGATTTTTCTCTCTGATGTTTTGTTTGAGCTACCACCATCTGCGCCTGGCGTCCCGCCGACTGTCTGCACTGCTATATGAGTTCAAACGAACCTCATAGTTTAGCCTATTTTTAGGCTATGTACTCCTTGTTTTTTGGAGAATCAAGTCTTTTCACGCGTTATGTCTATTAGGCCAGATTCATACTTTTCTGTATTCACAAAGGTAAACTTAGACCAAAAGTCTAACTTTGCTACTTTTCGGTATTCACAATGGTAAGTTACTATTAGTAAAGTTTGACTTTTGGTCTAAGTTTAGCTTTGTGAATGCCGAAAAGTAGTGAAGTTACTCAAAAGTATAAGTTTACCTTTGTGAATCGGGCCCACTGTTTTTAATTCTGTCATATTCTTTGCCAAGAAATGAGTGTATTCATCATACATATTTATTTCAACAGTGCACCCTAAGTGCTTCCTTTGTCCCCAGTGCATTTCTTGCTATGTTCCTAAGCCCTACTTCAAGGAGTTAAGTTGCATTCACATTAATGGATGGGAGATCCTTGTGGGCATTCGTATTACGTCACTCCGTCGTGTGGCATTCTCTTCTCTTGAAATCAATGCATTCAAATGATTTACATGTGTGCCCTGGCAGAAACATAGCAGTGCAGCTCACAATATGCCAGAGATTACTGCCATTGTGCCAGAGCCAGCTTGTGGACAGGGATTTCCATAATTGTGCCAGTATGTTACCAGAGATTACCACTATTGTGCAAGATCTACCATTTTACAAGGAATGTCCACCACTGTGCCAGTAGCTGCATGTTACCATGCCATGGTTAGCATGTTGCCAGCAACTACTCACTTTGTGCCAGGTCTAGCACTTTAACAGATACCACCACCATAGTGTCATGGCCAGCATGTTGTAAGGAATTACCATCATGCCAGGATCTGCATTTTACCAGGAATTACCTCCACTGTACCAGTGGCTGAATATTCTTTGGGCCTCACTGCTTTTCTACATTGAAAGACAAAGAAAATAAAATTATAACTTGTGTTAATCATCATTTTATTTGCTCCTACTTCCATTCTCGGCTTTGCATGAGGGGTCGGGGACATGGGAGGAGTGGTAGCACCCTCCTAAAGTGCGCAATGACTACTCGGACCGCCCAAAACAGTCTTGTGCACTTCGAATGTTCTCCGTGCAGGTTGCATTACAGCCTACATGGAGAACATGCCCAGGTCTACGGAGGAGAGACGGGCGAGGAAGCGGCAAAAATGTGTGTTTAAAATTTTTATTTCATTTTTTTCATAGCCGCTTCTCCTGCGTTCTCCCCCCTCCCCTATCCTCCCCACTCCTGTGTCCTCCCTGCCTCACGCGTCCCCCCTTCATGCCCCCCTACCACCGATCTGTGCTTGCTGCACCGGGTCCCATTCTGCACAAAAACCATCATACCCACAACGCAGGCACCCTTGCAATATGAGGCAAGGGTGTCAGCAGTGGCACATGGCAGTCAATAGTGCACCAGCACAGGGAATTATCACCCATGCACCAGGGCCAGCATACTTCAAGGGCTTCCAACCATTTTGCCAGGGCCAGCATTTTACCAGGAACTACCCCCACTATGTTAGGGCCAGCATATTGCCAGGGATTACTACCTTTGTGACAGGGAAAGCATGTTACCAGAAATTACTTCCAATGTGCCACAGCAAGCATGTTGCAGGGAATTACCACCAATGTGCCAGGGTCAGCATGTTGCCAGGCATTATCACTATTGTGCTAGGACTAACAATTTGCCAGGAATTACCACCATTATGCAAAGGCTAGTGTGTAGCCAGGAAAAACTAAGAGTGTGCCAGAGTCAGCTTGTTGCCATGAATACCACCATTGTTTCTGAGACATCATCTTGTTCAGATTTACAAACATTGTGCCAGGCCAGTATATTTTCCAGGGATTTCCACCCCTGCGTTGGGGCCTGCATTTTACTTGGAATTTCTCACATTGCACTAGTACCAATATGTTGTCAGAAAAACTGCCATTGTGCCAGGCCAGCAGATTGCCATGGATTACCACTATTGTGCTAAATCCAGCATTTCATGGGTGGGAGCTGTAGGAAAAACTCACCCTAACTAGAAAACACTAACAGTCTCACGTGCACAACCACATGGAACTGCATGCACAGACATGCACTTGCACACACAGACATACAGGTACACAAACAGGCATGTGCACACTCATTTGCACACAGTCAAATCCGCACATATACAGACACACACACACCCGTACACGTCACATTCAGACACACAAGTACACACACTTGTGCACCCACACAGTGAGGATTTATTTTATTGTGTACCAGTGTGAGCCTGCTGCTTCTTTCCTCCCCTTGGATCCTGTGCTCCTGATGGTCTTCCTTGGAGCTTCTGGGGAGGGCCACATCCTATCCTATATGTTGTGCAAGGATAGACCCCTCTTTGGTTTCAATCGACCTTGCCACATATTGCTCCCATTGTAACTGCACAATACCTATACAATTACCCCCTGCCACTATTAATCAAGCAAGGAACGAAAAAGAGGACGTTATTATAATCGCTTTGATTAATGCCCGCTCACTTTGTAAGCACAGGCAGGAGATTGCAGACCTTATAACCGATTTCAAACTGGACATTCTTTTTGTCACAGAAACGTGGACAGATACATCATCAGAGCCAGATCTGGCAATTGCAGTACCTGAGGGATACAAAGCCTACCGCCAGGATAGAGTCAGGAAAAAAGGAGGTGGACTGGCTATAATAGCCAGAGAACGATTCCCTGTTAGAACGAACCCAATTCCATCTACCTCCTGTGAAGCCATGCAGTTTGCCATTAAGTTATCAGCCCTTTTTAATTTTAAAGGAATACTAATATATCGCCCCCCTGGAACGAAAACAGGATTCCTCGCTAATATTAATACCACTATGGAATCAGTTGCCACCGAAAGTTCATTCACGGTCCTAGGTGACCTGAACTTTCATCTGGACCAAGGCCATCTAACAGACACTGCCAATCTAATTTCCGATATGGAAATGCTGGGGTTAAAACAACGGGTTACTTCCCCCCCCCATTCGGCCGGCCATACTTTGGATGCCATATTTTCTAACGTTGAAGCTCTACAAATAACTAATATCCTACCCATGCCGTGGACAGACCATCACGCAATACTTGCTAAACTCACCATCAACACCCTTCCTAATAAAAAATCAGCCTTAACATCTCAGAAATCAGGACGACCTTAGAACAAATCTGGACCATACCCGCCCAATGTTGTCTACCGACCCCAATTCCGCACTACTACAATTTCAGACCTCGTTGGGCCAGGCTACGAATCAACTAGCTCCTACCAAAGTTCTATCTAGAAACAGAGCTAAACCCACTGCCCCATGGTACACTGAGGAATTGAGGTTACAAAAACAAACTAACCGGAACAAGGAAAGGCACTGGAGGAAAACCTACGACACAGCCAGCAAAATGTGCTACAAAGAGTCATTGGCACTCTATAAAGTTATGATTACAAAGGCGAAAAAAGCTTTTTACTCAGACCAAATCCATAAAGCTAAAAACTCAAGTAGACGACTGTATCAAATTACCAAATCATTGTCAGGCAATACTCCGGATCTCACTCCCCCTCCTTCACAAGCACTATGTGACTCTCTAGCCTCCTTTTTCTTCACCAAAGTTGATGACATTTATCAAGCCTTCTCTGCCAAATCACCCCCAAGGAGAGCTAATTCCCCCACGCCACCTCCGGCAAATATGTTTTCTAGCTTTCAACCAGTCACAAGTGACCACATAAGAACAATCGTGTCAACAATCAAAACAGGATCGGCCCTGGACCCTTGTCCTTTTTCAGTCCTCCCGCCTGTAATGGAGTCCATTATCCCAGTAATTACACAAGTCTGTAATTCCATTCTGCTCTCAGGCACATATCCAGACCCACTAAAAAAAACTCTATTAAAACCCCTGTTAAAAAAACCTTCCCTCGACAAAAACGAACTGAAAAACTACAGGCCCATTGCGAGTCTCCCATTCGTAGCTAAAGTAACTGAAAAAGCTATGAACACTCAGTTATCCGAATACATTGAAAAACATCACCTCTTGGATGACACGCAATTCGGTTTTCGGAAGTACCACGGGACCGAAACAGCCTTGATTAAGGCTGCTGACGATATCTGGGCAATCAGGGATCAGGGGGGGACAGCGATCCTGGTAATTCTGGATCTATCCGCGGCTTTCGACACGGTCGACCACACTATCCTGGTCGACCGAGTCGAAGGGCTCGGTATCTGTCACTCAGCTAGAGACCTACTTGCCTCTTTTCTGGCCAGTAGAACGCAGGCGGTCACCTTAGGATCTTTTCAATCGGCACCACTTTCATCACCATGTGGAGTTCCCCAAGGCTCATCCCTCAGTCCGACACTATTTAACATCTATGTGTCGGACCTTGCTAATGTCATCAAAGCACACGGGATGAGCCTAACCTCCTATGCCGACGATACCCAGTTGGTATTAGCCATTAAAGGCGATGGAGATCAAGTGGCAGAGAAATTCAAAAAGGGATTGCTAGATATAGGAGAATGGATGGCCACCAATTGTCTGAAATTGAACTCAGAAAAAACTGAGGTAGTCATCTTTGGACCTCTTCTCCCAGCCTGGCCATCATGCTGGTGGCCAGAAGCTTTTGGCACCCCTCCAAGCCCGACAGCTAAAGTCAGGAATCTGGGAATCATCTTCGACGAAGGACTAAACTTTATGGACCATGCTAATAAAACAGTATCCACTGCCCATCATAAACTGAAGATGATTAGGAAGATTCGCCCCTTTCTCCCGGAGTCAGCCATTAAAACTTTGGTCAGCTCCTTAGTTCTGTCAACTCTGGATTACTGCAATGGCCTTTTCCTTAATGCACAATCCAGAGTCATAAGCAAACTACAATCCATTCAGAATGCGGCAGCACGCCTGCTCTCTGGAAAAACAAAACACGAGCCCATATCAAAAATCATAAAGGAATACCACTGGCTCACAATCCGTAACAGAATACATTTTAAGTCCTTATGTAAAGTTTACAAGGCACTCAAAAATCAAGGACCACACTTTTTGAAAGAGCAACTTCAACTATACAAACCAAGCAGACTGCTACGATCAGCTACCCTCAACCAACTAGTTATTCCACGCTCCAAAACAGTGTCCTGGGGCGATCGCCGCTTTTTAGTAGCAGCCCCGAAACTGTGGAATACTCTTCCCCAAAATATTAGGTTGAGTCCTTCCCTCCTTCACTTCCGTAAACTTTTAAAAACATGGTTGTTTGATCAATGATTCCCCATCACTCTCTCTAGCTCTCCTCTTTACAAGTAAGTGTATTTTCAGAGCCGAGACACCTGAGGGTATTTGTCGCGCTTTAGAAATGTCAAAAATAAATAAATAAATAAATAAATCAGTCTGGAATACCAAAGGGGGTCATTGCAGTAGCATAACAATATCCCCCGGGGCACCCGAACTCCAGGGGGCCCACTCTGGAACAGTGCACGGGCGACGGGCCCCTGGCCTGACAGTTCCTGACTCGGTCTAGAGCGTGGGGACGCCCTACATGTACTTTGCAGAGGGGCCCCCTCAAGCTTTGTTTTGCCACTGGGTCAATGAGATATGATGGGGAAGGAAAGCTACGAGGGAATACTTCAACAAGTATTGGCAAAGCCAATAGATTTCGCCTATGTAAATTTGCTGACTTTGGCAAACTTTTATAACATATTGAAGTAATTAACCATCCAAACACAAAAATACTCGCTGCAGTGAAGGAAAAGCTAAGTGCAAGGGACTTTGAGTATTGTTGGACCTAGAGGTAAAGCAAGTTGTTCCAGAAAGAAGAGTACGCCCAGAGAAAAGCCCAGCAGTAGCCATGGTAGAGGAGCTGCCCTGAAAAAGCTTACGAGCACTGACTGCATTGGTGTGTCTTTAGGAGAAGGGGAGCTACCGGAGCTCATGGGAAGCTATGCACCCCTGTCCATGAGTGATAATAATATTACTTTATTATTGCATGATTAATAAAAACCGTTGCACCATGAGTAGAATAACATTGTATCGAAAATGTTTCCATATTTCATAAGCAACTCTTCTCTTAATATAAAACACATTTAAATTATATGATAAGTAAAACCTTATAATAGAGGGAGACTTGTGTACGGAATTTCTTATTTGTAGAACAGTGGAGCTTGTTTATGCAGTGCCTGCATAAGAGAGGAGATGGAGCCAAACTGATAGCACCAATGCAGAAGAGGCGGCTGACAGAGTAGTTCAAACGGCTGTAGGTTAGGCTGGGCTTATCCGAAATAACTTTGGGGCATATTATCAAGGACGGCGTTAAAATTATCGCCAGTTTAGCGGCAGAAAACTGCTGCTAAAGTGGCGATAATGGGCTTGCTAATACGCCCTTGAGAATTCCAATAGAAGTCCATGTTCTGGTGTGAACCTGGGCTCCTATTGGAATTCTCCAGGGCATATTATCAAGCCCATTATTGGCACTTTAGCAGCAGTTTTCTGCCGCTAAACCGGCGATAATTTTAACGCTTTCCTTGATAATATGCCCCCTTGGTCTTTAAAACTTTACAATGTATAACTTTAAAACTTTAAGATTTTAAAACAGGAGACAGTATTTAGGAACACTATAGAGTTCAACCTGTATTACCTCGACATTAGTAGGTGCTCTAGCTTTTCCCTCCACTTTCAACCTAGAACGGAGAAAGCAGGATCTCTGGGAGCACTTAATGCAATCTTCTGCAACCATGGGTCTCCACAGACCCACCACTGACAAAACAGATAGTGGTTTTTGCTGCTGTAGCCTCATTGTCAGGGTAATGTGGGGGAGATGCCCACAGTCACCCACCATCTCACCACTTCATTTGGGGCTCAGGATCCGCTTTGCCCGTCTCCGGATAGCAGCGGGCAGGTGGCAGATGAACGCGAGAAAAGTAAATACCTCCAGAAGAGTATTTCCGCAGGGCAAAAAAAGTTTTTACTGAATGAACAGCTTGATTTTAAACCTGGAATTTACCACATTAGCTCCAAATGGAAACCACAAACCACATCATAATTCCCAATTGTGTAAGGGTGCCTCATTTGTACAAAATCTTTAAAAAGTGAGTATTGGCATGAATAACGTTGTCGGTATACACAAGAATTTGCAAAGTGTTTCCCACAGTCAACTGCACTGCAGAACCTTTACCTTAATGGACTTGGCATAAATGGAGTGGTAAGTAAGGACATCTGCATTTTTATAGGGATGGGGGGATTTCCCATTGAAAATCATGTTAAAAGCATGTGCAGAAGTGAAGAAACTTTCTCAGCAGCTTTATCCCCACACCTGTCGCTTTTCAGCAATCTTACAAATTTTGTTAATCCATTCTATCCTATCACACTGTATTTAATACAGTACCTGAATTGTGATGGGACATCCGTGAAGAGC
This sequence comes from Lissotriton vulgaris, assembly GCF_964263255.1. NCBI lineage: Eukaryota > Metazoa > Chordata > Amphibia > Caudata > Salamandridae > Lissotriton > Lissotriton vulgaris. The sequence continues at coordinate 159,478,260 of NC_141691.1, read as the reverse complement.
CTTAAAATGAATTTGCTTGTGATGCCAGGGCAGTAGGTGGTCGGAATAATGACATATCGACCTTTTTTGAGGACCACCCTCATGAACACAGTGCGTAAGTTTATATATGTCGACGTGGATGCTTTCTCTTGAAAGTAAAGCTTGTGAATTCTACATGTTCTGTTCTCTTCAACCTAAGAAAAGAGGAAAGAGTAATTGACATACCCCCATGGTTCTTTTTTTTACATAATAGATTAATCAACAGGGGTGTGAGTTGGGGGGGGGGGGGTATTGTGAGATGCCAGTCGGAATTCACAAGTAAATTTTACAGACACACAGAAAAAACACACACACCTTAGCCCAAAGAACGAGACATTATCACTAACCTGACCATTGCTGAATGCCTTTTGAAGCACCTGTGTTAGGAATGCTTGCAGTGGACTGCTTTGAAAGTCCTCAAAAATATTGTTTATTTTACAAAATATTGTGTTTTCTCCCTTAGTACTCCAACTAAGTCACATTCCTCTTCCTTTCCACTGCCCCTTAGTCCCCTCTCATGCACTCTGCTTGTCATATCATGTATTATATGCTATCCATTGTTGGATGATCTGATCCTCACCCCCTCCCTACCCCTCCCCATATTACTGAGCAAGCTACGCCCTTGTAAATTTGTTGCATGCTCATGACGGCTCCACGCCGTCATGAGTCATGGGGGGCGTGTGCTCATGACGGCGTGGGGCCATCATGCCGCTGCCACTCCACCCACGCGGCACTAATTCCCCGGCTGTGCAAGCGAATTAGTGAGTGGGCGGGGTCATGATGGCTCCACGCCGTCATGAGCACACGTCCCGTGACTCATGACGGCGTGGAGCCACGGGAGTGCCATGCCCACCACCTAGCCCTCCCCCCACCGCGGCGGAATTCGCTGCGCAGGGAAGGGGTTAATAAGAATGCTGACAAATCTTCATACCACGAACAATGTAGTTTATTCACTTAAACTCCACCAATGCCAAACACTCAGAATGTTCAGAAATTGAATACATAAATATGTTTAACTCTATAGCGAGGAATATGTTTCCATTTTCCAGAGAAGTAAAAAATAACACTGACCGGAAAAAACACCAACAGAGACACAGATGTATGGAGCAACAAATATTAGATTTCGAAAAAACAATAAACGACATCATAAATATAAAAAGGATTTTTAAAATTAGAAAAAAATCTGTCTCAGGTGGTGAACCAGCAAAATACAATGAAATTGTTATAAACGACCAATCTACTATGCTATTCAGTAACTCCACGAAGTGCAAATGGTGAACCCCAACATGTTATATTAATATAGATATGATTAACAGTTTGACTAGCAATAAATTCACAATTTGAGTGAATTAGGAGCACCAGTGATTGTTACACCTGACCCTGCACATTGCTACCATACACTGATCACAGATATGCGCATCGGACTTTTTTCTGATCTTGATTAGGGCAGATTCTAAACAGTCGTTTCATCATGTAGTAAGTAATTAATAAAGCTATTTGTTATCTAAGTACAGAAAATGGAGCATTTACAATCCGAGTCACAGAATTGCAGATTTTAAGTTTGAGTGAATCTGCTCACTGAGGCAGTTGTGTGAATTTCACAAACTTATTGAAAATAGTTTCAGCGTTGAAAAGAGTTCGAGATATAACCTTGTCAAGTGCAGGGTAAACTCTTTTCAGGCAGGGGAAGGGTAAAAAATTCCTAAAATTGGCCTAACAGACCTAACAAACTTCCTTTTGGGTCAAATATATTTAGGGAGACGACCTGTCTCCATGTCATCACGACACAGCTTCCAACCCTGAAGTTTTCACCTACAAATCATTGCTATCAAGTGTGTTACATCTAATTATTTCAATGGAAGTGCTGCTTGCACATGAAATACCTTGAAAAAAACAAGAGACAAGAGAAAGAGGCAAAATAGAAACAGTTTGTTTAATTAAACATTGCTGCTGGGAGCACAATCACAGACATAGGGTCTGCAGACTGCCTCCACTTACAATAGATCATTCATGGATTTTATGCATTTTGTTGAATACAATAAAATAGTTCCAGTGATCTTTTTTTGGTAAGGAATGTTAGCCGTTGCCTTTCAAGCCATAAATTAGATGTTTCATTGAGAAATCCAGGTGGGCCTCGGCCTTGCGTGGACACAATGGGGCCAGTGGGTAACGTGTCCAGATGTCCGACATGAGGTGCGCGTGAAGGTGTGCGTGATCACTGCTTGTACTGTGTGTGCTATGTCCTGATTGGCCAAGTGTTCCTAACTTCATGTGGCATCTGACTTTAAGGCCTTTGGGAATGAGTGTACCCCTATTGCTGTGTGTGCTTTATTGGGGCCAATCTTATCTGACCATTGTGGTGTCGCTGCGCCTATCTGTAGGATACATCTTGGATTTCCTGCTCGCGCTACGTGCCACCCCACCTGTGATCTGTCAATCAGTTACATGGGTCTCAGGGCTAGCCTGACCACATATTTATGAGTCAGAGTTGACCTGTAGTTCACAATGGGTGAATTTGTCAAAAGAGGTCTACATGGCGACCCTTGATCTAAAAGAAATTCTACTTCCACATTCCCATTCACCCCGCACACCACTGCTCCCTCTGATTTGTTCAAAGTATAATGCATTATCAGTTCTCACTGGTACCCTTTGGCATCACCATACCCCCTCAAATGTTAAGTAAATGCTTATCAGTGGTAGCAGTGCATTCTCGAGGCAACACCATTCATATCTTTCAATACCTCATGCATAGCTGGTAAAGAGAAACAGCCAAGCTCTATGTAAACTCACATTCAGCAAGCCATCTCAATCCTCCATATATAAAGAGGTTCACTATCAATGCCATGAAATCTCATTCTTGTCACCAACAAACATTATCACCAACAAACACAACTGTTTTTGGGATCCATCCTCAATGCAGGAACCAGCAAACTACTCCAAGAACAAGAGTCTGATGGCATTTCAAAGGCTGCTTCCCTTTTACCAGACGCTGATAATGAAACTGATAGGAATTATGCCATCATTAATTGTGGTAGCACCAAATCCTCGGCTACACAAGTCCTATAAAGGAGTGCTTTGTGAAACAGTGGTGCCAAGATCTTCTATATGTGTTGACTGAGAAAACAGAGGTGTGGCCTTTGTGTTGGGCGTGGGTTTCATTAAGGGCCCTGGAGATTAATACTCTCTGAAGTCGGAGTCTTTGGATGAGACATATTCAGCACTCTGCTCCCCTAGGGTCCCTGAAGTACAGGAGTCGCACCCCTTTTTCCCATCCAAGAAAGTTGGCTGAATATCTATGATGCTGTGGTGGCTTGGGAGAAGCTTGGTTGTCCAGTCTTTTATGAGACTACCACATATATCTTCTCTGCCGGGTGGCCTTTTTACACTAAAAGGCCTTAAAGGCCATACATGTCCATTCTGTATGGTCCCCTCAGAGAAAGAGGTTTCAGGCCTGGTGTTGGTGCGACCGGAGAAACTTAAAGTTACTCAAACAACATGGCCCCAAGGACTACACTTTGATTCAATTCCAAAGAGGAAGACCATTGCAGTGTCTTCATCTGTGACTATGGTGTCTCGTTGAATTGTTTTTCCATTACTTGACAGTCCAGGACCTCGCAAAGATGCATCCAAACACAAGGGTGAAACAACAAAACAATCTAAGATGGAGTCAATGTCCTGGTGTATAGTGGGTTTCAGCCTTGAAGGTATCATAAATCACCTTGAAACCAAAACCTCTACTTTGAAGAAAAAAACATGCAACCTCTGCATTGTTATCCGGGATGGAGCTCACCACAGAGGAGCTGGCTAAATACTTGTCGAAAGGGGCTGAATCTGTTGTGTAAACTGTGTCTCTGACTCAGCTTCTTTTCACATACATGGGTGACAAGAGTGAACTTAATCCAATGCACCAGCGCTGAATGTGAAAGGCAGGTTATTGTAGCCCAGCAGAACCCCACCCGATGTATAAATGAGGTGGTGCCAATGTTTTTGGGCTACTAACAGGTAGCAGTGGTAATCCAAACAATTGTTCACTATTGATTTACACACTCAAGATCACTGGCAATGGAATTTGTATTTCAACATATTTATTTAAAAATAGTTTTTTTTAAATGCTGAGATCTAGTGCACATAATTTTGGTAACAATAGAGAAGATAATAAAAAACAGCCATGCTTTCCAATATCAGTGAAAACAGGGAGAAACTGTAACATCAAAACGTATAGACCTTACACCCTCACTGTCCTATCTCTATGCTCAATGGTAGATGTATCAGATGAATAAATAAGTCTGAGGATTGGAGGTGGTGCGCCCACCTGGACAACAGGGTTTGCTGTCTGTTTGGAATAGCTTGTCAGCTATTTCAAGCATAAGGCCAAGAGCTAGGAGCTTGCGACTATGAGAGGACACGATCTTGGGACCAGTTTGTGAAGGCAGAATGGAATTCTTTGCAGAGTTTCAAGGTGTCTTGTTTGAGGCTCTTTCAGTCGGGATGGAATCTGGTGCCGTGCTCACCTGAAGTTGAAATCTGCATCTGCAATCTGGGTGAAGTTTCTCTCCTAAGTGGTTAAGTACCAGTCCTTATATACTGAATCTTATCAAAGATTGAATTTCTGACATAAGTTGAGGAATGTCTGACATAGACTATGTATGTCAAGGAGTGCATCCCAGATGGTTTCTTAATGACATATAGATGAGAGGACATCAATTCAGACTACAGTATTTTGGCTATGGAGGATGTATGACCTTGAAAAAGGAACATGCCGTAGACTGAAGTTGCACTGGGGGTTTTGCTGAAGTCTATATATTAATGATTTGACACTTTCACAGTTCTTGGAAAGACAGGTGCTTCATAGGCAAACATGTTGATGATTCTGCACAATTTGAGGAAAAATGGCATCCTCCAAAGATGACAGTTTCCATTACCTAGAATGGATTCAGGGCCAAAGGTAAACATGATGGACAGGCTAACTAAAGTAGAAACTATAGCTAAAATGGAACCCATCCTGTATGTGTTTTAGAACCTAAAACTAAAAGAAAGAAGTCTAAACGCAAGTGATTAAAATAATAGAATTATGGAGGGAAACAGTCATAAGATTTATACCATTGCTGGAATATTTTCTAACCTAAATAGTTACTAAATCATCACTGAATGTGTTTTTGATTGATCTTGCTTATCAGAGATTTGTATTATGCCTTTACAGAATAAAAAGCACATGCCAGAAATAGGAGATATCAATTCATCACGTGTTACATGTTTAGTAACACGTCTTCAAACTGAAATGAAAAAAGGGGTCTATGCACTGAAAGACATGATCCTTACACCAAAGCTTCAGGGCTTTCCCCAGTTTCAGAATGTCAACTTATGTATAAGAGAGGCAGGAAGCAAGTTCCAAAGAACAGAGCAATGAATATGAAATGATTTGCCACCAAAGCATTTGCATCTTCCTATTGGTACAGCAGGGAAGCTTTGAGAAGTTATCCTAGGGTGCAGGATCTTGAACTAAATTTGATCAGGAGTCCATGAAGCCTCATCAGAAGTCCCCAAAAGGGCACGGACAGTTGGCTGTTAGAGTTGGCACATATTAAATTCAGCTATTACAGAGGTCAGCCAGTTGGGGTGAACACATAATCTGCCGGAGACCTGTATAATTTCATTCACTTACTTTTATGAAAAGAAATGGTGTTAAGACTAAGTAAAAAAAATCTGGGGTTTTGATTGACAGTAGAGTCCTTTAAAACCTCTATTGCTGAAGCAACCGAAGCAATGTTCTTTCAGATTCATACTATTCAGAGCCCTCTTCTTTCGTCATTAAAGGATTGAAAAAGAAAGATGAGGAACAAATCTATGCAAATTTGTACATTTGGTAGAAGATGAATTGGATAGAATGATTGTGGAGCTGACTGCGTAGATATTAAAGTGACTAAGGGCTAGATGTAGGTAAATAGGTATTACCGATTCTTAAATACCGAATTTTACCGATTCGGTATTTAAGAATCGGTAAAACCTATGTATGTAAAAAATCGGTAAAAAATACCGATTCGGTAAGATTCGGTATTTACCGATTCAGTTAATACCGAATCGGTATTTGCTATTGAATCCTATGGGCCTTGAAGCCCATAGGATTCAATAGAAAATCCGATTAGGTATTTACCGAATCGGTAAAAATACCAAATTGCCAAGGGGGACAGGGTGTCACTTTAACACCCTGTTGCACCCCTGTTTCTGGCTTGTGTGCCATGTGGCACACAGACATGCCCTAAGGGCATGTCTGTGTGCCACATGGCACAGGTGTACATGCACAGATGTGCATGTACACAAGAATTCGTTATTTACCATGCAATTGTATTGCATGGTAAATAGCGAATCCTGAAAGCCCTGTAGCAGTGTTAAAAGTGCTACCTACATTGGAAACATATAGAATCGGTAATTTTACCAATCGGTATATTTACAGAATCGGTAAAATTACAGATTCTGTATGTTTTCAAGGGCCCTACATCTCCATAGCCCAATACCGGTCGGAAATGGCCGAAAATCGGTATTTTCGGCCATTTCTGACCGGTATTGGGCTACCTACATCTGGCCCTAAGTGTTTTCCAGGAGAACTTGAAGTCCGTCGATGTACCTAAAGGAAGCAAAGCAGCAATACGTAGATTTATATATGAATTGATATAAAGCTCCAACAAAGAGGCTTGAAGCGACATCGTAAACAAGCACTGGCAAATCCACTAGGTTCACCTTCTTAATGCAAGTGTAGAGTTAATGACTTTGCCAATGTTTATCTGTCAATTATTGTTTAAAAATGTCAATGAAATACATTTTAAAATACTGGAGGAAAAGCAAACACATATGAAATCTGAAAACTGTCATTAAAATAAATGTTTTCAATCTTTAAAAGTGGCATTATTTTTCAAATAGTTTTCACTCCGGAAACTTTGAACAGAATTTAAAAAGAACAAGTGTCTGAATGTAAAGGGAACACTTTCCAATGCCTATTTTAATTTCCACATGATTCAGCCATTTGCTCCTCTTCAGCAGTAAATGGAGCATATTTATGGGACTCCAGAAGAAGTGTCAAGCTAAGTACACTTTCTGACTCAGGCACCAGTTGAGTGAGTGTAGCAGATGGCCCTGCCACCATAAAAGCCTTTGTGTGTCGAAGCTTTTTTTTTCATGTAATATGTGGAATGCAGTAGATAAAAGAAAAATAACTCTTGAAGTCTGGTCTTCAATCATAAGCAGGCCTTTACAGACAACCTGGGAGGGTGGGAAGCAACACAACATAGAGGCCCGTGTTCGAGTGGCGATGCAGCACTTGAGAAAGAGAGCTCAAAAAAACATTCACTCTCATGGAGTGCTTAATGAAAAAGAAAAAAACTAATCAGTAAATATGAATAGTGTAAGGATGCAAGGCAGGCAATCTAAAGGATTGTAAAGAGGCTGAGTTCCAGGAAAGGGACAAACAGAAGAAGAGGAAGGCAAGCCATTGAATAAGAAGCCATCAAATGAGTGGCAATGAAGCCAACCAATGGTAATCAACGGTGAGGGCTGTAAGCCCGCTATATGCTCACAATAAGTCTTTTACAACTTGCACTGTCTGGTAGGCAAGACCTAATAACAGGAGTAAAGCTAAAGATTTCTGTAATCCTGGCACACTTCCTACAGTAGCTGACCTTTGTCCCTTTCTCTTTTACTAACAGCCATGTTCTTTCTTTTCTGTGCAATCCTCTGTCTGTTGTCAGACCAATTGGAGGCACCAGAGAGGTTGGAAGGTTACATCTCTGTTTCAGCCACCGAATGACTATTTCCCCCACGTCTGCAGATAGCATAGTGAGCTGGGAGAGACAGAGAGAGTTGGAGGATCACCAATCACCATTTCACCACCATAAGAATAGGGTCTGATGTGCACCAGTCCTTACACCGTTTTTCTTAGATTTCTGGTGATACTTGGGGATGGATGAAGAGTAGAGAAGAGTCATATCCACTCTTGCTGAAGACTATTGAAGTGGCTGCTTCCCCACACTGATGTCAAAGTAGGGATTTTGGGGCATATTATCAAGCAGGGTGATAGGCAATTATCGCCGCTTTAGCAGCCTTTTTCGGCCGCTAAGCGGCGATAATTCTATCGCCCTATTAGCAAGCTGTCGCTAACTGATGTTAGCGACAGCTTTTAGGTGATCCCAAGCGGTTTGGGGCCCGCTTTGCATGTCAGCGATGTTTATCGCTAATGACATGCAAAGTGGGCATACCCAACCAGTTAGCGACTGAAAGCAGTCGCTAACGTCGCTATCGCCTATTAGCAAAGCAGGTGTAGCGATGGAAATATTCGCACTAATCGCGAATATCTCCAAATACTAACACCTGCCCAGACCAGTTCTTAGCGGTACAAAAGGGGGTGGTGATGGACGGAGCATATGAATCAATGAAACACTCACACCCAGTCAAAAGATCTGGGTTTAATCCATCACCGTTCTTTAGCCCACTCTGCCACCCCAGTTCAGACATGGCTATATGCAAATCAGTCTGACCCTGTGCCTCATGGGAACAGTCCAGCCCGAACTGCCAAGCCATGTCTTCCCTGGACCGGAAACAAGCTTCCGAGGACCGGTTTCTGGCATTCCAGTCGTCTGAAAGGGTATGCTCAGATGTGAGTCCCTTGCTCACTTGGCCACTGGATTCATGATAGCCTGGCTGATGAGGATTATGAATCCGAAACCGGTCCCAGGATGTTTTTTTCCGGTACAGGGAAGACATGGCTTGGCAGTTCGGGCTGGACTGTTCCCATGAGGCACAGGGTCAGACTGATTTGCATATGGGCATGTCTGAACTGGGGTGGCGGAGTGAGCTAAAGAATGGTGATGGATTAAACCCAGATCAGTTGACTGGGGGTGAGTGTTTGATTTGCTCAAACACTCCGTCCATCATCCCCTTTTGTATCGCTTCAGACCAGTTTTTAGCCATGTTATCCAATGGGAGGTGGATAACATGGCTAAGAGCATTTCATCGCTAATGCGTGAATAGCGCTGTATTCTCAGTGATATTCACGCATTTCGCAGCTATCGCTGGATATTTTAGCACAATGGAGAAAAACTTTGCTAATAGCATTTTTTCTCCGCTAACATATCCAGGGATAGGCAGCGTTAAAAAAAAATGCGCTAAGCGCATTTTGCGATAAATGTCGCTATTCCTTGGTAATATGCCCCTTTGTTTGTTTGTTTTTCATCGTTGTAATATGACTGCAGGAAACAGCAGGGATTTGAATCTTTGAGTCATAGTAAGGCTTCGCAACAAATACCTAGCAGATGGCAAAAATAGGATTGTTCAAGTGGTCCCATGTGTGATTACTCTTCATTGAAAATTAAAATGAACCTCCCTATACAAACGAGCACAATTTCAAGGAAAAGACAAATTACTGAAATTTTGATTTAATGTGTGTATTTTCAAGATCAACACATCCCAGTACATCCATGACCCGTGCATGAACAAGTGAAAGTTCTGTGCTTATTGCCTACCTTGAATATTTCAAAGCCAATGATGAAGCTGTCACCTTTCCCTTCTCGCTTGAGATTTCGGCGATCCTCCTGTTGCAGCGAAATCAGCACTTCATCGTTTTTTTTCTTCACGTTAAAAACATACTGATGGTATAAGGAAAGATTCGTTAGATTGGCCCATTCAGTTACCAGTATTATTATTACTATTATTTGTTAAGTGCATATTCACTGAGGGATCTTGGCACTAGGAGCGAAAACAAGTATATTACAAAAATAAAGCATGACTATATCCTCAATGCCAGGAAAGGAAGACGCCTAAGCCAGAGCTGAGAACATAGACAAACCTTTGAAGTATAAGCGCTAGCGGGTTTTCCCGCTGCGCGCTGAAATTTGAAAATCACGGATAACGTGACAAAGCCACCTCGTCATGCGCGCAGCGCAGGTAACGCCCATGACGAACTGGCTTTGTCGCCCGCATCGAAGGGGTTAAAACACCATTATTGGAATTATTTTGCACATCTTGAGGGAGATCATTCCAGAGCCTTGGACCTAATATATGGAAAGCTGCGCCACAAAGCATGCGAAACTAAAAGTAGTGTCTGAGCTTGGGCTGTTCTAGTGAACGGCTATGTGGGATAAGCAGAATGATTTGAGAAGGGTCCTTCGTTTCAAGGTAAGACACTTGAAATGTTGTCTTGCCTGTGAAATATGACCCATTTTTAAGAACTTACACTAGTTTCTCAACCATGGTCTGAAGACTGCAGCTTTGAAATGAGCTGGTCTGAAAAGCTTACATAGATAGCATGATAAATTATCTGGGTGGGATAAGTTAAAGAACCTCACCCCCTACCCAAAATTCTCATTGTGGATAAAAGGGTGGATTTTCCTCAGGGCCTTACCCTGGGCAAGCTTCGTGGCCCAGACTCTCTGAATCAGTGGTAAAAAGAAAGCTTCTGATCAAAGAGCACTTTCAGGTTCTTGACCAACCCTAGGGGGATGGAAGCAGAACCAAGTTTCAGATGGACTTTGTCTCGGAGTCCGCACCAATAATTAGCACCTCTATCTTGTCACTATTTGATTTACAAAATTGCTCTATATACAGTGCTGGGTACTTGTTAAGCAATTTTGCAACATCCAGTGCAGTTGGAAGACTTCTGGTATGATCTGAGCAGCAGTAGCTCCACTTGATTCGCATATGCCCGTCTTATGATCCCGAATGAGCGTGTCAGGCTATATGGTGGCTGGATGTAGATATTAAGCAGAATTGAGGATAGCGTCATGCCTTCAGGATCCCAAAAGGGCAGATAAGTATCACAGAATGAAGAGGATGGAAATAAACTAAATTGTGTTTGTAAGAAAGGAGGCAAACAAAGGTAATACTTGTCCATGCACCCCTAGAACTTTGAGGCATTTCAACAGGGTGTCATGGTTGACAGTACCAAAAGCTGCTGAGAGGAAGTATAATTCTTCCACACTGTCCCTCATCCTGCCAACTATCAAGCTAATTAAAAATGGCTACTAGGACAGATTCACTGCTATGCCCCAAATTGAACTCTGTTGTTCTTCAGAGGCTCTTCCTATGCGTTATTGGCCTGAAAGATGTTTCCCCATAACTTTGCCACAGAGGGTAGTTGTATGATAGGCTGATAGTTTTCCACAGGGATTAAATCCCTGCTTTTTTCAGTAAGGGCATTACTTGCCCTTTTTGAGGTGTTGTGGCACCCACTCAGCATGTAACAAGGTCTTATTAGCAGCCTAAATTGGTATTCCTATGAGAGGGATCGGCCTTTGAAGATGGTTGCGACAGATCATCTGGAGGAGCTGATGGGAAACTTGGTAAAGTGAAATTTACATTACTTAATGCAGAGATGGTGAGCCGAGAGGAGGGCAGACGTTGGGGCATGGAATCAGTAATGGGCTTGTGGCTGCTGCATAACTGAGCCTTTTCACCCTCACACATCTTACTAATGGTATGAGAGAAATAACCTTACAGGCTATCACAAAACTGTGGGATGCAGGCACTCCTAAATCAGTTATTAGAGTATGACAGAATTACCTCACACACTTAAACAGATGTTTGGTGACGTTAAATGACGAATAAATATGTGAAGAGACCGAACCGACCTTCGCCATACAGAGACATGTTTTATAGTGTTTCGGATGTAAGGACACTAATATAGCTTGCAGCTAATATCTTTAAAAACTGTAATGATAGGAAACTTCCTCCAAGAACAGTTTTGTCTGGAGGCCAGCTACGCAACTGGAGGTCTGGATAAATCAATTGGGTTAAAGGCTTTTCATTTAATGCCGGAGGTGGGAAGTATCTGATTTAAAGACGTCATGACTCATGAAGCAGAAAGGTATGTATGATTTAGTAATGTCATGGCATTAGATTCCTAAGAAAGCTTTAGATTGTCCTCCCTGGTGCAGCGTCAGATGGTCAGTCTACATGTTATTGTTTCTAAGGCAAGAATAATCCCCATTTTCAACACCAGTGCAAAGGTAACAGGTGACCGCTTTCAATCTTCGAAGATGAAAAATTTAAATATTTAGAAAACCTGATGTTATTACTTACACTAACAACTTCATTAGGAAGTAAAAGTGAAATTGGGATAATGCCCTCTTACTTCAGAGTCCTTAGTTTGCAAATGAGCATAGAATTGAAATAGATTTTAGAATTTTGTATTATATTTCATTATGCCCAAACAATCCACTTGCGATGGGAACAGCTTTAGGATAATAAGCAAATGCTCCTAAATGGACAATGTTTTCCCTTTCTCTATATTTTAGATTCTAACCACAGTACAGAAACAGCTTTTGTGGTAGCTTCAGAAGAGATCAGGACCATTTTAGACAAAGATGGGAAGCACACAATGAGCCAGGGGGTCCTCTTCGATCGCCTAGCCCACATTGGGATTTGCGGCACAGCTCTTGACCTTCTGGCTTCCTACCTTTCAAATATGGACAGATGATTTCTCCTGGTGTTTTTAAGCCTAAACCATTTGTGTTACTTAGCGGCGTGCCACAGGGCTCCTCTTTGAGCCCTACACTGTATAATACTTAGATTGCTCCTTTAATCAAATTTATTAAATCCTTTGGCTTCACTGTTCTTGCTTATGCTGATAATACTCAAATTATTGCCTCCATTTTGAGCACCAGTAAAGAGGTTGCCAGGAGGTTTAATAAATGTATGTGTGACGTGACCAAATGGATGAGGCTTAAATGTCTTAAGCTAAATTCAGACAAAATTGAGGTTTTACTTGTTGGCAAAGACATTTCGTTTTGTAATTCCTCCTGTTGGACTTCTTCTCTTGTAACTCTAGTGAGACCAGCGCCTATTGTTAAGAACTTAGGGGTAATGTTTACTGATCTCACTTTTAGAGGTCAGATTAGCAAAATCATTATGTCCTGCTTCTTCATCTTACAAAATGCTGAGGAAAATAATCTTTATCCTGTTCGAGCTACAAAAACTAGTAGTCAGTGCTCTGGTTTTGGACAGATTTGACTACTCAAATGCTCTGTACAAGGGTCTTCACTCAGTGACTTTGGACAGACTCCAGCTTGTACAGAATGCAGCTGTTCAGCTTTAAAGAACATTCCCAATTTTCACTCAGTGTCACATGTGCTAAAGGAACTTTATTGGCTACCAATCAAGAAATCAGTGGCCTTAAAGGCACTGTGTTTGGCCCATAAATCCCTCTGTGGGGTAGGTCCAAAAGCTTTGCACAGGAGTTTTAAGTGGTATGTACCCAGAAGACATCTGCGCTCCTCTACATCCAGAGCCTTGGTAGTACCCCATGGCAAACAAGTCTCATGGGTAGGCAGAAATGTTGTGTATTCCACTTGTAAACCGTGGAACACACTCCCCTGGAGCTTAAACTCTTGCCAAATGTATTCCGCTTCAGAAAGCAACTTAAAACCTGCCTTTTTTCAGCACCTATGTTGGCTGGTTCTTTTTGCTGTACTTCTACCTGCTCTGTTGTCAGAACCAAGACAACCTGTGGGATTCATTGTGCTCAATAAACCTTATCAGTATAAATATCAATATATTTCCTACTTCATTTAGACTCCAGTTTGCAAACCTTTTAGTTGTACATGTTCAGGTTTGGGGTATGCCAGTGCACGTGTTTTTACCTTTGATGTGAGGAGAAATTGAGTCAATGGTTGAGGTCCAGAGTTGTAATTATCGAGCACTTGATCCATGTTGATCCACTGGAAGTTCACAAGAGAAAGGATCCACCATCCCTCCAAAGGCACAGTCTGTTACCTGGATACTGTGGTGTTTATTGCAAAGGCTGGCTTTTTACAAGTACAAGGAAAATGTACCCAACGGGGCAACAACAGCAGTGGGAAAAGTGGCTTCTATGTCCGGCTGCAGAGCTAAGGTATATTTCTGGGGGAGCAGCTCACAGAAGAGTCACAATCTACATGGCTGGGCTTGCTTCTTTGAGGGGCAAAATAAGTCCAAACAATCACAGGGAAGAAGAGAAAAACAGAGACACCAGTCTCTTTGTAATTGTTCTCCTTCTGCTTTCAAGTTGAGTTGCAAACACAGACTAAATATTACATCCCAGGTTCTAATAGAATTTAGCATGTCCTTTGCAACTTTCATATAATTCAAAGTTTTCATTCAATATAAGTACACAATCATTTGGACTGTGTTAGAAATAGTGTTACTTGGTTGACTGGGGTGTGAGCCCAGCTCAAGCGGCAGCCACAAGTCTAATCAGGGAGAGGACCGTGAAGGAGACGAAGCGCGAATGATGCGACACCCCGAAAGCTAAAAGCTAGGTGAAGGCGAGAACTCACGTTTGGAGTACTCCTGCATCCCTCTCAACCCCTGGGTGGCCGGTATGAGCAACTAGGCTGACTCTGGTTAACACAGAACAAGTGTCCAAGAGTGGAGTGGCAGCATATAGTGCAGCCCTGATGAAACTGCCAAAATTGATGTGGCAGTGAAACATGTCGGCATTTGTAATAGGTAATGATATGCATGAATAGCTACCAGCCTTTTTATATGTACAGCAGACACTCATTTCCCTATGAATAAAGTTGGTTAAGGGAACAGGATGCTGTGTTTTATGCACTTATTTAGGTTATGTGTTTGCCACTAGCAGATGCTTCTGCTTTCCACTGTTTGTTAGACGTTTTTGGTTGTTTGTTTTGGACACTTTCCTTCTACTTTCTTAGAGAATCAAGTGACTACAGATGATGAGACAGGGGCTTGTCTGGAAATAACATACCAGTTACCCCGTTGGTGGTGTTTCCGTGAGGTGTCACTTGTTTCTCGCACATTTTTTCTAAGCAGATACTTGTCCAACATTGTTGGTGGGGATAGACGTTATTGACCTAGAATGGTCAGACAACTTGTACTTGTTGTTCTGTGTTTCTATCAAGGAAGATTGGCCTTTTTTAACGTATACTTGGGCGCAGTGCAGTGAATTGTCCCCTCATAAAGTGGAGGGGATCGGAGTAGGTATCAGTACACATAGACTGTTCTATCTCTTAGTAACTGACATATGTGGACGTCCGTTGGACAGGGTCTTTTGTTGTAGGTCTAATCAGGAAGAGGCACAAGCCAACCTTAAATTAACTTGTGCTCAACCCCCAGGTAGCTTGGCATAGAGCAGTCAGGCTTAATTTAGAGGCAATGTGTAAAACATTTGTGCAACACTTCAAACAGTAAAACAGTGAAAACACTACCCAAAAGATCCCACACCAGGTTAGACAAATAGAGCTTAATGTAATAAATAAAACAATACCAAAATGAAAAAAAAATTCAGTAGAACCAGAGTTTTGAATGTTTAAAGAATGAACTTTAAAATAGCACCTAAAAGCACAAATAGGCAACCACGGCTGTCTGATTGCGCTGGACCGGGAAAGATTCAAAAGTTAAGACCAACTGCGATTTATCGTGGGTTGAATACTGTCCCAGACTGACCCGCTGAAGGTTTACCTTTTCAAGTTTTGTGTATGTGCCAAGAGTCCAGTTCCCATTGCAGAGGGACACAAGGAGCAAAGAGAGTGTCGCCAGTGGGAGGCGACGTGGTGCAAAGAGCAGGCTGAGTGTTGTGGACAGGCGAACTGGAGCCTCATGTAGGCGATACCTTACTGGCTGTTAATGCTGCTGTGCGAAGTGACGGGCTGGTGAGGGTTTGCGCTGAGCTTCAGTGTGAGCGGTGCAGTTTTTGTTCGAATCTGCTCATTCAGGAGCCCAAAAGGTGGACTTCAAGGGCATCACTTGGGGGTCAGGAACATGCTGCAGCAGGGTCCAGGAGCTGGTTGGGGAGCCTATCTATGTCCACAAGGCTCAGATCAGGAGCCCAGCAGACCAGGCATTTGAGTCATTCAGCCCCTGGGTTCAAGATGAAGTTGAAAGGGCCAGTTCTTCTTCCCCAGACAAGAGGGCAGCAGGTCAGCACAGCAGGGTAGCAGCCCCTTTAGAGCAGCAATCCAGCAGAGTGGCAGACCTTGTAATAGCACAGCAGTCCTTCTTCCTGGTAGAGTACCAACAGGTTCAGACGTGTACTGAAGAGTTGGTGTCTGAGGTCCTTCTTGTGCGCACAGTCTTACCTTTGAAGTGGGGAGAAGCATCTAGAGGCAAGCCTTTGAATTTCACAGATGACCTGCCTTCCCTGGCTCCAGACTAACTATAGGGAGTATACAGACCTTTGTGTGGAGACAGGATACAGCCTATTCAAGTGTGAGTGTGGCTCTGCCAGTGATGACCCATCCAGTCATACCTATGCTCCCATTGTGTACGGCTGTCCAGGAAGAATATACAAAGCCCAACTGTCACCTACACCCAGTCATGTTGCGCAGAGAGACTACAGGCACCAAATGGCAAAGGCAAGAAAATACCAACTTTCTAAAAGTGGCATTTTCAGAATTGCAATTTAAAGTCTAACTTCACCATAAATTAGGATTTTGAATTGTAATTCCAGAGACAAACAGGAAAGGGTCATCTCTTCCTATTTGGAAATTACACATATAAAATGTAATAAGGCAACTCCAATGTTATCTTATCAAAGAGATAGACCTTGCAGTAGTAAAAAACAAATTTAAGGGTTTTTCACTACCATGACAAGTAAAACTTAAAAATACATGTCCAACATTTTGAATACACTGCAACCTGTCTTTGGGCCTGTCCAGGGCCTACCTTGGGCGTGCCTTATACGTATCAATAAAGGTTTGGGCCTGGCAAAAGTTTTATTTCGCCAGGTCAAAATGGCAGTGTAAACCACACAAAGAGGCTCTGCAGTGGCCAGCCTGAGATACTTTTAAAGTGTTACTTAAGTGGGTGGAACAATCAGTGCTACAGGCCCACTAGTAGCATTTAATTTACAGGTCCTAGGCACATACAGTGCCACTTTAATAGGGACTTATACGTAAATGAAATATGCAGATTGGGTATTAACCAAGGTTACCATGTTTTCAGCAGAGACCACAAGCACTTTACTGGTTAGCAGTGGTAAAGTGTGCAGAGTCCCAAGGCCAACAAAAACTGTCAGCAGAAACAAGAGGTCTGAAGTCAAAAAGTTAAGGGAAACTCAACCCAAGGATGCCAGGTCTAACAGACTGCCATTGACATTGTACAGGATTGTGGTAAATCACTGTTGTGAATTATCTCTAACCTGAGGATTTTGCAGGAATGTAGAGGTGTTGTTGAAGCACCCTCCGGAACGGTTTAATAGAGAATTTTCATTTTGTGTCCAGGCACCACGTGCTACGTTCTTCTCCCACGTTTTGTGGATGGTGAAGCATGAAGTGTTGATAATCCGACAAATATCGACATTGGTGAAGTTCTTACACCAGTCATCAAACGTCATCCTACAGTAAATAAGAACAACAGGACTTTAAAGAAAAGTGCTGGCCAAGTATCTTATGGTATTCATGGTTTTAAGTCCCTTTTTGAGTCTTAGTATAATGCATACCGGTCTTCAGATGTGCGTCTGCAGAAAAGAAAGCAAAAAGAAGTGCAAATAACTACATGTTAGGCAGGAAAGGATGAAAGGCGGTAGCTGTGATCCAATTAACATGAGCTCATCATGTATTGCCATGCAACTGGTCATAAACGATCTAATAGTTGGCCATGTTTGCCATGTGCCAGTTTTCCTCACTGTGCACTTCAGTGTGGCTTCAATCCCAGGGTGATAACTCAACTGTGGCTGGTTTAGCATTCCTTATTTCTGTTCTTGACCAGATACTAAAAGTAGGTGTCCCCACCACTCTGGGCATAATTTGTTTTTCTTCTATGAAAACCTTGAGCAGTTTTCTGTTCCTCTGGTTTGTAGAACATAAACACCACCTCCATTTTAAATATTGATTTTGCAATTCGCTCTTGATATACAGACAAGCTTCCCACCTAAATATCAAATTTGTTTACAATCAGACTTTTGTCTTGGTATGTGCCTGCTTAAGGCTCAGCAATGCCATTAGAAAATTAATGACTATTCCCCACTAGATGCACATATTATTAGTGAAGTATCCTTGCAGCTGAATACTCACTTGCTCCTTTTATATTCCCACTGAATATGGACATTGTGTAATAAAATTATGTCAGAAGGGGAGGCATCTTCCACGCCACAATTAAAACCCATATTGCATGTTTCAGTTGAGCGGTTTGTAAAATTGTGCACTCCCTCCGTCAGCAAAGACTCACTTTCTCCGTAAGCGGAGGAAGCTGGATGAATCCAATACTGGTAACCGGGTATTGGAGTGAATCAACTTTATTAGCTGCATGCAATCAAGGGAGGGAGATCTGGATTGGACAGTGTTGCCAGTAATGAACCATGTGGTATTGTGCCCATGAATGTGAGACTTGGTGCTTCCATATCTCTCTCCCCGCATCTCGGAGAGGTTGGGCTGGAGCCACAAGACATGGGACAGACAGGAAAGCTGGCTATGTGGGGTCTGTTCCTCTCTGGCCAGTATTGTATTAGATGCTCTAAGAGTTGTACTGCAGCCACCGGGAGCTGTGCATGAGACATTGTCAAGTGTGTGCGAACAGTCCACCAGAAATGTTGCTCGGCAATCCTCGTATCGAGAGGCACATTTGAAGAGGGAATCTTCTTCAACTTGATTTTGAAACCTGGAGCTTGTATGTGAGTTAAGTGAGGCAAAATACTCAAGATGAATCAGTTCCAAAGATTAAGGTTTGGGGATCTCAGAACAATTTGCCATTGACTACAGCTTCCCAGAGGGCTGTGGCCAAAGTGAAACTCTGACGTAACAAAACCCAGAGGAAACTGATCAATAAAATACAAACTGTGAGCCCAACTTGTGCCAAGGCTTGCACATGGACAAGAGTTCACAGGAGCCAGTCTGTCCTTACTCTGAAGGGCGAGTGAGGAGGACAGTGACACTTTATTCTTTGTCTGGTGCTGATCCATTGTCAGTGTGATAACCCAACAAGCCTTTGCATGCTAGTTAACTAGATACAATGACTTGGTTTTGGTAAGTGCTTTCCACTACCAGTGGTTCTTCTTGTGCCTTTTGTGTATCAGTTCAAAATGAGATCATGCCCGAGGGCGGTCCGACACAAGCCTATTTTTCTTCCACAACTAGATTTCCTGATTGCTGACTTGGAGATCTTGTTTCCATGTGAGAGGTGGGCTCAAATGCTTTGGAGGACATAGAACAAGAAGCCAGGTAGGCTGAGGCTGCCGAAAAGGAATTGTAATGCTCCATTCCATAGTGCAACATCCCTCTAAAGCCTCACTAGACTGGGCTGTGCCTGGATCTCTTGAACTGCACTCAACGTCATATCACCCTCTGCTTAAAGTCCCTCCACTGGCTTCCCATCCAGGAACGGTCTTTATTTAAGATGGGCTGTTTGACCTTCATGTCGCTTGCCGGCACAGCTCCGGCTTTCATTAATTAAAAAATAATTGCCTACAGGCCCGGCAGATGCCTTCGCTCATCTATTCTGCACCTGCTTAGCGTCCCTCGCTATCGTCGGAAAAAACATGGCGGATGCAGAGTCTCATTGCTTGCCCCCCTTTTCTGGAATGCTCTACCTCTAGCCATTAGATCCATTCCGAGATAGACCTACTTCCGCTCAGCCCTTAAGACCCATCTGTTTTCCCTAGCCTACACCTCTTAATTCTTCCTCCTGCTCCCCTCAGGATAGTCTTTCTGCAGCGCCAAGAAACCGCTTGGTAGTAGAGCGCTTAATAAATCACTTTCAACTTCAACTTCAACGAGGGAGCAACTAGATTTCCTAATTGCTGACTTGGTGATCTTGTTCCCGTGTGAGAGGTGGGCTCAAATGCTTTGGAGGACATAGAACAAGGAGCCGGATAGGCTGAGGCTGCAGAAAAGGATTAGATTGGGCTGTGCCTAGATCTCTTGATCTGCACGCAAGGAGGGAGCAAGCTCAACCGCTTGCTGTAATGAGCGAGCACACTGCTGACACTAGCTCAGGACTGCCAAACCCAAATCAGGAAAAGGTCTCAGCCCAAGGGTAGGAGCAGGAAATGATGTGGTCAGTGACGGCCCCCTGGTATCTAGGGATTTGTTGGACCCTTACCTGAAACTGACTGCAGGTCCCGACTGATAGAATTTGTTGCTTACATATGGAAAAATCCTTGTGGTTATCCTTCCCAGGGTTATTTTTGCCGTATGCGTATGGCGATTAAGGGTGACCCTGCTGCCTCACTTTTATAAAGGATTCATCGTCCCATCCCCAGTTAGCAAACCCCTGTATCGCTCCTTGACGTCGAATGATGAAAACTAGCTTCTCACCTGGCAGTTCTTTTGAAAGTTTGGACCAACAGCGATACACAGACTTATGGGGTTACTGGTCCCCACAATCGATACGGAGAGCTCAGGTTCTGTATGCACCTGTGGCACAACATGCATGGCTTGTTAAAACAAGAACGTTGTAGCATAAAGGGCTCAGGAGGAGGACAAGAAATAGAGACAAAACAAGAAAAACATTACTGAAAAGCACAGGGCTGGGTTAACAGGAAGTAGCATTAGCATGAGAGAAGCAGATTCAAATCCACATTGGTGGGTAACAAATTGGAACTAATGAAGGCATACAAACACTCAGTGGGAGAAGGGTTATGGACATGCAAAGCTTTATTAAATAGCAATAGAAACACAAGAGGATGGGTAAAGTGGAATAAGGTATCTCTATGGTAAATCCCAAGAAAGTTAATTTATGTCTTGATTAGCTAAACCGTGAAGCTTTGTTGAGGAATAAAATGAATAAAAACATAATAAGACACAATTCAGAAAGGTGTTTTCCAATGGTAAGTGTAACTTAAAATATTATTGTACAATATAAAAATTGTGATTTTACAGTGAAAGACCTGAAGATTTTACAGTCGTATTGTTTTTAAAGGCAGCCACCATTACATTAAAAACACCATCGTAGATGCTTTTGTTATGTAACAAATGATGTATGATTATGTATAAAAAATAAGTGTACCCAAATAAGTATAGTGGGTGCAAACTGAAGGGAAAAATCAATACCTTTGACATATTACATTTTGATACTACCTTCTCTCTAATAATCTATATTTTGAGGTCTATGTCTAATTTTGGCATCTGAATGTTGTTCAGAAAGGCTTCCTTCCTCACCAGAATTCACCATCATCCTGTACCGTGAGTCCCACGCGTGATCTTTCAGTCTCGCTCACGCTGTTCCATTCTTCTGAGCTTTGAAGAAAACAACAATTCACAATATTACTTCTTCCACCATGAATCACAGAACAAACAATGTCATTAAGGAAAACCATGTTTGTTTGTCACTTAAAGAAACTTAAAGCAAAATGGGTTGTGCAAATTAGCGTAATCTGCACAGCACTACAGATTGTTGATGTACTCATGCCTGTCTGGCAGTGGAGGCCAGATATATAAGGAGGGAGAAGAGCTTGAGACATTCAATAGGACAACACTTAGCAAGGTACACTTTTCATGGAGGACAGGGTGATCCATTATTCAACATCTTTTTTTTTGGGGGGGGGGGTCTTTGACAGAGCTCAAAGGAGTAAAGACACATTTTACAGAGATTATAGTTGCAGTAGTAGGACTTCAAAAATTAAGTGCTATTTATATACCAATCTGGGTTGTGAGTTCTGGGTGAGAGAAGAATATACATATTTATTTTTGAGGCAGAGAGATGCAGTGATGTTTCCCCAGTCCAAATATTCTTTGGTCAAGTGTCACCGCATTCGTTAAATGGGCACAATGTTTGGTTCAAGTTATGAACGCCCAGTCGAAATGCTCTGTTCATTCATTAGTTACAATGAGTTTGTATCTCTAATGACGAGAGTATTTTAAAGTATGTGGTTCTGAATTAGAGTTCAGCAATAATTTACTATTTGGTGGTTGCCACTAAATGCATTAACTTAGTCATCAGAAGGATATCTGCCTATCGAATTACCGTCAGCTAAATTATCACGGACATATATTATGGGAAGGCAGTAGTAATACCTCTGCTGATAGTTCTGCCAGTAGACAATCCCACAATGCTGGATTGATAGCATTGGCTAAGATATCGAAGATTTAGGACTTTATTTAGATATAATACACGGTCACTAAGATGGTGGATATCCTATCCATTAGATTCTATGTGCCAGAGGCTATAATACACTTGTAATACACCAAAATTGATATCCGCCATGTTTGTGACCGAGTATCCAATTCACCAAAATCTAAACAAGGCCCTTTATGTTGCAGCAGGTCTGTAAATTGAACCCTTTGTCTTGTAAAACACAAGGAACATATTTGGAAGGATCTAGTCTAGATTGAATAGGGTTTATTAGTCTTTGCAAAAGGTGCCCATCATATGCCACACAATTTGCAATCGATGATGCAGATATAAGATTGTTCCGCAACTTAAGCTGTTGGAAAAAAAAAATCCTGGTTTTGACTTTAGAAGGGTGAAAATATATGAGCATTAATCCTTTCAAGACTGGATTATTGTAACAGCCTCTACTTTGTCTTTTACAAAGTGGGACTGCCAAAATTTCAAGTGATGCAGAATACAGAGATTCATTTGATATTCGGCCTTAAGGAAATGACATATGTTATGTTATAGAAAGCTTGTATCGCGCACTAATACTCTAGAGTGTCCTGGCGCAGTTACTGCATGTAACTGCATTCAGACAAATTGCGTTGGTTGAATATTGAGAAGCATCTCTTGTCTAAATCTCTGTGTAGGGAGAACCAGGCAATTCAAAATAGGAGACCACGGTGACTGCAGGGTAAATAAACCACCCTAACCACCCTTTTTGGTCAGCCAACGATCATAATCTGGTTATTCCCAGGATTAACCAATTCACTTTCCGGAGGCACACTGGAAATCTTTTTAGGGTATGCAATAAGGTTTTCTCACACCTTCCTTTCAGAAAGCCTACTTCCTATTTAATAGTGATTTAGAGTTATTATGTGCAATAACTTTATTAGCTCTCAGAGCCAGGATGCTCTTTACGAGTAGTAGTTCATGCTCTACAGAAATCACTAACATACAGAAGCAGATTTAGTCAACAGAGTCCATTGTAATTTTAATGCACCACTGGGCTTACATACACTTCCTTATTGCTTCTAACCTTTAATTATATCTAAGAAATTAATTGTCATTTCCAAACGTACCCAAAAAAGATATCTGATGTCTCTGTAGGATTCTGGCATTCAAATTTATGTAGCATGAATATAGGATATATATCCTCTTTTATATACAACTCTGTTCAATCCGTTTAATCATCAAGTCTTCTAGTTCTACATTGTAAATGTTCCAAACTGGCATTCACTGGTCAGGTTGCTCTTGACACAGCTAAAACTTGTCAATCTAAGATCCTTGAAGCTACTGGTGCTGTAAAGTAACCTAGCACTAAAGTCACAAACATATGGGCTTCATCTGGCTAATGGTTGGTCATGATCAGAAAGGTTGAGTAGTGGTGGGACCGGAGCTCTTCCCAGCACCTATTGAATCGCTTGAACTCTGGATTTGAGGGTTATGGTCCTACCACACTTATAAAGCTTTATATTAATTAATTAATTAATTGCAAGTTTATATAGCGCTAGGATCGACTCCCGGAGGAGTATCCAGATTAACATTGGATGGCTCAAACCATGGTGGCTAGCCTCCACGGGACACATCCAATGAATGTAAATTTCAAAGAAATAAATATTTATGTCTTGGACTATAAACAGGCTGATAGAGGTCACTACAATTTGAAGGTAAAATGGCTACCAGCGATCACCATCAGGTTTGGTACTCAAGGGTTAATGCTAACCGATGATGCAAGGGTTCAAGTATGCTAGTTCAGCTCCTGTTTGAAACCTGGTGGTCCTAGGTCACTTCAATAATTCTCTATCCCAGATTCTGTCTGATGGACCTCGCTCTGCTCTCAGTCAGGCAGTGCCTCTTATCTCCAGAGGAGTGTCGCTTCAATATTTCCTGCAGGAACAGCGGCAGGCTCGAACACATTCCACTGGTCCCAGCTTTTGAAAAGAACAAAAGTATAGTATTCTACTAAGGCGTGTCTCTGCCCTGATGATACATCTATCTGCACATCAGCATATTTTTGTAAGGTGATGATCTTGGGCGTTGCCACACTGAGAAGGGACAGGATTAGACTTCCTAAGAAAACAGCTTCCAGACCATGCCAAACATGGAGACCACTGGGGTGTATATTTCACAATGCACTGTTCTGAACCTCCAAGCAGAGATAGGTTGGTGCTAGCTGAATTTGAAAACAGACACCCAGACAGCCAAAGTGGTTGTCGACAATCTGTTCATCAGCAGTCTGGCACAGTAAGAAAGCTAATTACCCAACCCTTCCTGATCAGCCACTGGGCTTTGCAAATACAATCTACACAAGGTGTAAGATTCGGAAAGAAAATCGAGTGACACCTTCATCTTGTACGCCAGCCACCATAACCTAGTACAGCACCAGGTCTACACTGCATATGGAGCCCAAGAATGTAATACACTAACTCAGCACATGCATGCCCCTTGTGAAGACCCACCAAATCTCTGCAAGAGGGTATGATTGGTCTAATATTAAGCTGGTTTTCCACCAGAGGGTTTGTAGACCTTCTCCAGAAGTTCAGGGAAAACGGTTCTTGTCCCTGCACCATGAAATCAGCTACTACCAACTGCCAACCTTCCTTTATCACTACAAGGGGGTCATAACCACTCTCCCTCACGGGTTAGGGTGCACTTTGGGTGCACTAGCAGATCACTAGAGCTGTGCACTCTTCTGGTTCAGCAATAAAAACTGTCCTCAAAGGCCTGACTGTTTTTCAGCGTTTGCGAATAGAGTAGAGACATGGGGGCAGATGTATCAAGCTTTTTGCGACTCGCAAAAGGTATTTTTGCATGTTTTGGCATGCATCAAAAATTCGCAAAATAAGAAATAGCAAAAATGTGCGATTCCTTATTTTCCCATAGCATTTAAGGAATCGCAATTTTGCGATTCCTTAAATGCTATGTATGAAGCATTTTTGAATTGCGATTTCTGTTTAAGAATTCGCAAATTACCACCAAGTTGTAGTTGATGGCAATTTGCGAAGTCTTTAAAAAATGCACAATTTAGCATTTTTGATGGTGGCATGTTACGCACACACATGCCCATAGGGTATGTATGTGCGCCATATGCACACACATGTACATTTCAGGGGTGCAGCAGGGTGTCTTTGAGACACCTCTGCACCCTTGAAATAATTCTCAAATTGCAATTAGCAAATTGCGAATTCGCAATTTGAGAATTACTTCACAATCATTCCTATGGGCCTCATGGCCCATAGGAATGCATGGGAAATTATTCCTTATTTGCGAATTCGCAAAATGCGAATTCGCAAATAAGGAAGATTAAGGAATCGCAAATAAATAGCGATTTTGTTCATACATTCCATTTTGCGAATTCTAAATAGCGATTCCTTAAAAATCACTATTTAGGAATCGCAAAGTGGACTCTCGATACATCTGCCCAATGGATCTCAGCAATGCAGAGGAAGATACAATGTATCCAGAGATTAAAGACTTCTTAGCAACGGGGCCATATTCTTTATTTGACTTCCTCCTTTGCTCTCATGTGTTTGTCAGGTAAATGTACCATTCATGTCCGATGGAGCAAAATTTTTTGCAAATAGTATATCAATACTTTTGAAAATGTAACAGTGCTATCTACCAATTCTTACACATGTAGTGTTAAGAGACACTGATACACACTCCGCTATGACTGAAATATGTTAAAAGCAATGGTTTAAGAAAATAGTTGCAATATTATGCAGAGGTGAAAGATGTACAGTATGCCAGTCATGTTTCTAGGAAGTTGCATACTGTGCATACAGAGATGGCCTCATTTTGACAAAGGAGTGGAGTAAAATGTTTTACATATTTCTAAGTCTCAATAACAATAGCAATCAGGGTTTGCGAAAGTGTGCAATTTTTTTTATTCTTTGTAAATGTCTATAGACCTTTTTGCTTTTAACTTTTAAAGTAATTTATATTACAGATGTCTGTATTTAACACTATAAATATTGCTTCGCCTAAGGTATATTTATCAGAAAACAGTTACAGACCTATATAGGCTAAATTAGGAAGCAAATACGACTATTCTAAGCATGTTAAAATTATTGTTCTGTATCCCACTTTTGTATGTAAAGTATTGTTGTATTTACAGGTATAATATAACTTTGTACATGGTACAATCCATGCCCAGTGCTTCAAAAAAAGGATGTGAATGGTAATGCAATGTAGAATAACAAAAGGGCACACTACATCTGCATATTCTCCTAATTTATCACTAGATTTGTAGTAATATCATGTTTACAATTTGTGGTAAGGATATTCATGTATCTTGTTATTACCCAAAAAACTGACATCTCTAAATGTTGGTTTCTTGCAGAGGCATTGTGCACAAAAAGGTTTGTTTGCAAAAGGGAACATTGCAACAAGGTATTCAGGGTTCATTTTCCAGGTTGGTTGGGCTCGAATAGAATGAAAATAATTTTTTTACA
Source organism: Lissotriton vulgaris (assembly GCF_964263255.1). Classification (NCBI taxonomy): domain Eukaryota; kingdom Metazoa; phylum Chordata; class Amphibia; order Caudata; family Salamandridae; genus Lissotriton; species Lissotriton vulgaris. The sequence continues at coordinate 159,451,774 of NC_141691.1, read as the reverse complement.
ATGTGAAACCTTATTTCTCTATTTTAAACAAGGAAGGTTCATAATGTTTGTTAATGAAAATTGAGAACTTTAATAGCACAAGCATTGTAGACTTCTATTATAACACTTAAAGAACAAGTATATGGAATCCTGGATGTTTTTGATGAAGCATGAGTCTGAATCCATGAAACATAGAGGGCCATATGTAGGTAATTTGCGAATACCGAATCCTTAATACCGAATTTTACCGAATCGGTATTAAGAATTCGGTAAACGTGATGTAGGAAAAAATTCGTTAATTACCGATTCGTTGCAATTCTGTATTAAATACCGAATCTGAACTAATCGGTAAAAAAAAAAAAGTACCGAAAGGCAATTACTGATTCGGTGTTACAGAATCCATTACCGAATTCGGAAATACCGAATCGGTAATTCAAAAAATCGCTTTTTGGTGAATCAGCCAATCCTGATACACCCAATTACTTCCCAAACAGGAAGTTGCCACACCCAGCCAGGTGCACAGGGCCTGGAGCTCACTGTGAGGCGGGCAGGCAGGAGAGCTGAGGAGCCAGCAGCAACACAGCCACACAGCCACAAGCAAGGCAGAAAAACAACAGAACAAGCATTGAAATGGCAAGCCAGGACAGGGAGAAGGAGGGAGGTGATAGAAAAAGAAAACTCAAGTTCAGTGACAAGGAGCTTGAGGTCCTGATCCAGGATGTCAGCCAAGATTACCACAAGCTGTTTGGAGCCCAGTCCCACCAAGTGCCAGAGTCACAGAAGAGGCAAATCTGGAGTGGCATTCGGGACAAGATCAATGCCATAGGTGTGACCCTGCCCACCATAGAGGACATCAGAAAGAGGTGGTACGACCTCAGGAAAACAGCAAAACTGAGGATGGTAGAGAGACAGAGGCTGGCTGGCAAAACTGGAGGAGGAAAAAATCGAGCCCCAGTACCAACACCACTGGAACAGATGGTGGAGTCCACCATCCAGCCGGAAAGTGTGAGTGGCGTGGGAGACGTAGACAGCTCCGCCAGAGCAGCAAGAAAACAAGGTAAGAAGCATGCCCAGCATGCTGCGCTACCCCCTGCCCAACCCCAATCCCCATAGTGGTAAAAGTGCTCCCACTCCACACCATGTCTTACTGGTTACCTGCAATGCATTCTGGGTGATGTAGTCAGTGTGAACTCATGATCAGGACAGTCAGGCCAGCAAACACAATAGCATGGTAAATGAATTGGATAGGTCAGGACAACCACTGTGCACTGTAGGCATGTAGTTTAATGTAATGACATTGCAGACAGAGCATTGAGTATATTTACATATGTGTCATTATAGGCGAGTCATCTCGCAGTGCAGCAGAGGACAGCAGAGGCAGGTCAGCCAGGCCAGAGGGGAGGCAACATGATGTAGACAGCATGCCTGCAGGGAACACCAGCTCTGCGCCATCACAGCCAGCCAATCCTCCACCACAGCCATCACCACAGCACCAGGGAGGGCCGCAATCCCCTCTCACTCAGTCACCACTGCGACGTTCACCAACACCACCACCACCACAGTCAGGCAGGAGGCATGCCGTGATCACCCTCCAGCAGATGGAGGAGTCGGAGGAGGAGGGCAGACGGGGCGAACAAAGTCCTATCGGAGATAGATCCAACAGGGAGCGGGCTGGTTCTGCATCCGAGGGCGCCCACATCTCATCAAGACGCCGCAGGGCAAGGCCGGACAGTCCAGTGGCATCCGAGCAGGGTGACAGTGTGTTTGCTGGACTGGAAGGCAACATGCTGAAGGTCCAGCGCCTGCAATGGAGGGAGATGAAGTCACTGCACAGGGAGGTGGCAAACATAAACAGGCATATGCACAAGATGGAGAAGGGCATCAGTGCCATGGGGGAGAACTTGTGTGCAGGGATGGACAGAGTAGCTACCTCGGTGGACAACCTCTGCAGCCAGCTTGAGCAGGACCGTGTTGGCAGGCGCCGGGAGAGACAGAGACTCCAGGCCTATACCAAGTCGGTTAACCGGCTGGCCACTACGACATCACTGATGTGTCGCAGGTCCATCGCCATGCAGGAGGAGATGGCGCATTGCAGCAGGGATGTGGCCAGGGTGATGTGTCCATGACCTCAGTGCTAGAGCTCATGCAGAATGCCAAGGCGTCCAATATGGAAGGGGGGGGACAGTGAGGAGGCTACCAGCCGTGGTAGCATTACACCCTCACCCACCGAGTGTAGGAGGCGTAGTGGACGAAACGTGCCAGCACACGAACAGTCCAACACACCAGACAGTGTCGATGGGGAACGTGCACATGCAGCACGTGGACGCAAGAAGTGAAGGACAATGGCTGTGTACATGCATGTGATGAGTGATGTAACCCATGTCCAATTGGACAATGCTCGAGGTGTGCCCAATAAACACCTCTACATCTAACTGTTAATGGCTCAGTGTCGTTACTCACTCAGAAATAGTTTGACGTAATCTCTGCCCGTCTCTGTCTCCCATCATGTTCAATTGCAGCACCAGCTGTGCAGGGCTCTGGCTGAGGGTTGTCCTCGTCCTCGTCCTCTGACTCAGTTAGTTCCACTGCTGTTCCTTTTTTAGTGGCCAGATTGTGTAGCATTGCACACGTAGCAATTATCTTGCAACATTTGATGGGGCTGTACAGACGTGCACCTCCTGTTTTGTGGAGGCAACAGAATCTGCTTTTGAGCAAACCAAAAGTGCGCTCCACCACGTTGCGTGTGCTCCTATGTGCCACATTGCATCTCCTCTCCCTTCGGGTGGTTGGGTTCAGATATGGTGTGAGTAGATACGGCCGGAGGGCATATGCGCTGTCACCTATGAACAGAAGTAAATGGCATTGATTGGTGTGACCAACAGCTTGAGCCAGGGTGTACATCAGGTTGTGTAACATTTACTTACCTAGTATGTATCCGTCGCCAAATTCACCAGCAAGCAGACGTGTATGTATGCCACTGTTCCTGAAGATGTAAGCGTCGTGGCTACTCCCGGGGAATTTGGCCACGATGTCTGTTATAATGTATTTGGCATTGCAGATCACCTGCACATTGATTGAGTGGGTGGATTTGCGGTTTCTGTATATGTATTCACTTGCTGCAGGTGGGCAGATGGGAATATGGGTCCCATCGATGCAGCCAATCACGTGGGGGAAATGGGCAAGTTGATAGAACTCCAGCTTGGTTCTCTGCAACTCCGCCTGTGTACTGGGGAAGGAAATGTAATGTTCCATTCTGTCCATCATGGCGTCCAGGAAGGTGTTGAAGAAACAGGATAGATATCTCGTCAATACACGGGCATATCACAACCTAATCAGGAGAGCGAAAACTGCCCACTATGCCAATAGGATTATGGGTGCAGAGAATTCAGCGAAAGAATTGTTCTGCGTTTATAAATCCCTGGTCGTCCCCAAGTCCTCTGCAGGACTAGAGGATTGTTCAGTTGCTGCCTGCAATCGCATTGCTGACTATTTTGGCGACAAAGTGTCCAAAATTTATTCAGCCTTTCCCGTCCAACCCTTGGCAGGGGGAGAGTTCGAAGCATCAGTAAGTGAGGCAGATGGACAAAATCTGTTGCTTAACTTCTCCACCCCACCAGTAGAAGACCTGATCAAAATATGTAGATCAGTGAAATCAGGCTCCCCACGGGATCCAGCATCACCTAAACGGCTGGGGGACAGCTTGACGACACTAGAACCATACATTAGGCATCTGTTGGATGTCTCCTTCAGGTCCAGCACTATGCCCAGGGAATGGAAACAAGCTGTGGTGCTTCCCCTCCGCAAGAAGCCTAATATCAGCTTCGAAAAGCTGGAGAATCTGCGTCCCATCTCCCTCCTACCCTACTTCTCTAAAGTGGCGGAGAAGGTGGCCAATTTGCAGTTAATGCAATTTGTGGAAGATACCAATCTTCTACATCCCACCCAGTTTGGGTTCCGGCCTCGACACTCGACGGAGTCAGCGCTCCTCATGGCATCCGAAACCATCAGGCAGGGTGCCGACGAGGGCCATACTATGGCCTTGATCCTTCTGGACCTTAGCGCTGCGTTCGACACTGTAGCACATTCCATCTTGCTACAGTGTCTGAACAAAGGAGGGGTAGGAGGTGCAGCGCTCAAATGGATCCAATCGTTTCTATCTGGCCGAGGTTTCCAAGTCAGGCAGGGCAACTGCTACTCCGAGCGAATTTGGTCTCATGAACGAATCAGTGGGAAGACTATACACGTGCATTAAAACCTGGTACTGCATTAAAATGAAAGCCACTGAAAACAACTTAAATACATTTTTGTGGCAAGAAGTTGATAAGGGAACCAAATCAGAGGCAAACAAATTCCTGACCAAAGCTCTGGAATTAACACGCACCGCCCAGCCATGGAATAAAAACCTGCCAGTTAACTCATTTAAACAGGTAATAAACAAAGCCGCCAAACTACATTCTCTACTTATTGATAAGGAGATTTTTTCCCATCGTTCACATTCTTGGGTTGCAATTAACAGCTATAAACTTCTTACTCCGGCGCTCTACTTGGACTCTACATACTCTGTTTTTATTAAAAAAAGGTTGATGGCTCTAAGATTCGGAAAATATCGAACGCTTGCTGATGCACCAGCCTGGAAAGACACAGGATCCATCGCCTGTCGGCTCTGTGATTATAAAAAAGAGGATATAATCCACATTATTTGCCATTGTACAAAGCTGAATCAAGAGCGAACTCTTCTTTTAAAGAATCACTTTCTGACTAAAGGATTACGTACCTGTAGGACAGCCATTATAGGCTGCTTGGACTCTACGGATACACAAATCAATTGTAAGATTGTAAAGTTTTTGCTTGCCTTTGAAAAACGCTTGACGACTGAGTAATACCTCTAATACTGTAGTGTGATTTTCTGAAACCTCATTCTTTTGTCCTTTAACGAGTATTTGAATTTTATCTTGATGTAAATTTTGAACAAGTATTCTTAACTAATTTAAAAAATTTTAACATTACGAAACAAGTGTAAAGAAAATTTGTTATGGTTTTAATTAACTGAACAATAAAGTTTTTACTTACTTACTTACTTACTCCGAGCGTGTAGCCTTGGACCAGGGGGTGCCGCAGGGCTCGTCCCTGAGTCCAACTCTTTTCAATCTGTACGTTGCCCTGGTTGCCACCATAGTGGAGAGTCACGGTTTGCGCATGGTGTCGTACGCCGACGACACGCAGCTGGTCATCTCCCTATCGCGTGCACCCGGTCTCGCGGCAGACATCTTCAGAGCATACATGCAAAACCTAGCTGCCTGGATGTCTGCCAACTGCCTTAAGCTCAACGGAGGCAAGACTGAGGTGCTGGTGGTGGGGGGAGACCGAGCGGCTTGGACGTCGGCGTGGTGGCCACCTTGCCTGGGACCAGCACCAATTCCCTGCCAGGAGGCGAGGAATTTAGGTGTCTGGTTCGATTCCAACCTAACTTTCGGACCCCAGGTGAATCGGGTGGTTGATACCTGTTTCGGGATCCTCAAGACCCTCAGGAAGGTTCTGGAGCTCCTTCCTATCAAAGCCCGCCAAACACTAGTGCATGCACTAGTCACGTCCAAGATGGACTATGGCAACCTGCTCTACCTGGGGACTCTTGAGAAGAATCTGAGCCGCCTGCAGGTTCTACAAAATGCAGCAGCCCGGTTGGTTCTCAGACTGCCCAGAAGATCAGCTTCTAAAGCCACGCTCCAGGCCCTGCACTGGCTTCCGGTGAGAAGCAGGGTGGAATTTAAAGCATTATGCACCTGTCATCGGATCGTCAACGGCAGGGCACCTCTTCCCCTGCAGGGTCTGCTGACACAATACGAGCCCTCTCGTTCTCTCAGATCTTCTGGCTCGGGGCGTCTGTCCATCCCTAAGGTGTCCAAAGCACGGATGGGCGGCAGATCCTTCAGGTATCTGGCTGCATCTAGCTGGAACAAACTTCCTGTGGCGTTGCGCCTGGAACCCTCAGAGCCCATTTTCAGAGCCAAGCTAAAAACATTCCTACATGCCCGGTAGTGGGTTCCCACCTTAGTACCTTCTCCTGCTAGCGCTCGCATCCTAGCGCGGGGACACGCCGTTGTGCGTCACCAAGCGCTTTACAAGACCCCCTATTATTATTATTATTATAGACAGCTCTGTGACACTCCACCCACTGCTGCTATCACACCCTGGAAACTTCCTGATGCAAGGAGGTGCAGGCAGCAGAGTACCTGGACATGGGTGGGGATTGCGTGGGCCCTTGGTGTCTGATGCTCCAGATAGGGTCTTAGGTCCCGTATTAGCTCCAGGATGGTGTCTGGGTGCAATCTGTATCTCTCATGTATTTCAGGGTCTGTCAATTGGAACAATGTGATGCGTAATCTGTACACCCGCTCTTCACGTCTCCAGATCCTCATTCCTGCTGCTCTCAGGCGTAGCCGCCTTGCTATGAGGTAGAGGCCTGCCATTGTGTTCACACAGATGCATTTTGGGTCTGTTTATATGCACTGCTCCTGATTACCACATGCTCCTGAAACGTGGTAAATACCGATTCATTATTACCGATTTTGGTCTAATTCGGTATTAACGAGGTTTGCTACATAGCATTTTTAGGGGTTTTACCGAATCCTTTATACCGATTCGGTATTGATTGTTTCGGTAATTTCAAGTCGGTAAATATATTTATTTACCGATTCGTTATTATCGATTCCATTCGGTATTACGTACATCTCACATGGCTAAATTAATGTCGGTAACACCGAAAATTACCCTTTTTCGGTGTTACTGATCGGTATTTGGCCACCTACATATGGCCCAGAGTGTCTGTTAGATACTATGCAATGCAAGAATAAACATATAGGTCACCACAGGTACATCAGTAGTGTGTGTAGTGCTGAATTCTTCTACTGCTCCACAATGCTTCATCATGTAGCAAACACTTTTTTTAATGGAGTTGTATATAGCACGAACTTGACCCGTAGGTATTGGGTATCAGAGCGATTTACACAAGCACCAGTTGTGTTACATGAGGACACATTCATTTTTGTTAGGCATAGGGGGGGATTAAGTGATTTGCCCAGAATCACAGGATGTTGTGCGTCCTTGCCGACACTCGAACCAAGCTCCCCAGATTTGAGGTCGACCGCTCAAGCGGTTAACCCAACTCCTCTCCCAAAAGACTTACAGGCTTCTGTATTCAGATTGAGCTTAATTACCACTTAACCCATCCTCCTTGTCCCAGTCCTCACTGCTTGAGACTAGGCACCTCACCCCAGGAGTTTGCCCCATGCTCTGTAAACCAAGTTGGACCATTTTAAAGTAATCAGCGAGTGGGGGCAGGACAGAAATAAGATGCTGGACATTGTAGCACACAGTATTTGAAAATGGGTGGAGGAAAATCTGTTATGCCTAAAAGCCATGTTCTTTCCGGGGAGAGGAACGGCTCATGCAGACAACCTGAGTTGCAACGCTCCCTCATCAGTGTTACCACCTGGCAGTATTGGTGTTCAAGGAGATACCTGCTCAGTTCAGCAGTCCTTGTCTGGACCTCTTCGCTTCCTCACTCAGTCTCCTGCTTCTTAATTTCTGTTTAGAGACTTGCTGTCCTTGTGCTTGGGTAGTGGATGCCCTGCTAATTGCTTGGCCTCAAACGACAGTATTTGTCGTTCTCCCAATTCCTCTCATCCAGATGAAGCTGTAGAAGATATTAGCAGACAAAGTGATAGTAATTCTGGTAGAATCGTTTTGGCAATGTCGCTTGTGGTTCACTCTATTAGCTCATTTGTCCGTGAGCGATGTTTTTCAACTTCCCTTGAACCATCCACCTCTTGTGTACCCGATTACAGACTCAGTTCCATTTCTCGCACTACGTCTCAGTCTGGAAATTAAGAGATTAATCCTCCAGAAATCGGGGTGTTCATAGCATAGGAAGTAGCCCTGGGCACACAAGAAAGCTCTCTTCTTTGTCATCCTATTAGAGGCATTGGGTTATTTTCTACAAGAGGTGTCTACAGAAAGATTTAGGTGCAGCTGCATATAATCCTAATAATATCCTGGACTTTTTAAGGGATGGCTTTCAGAAGGATCTCCCTCCCTCCACTCTAGCATCCCAGTGGGCAGCCATTAGAGGTTTCAGAGAGTTTACAGGTGAATTGTCCAAGGAGCTGAAATCTGTTTTTAAGCTCCTTAAAACATTCAGGCTCAAGAGGCAATTGGTTCCCAATCCAGTACCAACATGGAACCTTTGTAGTTCAGAGAGGTCTTCAGCAGAAGCCATTTGAACCTTTATATTGGGCTGGAATGTCCTAGGATTTTAATAACCTATCTTTTCCATTGTCATCATATCTGCTAGAAGGTTGGGTGAGATGGGAGCCCTTGACATTTCTTACCCATATCTCAGGATGTCTAGCCCGGGACCAGGGTTCAATTCCCCGCCTCGGCGGGTCTTGGGCTCAAAAATTCCACGGATCTGATAATTCTCGCCTCGGTGCCTATTCCAATCATGGAGTCCCACTCTGCAACTCTGGACAATAACTTGCTTAATCTCCACAACGGCCCCCACAACGCTAAGGATGCCTGGCCTCCACCATGTGGGTGCCCAGGAGTGGACGCCTCACAGGGAAAGCCAGGATGGGTTCCACAGCGGTATTCGTACAAGTGCCTTGAGATCCTTGCGGGTGAGTAGTGCGCTATACAAGTATCAATTTATATCATTCTTCTCCCACACCGAAAATCCAGACCTCAAGTGCATGCCAGATTTCATCTTTCTGGAGTGATCGGAGACTAGTATTAGAACACTCATTTAGAACACTAGAACACTCATCTGATGTTTCTAGTGGTCTGGCTCTGTTGTTATACTTAGAAAGAACTAAACCCTATGCCAAGCCTGCAGATCAGCTGGGGGTCTCATTCCAGACAATATTAATGGTCGTTTTATGAGGGCATTTTGTAGCTCATGGGCTGAGAATATGGCATTTTATTGCAATAGATTTGCAGGGTAGCCACATGGTACACACCACATATGTTTGTAAATCAGTTCAGTTCCGTTCATACGTCTTTATTTCAAAGTATTTCATTTTAAAAGACAGACATAAAAAACTCTGCTCTCAACCTAACACAGTGATGCAATAAATACCATTATTAAGACAGTCCATCGTAACATTAAGAATTGGTGAATAAAAATTAAATCCCAAGCACAATGCACCTCGAGGTTAGTCTTCTACAGATGACATGCAAAGATGCTTATGTACAATAGATACAACATGATTAAATTTAAAGACGTCAGAAAATGCATAACAACAATATTAAAACAATTGATCGACTATCTGACTGTTGGGTGCTTAGCTCTGATGATCCAAGACTACCCCAGAAATGTTGCCACGGCTATAGCCACTGAGTCTGTTATATTGGTCCGTATTAGCCATAGTGCCTCCAACCCCACCCGTGTTCTCATGTTTATACAAATCGGTTTTAGCCATTTTCTCCGGAGTGCTGAGTATTCGGGGCAAACAAAGAGAACATGGCCTATTGACTCTTTTTGATCCCTGCATAGGCAGAACTCATTTGTCTGCCCGCGCCATTTACTAGTAAAAGATCTCAAGGGGAGCGACTCGACTCTAAACTGATGGTATAGCTTCCTATCCACACTTTTTGTGATGATATCCCAGTAGGCCTCTAAAGAGGGGTCGAGTTTGTGTACCAGGAATCTACCCGTCAAAGAGGTGGGATCTGTCTGGGTGATGAGTTGCTGTCTTACAGTAGCCCAATATAGGGCTTTAAATCCCTTTTTTGTGGGAAAAACGTTATTGGATGGTGTCGACCACAACTGGCTAAGACCCATATTTTCCAAAAGTGTTCTTACTTGTTTAAACCAAGGAAGGCTACCTGACCCCACTATGGATCTAAGGTTCGAAATTTCATTTGCAAAAAGTGCCAGTTCAGGAGTCGTCCAAATTCTCCTCCACAGAGCTACTGGTCTAAAACGGGCAACATCGTCAACAGAGTGGCAACCCAGATCGAGTAACAGGGGCTTCATGGGACTGGATTGCGGAAGGCCAACCAGATTACGGAGAAATTTATTTTGGACTCTGACTAACGAAGAAAGATCTGAGAAAGCCCATAAGTCCGCACCGTACAAGATTGCTGAACTTATTTTGGCATTGTATATTTTTAACGCCGGACCTATCCTTTCGGTCAGGGATGTTCTCTGCTCCTTAATTGGGCACCCTGTCAGCTGGGCAAACTTCAAGGAAAGTATTTGTATTTGTATTTGTGAGTATTTGTTAAGCGCAGCCTATCGCTCCGAAGGGAGCATCTTGGCGCTGAAAAATTGTGTGTGGATGGGATTGGATGATGAAAAATTCTAGATAGCGGCCATCACATAAGCATCAGATTGCTGATAGACCCAGGTCTTCAGTTGTTTCCTAAAAAGACTCTCAGTCTCAACCAGTCTGAGATTTAAGGGCAAGTTGTTCCAGGCCCTTGCAGCTAGGACTGTGAAAGTTTTTCCGCCCCTGGTTTTGTATTTATACCTCGGGATCTTGGTAAGGTTACCACCGGAGGATCTCAGATTTCGTACGGGGTCATAGTGAACAAAACGGTTGACAAGGTATTTAGGACCGATGTTTTTTAGTGCTTTGAAGACTGTTAGTAGAAGTTTGAAGAGGATCCTCTTGTGCAGGGGCAACCAGTGAAGACGATTTAGTGCTGCTGAGGCTGAGGATTTCCTGGGAAGTTTTAACACTAATCTTGCAGCCGCGTGCTGTACACTTTGCAACTTCTTCAGCGTGGACTTTTTCACTCCAGCCATCAACCCATTGCAGTAGTCGAGTCGAGAGAGTATTAATGCGACCACGACCGATTTCCTGGACGCAATGGGGAGGAAGTCAAAGAATTTTTTAAAAGATTTGATAAGTCTGAAACAGCAACCTGCCGTGATCCTGACGTGATCATCGAAGGAAAGGGCTGCATCAAATTGCACGCCAAGGTTACGTGCAGAGGTCACTGCACTAGGCGGGGCCTCTCAATCTTTGGGCCACCAATCCTTAGGACGGAAGGGCAGATCTTTACCTAATGGTATGATTTCGGTTTTCCCACTGTTGCACTTCAAATGGTTTTTGTTCAACCACTGAAATACCTCCGTGAGACAATTCTGGAAACGCAGCTCTGTGTCCGTGCAGTTTTTGTCGATAGAGACGACGAGTTGGGTGTCGTCAGCGTAGGACGTGACTAGGATCCCATGGGACTCTATCACAGCTGGGAGGGGTGCCATATAGATGTTAAACAGTAATGGACTTAATATGGACCTCTGCGGTACTCCCGATGTAATGGTTTTTACGCTGGATAGATGGGGACCCAGTGACACAGATTGGGACCTATTAGTCAGGAAAGATGTTACCCATGCCAAAGCTGTGTCTGTCACGCCAATCTCACGCATCCTGTCAATCAGGATGGCATGAGAAATTGTATCGAACGCTGCTGTGAGATCAAGCAGGATGAGGACGGCTTTCCTCCCCTCATCCTGCAGGAACTTGATGGAGTCGGAGAGTTCTATAAGGGCTGTTTCGGTAGAGTGGCTGGGGCGAAAGCCAGATTGCTGTGGATGCAGAATGTTATGGTCCTCCACAAAGGCTTTCAGCTCCCAGTACACTATCTGCTCCGTGATCTTTCCTAGAGCAGGCAGGAGTGAGATAGGGCGCATGTTAGTCAGGTCTGTGGGGGATTTATTTTGTTTTTTCATCAAGGGTTTCACGATGGCCTTCTTCCATTCGTTGGGCACTATCCCTAAGTCTAAGGAAGCATTAATGATAGCGTTGATGCTCGGATTGACTGCCTCAATTAAGTGATGCAGTATACGAGGGGGACAGGAGTCAGTAGGTGCTCCTGATTTGCAGGCCATGATCGCTTTACGGGTCTGCAGGAGGGAGACGGGTTGAAACCTGCAGAGGTAATGATGGTTATCGGCTACCTGCTTCTGGAGTTGTAGAATGGGAATGGTCAGGGGGGGCGGGAAATCCTTTTGAATGGTAGCAATTTTTTCCCCAAAAAAATTTGCAATATTGTTGCACAGGATTTCAGAGGGAGGGATTTCAGGCTGTAGAGCTTTGGGGTGAGTGAAGGATTTTACGATTGAGAAAAACGTTTTTTGCTTCTGGTGGGCGTCATTGATGGCTTTAGTATAATACTCTTTTTTAGCGGATTTTATGCTTGAGAGGTATAGTTTCCTCTGCTGAACATAGAGGGCTCTGGATGCCTCATCATATGTTTTCCTCCACTTCCTTTCTTTTATCCTACAAAGTAGGTGGCTCTCAGTTAAGGCCTGGGTATACCATGGGGCGCTCGGTTTCCTTCTGGAACACTTCACACGGTCACCTTTGGGATTGGAATTGTCCGAGATAATTTGATTTATCCAGACATGAAAGTTACATGAGTCAACCGACACATCACCCACCAACTTAGGTGCCTGTACCAGTGGTTGGGAGTTCTGCTTAATACGGTCGGTCACCTTTTTCCAGTTTATCGGGAAGGAGGTTTGAGAACGCTTCATAGTTAATGGGGCTTGGACTCTTTGTTCAATGACAAAGGGGATAAGACTATGGTCGGTCCAGATTTGCGGGATGGGAGGGGACGTGGACATAGTACCTAGGTTGGAACAGATACCGTCCAACGTGTGACCGGCTAGGTGGGTAGGTGCGGTCACTAATTGGGCCAGTCCAAAGATGTTGAGGGTATGTTGAAAGCAGATGGCGTGTGGGTCGTCACACGACTCCAGTTGCAAATTCATGTCTCCCATTAGAGTGAAATGAGGGTAGCGTAGCATAAGTGACCCCAGTATTTCACCTAGGGAATCCAAAAAGGGGGTGGCATTGCCTGGAGGGCGATAAATTAGGCCTCCCGTGAAAGAGGTGGAGGGATTTAGCTTGATAGAGAAACCGATACTCTCGCTTCCTTTAAGATGGCCTAGGTCGAATGTGTGGCACGAGAAGGATTTTTTTACTATGAATGCGACCCCACCTCCTCGCCCGATTGGTCTGTCCTGCCTGAAGATGGTAAAATCAGGGGGAAGGGCAATAGCCAAATCGGGGTTAGAGGAGTCATTGAGCCATGTTTCAGTTATGAAAAGAGCGTCAAGATCATGGCACATAAATAAATCGTGTATATCTTGAAAGTACATCAAGCTGGGGTTTCCATCTAAGCCTGTTTTCCAAAACAACCCCTTGGTATGTAATAACACTCACCTGCTCTAACTCATGACCATTCATGCTAACATGGCCTTTAGCCAGCCTATTTTTAGTCAGTACCATGAATTTTGTTTTGGGGACATTGACCTGACGGTCATTATGTTTGCAAAATTCCTCAAACTTATTTAATGCGGTTTGAAGACCCCTCTGGGTTTTTGATAAAATAAGGGTGTCATCCGCAAAAATAAGAAGCAGGAAGTTTGTACCACCTAAAGAAGGGGCGTCTGTTGGGGTTTCAGCAAGGTACTGCACGACCCTGTTAATGAATAACAAAAACAGTGTCGGTGCAAGAACACACCCCTGTCGTACACCACCGGTGACGGGGAATCTCTCAGTCACCTGCCCCTGATTACCTCATCTAACCTGTGCAAAGTTTGCCTCGTGTAATCTAATAACTATTTCCAAATGTTCATGAGGCATTCCGATGGATCCTAATGCATCCCATAGCTTAATTCTTGGAACTAGATCAAAAGCAGACTTTAAGTCCACAAACGCTGCAAAAATGGTTCCACCACCCAAAGTAACCACCTTCCAGTAAATTAGAAGGAATCTAAACACCTGGTCGATCGTACTGACACAGGATCTAAAGGCTGCCTGTAGTGGAGATAGAACGTTCTCTTGGTCCATCCATACCTGAATTCTGGCTAGCACCATCCTTGCTATGATTTTCTGAATGGCGTCTATTAAGCTGATGGGACGATAATTTCCCGGGGCCGAACGGTCACCCTTTTTAAATATTGGTAATATCTCGGCCCCCCGCCAAGATTCCGGGATTGGGGCCCCCATTACAATGGCATTAGCTAGTAGAGTGATATAAGGCACCCAGTTTGGGGAATCATATTTAAATAAATCGGCTGGAATACAGTCCATGCCTGGGGCTTTACCGGCTTGTAACAATCTGAGTGCATTCTCTACATCCTTACAAACAAACACTAAAGGGGAACACATGGTCGGACCCTTTAAAAAATGGTCAAGAGAAGTACAGGGTGTTTCTGGATCAGGACCCCTAAACTGGGACTCAAAGTGTTTGACCCAATCTGCTACAGACACTTGATTTGCTGGAACCTGCATTTCGTCAGTACTACCCCATTTGACGATCTGCCAAAACTTTGTCTGGTTATTCGAACTGCGTGCTTCAAAGAAAATCCTGCCAATGTTGGTCATCCCAGTCCTTCTTGGCCTGCCTTTGAACTTTTTTATACTCATACCTTGCTTTCCTGATATTAACAGTAACACAAGATTTTAAAGCTTTAACCAAAGAACTGTACGCCTGACGGCATGAATTATTGTACAATTTTTTCCCTGATTTGTTGGATAATGGTTTATCGGGTTTATCCTTTTTAGTAAAAAGTGTTTTCAAAACACCAAAGAGCTTTTCATGGAGTGCCCTAATGTTCACTGTCAGGTCCCCCTGTTCGGCCAGTGCTTGTAGCACGGTCATAGTGGAAGAGACCTCATAAGAGATCCTTCCTAAAATCAGGGGTCATCTACTACCCTATTCCACCGGACCCTGCGCCTATCATTTGTAAGGAGGGTCTCTGCGGTAGCGATCTCAGTAGGTACGTTACTCTCCAGTCTACCCTCAATTTTTAAACTAAGGAGAAGCAGGTTATGGTCTCTCTCCGGGCGAGCGGAGATTGTCATATCATCTAGATAGGGCCAGTACTCTGCCTTAATTAGGATATAATCAATTCGACTAGTATTGTTACCATTGTCAAAAGTTACCCGACCAGATTTGTCAGAACTGGATCGTCCATTGACAGCTCTTAATCCCCACTCGAGGCACAGACCCAACCACTGTAAGGCAGCCTCAGTCCACTTCTTAATAGGTTTTATATCAAGTCCTGGAATATTCCATAGTGCATCTTCCTCTGCAAATATGTCTTCCTCCTCAAGGGGCAGGGGTTCGAAGGTACAATTTAGGTCACCTGCTACAACCACAAACTTTTCCCTCCCAATGAAATCAAGGGAGAGATCTAGCTCATTTAAAATACCCAGGCTGCACCCCCTGGTAGCCCACGAACATAAATAATTACAATAATAATCTCCATGTGGTTAGGCCCGGTCAGCCTTATCCCAAGAATGTCCGGGCTGAGCACTAATACTTCCGTAGGCCTAAAGCTAAGCGACGGCCTCACCCAAATAGTTAGACCACCTGACGGTCTACCCATTAAACCCCTGAAAGCGGGTTTATAAAAGTTAAAATACCCCACGCGGTAGACAGGATCAGGGGCCCAGCTTTCTTGGAAGATTAGGATGTCGTGGTCATCCACAAAATCAGCCCACTCGCTAATAGCAGTTTTACTCTTCAGCCCTGCGATGTTCCACGAAACAATCTTAAGCAAAGCATCCTGGGTAATTGGCTGGATATATGCAGACACCCTTGGGTTTAATCCTGTTTGCATCCCACCAACTATAAGGGTCTCATCAACCGAGGAACCCAGGGAAGGCAAATCCACACCCTGGTCAACCTCTCGACCAACCCTGACCCTATCCAAAACATTCAAAACTTGGACTACTGTCTCCACCTCTAAAGAGACACCGGCCGTCGCACCATTACCAGCAGTTTCACCACCCACCGGTGTGCCGTCCACTAGATAGTCCCTCTTCCCACCGGATATGCTTCCTTTAGCGACTCTGCTTGTCGCCCGGGACACAGTAGTACCACCAATAGGATGTGTAAGTTATTCTACCCACTCTAAGCCTATAAAAGGCTCAAAACGATTTGACAGGGGGAGGTAGTGCTCCACCCTGTCAAAAGGACGTACACCACGTGGTCTCTTATTACGTATATAATGTGGGGGGGGGGAGGATGAACCACATTTTGTACCAACATAGAAGTAGTTTAAGCCTAAGGTTTGGATGTCTCCCTTTCTACCAAACCTTGGTTCTCTTCGAATAAAATCAACTACCCAAGGGTCTCTAAAGTTCACAATGACGCAGTCACCTTCTAGGTCCTTAACACTACTACCCACCCAACTCACCCTCCTAACATATAATATCTCTGTATTGGAGAAGGGGGAAGTGTTCTATTCTTGTTAAGCCAGAAGATGACTTTGTTTTTCAATTCCCTGTGTGTTTCAACTTTCTCAGCCCCAATCCCTGGTACTCCCACCAGAATAATCGTATAGGGTACTGACTCAGGGGGAAGATTTACGCCATGAAGCCGCTGATGAGTACCCTTGCTACCCACGGAAACAAGCCCACAAGGCTGACTTTCTACTGTTTGAACACACGGTGCGGGTTGCTTACTGACCACCACACCTTCCCCCACACCCTTGTTCCCAGTGGGTCCAGATGTAATGCTCACTACAGGGCACTTCTCCACACAGGGTTGGGCAGACTGAGTAACAGAGTTTTCAGTAACGATTGGTTGGGCAGCCCTACTGCAACTACTAGATCCTGTGACTTGGGAAGCAGAAACTGATGCCTTAGGACTCTCCATAACTTTCGCTAGCCTATCCAGCGTGCTGGTATTTGCTGTAACTAGTTTTTCTAGCTGGTCCAATTTAGAATTAATCGTTCTCGTTCTCTAAAGTAACGGTAGTATCAAGAAGCTGACTAACTTTTCCATTTTCTCTAAAAAACCCTCATTAATGCTACATTGGGCAACTAATTTTGAAATGTCTGAGGAGGCCATAGGCGGGCACGGAAGCTGCACAGACTGTTGGGGAGCCTGGTTTAGATTGTATTTTTTTGGGATTTTAGCTGAGGCCCCCCTTTGGGAACCACCCCCTCTTTTTCTTTTACTGGTTATAGAAGTAACTTTCGTATTTGTACTAGCTGATGACACCGAGGGTAAAGCTTTAGGTGGAGGTCTAGGTGGCGAGAGAGATGTAGAAACACTACGCCGCGAATTACTAGAAACTGTATTGATTGGTGTTGAACTTAGAATGGAACAAGCCACTGTATTGTCTGTCTCTCCCTTCATAAACAGATCTTGGTCTCAGAATAACTAAGGGATCTTTTGATATGGGATGTTCGGGAGTAACAGCTGACCCAATTATACCCAGTGAGGAGCGCTTTCCTTTTAAAAGATCTAAGGACAAGCGTTTCTCAGTAAGGGCTATTTCTTTTTCTAACACCACTGCAGCTCGTTTAATAAATTGCTCAATAGTACCTGTAACCACCCCACCCGTAGTGGAGAGGGTAACATTACGACCCTTCCTAGAACGTTGAGCCATTTTACCTAGGTACCAACAACTGTAAACACGATAAAAACTACAAAATGATTAAACAAAACAATACCCAGGGCCCAAAGATTAGGGGGGGCCCGGCCCGGCCTCGATCATCCTCCGACGGCCTCAGATGGTCCCGCCCTTGTCCCGGGCGTCGCCTGGGCGCATCCCGCCTGCGTCCCACAATGTGTGATGGAGGCGGGAATAAATACAACAGGTAGGCGGGGAGTTAGCGGGAAGAGGCACCAGCTGTGGGTGTTCGGGATATGCTGGTCCTCACAGTCCCGAACTCCCGCGTTTAGAGGAGACCAAAGTTCCAGGCACCAAAGTTCACCAAAAGTCACCACGATTCCTTGAAAAGCTGCAGGCAAGAATGAGGGCGAAGACTGAAGTGAGCGGCTCCCGCGGAGCGGGGGCCGCGAGCAGTTTTAGCTGACACAGGTAGGCGGGGAGTTAGCGGGAAGAGGCACCAGCTGTGGGTGTTCGGGGAATGCTGGTCCTCGCAGTCTCGAACTCCCGCGTTTAGAGGAGACTCAAGTTCCAGGCACCAAAGTTCACCAGAAGTCACCACAATTCCTTGAAAAGCTGCAGGCAAGAATGAGGGCAAAGACTGAAGCGAGAGGCACTATAGGTCACAGTTGGATAAACATATCTCTGTGAATTCTAGTTAAGGAATCTGAAGTTAGTAATGAAGTAATGGCTATTAATTAATCTTGTATGGACCCATTTATAATTATAAGTGATATTATTCTGAGCTTTGCTAAATCCTCAAGCTGTGAGGACTGGCAAGAGGAGGATGGGCTGAAGGGTAATTAGCTTATTACTTAGCGACTACCTTCATTACCCTTAGCCATTTTGCTCCTAATCCTATAACCTTTCTCCATCCCTTCTTTTGGCACCTCCAATTATTCTAATCAGCTTGCTACTTGCGTGACATCTTGGGATCGTTTAGGATATGTATACCTCAAAATGATGTAAGTTAGAGAAAAGACTATGTTTTGCATAAGATGGTCTTTACATAGGGTGGGGGAAACTATCTTGGGGAGCAGCTTCTCCTTAAGAAGTGAGGACTGGCATGAGGAGGGCAGTGGTTTAGGGTAATGAAATACTAGTGTCCATGTAATCCCAATGATGAAAGTAATTAGAATTACATTCCACATTGTAAATACAAAATCTATAGAGTTCTCACTTCTGAGGATACCCTCTGGGTGTAGCTTGTAATCCACTGACACCCCTGTTTATTTGGGGTTAGAGTGATGGGTAATATGTGAGGAAAAAACAGGCCACTTCTAATTAGGTACATGGGGCTGGATGAACGAAGCATTTGCGAATCGGTAATCAGTTGCAAACTGGTTAGCGACAAGAAAAATGGGCTTTTCCTATTTATGAAAAGCATTCGCTTTGCTTTTTTTCCAAACCGACAATTTACAGATGTTATTTTAATGACCAGAGTGTGCGAATGCTTTTTGCAATTTCCTATTACAGTGTTGCAAATTGAATGTATAAAGAATTAGCATATTGTGACACGTCACAGAATGGCCATTTTGCATGTGCAATATACCACCAACTTCAAACAGGTGGTAACCAGGTGAAACATATATAAAATGGCATAACATGCATCAGGGTGTTCGACAATGGCAGCTTTTTATGTGATTGTGAGGAGGATGTGGATTTTCTATGGTTTGTAGAGAAGGAGGTAAAGACAAGAATGGATTTTTAGACTGGGAGTTACATTTTTCCAATAAACAAAGAACATTAATGACAAATACAGGCTATGTAGTGCAGTTATTCTAGATATAATAGCTGAAATTAAGCCTCAGCTTCAGAGAAACACTACCAGAAGCAATTCTCTTAGGCTCTGGGAGTTACCAAGGTGTCATTGCTGCTGCACGTGGTGTTTCACAGAGTGCCCTTTCCAGGTTCTTTCGCACATTCCGGGATGCCATGTTACAGAGAATGAACTGTCATCTAACTTTCCCTACCACAGCATAGGAGTTACAGTTAGCCAAATAAAAATATTACAGGATAGCCCTATTGCCACGTCATAAGATATATTGAAGGAACTCATGTTTCGCTATGTCCTCCATCTGACAATGAGTAGATATTTAGAAATAACTAAAATATTAAATCTTTTAACATCCACGTGATTTGTGATGCCACTAATATAATTACAGATATTGTTGCAAAATACCCTGGAAGTACACATGACTCATTTATGTTCAGGTCTAGTGGTATTTCAAGCCTTTCCAAAGGAGATTTTGGAGATGGCTTTTTAAGTCCTAATGTAACAATACATGTATGTCATATATGACCCATATGTGAATAATGTAATTATGGTAATCCCATTGTAGAATTATCTTGTAGGAGCTTGTGCATATGCTGAGATCATTGATATTAACACCTTACATAAATCCTTACAACCAAAGTCGGAAATGCTAGAATTCAGTACACAAACAAATCAAGTCTGTCATTGTCAAATGCCAACCATTACTTTTAAGGTAAGTTAAAGGTGTTGCATTTGAATATGATACAAAACTATACATGTTTTGCTTTTTGAAACAAAATAACATTTAAATTTCAGGTCTGCATTTTTAATGTTTAACTTCCTCTATATACTTCGGATTCCTTTTATGCAAATTACAAAAATCTATACACGCGTTATTATTTAAACCATAAAATTCCATATTCCCTAATGCAAAGCAAGAATAGTTTACTGTATGCATTTACCACGACTAGTACATGGCTTTTTCGGTTGTAGTGGACCCTTCATTAGCAACAGCAGCACCTCTTGTTCTACTGTGACGGAGGCTCAACTTCCACCCGGCTTGCAATATGACTGGTTTGCATACTTTCAACAGCATTAGTTACTTACACTAGTACAAGTGCAACATCACCACTATAGTGACACATTTCCGCCTGAAAAATCTAGAGTATAGGGTTAAAGTGGATTGTGCAAGGTGATTTATAGAGCGATTCAACACATCAATATGTGCAAAATAATTATGATATGTACGACTTTATGTCACGTTTTCCTGTTGTAACTGACCACTTAAATTATTCATTTGCCTATGTCATAGAATCCACTTTTTATTTAGCAGAAGTTATGTGTTGGTTTGTTTTAAGTTATGTAAATAAAGATTGATATCTTCTTAAGATGCTTGCAATAGAGTACTATATCTCCCATAACTCACTACTAGGATACACATAAAATATTTTTTAAACACGAATAAAAGTTTTATGTTAGGTAAGGCGTTTCAAGGCATAGCAATATTACAAAGTTAACACCCACATTGCAATGAGTATGTGTTATTAAAACTGAAAATGTATGTTTGAGATGTTCCTGTAGCCTGCAAAAGTATCTATGTTGCTAAAGCCAGACACACATTCTGGCTCTAGGGTAGACTCTATGAGTTCCTCCAAATGGTTTGTTGGGAGGCTGAGTTGGAGGGCCTCCTCCTGTAGCCTAGGTCTCATGTACGCGTGTTGCCACCTTCTCTTTTTTTGTTGATCGGAGATCACACCATCTTTGTATGATGTGATCTAATGATTTCTGTGTCACCTCCAGACAGATAATCCACTCCTCTATGATCAGCCATTTTTTTTCTAAGTCAGCCACATAGAGTGATGTTTTCCCAAACAAGGCATCATGATGAGCTACGCATTCTTCTGTTAAAATTTCTACTTATTTTTCCAATAATTGTCATTTTCTTTTTCTCTCACCAAACCTCCTATCCTTTCCTAGGTTCTTGCGAGAAATATGTGTATTTCCAAGCGTCGATTCAAAATGGACTGAAGTGGCAATCACCAGTATGTTCTTGTGTGTACTTATAAGCCTGTGGTACACAACTTCCTGTTTGTAAGATCATCATTCACTGCCCAAAAGCAACTTTTGGTATTTGCTACTCGATTCGCTATTACCAAATCTCTACTTGCGATTCTATAAATAGTGAATAGGAATCATATCGAATCATTAAAGGTATAACATAATTGTACATACAAAATAGTGCTTACTAAATTTGCAATTCAGTAAGCATTGCAATTCATGAATCAGTGTTCTTTAGCTTCATACATCTGGCCCTTAGTATATAATTTTCATCTGTTGCAAATTTAATAACAAAAGGGCAATGGGATTATAGCCAAAATATTGATTTTGGTGTCTAAACTCAAGAGATACAAATTTACAAAATATGATCAGGTATTAGATACATTCTTTCAAAGTTTTAGGAATTCAATTCATGAGCAAAATCCATTGTAGAACAAGTACATAATCAATTGTCCCTTACTTATCACTCCAGGGCCCGCTCCACTCCTTATTGCCCCAGGGGTTTCTCAATCTAATCATGAAGATTTTTTCAGATTTAGAACATAGGAGCGTTTGTCCAAGAGTCACCTTCCGCACTGCAGTCACAGAATATGCGTGGCCTTTGACCAACCCAAACTCAGTTTGAGTTTCGTGTCCCTTGATTGAAGAAAGTTACAAAATGTAAAAAAAAGAGAGGAAAACAAAACAAGAGGGCGTTAGGCAACAACACCAAACTACACTGGAATACAGTCAGCCTGGAAGAGACATTTGTTCAAATAAATTGAGACATTATAGAGTAATAACCCTGTCTTGTTCTGGATGCGGATAGGGATACATACATGATAGTAGGAGAAACTGATATCTTCTATCAAACTGTAAGTGACAGTTATCACACCCTGGAAGTGACGTCAATTTTGTGGACGGGACTTCTGGGCCCCTGGTGGCCTACCTCGGATGTGATGTCACATCTGTGTAACAGTACTGTGTGTGTCATGTGACCTGTGGGGTGGCTACGTGGCATGTGACATCCCCTTAGTCAGCCGACCGTTCACATGACGGTAGTGACGTCACAAGTGAATCCTGACCGAGAAGACCACACGGCCCTGGTTGTGCCATCGTTTTAGTCAGCTGCCTGACCACGTGGGCTTAAAAGGGTGCAGCAACCACAGGCTGTAATGCAACCCTCGCAATTGTAAAATGCCATAGGCGTACATCCTATTTGGTTTTATAGCAGTCCTATATGAGCAAGATTGGAATAATGTCGGTATAGGCACGTGTAGGTAGAAACCCAGCCTTGAGGCCAAGTGCAACATACAGCACTGCAACACTAATAGGGTCCTGACAGGGTACATCGCAGCACCCTTCATTACAACCCTCCTGAGCAGGCCCATGTTCTGCTCACGGTACACCTTGTTATTATGCAGGGTCTCCATAGGTGAGGGTTTTTCCAGGCAGGAACAGCATGGTGCCTGATAGTTGTGTAATATATCCACACTTGGGGTGCCTCAGCTTGCTTGGGGTTGAGAGAGAAAGAGAGGGAGACAGAAAAAGAGAGAGCGCCTGCGGTTGCTACAACCCCTTGGGGCTACGTGACCAGGCAGCTGACTAAAGCGATGCCACAACCAGGGTCACATGGTCTTCTGGGTCAGGGTTCACTCGTGACATGATCACGTCACGTGACCGGTCGGCTGAGGGAATGTCACACTGCATGTGAACACCCCACAGGTTACGGGACTAAGGTTTGTGGAACGTATCTGTTCCTCCTACTCATGTTGTACTTTCTCCATAAAACCAGAGAGTGCACAATTTACATGTATATTTTTAAAAGTCAGATTTTTACACCTTTGTAGCACCACCCAGACTACCATGAGTATTATTACAGCATCACACTAGACAACATGTATAAATAAGAATAGCATAAGTTTGCATTTTCGCATTTTACAATTTTGTATCCACAGAGAAGTATTTCTCGCTTTGCAGAAACATTTTCCCCTATTAGCCCTTCAAATAAAAGGCTTTTCCATCCTCTCATCGTAAAAACTCAATTCGACTTTGTGTGTGTTCTTATGAGTATGTACAGCACCTGTTTTACACACAGGCATATCCCTATCTTCCCCTTTACCTCGCTGATGCTTAAGGAAAAATTCCTCAAAATAGAAATTGGTCAATGAATTGTGACACAATCTTTTGCAAACCTAGTTTTAAAAAGATCTGTCAAAATTGTCCAGAAGTACAGGTGTGACAGACGCACTACTTTTAAATGTTCCTTCGGTACCACAAAGCTTGGTAATGTAACTGTGTTCAACCATAAATACAATTTGTTCTCTACATATAGATTAGGCATCTGATTCACAACCCTTTATGTGCATCCAAGTTGAACAAAGAAACACAAAGCACATCATTTAGCAATCTCAGAATAAAGAATGGTGGAACTTAACCCTCACTAATATTATTTGCTCACCATGAAATTCCATATTCATGTGCAATGCAATTTACTACTTGGGAAGTGTTTCTGGGTTGATCAACCAGCTAAAGGTGGTGAACACAAATATACCCTTAAAAGTGTGTCAGGTAATATCCTACTCAAAATACACTCACAGCTTCACTGCAGCCAACAGCCTTTCACCAGCTCTCATTTCCACACAAGATCAAGATATATCTCTCAGAAACTGAATTTAGAACTAGTGTTCAAACAATGATCCTCTTTCAAATCTTCCTACTGCAAAAACATCCATCCCATGGCTGACCACCAGACTAATCAACGCAATAAGAAAGTACAACCTGATCGCTGTCATGATTCAAGAAGTCTACTCATTCTTGGATCCTGCCTAACCCTTTTTTGCACCATTTCGAAGTTAGTCATATCTGTACTCCACTTGCCCCTGTTGCCCTGATGCATCTCATGTTGCATCATCTTGAAGTCATTTACATCTATATTCTACTCGCTCATTACCCCGATACATACTTATTTATGCCATGTTGAAATTAGTTACATCTGAACTGTGCTCACTTCTGTTACCCTCATACATCTCTGCTCCATCATCTTAAAGTCTGTTCGAGCAAGCATGTCAAGTTACCTGGCACAGTCAAGAGACGGTATGACCAGCATAGCAAATGCACCCTTAACAGTACCGGCCTTGAGAGCTAGAAGTGCAACGCAGTCACCAGAATACAAGCCTTCCTTTGCTATGCACCGAGGATATGGAACAGCCTCTGAAGATCCTTCCTCTTCTCCACAAAGGAACTCTAAACCCAAAGACTCAAATTGTTGTGTGTACAAATGTAAAACTGCTACATGTCAATTTTGTTGAAATAGTTACAGATGTGAGTAGTACTTAGAATCCTCCACTGTTGCAGATTCCCAGGAATATAGCAGGATTTCTTTGTGCATTTTAAAAAGTATGACATGTGCATTAAATTTAGGCATTTGAACGCTGTAGTAAATGTCTGTTTTTTTATGTTTTGGAGATTGGGTGAAAGGTGCTCAGTTATAAGGCATTTAGGGTACTGACCACAACTTTTGGCAGTGGCCAATGGTTGCCCTTTGTTTCCCAAGAATTTTATTGGGTGTTTGTGCTGGGCACTTTTTTTTAGAGAAGCCTTCTACGCTATTCACTCACCAAACTCCAAACATTGTTTATTTATTGAATAGATCTGGTCTAAAATATGTATAGTGTAAAGACAAAAATATGTTTAATTGTATAAGAAGGGTACAGCCATTGAGATAGATGTAGGTGTCCCAACAGAGTCCCCCCCTCAAAAAAAACACATGAAACATATTATACAAACATATAAGAGCCTTGGCCCATAGCCTTAAACTATTGTTCATTTACATTTTCATTAACATTTAGTTATCCACCACCCCAGCATACAGCATTGGGCAATGGATCAATCCACTTTATCCATTGTCTCCAGGGCTGGACTGGAACCAAAAGTAGCCCTGTCAAAAATGTTCAATCCAGCCACAGTCACCTCTTCCCCACTCTATTTTCTCCCTCTCTGATCTCTCCCCATTCTCTTGTTTTTCCTGGCAAGTTGTAACAACATACAACCGTTTTTCCTCCTCTCCCCCTCTTTGATTGCGTTCCTCTTATGCCTTTTGCAATAAAGTAACATAGGCCCTAGAAGCCATGCCCAACAAAAACATGGCCTCCATATGACATAAAAGGCCAGGCCAGCTCTGATTGGCTTTCTCCACTTTGAGTGACTGTGCAAAGCTTTTGCACATTGTTTATAGTTGTTTTCTCTTCAATGGCAAAGCTGGTTCAAAATGCACGTTTTATTTAATTTGTATCTTTAAATAAGTGCTATTTCTTTTCTCTTCATTTAATGTTTTAGCTTTTAACTGCTTTTTAAAATCGCTGTTATATAGTACATATGTGACACCGTAACATTATAGTTGCCTGCAATTTGAATGGTTGGTTAGGCCTTCATTTCAAAGCATGGCACAACTGAAAGGCAAGTTATTTAAAACGAGTAAAACATCCTCCTCGGTGAATGCTTTTTAATTTTCAAACTGTTTTTGTGGAAGCTACGTTATGGCTACAGCTTGCTTGGCATATGCTTGCAATAGAAAAAAAAATAAAAAAAATAACCATTGCATCAGTTTACCTGGAATAGGCCTATTGGCTTTGACAATGCTTCTTTAAATTTGGTTGAACTACCAGTAAAAGATTAGTGAAATTCAACTTGTATTATCATTTGCATTGATCAAATACCTAGAAAGTATTCAAAAGCAGAACACTTCAACAATCTTCACCGCCACACCTCTAAATCGAGAAGCAGCCTGGCACAGCAGGCCCCCTCAGATGGAATGTTGGCACTGCCCCAGGGCACTTCAGCTTACACTGCTGAAAACAAATCGTGCCACCGATTACAGAAGAAAAGTTATCCACGGACATTCACCAGGAACCTAACAACAGAACCAAGTTTTGCCCTCCCATTGCTCTTTTTTCCGAACTCCAAATGTTTCAATATTTCCTCAATATTTCCTTGCATTCGAAATAAAGGGTGTGTTTATTAGCATGCCATTTAAAAGAGTTTCGGAGGAGATTACACGAAAAATAAAGGCAAACTTTAACTCATTTGAAAATATATGACAATAATGTGAAGTATGGTTTCAAGCTGCAGTTCACTTGCACAAGTTTGGAGGTGCCTGCTCGGTGAGCGCTTGCTGCTGGGATCTGTGTTAGACCTGCAAGTAACCAGTTCAAACCCTTCATCCTTCTGAGGTCAACTCACTCACGCCTAGAAACCCTCCACAATTCTGGGCCCACATACACAACACCAACTTCAAACACCGCCTGACGTTACATCAACCCACCAGGGAACTCTGCTCCGCCTCCCTGGCCCTGGCCCACACCCCTGCATCCGCTGGAACCACTGTGGAGGTCGCTCCTTCTCCTACCTCGCTGCCAAGTGCTAACACGACCTCCCCCTCCACCTGCCCAACTGGCCTTCACATGAAGAATTCAGGAAGAAGCTCGAAACAGGGCCGGACTGGGCACCAAAACCGGCCCTGGCAAGGTGCTCGGCCACCCCCCCCCCCCCCCCCCCCCTCCCGAAGGGGGGGATCCGGGGATGCGGCTGACCTCGTTGCCAGGTATTTGTTACAGGGCCGATTTTGCAGCTATGCTGCAATTACGGCCCTGTAACAAAAATGCCCCCCAGGGGCCCCAAACGGCACCCACCCATGCGGCGCACCGGGGGATTGCCCGGTGCTCGCAGCGGCCAGTCTGGGCCTGGCTCGAGACATGGCTCTACGACCAATGACGTTAGGACCTAGCGCCCGGAGACCCCGCCGGAGTGACAAGCTGCTCTACACAAGAACCCTGTGATTGATTGACTGATATGAAAACCAGTACCAGTTTATACCTAAACATATTCTCTCACTTGAGGAATCTATCTGCCCTGTTGAAATAGTGTGTTGAATAGGCTGCCTACTACTGCATGCCCAATCTGCAAAGGAGAGATTTCTCAAACAAGGGTCCAATTGACAAAAGCTTGTGCTTACAGATGCAAACAATTTAGTTAAAATTGTAAATATCAAATTGTGATTCAAGTCAAGTTAAGAATAACGTTATTTCGCTTCCATGAACCATAAAAGTTTGACAAATAAAAATATTACAGTTTAAGAAATTTGTAAGACCTTTCTAAAACATCACCAGAAATAGAATAAGAAAGAAATAATTCATAAAATTCAGTGGTTTAAAATTTCAATACATTAAGTTGAAATGTTTAGGACAACATAGTATTACACAGATCTTAACCCCTTAAGCGTTGCCGTCGGCCAATGGCCGACGGCAGCGCTACCTCCCCAGTGCTGCCGTCGGCCTTTGGCCGACGGCATTCCACCCGCGATCAAAAACGGCCGCACCGCGGCGGGAATTACCGCCGCGGTAAACGGGTTAAAGAAAGAAAACTTCCAGCAGTGTAATGAGACGATGAGTAATTCCAACCATCTTATTCAGTCTCTAAAGCTTGTAACGCTTTCTGATAGCCATGGGAACTTTAATATAATTGGATACCGTAGTGCAAATAACAGGAGTGGCCAAAGTATGCAGAAATTTAAAACAAACAATATATGTACTGGGGTGATTTCCCTTAAAAAATGGCGCTAAAAAAATGTGCACCTCTTTGTGTAGTGGGCAGAATAAGATAAAGTGTATAGTGCCCTGGTTTGCCGAATTCTCACAATGGCAAGGCATGAGCTTATCGGCCCACTCTATTTGACGCGGGAATACCACTAGAAAGTGCATAAACGAAATCTGGTTAAATGAAATCTGATCTGTACATTTTTTAGTAAAGGTTAGATCAAACTGCTGTGGGCCGGCAGGCTCGAGTTGCGTTTAGCGCATAATGGCCCTAGACTCTAGAGGGATGTGCCTCTTTGATAATGGCTTTTGCATTTGTGGGGATACTTTCAGGGTTGCCATGAAAGTGTCCTAGTCCTATCTCGAAGAATTTGTCTCTTGTGAATCGGAGCCATGGGATCGTTAAGGCGTTGTCAAGATTAATATAGTCTTTAATTACTTCCCTTGAGAACATTAATTTGTCATCCAGCCAAATTTTTGCCCATAAGAGCAGAGGGCGCTACCTATGCGGTCCTCTATGAACTCTAAGCCCAGTTCTTGATGACAAAAGAGTGTAGAGGCGCTATTCAGGGTCATCAATAACCTTTTTATAAATGTATTTTCCAAGACTTGTAGTTGGCAGCTTTTGTAGTGACCCCATACCCCTGCCCCATAAGTTGCCAAACATTTAGCCTTGTAAAAGGTAATCAGCTCTCTCACAGGCGTGTGTCCTAGTTTGCATTGAAAGCAAAATAGCCCCTCCACGGCCCTACTTGTGTGTTGCACCCTTGCTGTTATAAGTGGTTCCCAATTCATCTGGTTATTGAATGGGTTCCCTAAGTAAGTGAAGTTGTTCAGCTTATCAATTCTTTTGCCCCTTGCAGCAAAATTTCTGTTTTTTGTCGAATTGCGGCCACACACCATTGTGTACGATTTAATAAAATTGACTTTTTAGTCAAGCAACAACATAAAATTGGGTAAAGCATTAAGCGATTTTTGGAGGCTATTTACTGTCATTGCCATTAACACTATGTCATCCACATATGATTGTAGTGGGTCAAGGTTACCACCAATTTGAGGAAAATCAATCTCCTTATCTAATGAACTCTAGACTGTTTGTGTAGATTAAAAAGAGAAAGGGGGCTAAAATGCACCCTTGTCGAACTCCTTCTGTGGAGATAATCGGCTTGGTCTTTTCCCCTTGGGTGCTGTATCGTATAAAACTGTTGTGTTAGAGTGTAACCTGCGTAGGAGGCAAATTGTGATTCATAGATTTGGATTTGGTTAAATTTTCTGAACAGTGCTATTACAGGTACCACTCAGAAAACCTGCCACTATGCCACCATTGACCACCGTAAATTCAGGGTTAGAGGAGCAAATGTTAGTATTCCCGCATAGACCATAGATAGAGCTTGAGAGGAGAGGAAGGATCCCACAAAGTCCTAAGTTACAAACTTATACCACAAAAAAGCGAAAGTGAAAAATCTTTCGGGTGGAAACATATCCCCAAGAACAAACAAAAATATATCACCGAAAAAAATAGAAATTGTGTTTTTTTAAGATTAACTGAAAAGTAATAGATTGACGGATTTAATAAAAGGCGTACCTAAATAAATTTGTAATTTTCTTGGATATGAGCACCTGCTTTTTTAGGTTGAACTTAGACAGCACTTGTGCTGTCGGGCAATCTGTTGTATGTATTTTGTGGGGTCTGACTCCTCCCACTACTTTGGATATGATTTTGTCTGTGTCATTAAAAAATGGTAGCCTGCAAATGGCTAATAGTTGGTGCATGTCCCACCTTTTCTCTCAAGTTAACTCCCATGGAGTATTGCTGTGGGAATGAGCAGTGGTACACACGCTGCTTGCATGCCTGGTTTTCTAATATAACTCACTCATCTGACATCAGCGCAGCATCAGCACTGACGTCAGGAGAGTCAGTGTGATTTTGCCCAATGAGTCAACAAGGAGAGACTCACAAGCTCCCGCTGCTGCTCAGCACTTGGATTTATTAATATTCGCCTTCTTGGCCCCAGGTGAACAATAATGTGACTGAACCCTGTTTCCGTGGAGCACGCATCACACTGAAGAACCTCTTTCCAGGCCCCTGTACGGGGTATGACTGGCAGTGCCATTTCAGGGAAT
This sequence comes from Lissotriton vulgaris, assembly GCF_964263255.1. NCBI lineage: Eukaryota > Metazoa > Chordata > Amphibia > Caudata > Salamandridae > Lissotriton > Lissotriton vulgaris. The sequence continues at coordinate 159,421,860 of NC_141691.1, read as the reverse complement.
TAATGCAGATAAAAAAAGAGTGCTGACCCTCCCTGCACTCCTGCCCCCCTTCCTTTGTACTGTGTATTCCTATAGAGCACGGGTCTTCAAACTGTGGGGCGTGACCCCCAGGGGGGCCGTGGAGTGATGCCAAGGGGGTCGCGCCTTCACAGTCACACTTCTGCTGAGGCCCAAGGGCTTCAGCCCTCCCCCTCCCTCATTGTGTGTCTCAGTCTGGCTGCTGCTGCAGTGAAACTCGAGCTGTTGGGGGCTCGGCTGGGCAGTGTCTGGAGTCATCTCCTGCACGCTGAGTTTTTCACAGGTCTTTAAAGACCATTTGCATATTTACATGTCTTTGTAAACTTGTTACAGAGGCTTAGTGTTTTTTCCTGGTTCCAGTACCCCCTGGGCCCCCACTCTGCCTGTTCCTTACATTTGTATTTTACAATTTATTGTTGTACTGGGAGAATGCATTTAATGAAAAGGAATATAAAGTAGGGTTGCCAAAAGAAAAATGCCTGCCTATTTTGTTTAAAGAGCCTGGAAAGACCTCCTCTTGACACTAAATAGACTTTTAAATTCAAAAGTATGTATGCATTTCTTATGTGACTTTTCTGTCTTTTTTCTCTTCATCAGTCATGGATCATTGAGGCAGCCCTAGAACACAATTAAAAGTGCTTTCTATTTATATTTGCTGTTCTAAGTATGCACAGATAAATGCTGAAAATACAGCTTTAGGTGACTGCTTATTTTTGTACCGACTGGGCCATCAAAATAATCTGCTGGCAACCCTAACCATAGGACTGTAAGTTTGTTGCAGGATAAGCACATTATTTATTTCCTCCACCCTCGATCACTGATTAATGCCGCAATAGTTTAACTTAGATCTTAAACCCTACGCCGCTGTCAATAACATGATGAGTTACTTCAAGTGTCTGGAATGCGCCCTGCATTCAGACAACTCGCTCCTCATTCTCGACCTTAACTTTCATGCTCACCCTGCACTCACACTGATCACCATGCACTCACACCATTCACCCACTCACCCTGCACTCACAGTGATCACTCTGCACTCACAATGCACTTGCGCTGGTCACCCTATACCTCACCCTGCAGTCACACAAGTACACTACTCATCCTGCACTCATGTGACACTTCACTCACCTGTCCCCCTCACTGCTCAATATGCAACTTACTCAAACAAGCCCATCAGTAATCATACATTAATTTTTTTTTTTTTTTATTAAATTTTACTTTATTACAACTCCAGGTCACATACACAGCCAACATCGCCTACAACCCGGAGGCCGGCGGCATCAGGATCGGGAAAGGGGAGAAAAAACACACCTATCAAACCCCCGCGGAAAAGCAAATGACACAGCCGTAACATCCAACAGCCCAAGGGCCTGGCGGCAAGAGCGCAGGCGCAGAACCAGTGTGTAGAGGTAGCAGAACACATCCGCCACCACTGGGGAGCCACATTTCGTAAGCAGGATGCAAGCACCGCAATGCAAACAATGTCAGACCCTGGCGTAAGAAGGCGTGTCAGAGTAGGAGGATCGACATAGCCATCCGGGAGGGACTGTGAAGAAACCCAGACCCAGTTCAGAACAAACCCACCCTCCCCCAAAGAAGAACCAGCCAGACTACCTAAACCCGTGCCCACCACCCACCCCCCACCCTACACCACTACCAGTAACCCTCCAGCAAGGCTGAGGGGGAATGAACAATCACCCGCGAAGGCGAGATGACGCTCCAAGAGGGGGATAGTGGTTACCGCCAATCAGCGCAGCCGACACAGGTCACATCCACCTCAAACACCCCAAACGCCAGAATAGAACCAACATTCTGACACAACGTGGAGGTTATCAACCAACACACTCTTCCAGCACAGCCGCTACAGCCCCATCTTCCTGTAGTACATCAAGCTCCACACTCTCTGGGTCCGATTCATCACTCTCCCTCGCATTCTGGAAAGCCCGAAACATACCCCAGAAGTTTTTGGGTCTACTCGTAGGTGGTAGGAGTTCACTATACACCTCCGATTGCGTGCAACAGTAAAGCAGGTCTGTTTCCCATCTTTTTTTTGTAGGGACCGGCCCCCGCATCCAGCATAATGCTAACAGGCGTTTCGCCATGAGCAGTGCCATGTCCGCGAGTCGTCGCAGAGCCACAGGGAGGGGTTTTGAAAAACCAAGTAAGGCGAGCGCCGGGTTGGGCAAGAGCACCTCACCAAGGATGGTACTGAGCTCCGCAAAGACTTCTACCCAGTATTTGTGTATTGCAGGACAAGTCCAGGCCATATGGAAAAAGTCCGCTGTGTGAAAGCGGCAACGCTCACACTCCGCTGAGTCTCGAAGGCCATACCTGTGCAACCTCTCAGGAGTGTAGTAGACTCGTTGCAAGAATTTAAAATGCACCAGTCGGTGCCTGCCGTTGAGAGAGATCTTCCTAGTGTTAGTGGCACAGTACCTCCACATGTCGTCCGAGATAGGAGATTGGAGGTCAATCTGCCAGGCCAAGCGGGCCTTGGAGGGGGAGCACTGCCGCTGACCATCGCCCAGCGTCCTAAGAGCCGTTATCAATTTGCGCGCTGAGGGGGTTTTGACGACATAGGTGAGTTCCGGCACTACCGGCGGTTCGGCGAGGCCCGGGCCCAAAACGGCCAGAGCCGCTCTGCGGACCCTGTGATATTGGAAGCGATGCAGCATCGTCGCCCTGGGGCAAGACTGAAGGACGTGACGCAGCGTTCTCAGAGTGCCCTCTGAAAAGAGGTCCCCCATGGTAACAATGCCAAGGTCACGTAGCGCTGTCTGGACCCCCTTCTCCCGTAAAGGAGTCAACCAGGCCGCCCATTCTATCCGGAGCAAAGGCGAATATAGCAGGGGGCACTCGCGGGGGCCGATCAGAGCATGCCAAGCATGATTCGTGGCAGCTATGGAGTCCAGGTTGCCGACCCGTCTATCGGGCGGATAGCACACCGTCGCCGGGAGTGGGACAGGGTCTGCAAAGAGCCGCTCCAACTTCACATGAGGTATGTCCGGGTCCCCATGAATCCACGTGTGAAGGTGGGCACCCTGTGCGAGTCTGTAGTATCGCTCCAGATCTGGCGCCCCCAGGCCTCCCTGTTCGTAAGGGAGGGTGAGTGTTTTCCACTGCACCCGCGGCTGCTTGCCTCCCCACGCTAGGCGGACAAGTGTCTGCGTAAGTTGTCGGAAAAAGGTTTTGGAAAGGACTATTGGTATATTCACGAATAGAAAAAGGAACCTGGGGAGCACCACCATCTTCATGAGTGCAATCCTGCCCATGAGTGAAAGTGGGAGCCTAGACCACACCTCGACGTCATCCGTCAGCCTGGAGTAGGCCACTCCGTAATTCTCGCGAATCAAAACCTCCGGATCTGTATGGATGTGTATCCCCAAGTAGCGAATGGAGTCCGTGGTCCATTGCAAGGGGTACTCCGAGTCAAAGGGGAGCGTCACCGGAGTCAGGGGCAGTGCTACTGATTTGGACCAGTTGACGCGGAGGCCCGATAGAGCCCCAAACCTCACCACCTCTCGCAGCACCGCAGAGAGGTTGGTCTCCGGTTCTCGGACATATAGTAGAGTGTCATCCGCGTATGTGGAGATACCAATTTGGTACGTCGGGAAGTTGATCCCCTCAAACCGGTGGTACTCTCGCATAGCGCAGGCGAGAGGCTCGGCTACCATGGCATACAGTAGCGGGGAGAGGGGACAACCTTGGCGCGTGCCCCTCCCAATTTCGATGGGAGCAGTGACCAGGTTACCCATCCTCAATCTCGCCGTGGGTTTGTAGTAAAGGGCTCCCAGCATTTGCAGGAACGGCTCCCCGAGGCCGAATTTACGGAGGACCTTCAGCATGAACGGCCACTCGACCGAATCGAAGGCTTTCTCCATATCCAAGAATATGGCCACAGCCTTGCTTTCGTGCCTGACATGCTGGATCGTGCCCAGGACTGTGCGGAGATTGTACGTGAGATTGCGGGAGGGAACAAATCCAGCCTGCTCTGGGGCGACCAGATCCGGGACCAGCAGCGAAAGGCGAGTCGCAAGAATTTTAGCATACAGCTTCGCGTCCACATTGATCAGGGAAAGCGGCCGGTAAGAGCCACATTGGTCAAGGGGTTTGCCAGGTTTAGGGATGGTGATGAGCAGCGCCTCTCTCATGGATTTCGACATGCTGCCCTGCTGGCAAATATCATCGAACAAGAGCATCAGATATGGGACCAGTTGCGCCTTGAAGGTTTTATAGAATGATACCGTGAGACCGTCCGCACCAGGAGCGCTGCCGGATTTCATGCATTCCAGCGCCTCCGTTATCTCCTCCTTCTGGATGGGGGCCATGAGAAACTCCCTCTGCCAGTCAGCCAGGAAAGGCATCTGCAGGTGGCCTAAATAGTCGTCGATTTCCTCTTCGAGGTGTGCGTCCCTCGAGGAGTAAAGGGCAGTGTAGTAGGCTTGGAATTCCGCTAAGATATCTTGCTCCTCAGTAACCACCGCCCCAGCAGCTGTCACCAACTTCTCGATAACCAATGGGGGCCTACTGTTGCGCATAAGTTTAGCTAGGAGGGCACCAGGCCGCTCCCGTTCCCCATACGCCCGCGCCGTCGCGTATTTGCCCATATGTTGAATTTCCCTGTCCGCCTCCTCCTGAAATTCATCTAGCAAGGTTTTGCGCTCGGCTGCAGCAGCCGTGTCCCCCGAGTCCGCCGCCCGACCCTCCAAGTTCGCTAGCTGCGTTTCTAGCAGTTGTAGGCGCCGTCTGATGGCTTTGAGCACCCCTGAGTGCTTTGCCATAGTCATCCCCCTGATGTAAACCTTAAATGCGTCCCAGAGAACCTGAACGCTGTCCACTGAGCCCACATTGGTCGCGAAATAGGTCTCTATGTCGTCCGCAAGTTCCCCTCTGAAGACCTCATCTAGGAGGGAGTATGGGGGGAACCTCCACGTGAAGGGGGGGATCCTCTTGGGAGGAGCAACAAGCAACAGTAGCAAGGGTGAGTGGTCAGAGAGCGTGCGCGGGAGGACCGAGCAACCCTTAACCAAGGCGAGTAAACTGTGGGAAGCAAGCCAGTAATCAATGCGTGTGTGGATGTTGTGGTAGGCCGAGTAGTGAGTGAACCCACCCCGCCCCGAGTGTTTATGCCTCCACACATCAACCAAATCAAGTTTCACACATTCAGACAAAAGGAGGGACGCGGAGGGCACAGGGGACCTAGGGGGACCCGCAGATCTGTCAAGGGCCGGGTTCAGTACCAGATTAAAATCCCCTCCCCACAGCATTCTAGAACCCACAAACTGCCTGCAGCTGTCCGCAAGCGAAGAGTAAAACTCTGGGGAGTCATAGTTGGGGCCATACACATTCACCAGCAGGAGATCATGATCTGTTCCAACACAACGCGTAATCACAAACCTCCCCTCCGGGTCACCAGCCACTCGGGACAGCGTCAGTCGGGACTTGGGATTGGCCCATGTGAGCACCCCCCTGGCATGCGTTGTGAACCCCGCGGAGACACAAGCGGGGCCAAGACCCCTCACCTGTAACATAGGGCTGGAAGGCGGCAAATGTGTCTCCTGTAACAAGGCAAGGTCAATGTGATGGCGGTGCAAATAGGCCAGGACCTTCCTGAGTTTGCGGTAGTCGTTGAGCCCCCTCACGTTCCAGGATAGCAGTCGCAAAGAGCTCGGAGAGCCCTCCGCACTCAGAGAGTCAATATTAGACATAGCAGGTTAGAAAGTAGAAGATCGCAGAGCAGGCAGCGTGGCAGACACAGTGTGGTAGTCAGCAAAAACAAACCCCCCACCCGGCAAACCCCGAACCCCAAACAGCATGTCAGCAACAATGCACAAACAGTCAAGGAAACCCCCCCCCCCCCGCCCACAGCCGACCAACCCCAACCCGGTCAGACAGGAATCATCACCACTCAACATCCCCCCGTGTTCAACTATCAATTGTATAGAACCCCAAATAGCTCCCGAGGGAGCCAGAAGCCAAAAGCGCAGAGGCAGAGGGATCTAGCCAGCAAACCGCTCAGCCGGGAAACAGAACAAGTAACCTCTCGCATGCCCCCATCCCGCCCCCCGCCAAAAAGTAATGAGCCCTGCCAGCTCTAGTCTTTACAGTTCCTCAATACCAGTCTCTCATGTAGAGGGGCCTACCCCGACCTCCCCCGGCAAGTAGAGCAGCCCCCCACCCAATCCACGGTGTCACCCAACCAGATCAGGAGTAAACAAGTAGGTCTCACCCAAAAAGACAGTTCACGGTGGGTCCACACCGGCCGTGTGTAAGTCTTTGCGCTGTCCAGTGCCAACAGTTCAGCAGCTTCCCTCATGTGATGGGCTACTCCTGGTCACTCAAGTGGGAGGAGGCGCCTGGGTCCTCCCGCCTACTCCCCTGATTGTTGCGGTTGTCCCTTTCCCATTCCTTCAAGGATTTCTTAAGATCCGCTGGGTCAGTGAAGAAATGTGAGTGACCTTGCCTGTTGATGCGAAGTCTCGCAGGATACAGCATGGCGTAGTCAAGCCCCAGGTCCTTCAGCTGTTTCTTGTAGGGGGCGAAGCGCTTCCTCTCCTCTTGCACTCTCGCCGTGAAGTCCGGGAATAGGGAGATGGCCATGCCTTCGAACTGCAATTTCCCCTTCTCTCTGGCCAGCCGCAGCGCCAAGTCCCTGTCCCGATAATTAAGCAACTTTGCTACGATCGGGCGCGGCGGGAGGCCAGGTTGTGGTTTCGGCCCCAGAGTGCGGTGGGCCCGTTCAACAATAAACATAGGGGAGAATGCATCTTCCCCCAGCAGGGCCCGCAGGAGTTTCTCCACAAACAGCTCCATTTTACCGGTGCTAGTGGATTCCGCTACGCCCGTAATGCGTGGGTTGGAGCGCCTCGAGCGTGCCTCCAAATCTTCTGTCTTATCTTGAATAACCTGGAGCAGCCGATTAAACTGTTTGCGGTCCTTATCCCACTCCGTTTGAGCCTCTTCCGCCTCTGTGAGCCGTCTCTCTGCCATGTCCAACCGCTCCGCGTGTTTGTCTACCCTCTCGGACATGCGGTCCATCCGGTATGTCAGTGCATCGATTTTGGTGCTAATCTCCGTCATGCTGACTTGAAGACCTTTTTCCATCGTCCCAAGCATGTCCCGTATCTCAGAGCATAGGGAGGACTCAGACGTCGCAGGGCGCGGTGGGGAGGTTTGTGTTGTCCCCTCGGCTCCTTTCGCTTTCCTCTGGTCGAATGTCAGCTTCGGCTGTGACCTGTCGCCTTTCACCATGGTGGCTCTGGTGGACACGTGGTCAGCAGGGTCAGACGCGTGGAAACCACCACTCAGGATTCCTGATTAGGGTCAGCAGTGGGCGCAGGGTCGTGGGACTCCCTCGATTAGGGCGATGTGTCGTGGGGCCGGCGCCCAAGATGGCTACTCCCCGCCCCAGAAGTCCAATTCAAGCGTTCCGCAGAACGTGGCGTCGGGCAACACCCTGTACTGTCCGGTCGCCCAGACGGTGAGCAAAGTGTCTCAGTGCTTGGGATCCGGGCGCCCGCCGCAACTCCGAACTCCCTCCTCCTTGTGGCGCCAGGTGCCGGGGGTCGGCGGACGGTGCCCCACGCTGTCAATGTAGTGCCTCTCCTCGGGGCCTCCCCACAGGCGACAATGGCTCCGTGCGCCTCCTGGCCGCCCTCTCCGCACGTCGCCACCAGACAGGGGGATGCCCTCTCCACAGCGCCTCAATGCCGGGCGCAAGCGCTTACCGCCGTCCAGGAGACTCCGTGGGTGTCCGGGTCCGCCGCGAGCACGCACGCCGCACGTACTGCGACGCAACCCGGGTTGCAGGCCAGGCTAGGTCGGGGATCGCGGCCTGGGTCCTCGTCGCTCCGGGTGCTGCGGTACAAAGTCGCACCGCGTCCGGTCTCCGCCGAACCAAGGGGCCGCCGTCTCACCGAGGGGTCGCCCAATAGTTCCCCACAGGTTTCAATGCCGGCAGGGTCGGTCAAGGATCAATTTGCCGAAGTTTGGCGGGTTATCGGTAGGGAGCTCCGCGCTCGTGCGTCTTACATGGACGCCGGCTAGCTCCGCCCCCCAATCATACATTAATTCGTCCTATTCTGAACTTGCAATTGCACCCAAATTCATAAATTCATACGCCACCTCACTCCCCCTGCACACTCCTCTTACCCTACTCTCGCACTGTTGTATCGCTCACCGTGCACTCACATGGGCACTCTTGTCACACACACAGTGTGCAGAGGGTTAATCTGCCTGCTACGGAGAACGTGTACTATGCAGATCACAGAACTGAGTGCGAGTAAACCAGGAGTAGCGCTATCAAAAAATGAAATGTTTGTCAGAAAGGTGCTATAGAGAGATGAGGTACATTGTTGGTGAGTGGCAGCCTAGGAATTCATGGAGAAGGAGGAAACGGGGGTGGGGCACCAAAAAAGACTGTTGCACCGTGTGCGACCAGTGTTAGGACCAGCCCTGGCTGGGAGTGTTAGTCCTCTCTGAATTTCTGGTCTAGTGACTCCCCTGCTTCTGGCTATATTATTATTTACATTTGTAGTGCACTACTGTTACCAAAAGATGTCCTGGGGCTAATAACCATCTGCTGCCTGTAGGCAAATGAGAAACACACAGAAGAAGGAGAACCAGCCAAATGGGGAAACCTACAGAGCATAGAGAAAGGTTTTTATATCTTCCTAAAGGATAATAGATTCTTGGTGGAGCAAAGCAAAGGAGTATGCAAGTTCCATAACTGCGCGGCCTGCACCAAAACAGCGAGACAGACAACTCATGCCTTCTTGAATTAGGGAACAATAAGCAGAGTGGCACAGGCCGAGAGGAGCATTTGGGTCTGACCCGAATGCTTGGTGAGGAGAGATGAGATGATGAGAGAGGACAGCAAGGGAGTGAGAGAATTCAATTGAAGAGGTCAGGGATGAGGAGAAATGTGAATTGCCGAAGAGAAGTGTGGACACGCAAGAAGTGAGTGTGAGCCAAAGGCGAGGGCTTCTGTTAGAACAAAGGGGAGATGTGAAAGTTGAATAGGGGGACTGGAGAGGTGTAAGATACAAATAGACAAAAATTTGAATGGAGAGACGAGTTGAATGAGAAGTGCTGAGGGGCAGGGGAGGTGACGGGACCAGAGAGGCCATGAGATAAATGCAAGAGACTGTTAGAGAGGAGGGCAGTGAAAAGAGAGAATGGCAAGAGGTGATTAAAGGTGAAATGAGAGGTTGAATGGGGAGAGTTCAGAAGTTGTAAAAAGGGGTGAAAGAAAATGGCCTGCAAAGTGAGAGAGGGATCGGGGGTTAGGAGAGAGGGATGGAAGGGATGGGGTGAGAGGAAAGCTGCATGGGTAAACTGCTTAACTCTGCACAAAACCGCCAGGTTTTTAAGGGACCCCGGCTTCTCCTGGCCAGGGCCAGGTGAGCTTCTAATGTGGCAGCACATATTCCTGCGGAGTGGAAGGCCCTTCTCAAAGGTTGACTAGAAATCTTTCTGATGTTAATTGCTGTATTTTGGTTATAAACGGGAACTGATGGGGAGAAATCTTTTCTCAGTATTACTGTGTGTAAAAAATGTCAAAATAATGAAGCAATGCTATCCCAAAATACACAGCATCACATAACATAATTTACATTTTCTTCCCACACAATTTAGTCAAGCCTGTCGCGTAATTTGGTCCTCACCTGCCTTATAATTCTAGTAGCCCTGCCTACAGGTTTAGAAATTTTTGTCAGGAGGGGGTCCTTGCGCCTCAAAATGTTGATAGGGGTGTAGGAAAGTGGATACCTGACTATGGTTGCCCCCAACTTTTTGCCTGGTGTTTTGCTGGTTTTCCGACTTAGTTGACCTGGGACCCTGCTATTCAGGGCCCCAGGCCTACTGCTTTCCATGTACCTTAGGTGCATATACCAATTGGTAGTGGGCCACCTTATCAGACCCTGTAACTCAGGCCATAGGTGTACCCAGGGCCTACCAGGGGCTGCAGCATGTATTATGCCACCCCTGGCTGGCCATCTACATCTGACACAACTGGCTGCACGACAGCTGGGGCAAGGTGGTGTAATCACCCTTTGCTGTAGATATAGTATACCTATATCTAACCCTAAAATGGACACATGTATTCCAATCAGTCACTCCTATGGCAGGCCTTAACAATCCTGAAGGCAGAGTGCTTGGAATCATGTGAGATGGTGCTCTGGCATGAGCTGAGCCCGTTTGCAGCTTGCGGAACCAAGTCCTAATAGCTGTTCCATGATAACGCATACCATATACTCTTAAGTGCATTATAATCCTCGCAGTTATATGCCAACTCTGGTATCGCTTTATCAAAACATGTCGAGTAAGGTGTCATAGGAATTGGAATACTAACCCCTCGCCAATTCTGGCGACGGGGTTAGCATTCCACCCTTCTAGAGGGACACGGCATGTGTGTAACTGTGAACCCTGGTTAAAGTTAACTCGAGCCTCAGCATCACAAAATGGATGCTGCCACCACAGACACAAGTCTGACCTCCTGCTGCTGGGAGTCCTTCCAGCGAGGAGAGCTTGGACAAAGGGTTTCCTGTCAGGAGCCGTGCTAGCACCATCCCAGACAGGGTTTTGTGTATCCTGGGTAGGCAGGGCTGAATAGGAAGGTGACTGCAAGTGGCACCCCGGTGCTCACTATGCATAGGCCGGCTAGAACCAGTTCCAGGGGCACACCAGCCCCCGAGCTGGGGAAAGTCCGGCATGGGAGAGGGGTGTAACCACCCCCCTTCCTGGTCCCACCCATGGGTAGGACCTAGTCGCGTACCAGCCCCTTTCTTTAGTATAAAGGTGGGAGCGGGGACCCTTCCAAATTAGATCATCTTTGAATCCTGAAACTACTTTCTACGAAAGGAACTCAAGACTTCTTACTAAGATTTCTCCCTTGTGACTAAGGAGTAGTCACCCTGCATCAGCGGGCACCAACTAAGTCACCTGCGGTTTGCTGCACGTCTTCCTCCGGAACCAGACCGATCAGCACAACGAGGCCCGGCTTCCCTGGCACCTCTGACCTCTACCTGCATCATCAGCCCAGCTGAGATTCGTGGGTGTGACGAGACCTCGAGGGACCGGCCATCTTCAGAACTGCACTACACTTATCCAGCACGACCACCGAGGGATCCTCGAGTGAGTGCTTTGGGGTTTGAGAAGCCCTAACCCTGAGCAGCTCCAGCACCGAAGTCCAGCCCCCCGAGCATCCACGAGATCTGCGTGGGGCCCTTCTGCTCTTTGCTGCTCACCGCGTTGTCCGGCCACTTGCCTGCTGGCTTGTAGCCCTCCTGACGACGAACTACGACATTTCCACCGCTGGTCTGGTTGCTCCAGGCTGGCCCTTGCTCCCCTCCAACAGAGGAGCACCCCGGACCCTCCTGGTCCACTCCAGACGCCATTTTGAGTCCACCGCGTGGGCTTGCATTTGCCAAGAGTTGTTGCCCCAATCCTGGGTCCAGCATCGCCGACAGCAGATACCTTCGTGGGACAGCTCGCACCTCCATCCTGGTCGCCGACAACGCCTCCTGGTCCAAGAGACTGCAGAGCCCAGCGTCGCCCACTCACCTGTCCGAGGTGACTTCATCCGGTGCCATCCTGGTGCCCATCTAATCACTGGCTAGTGATTCAGAACTTGGTCCCCTCTGCTTACAGGTCGTCTCCATCATCGATCCAGGCTTGGATCACATCATCCATCTTCACTGGTCGCCTGCCAGCAACTTCTTCTTTCAGGCTCCTGGTTCGTCAACGAAGAAACCCGACGACACTTGAACCCTATACAGCCGCAGCCGCTGGGCTAGGTAAACCGAGTACCACGGTGCTCCAGCGTAGTCCAACTCTCTAAGTGTCCAGATCCACTTTCGTTTTTGACCTACCTAGTCGGGTTCGCCCGAGAACACTAACTTTTGCATTTACTAGTATCCATAGACTTTGTCCTGCATTACGCGTGAGAGTTCCCACTCTGCACACGACGTCCCTAGGCCTCCTGCTTCTAATCTAAGGGTTCAGCATTGTAGGCCTAGCGTTTCTAAAGTCTCTGAGCGTAGTACTTACCTGCTAGTAATTTCGTATTCCACTTTTGTAGTATATGGTTTTCGGTGCCCCTCGGGCATTTGTGTAAATTGTGCGACTTGCAGTATTTCTTTAAGAGTTTTGTATTGTGCTTAGCACCCTGTCCTCATAAAGAGTCCATGGTTGTTGTGTTATAAATAAATATCCTTTTATTTTCATAACAACTTGTGTGGTGTCCTTTCACTTGGTGTTCAAGGGGTATATGTGATGGTATAACAGCTGGCTTAACACGCCCTCTAGAGTTTAGCCTAAAGACTGCTCTTGTCCATGCTACTAGGATAGCTGGTCTATCAGGTTGACTTACAACCAATCATCAATAAGGATCGTTTGGAATGATACATAGTGATCACTAGAATAGTGAGCACTGCATATCAGGCCAACTTTTCACATTGGTGAGCAGCGGTTGGGATTTGAGCTTGCTGTTGTTTTACCAAACGTATCCTAAGAATATCATTTGAAAGATCACATAAGTACCAAGGTACATATAACTTAGCTTAGAATATTCTGAGTTCTACTGAACCAGCTGTTGTAGTTTAACAGGGCTTAGCACACCCTGACTACAACTCTTAGCAAGGGATCAGTAGGCAAACAAATAGTGTAGGTAAGTGCACCACTTACACCTCACTAGAAAAGCATGTCAGACAAAGGAGAGAACTCAGAGGCTCCCCTTATGTCAGTTGACCCTCCACAGGTCATGTCAAGATATGCAGCTCTTAGCTTCCAGGAGATGAGACAAGTGTGTACCTCCAGGAAGCTAAAACAGGGTTCTAACCCTACCATCCCATTTCTGATAGGTCTCTTAGAGACTTATGATGCAAGGAGGGCTTCTAACACAGGCCCTTCTAATCCAGATGGGAGCATGCCCCCCTTAGAGGGAACCCTTGGGGACCCTGACCTCAACCTCAATGGAACAGTGAGTGAAGGAGAGGAAGAGGATCAGGAGTTGTCAGGGGATGAGGCAGACAAAGGTCAGGTAGAAGTCAGTAGACTCACCAGGACCAACTTAAGCAGGCATGAAAATGGACTTGGGCGAACCCCAGGGCCACTCTCAGGCAGGCTTAACATTGGTAATGGACGAGTAAGGTCTCTATCCAGAGGCTCTAACAGATCCATTAGAACTAATGGCTCTCAGACCTCTTCTCACAGAGGGATTACATCCCCTCAGAGGAGAGAGCATGAGGCCAAGATGAGGGAAGTCAATCTGAGGATTGAAAGGGAAGAACTTGCCCTGGCCAAAGAGAGACTTGCCTTTGCTAGAGAGCAGAAATTGAGTGGGGCAGACCTCACTGGTGGCAGCATTGGTGTTTCACCGTTACAACGCAACTTTTACAACGCACTACCATTACATCGCAACTTTTACAACGCAGGATCCATTACAATGCATGCCTTTACAACGCATGACATTACATAGCAGATGCTATTACAACGCATGCCATTACAACGTAAGTATAGGTAAGTATATAATTTTATTTTATATTTTATTTAACATTATTTAATTAATTTAATTAATTTTTAAATAAAATACATATATTAAGTAATGTATTTAAAAAAAATAAATTAAATATATTTATTTAAGTAATTTTAAAAAATAAGTATGTGTATAGGAGTATATGTTTTGGGGTACTGAGGTATATGGTTTGGGGTGTTTGGGTATTTTTAGGGTTCAGGGCTAGGTTTGGGTTATGGGGTACAGGGGTATTTTTAGGGTTCAGGGCTAGGTTTGGGTTATGGGGTACAGGGGTATTTTTAGGGTTCAGGGCTAGGTTTGGGTTTTGGGGTACAGGGGTATTTTTAGGGTTCAGGGCTAGGTTTGGGTTATGGGGTACAGGGGTATTTTTAGGGTTCAGGGCTAGGTTTGGGTTATGGGGTACAGGGGTATTTTTAGGGTTCAGGGCTAGGTTTGGGTTTTGGGGTACAGGGGTATTTTTAGGGCTCAGGGCTAGGTTTGGGTTAAGGGGTACAGGGGTATTTTTAGGGTTCAGGGCTAGGTTTGGGTTAATGGGTACAGGGGTATTTTTAGGGTTCGTTTTTTTTTAAAAAAAAACCTCTTTAAATAAATTAAATTAATTAAATTAAATTAATTAAATTATATTAATTACAATTTTTAAATTAATTAAATTAAATTAATTAAATTAAATTAATTAAATTAAAATAATTATATTAAATTAATTACATTTTTTTTAAAAAGATATACTTACCTATACTTACGTTGTAATGGCATGCGTTGTAATAGCATCTGCTATGTAATGACATGCGTTGTAAAGGCATGCATTGTAATGGATCCTGTGTTGTAAAAATCGCGTTGTAATGGTATGCGATGTAAAATTATGCGTTGTAACGCCATACATCCGGCAGCATTATCCCTAGAGAAAAGGACAGGAGTTTAGACACTAGACACCTGAGTAAGATAGTGCCCCCCTTTAAACAAGGGGATGACATCCACAAATGGATGACTGCTTTGGAGAGGGCCTGCACTGTCCAGTGCATCCCCCAGAGTCAGTGGGCAGCTATCTTGTGGCTCTCCTTTGAAGGCAAAGGTAGGGATAAGCTCCTCACTACTAGAGCTGAGGATGCTAACAATTACCAAGTCCTGAAGAATACACTGGTTGATGGGTTTGGCTTAACAACTGAGCAGTACAGGTTGCTGTTCAGAGACACCCAGAAAACTCAGTCTCAGGATTGGGCTGACTTTGTTGATTGTGCCACTAAGGCTCTAGAAGGCTGGCTATTGGGTAGTAAAGTTACTGACTTCACAGGATTGTATAATCTTATTATGAGAGAGCAAGTCTTAAATAATTATCAGAACCACTTATTACACCAGCACCTGGTAGACTCTGATCTGACCTCTCCACAAGAATTGGGTACGAGGGCAGACAAATGGGTCAGAACCAGGATTAGGCCTAAGAACCAGGGTGGTGACCAAAAGAAGGAATCAACCAAGCCTCAAGAGAAGGGTGGGAATAAATCTTCTGATCAAACCACATCAGAGCCCCAAAAGTCCTCTGAAAAGGGTGGGTCCCAGACTTGTAAATGTAAAATGTAAATGTAAATGTAAAATGTAAATGTAAATGTGTAAATGTACATGTATTTATATAGCGCAAATCACCGACCCGGTATCTAAGCGCTTGCTTAGGGAACCCGTCCTGGTATTCCCCTGTGAGATACCCCGGCAGGGTATCCACAAGGTGAAAGCCAGGCATCCCACCGCGAGGGGCCGTTGTGGAGATTAAGCAAGCTATTGCCCAGAGTCGCAGAGTGTGAACCCATGAATCGAGTAGGCACCGGAGCGAGAAATGTCGAGTCCGTGGACATTTTAGGACTCAAGACCCACCGAGCCAGGAATTGAACCCTGGTCCCGGGCTGACCTCTGCTTCCAGGTCTGCCTCCTCTAACCAGCGAGCCACACTTCTCCTTCCAGGTCTGCCTCCTCTAACCAGTGAGCAACACTTCTCCCAATGCCCAAAAGAAACCTTATTGTCATACCTGCAAACAGGTAGGCCATTACAAAACTGACAGCAGTTGCCCAAGGGCCAACAACAATAAGGAGAACATACCCCCAAGTAAAACTTCCCAGCCTCCTGTTACTACTAGTAGTAATCCCCCAGGTGGTGGGAGTGCCCCTAAGAATCTGGGTGCATTTACTTTGGGAGTTCCTGGGGACTCTGGCCTAACCAGGTCCCCAAACTTAGATACTCTTGTCTGTGAGACTGGCATGGGGTTTGCCAACTTCACAACTTGTCTCAACACTTTGGGCAAGTACAGACAGGAGCCCCTCATCAATGGTTCAAAAGTTGAAGCCTATAGAGATACAGGGTTTAGCATCACCATTGTGACTGAGAGCCTAGTCCACTCAAGGCAACTTATACCTGGAGCCACATACCAGGTAACCAACATTGATGGAGTGCAGAGAGATCATCCCATAGCAGTGGTCAATCTCAGCTGGGGAGGTGTCACTGGCCACAAGAGAGTGGCAGTGTCACCAAACCTGCTTGTAGATTGCCTACTGGGGAATGATTTAGAGATCTCAGCCTGGGCTGAGGTAGTGCAAGAAACCCATTTTAAAATGGTAAACCTCCATGGTAAGGTTAGTGGGGCAGTGATAGCCACAGCCCCAGTCCAAGATGTCCTCCCTGAACAGGTTGGCAAGGCTGTGATGGTCACAGCCTATACCCAAACTGAGTCCCTTCCTGAAAAGGTTGGTGGAGTTGTGATGGCCACAAACTCAGACAGATGATAGTGTTGTGAAGCCTGAAACTATGGATCACTCCACTCAGACAGAGAGCATTGAGGAGGAAGAGAAATCTCCCTCCCACCAGACTTTAGGAAAGGATCAGCCTCCTCAGGGAACTGATCTGACCCCTTGTGAAGGAACTGCCCCAGAGGTAGTCAGGCCTAGCCTGGCAGAGCCCCTGATGTCAGTGGACCCTTCCAAGGTGGGACCCAGTCTGGAGCAGGTAACCTGCCCCTCTCTACCCTGCCTCAATCAGCCCAGGGCTGTGAATGTAAGGGAGGCCAGGGGTGGACCCCAAAGGGCCCCCTGTCCAAAAGAACTCCCCAATCGGCAGATTAAGGGCACTGAAGCTAGTAATCCTAGCCCAGTGAAAATAAAACAAACTCCTGTGGGATCCCCCTTAAAATTAGCTAGGGACCACCCACAGATGGACACTGTTGGGCACAGCCAAACCTGGGGCCTAAAAACCCCAAACCTGACCTGTCCCTCCAGTAAGCCAAACAGAGGGACTCAGCCTCCAGCTTTAGGTAGCCAGAGGTTGACCCTGAGAGCTCACAGCAACTCAGTCCTGGAAAGAAAGGCACATATGGTGGATAGTGATTGGAGGAAGTTGAGCCCAACATTAGTGGAGCCTCACTTCAGTACTCCATTCCCACACCAGCCTTTTGCTTTGCCAAAACACACCACGGGTAGAGATTCCCTATGGTGGAGACCCTAAGATACCCTTAGGGTGAGGGATTGCTTAGTGGACCATGATACAGGGGGTAACCATGCCAGTGCATGTACCACCTCATATGGCCACTCAGGCAATATAGGCTTACCTGGTCAAGGATAGCCTTATCTCCTTTCGTTTGGGGGGGGTTATGTAGGAAGGTGGATACCTGACTATGGTTGCCCCCAACTTTTTGCCTGGTGTTTTGCTGGTTTTCCGACTTAGTTGACCTGGGACCCTGCTATTCAGGGCCCCAGGCCTACTGCTCTCTCTGTAAAATGGATTCCATGTACCTTAGGTGCATATACCAATTGGTACTGGGCCACCTTATAAGACCCTGTAACTCAGGGCATAGGTGTACCCAGGGCCTACCAGGGGCTGCAGCATGTATTATGCCACCCCTGGCTGGCCATCTAAATCTGACACAACTGGCTGCACGACAGCTGGGGCAAGGTGGTGTAATCACACTTTGCTGTAGATATAGTATACCTATATCTAACCCTAAAATGGACACATGTATTCCTATCAGTCACTCCTATGGCAGGCCTTAACAATCCTGAAGGCAGAGTGCTTGGAATCATGTGAGATGGTGCTCTGGCATGAGCTGAGCCCGTTTGCAGCTTGCGGAAATGTAAAATGTAAATGTAAATGTAAATGTAAATGTAAACCAAGTCCTAATAGCTGTTCCATGATAACGCATACCATATACTCTTAAGTGCATTATAATCCTCGCGGTTATATGCCAACTCTGGTATCGCTTTATCAAAACATGTCGAGTAAGGTGTCATACGAATTGGAATACTAACCCCTCGCCAATTCTGGCAACGGGGTTAGCATTCCACCCTTCTAGAGGGACACGGCATGTATGTAACTGTGAACCCCGGTTAAAGTTAACTCGAGCCTCAGCATCACAAAATGGATGCCGCCACCACAGACACAAGTCTGACCTCCTGCTGCTGGGAGTCCTTCCAGCGAGGAGAGCTTGGACAAAGGGTTTCCTGTCCTGAACCTCTTCAGAAGCGGTCGCTCCCAAGCTGCTCCCAAGCTGGTATCGTAGCGCCATACTGCCAGACTGACTTTTGCATTTTAAAACTACTGCCCTTTGCTCGCATTGACCCCTGCATTCATTTGTGCCTCATTTGTACCGGGTTGTTACTGCATCGTAGCGCGATATTACACGCTGAGCGGAGCACTCATTAATTGTCATTGATTTTGCCTGTGCATTGCTGCCTTTTACTGTTTTACTTATTTTGCTGCTTATTGCGACCTGAACCGGTGACGCTTCCCTCTCTGACCATATATTGTTATCACAGCCTCGTCCTGTTTGGCTTTAGGGTCGCTGCCATTTTGTTGATTGTTGTTGCCTCCCAGCACCGCCTCTCCACCCCGCTCCCGCCTCCCAGCTGACCCCCCCCTCGCCCCGCACCCCTCCACTCTCCATTTATGACAGATGGACCTACGCGCTGCGGCCGCGCCAAAGGTGCGCCAAAGGTAAGCCCGTCTACGCCCGTCCGCGCCTGGACCGCGCCCAGCGCCAGTCCCCTTGGTCCCCGCCTCACCCATCCCCCCCGCATTACATACGACGCCTCCACCCTCTTAGCACTTAACCCCGGCCGACTCCCTAACTGCGCCCAAGCAGCACCAGGACACACCCATGGACCCGTCAGCTGCCTCTCCTGCAAATTCACCTGCATCAAGACCCACACCAAACCAACAAACACCAAACAGAGATCCAACACCAACCACCTTAAATGCATCCTTCTCAACACCCGCTCGGTTCACAAACACGCCATCGACCTTTGGAATTTACTCAACACCATTTCTCCGGACATCGCCTTCCTAACAGAAACCTGGATGAATGCCTCTTCAGCTCCAGACATCACCATAGCCATCCCGGACGGCTACAAGATCATCCGTAAGGACCGCACCATTCAAACAGGAGGAGGCATCGCCATCGTCCACAAGAACACCATCCGCGTCTCAACCAGCTCAGAAGACAATCTCGCTATCGCCGAACACCTTCACTTCCAGATCCACACCGACCCCAAGACCACACTCAGAGGCACCCTCATCTACAGACCACCAGGACCCCTTACAAAATTCAGCGAAGACATCACTGACTTCATCACCCCACACGCCCTCCCCTCGGAAGAATACATTCTACTGGGTGACCTCAATTTCCACCTGGAAAAGAGCAACAACAGTAACACTACCACCCTTCTGGACAATCTCGCCAATCTCGGACTCAAACAACTTGTTAACACCCCCACACACTATGCAGGACACACACTCGACCCTATCTTCACTTCCAGCAAGCATATCTCCTTCACTCACACCACACCCCTCCACTGGACGGACCACAGTTGCATCCACTTCATTTACAATAAGACCACGATCCACAACCACCCTCAACCAACCCTGCGCCGAAATTGGAACAAAATCACCATCGACCAGATCTCCACATCGCTTCTTCAAAAACCCCCTGCCTATTCAACGAACCCTAACCAAGCCGCCATCAACCTCACACAATGGTTAACCCAAACCGCTGACAAACTAGCACCCCTGAAAAAACATCAAATCAAGCAAGGAAGCAAGAACGCCCCCTGGTTCAACAATAACTTTAAAAAATCCAAGAAGCTCTGTCGTTCACTTGAGAAAACTTGGAAAAAAGACCCAAACACTATTACCCAAGCCGCCTTCAAAAACGCCACCCGCAAACACCACCAACTAATCCGGACAGCCAAGAAATCAGCACTCAAAGACCGACTAGACAACAACGCCCACAACAGCAAGGAACTTTTCAACATCATCAAAGAATTCGCCAACCCCACCGCCAGCTCTAACGACGTCACCCCCTCTCAAGTTCTCTGCGACTCCCTCGCCTCATTCTTCCATGACAAAATCGCCGACATTCATAACAGCTTTGACAACCAACCTGTAAACCAGTCCTCCCTTCTCACCTCCGAACCTGTACCTCCTCCGAATAACCTTTTCGACTGGAACCCAATCACCACAGATGACATAATTCACCTGATGAACTCCATCCACTCAGGATCCCCTACAGACCCATGCCCCCATCACATCTTCAACAAAGCAGACTCCATTATCGCACCCCATCTCCGAGACGTCATCAACTGCTCCCTCAACTCCGCCACATTCCCAGAAAGCTGGAAACACGCTGAACTCAGCGCCCTTCTGAAGAAACCCACAGCTGACCCCACCGAACTCAAAAACTACCGCCCCATCTCGCTCCTCTCATTCCCTGCCAAAGTCATTGAGAAAGCCATCAACAATCAGCTCGCCGCCTTTCTTGAAACCAACAAATCACTTGACTCCTCACAGTCTGGCTTCCGAGCCAAACACAGCACCGAGACCGCCCTCATCGCAGCAACAGACGACATTCGAACACTACTGGACAATGGAGACACAGTCGCCCTCATCCTCCTTGACCTCTTCGCAGCCTTCGACACAGTCTGCCACAGCACCCTGATACAACGCCTCAGAAACATCGGAATTCAAGGAAAAGCATTGGACTGGATCATCTCGTTCCTCGCTGGAAGAACCCAGAGAGTCCGCCTCCCCCCTTTTAAGTCAGAGGCCACCGAAGTCATCTGCGGCGTCCCGCAAGGATCATCTCTCAGCCCCACCCTCTTCAACGTCTACATGAGCCCCCTCGCAACCATCGCACGTCAACACAACCTCAACATCATCTCCTACGCTGATGACACTCAGCTGATCCTATCACTCACAAAAGACCCAACCACCGCCAAAGCCAACCTACATGAAGGGATGAAAGAAGTAGCCAAGTGGATGAAGCACAGCCGTCTGAAACTGAACTCGGACAAAACGGAAGTCCTAATCTTAGGTTCATCCCCTTCCGCCTGGGACGACTCTTGGTGGCCAGCGGCCCTAGGAAAAGCCCCCATACCGACGGACCACGCACGGAACCTGGGCATCATCCTGTACTCCTCACTCTCGATGACCAGACAAATCAACGCCGTCTCATCATCATGCTTCAACATCCTACGCATGCTCAAAAAAACATTTCGCTGGATCCCCACCGAAACGAGAAAAACGGTCACCCACGCACTGGTCACAAGCCATCTGGACTACGGAAACACCCTTTACGCCGGTACCACCGTAAAACTGCAGAAAAAACTCCAACGCATCCAAAATGCTTCAGCCAGACTCATTCTTGACATCCCTCGCACAGACCACATTTCCGCTCACCTGAAAGACCTTCACTGGCTCCCCGTCAACAAAAGAATAACGTTCCGGCTCCTCACCCACGCACACAAAGCCCTATACGAACTTGGACCTGATTGTCTCAACACGCGCCTTTCCTTTTACACCCCCACCCGCCAGCTGCGTTCGTCCAACCAAGCCCTCGCCGCTGTTCCGCGCATCCACAAAGCCACCATGGGGGGAAGATCCTTCTCCTACTTAGCGGCCAAAACCTGGAATTCCCTTCCCATCCACCTACGCCTTACTCAAAACCACCTAGCCTTCAGAAAACAGCTTAAAACCTGGATATTCGATAAGTAATCCTCCCCCCCCCTTCCTCAAGCGCCTTGAGACCCTCTGGGTATGTAGTGCGCTATATAAATTCTGACTTGACTGTCAGGGGCGGTGCTAGCACCATCCCAGACAGGGTTTTGTGTATCCTGGGTAGGCAGGGCTGAATAGGAAGGTGACTGCAAGTGGCACCCCGGTGCTCACTATGCATAGGCCGGCTAGAACCAGTTCCAGGGGCACACCAGCCCCTGAGCTGGGGAAAGTCCGGCATGGGAGAGGGGTGTAACCACCCCCCTTCCTGGTCCCACCCATGGGCAGGACCTAGTTGCGTACCAGCCCCTTTCTTTAGTATAAAGGTGGGAGCGGGGACCCTTCCAAATTAGATCATCTTTGAATCCTGAAACTACTTTCTACGAAAGGAACTCAAGACTTCTTCCTAAGATTTCTCCCTTGTGACTAAGGAGTAGTCACCCTGCATCAGCGGGCACCAACTAAGTAACCTGCGGTTTGCTGCACGTCCTTCCTCCGGAACCAGACCGACCAGCACGACGAGACCCGGCTTCCCTGGCACCTCTGACCTCTACCTGCATCATCAGCCCAGCTGAGATTCGTGGGTGTGACGAGACCTCGAGGGACCGGCCATCTTCAGAACTGCACTACACTTATCCAGCACGACCGCCGAGGGATCCTCGAGTGAGTGCTGTGGGGTTTGAGAAGCCCTAACCCTGAGCAGCTCCAGCACCGAAGTCCAGCCCCCCAGCATCCACGAGATCTGCGTGGGGCCCTTCTGCTCTTTGCTGCTCACCGCGTTGTCCGGCCACTTGCCTGCTGGCTTGTAGCCCTCCTGACGACGAACTACGACATTTCCACCGCTGGTCTGGTTGCTCCAGGCTGGCCCTTGCTCCCCTCCAACAGAGGAGCACCCCGGACCCTCCTGGTCCACTCCAGACGCCATTTTGAGTCCACCGCGTGGGCTTGCATTTGCCAAGAGTTGTTGCCCCAATCCTGGGTCCAGCATCGCCGACAGCAGATACCTTCGTGGGACAGCTCGCACCTCCATCCTGGTCGCCGACAACGCCTCCTGGTCCAAGAGACTGCAGAGCCCAGCGTCGCCCACTCACCTGGTCGAGGTGACTTCATCCGGTGCCATCCTGGTGCCCATCTAATCACTGGCTAGTGATTCAGAACTTGGTCCCCTCTGCTTACAGGTCGTCTCCATCATCGATCCAGGCTTGGATCACATCATCCATCTTCACTGGTCGCCTGCCAGCAACTTCTTCTTTCAGGCTCCTGGTTCGTCAACGAAGAAACCCGACGACACTTGAACCCTATGCAGCCGCAGCCGCTGGGCTAGGTAAACCGAGTACCATGGTGCTCCAGCGTAGTCCAACTCTCTAAGTGTCCAGATCCACTTTCGTTTTTGACCTACCTAGTCGGGTTCGCCCGAGAACACTAACTTTTGCATTTACTAGTATCCATAGACTTTGTCCCGCATTACGCGTGAGAGTTCCCACTCTGCACACGACGTCCCTAGGCCTCCTGCTTCTAATCTAAGGGTTCAGCATTGTAGGCCTAGCGTTTCTAAAGTCTCTGAGCGTAGTACTTACCTGCTAGTAATTTCGTATTCCACTTTTGTAGTATATGGTTTTCCGTGCCCCTCGGGCATTTGTGTAAATTGTGCGACTTGCAGTATTTCTTTAAGAGTTTTGTATTGTGCTTAGCACCCTGTCCTCATAAAGAGTCCAGGGTTGTTGTGTTATAAATAAATATCCTTTTATTTTCATAACACTTGTGTGGTGTCCTTTCACTTGGTGTTCAAGGGGTATATGTGATGGTATAACAGCTGGCTTAGCACGCCCTCTAGAGTTTATCCTAAAGACTGCTCTTGTCCATGCTACTAGGATAGCTGGTTTATCGGTTGACTTACAACCAATCACCAATAAGGGTTGTTTGGAATGATACATAGTGATCACTAGAATAGTGAGCACTGCATATCAGGCCAACTTCTCACAAGGGGGTCTCAGCATCCAAAAGTTTGAAGACCTCTGCTATAGAGCGTCCGCCACACTGGGGAGCACTGTGCCGGGCCCGTGTCATGTAAGATCGATGCTCGTTTGTAGAAGATTTCCCAAAATGTACTTTGTATTATGAAAGCAAATGTAACGCTGATGCCGAGCAGAGAGCTTTAAACTAAACTATGGCAGTTGACACAGGCGACTGCATATCTTTATTTCATAATCTCCCCCTGCTTCATTTCCTAAGCTGCACTCTCACACACCCCTCTTCCCTCAACTGCCCGCGGTCCCAGCCTGTCCGCATACTAGCTGTGAAATACATATTATTCGGGTTCCACCTGTTTAGCTACCCTTCCACTTGCTGTCTGGTGGTGCAAAAAGCAGTAACCCTACTACTTAAATGCCAGCCTTTAAGTAAGTTGAGTCCATTTCGGTCTCAAATCCTGGCAGTAACTAATGTCATTGCAACGTGTCCCTATCAGGCATTGAGCAGGAGTCGGTGCTTGTAGGCATTACAGACTGCCACAAATCCCCCAGCAGGCAGGGTGCAAAGAGAGCCGGCTGCCTAAAATGGCTTCCTTCCACACTGCGCCGCAGCCCCTTCCACCTCCCCCACTGTCACATATTTCCCAGCACACCACCCGCTGCCTCTTTCACCTCTCGCCACCGCCACAAATCGGCCAGCAAGCAGCCAAGGCACAAACAGAGAGAAAAGGGGGGCCAATCGCCCCCCACGCATGAATGTCAAAATGGATGTTAAATCTAATGTTCTGAAATGTGCATTTAATAATTGTCAAAATGTTTATTTTATTAAAATTTTCATTTTATTTCATATTTTAATAAATACGGCCAGGGGGTCCCTGACCCCCTGCCTTCCAAAGACCCATGTCTTGACTTGTTGAATTAAGTAATGCATTTTGTGTAGTAAGGAGGGGGGTGGCCGGTAGTCCCAGACCATGCAGGTTTTGCTATAGTGGCTGGTGTAGAACCAGTCCACACTGGGGCATTTTTTTGCAACTACCACGCTCGGCTATTACAAACAAATAGCAGTATTTATTTCTACCCTTTATCTGCATGCCTCCGAGCTGTGTGTGAAGAAGTTGCTACCCGTTGTCCGGTCGGAGCCCTGCCCCGCAGGCTGGTAAAAACTCAGAGTATATTTCCCATCACCAAACACTAGTAAGTTATTTGCAACTACAACAGTGTGCTCCCTTTCATTTCCTGCATACACCACCTCAGGCAGCAGCAAGCTGTGTGCGATTTTTTTATTTATTTGTATTTTCTTTAACATTTGCTTCCAAAACAATAAATAATGTGGTGGCAATCATCGTGCTTTCCGACATGAATTAATGTTGCATCTAATGTGGGCCTTTCTCCTACCGTAACTGCGACAAAGGGCCTGAAATTAACCTGGAAATGACATTGCAGCTCGGTAGGGCCTGCAGCAGTCACACACCCCCTCTGGCCCTCTATGGGAAGGCGTAGGGACACAGGAACACCCACCCCTCAGACTCACCTGGAAATTGCAAGGTAGCACGGGATGCTAAAGTCCCTTTTTGCCACCTAGCAGGCTATGAAAACCGATCAACAATAGTTTTTCAGAGGGGGCGTGGCCTGCGGCATGAAGGAGTGAGACGTGCCTCGCCTCAGCTCCCGGCCCGCTGCTTAAATCCGGCTAACATTTATATCCCACACCGAAAGAAAACCTGCAAAACGGCAACCAGAAGCATTGCGGATTTACTGACCGTGACTTCGCCAGTTATTTTGCCGATCGGAGCCCGAAAACTGCCTAAGACGGAGCGGAGGCTGGAGCGGCGCTGTGTAGGCAAGATGGCGCCTGCGGGGAAACGGCCAGCCCAGCCCTGATCGGAGCTACGCCGCGGCACGTCGGCCCGAGAGCTCGCCGGCGGGCGGAGTCGAGAGAAGGAGAGACCCGGAGAGGAGAGATACGGGCACCCGCTCGGCGCTTCCGCACCCGGTGAGTGCCTGCCTGCCCGAGTGGTGTGGAGGATCGGCCCGTCGGAGGCCTCTACCTCGGAGCGGGGGGGGGGCCTGGATCTGGGCTCGGTAGGGACAACGAGAAGGCCGTGCGGGAGCAGCGCTTCCCTGGGCCCCTCTTCACCCCTCCCCCCAGTGATTGCAGTTGGTGTGGGGTGGCCAGGAGTGCAACAGAGGACCCGTCGCAGAGGGGGAGAGGAGGGCTTGCTCGCGCGGAGGCCCCTGCCGGGGCGGAACTGCCTTAGACCCTGGGACGCCACGGACGGCTTCTAGATACCGGAGCTGGCTTGACCAGCTGGGGGCCCGCCGCGCTACCTTGTAGGAGCCAGCAGATAAGCACATACTGAGTGAGGATTTGACCCTTGATATCCCCGGTGCGCTGCCCAGTGGTGCCTGATTTTTCTAACACTGTGTGTGGGACGGGCGCGCTCCGGGAGAGTCTTTGGGACTGGCCCCCCCACCGGCTGTGTAATTCATCCTCCTGAACATTTGTATTTGGCACGTGGAGAGCTATGGGGAAAAGGGATCTGCCTGCACGAGCTGCCCGGCAAGAATCCATTGAGAACTACACAATGGCGAAAGCACAGAAAGAGCCACCCCAGAATCCCCCGGAAAAGCACGCTGATATGGCCGCACTCCTGGAGGCGATTCAGGCCTCTAGAATTGATATCAAAGACTCCAGAGCTGCGCTGGAAACTAAAATAGGCGAAGTGGGATCCGAAGTGCTGCTGTTGCGCCAGGACTTTCGCAACCTCACTGAGAGGGTAACTACAGCGGAATCCAGAATCAGTGAAACGGAAGACTCCGTCGCCACCCTCCGCAAAGAAATGGCGGAGCTGCAGGCGTCACACAGACAGTTGCTGTGGAGGGTGGATGACGCCGAAAATAGGGCACGACGGAATAACCTCCGCTTCGTGGGCTTTAGGGAGGGCATTGAACGGACTGACACAGCAGCCTTCCTCCAAGACTGGCTGCGTACCACCTTCCCGCATGCCCAGTTCTCTAACTGTTTTGTTATCGAAAGAGCACACCGGGCACTGTTGGCGAGACCGCCGAGGGGGCGAGGCCGCGGCCGATCATTGCGCGCTTTCTGAACTACGCAGACAGAGACCTCATTCTCCATGAAGCCAGGAAGGCGGGAGAGCTGAACTTCGAAAACTCGCACATTATGATTTTCCCGGACTATAGTCAGGATGTCCAGGAGCTGAGAAGGTCGTATGATTCGGTCAAGGCGAAACTCCGAGACCTACATATCTCATATATGCTGCTTTTCCCGGCTAAGCTAAAGGTGATGTTCAAAGGCAAGTCGAATTTCTTCAGCCGCCCGGAGGAGGCCTGGCAATGGCTGGAAGAGAGACCCCTGCTTCAAGAAGCTGAGGAAGAGGGCCGCAGGATCCGAACGGAGCTCGCGGCAGCTAACTTTTGGAGAAACTCACCCAAACCCCCGAGATCCCAAATCCTGCGAATGCGACGAGGCTCACAACCGTCACCCTATGTGAACCCCCGTTTAAATGGCAGAGGAATGATGGACTGCGATGCCTCCTCCGCTACCACGGGAAATCGAGAGACCAGGTCAAGCTCCTCTGTGCTCAACGGACGAGGGAGAACTGGACAATGGGACATTATCGGAGGTGGATGAGGCAACGGACCGCTCAACACATCCGCTGGATGTGCTGATCCGGGAGATGGAGCAGGGGGCGACTGGTGGCCCAGAGGAGCAGGACATTGATACCCAAGACTCGCAGTCATGAAGAGGTTTGGGACCAACATCCGTGTCGGCAGCGGGCCGCTGCTGATACCATGCAAGTTGTACACACTTTCTTCTTCTCTTTTTTTTCCATAGACTCAGTTAGGTACTTGAGGGGTGCTGTTGTGGGACATGCGGTCTGGTTTGCTCCAGATACGACAGGACTCGGAGCACAACGCACTCACGGAGTTGGCAGCCCTTGTGGAACTCTCGTTTGAACCCTGGGGCTAGTTTGATATATGATCTAGTGGGTGGGCGACAGACCTTTACTGCCTGAAAGCCCTAGTTGTACATGGTTTCCTGGATGGGCTGGATGGGGGGAAAAGGTGGGGAGGGGGATGGAAGGGGGGGAACAGTTGATACAGTTTTTTGCGGGGAGGGGTCTTGGTTGGGGGGTAGGGGGTTGAGTTGGTTATCTGCAGTCAAGCGGTCTGGTATTATGTGCAGTGCTTTCACACCGGAGGTCCCCTAACCTCCACGCCCGGATGGCAAATACACTGTTGGCATCAGGATAATGGGAAAATACAGGTCCTGACATGGAACGTAAATGGTCTGGGTAACAAACTAAAACGGGGTCTGGTAAGTAACTATCTAAAGAGAATAGGCCCAGACATCGTTTTCCTACAAGAGACTCACCTTAAGGGCACGGCCTGTGCATTCATAGCGAGGGGTAGATATAAAGTGCTGGGACACGCGGGATACACGACTGGTTCCAGGGGGGTGGCGATCATTGTTAAGAATACCTTCCCATTTCGTGTCACCCGTACATGGGGTGACCCACTAGGAACATGTGTGGGAGTACAGGGGACTTGGTGTAGACGCACCTACACTCTTGTCTCAGTGTATGCGCCTCCGAAGTTGCAGGCAGCGACGTTGAAGAAACTAGCGACCATACTTCTAGATACCTCAGACTCTATTCAGGTAGTGGGTGGAGATTTTAATGATGTGATGGATAAGGGTTTGGATAGATCAGGGACGCCCAACACTCGTGGCCTGCGGACCCCCCTCACTCAAACAATGTCTGAAATAGGCTTGACTGATGTCTGGCGACTGCTACACCCAGACGCTATTGCATACTCCTTCTACTCTGCTGCACACAAGGTGTTCTCTAGGCTGGACTATGTATTCATACACAGACAGGAACTAACAATGGATGACACAGCAGAATACCTGGCAAGGGGTCTCTCTGATCACTCGCCACTCCTAGTATCGATTGGCCGCTCTGGGTATAAAGGAGATGCCTTGTGGCGCCTTGCTGCCTGGGACCTCACAAATAAAACAGTACTTAAAGGTGTTAGAGCTGACGCCCGAGTTTATTTGGCTGACAATGACGGATCGGTGGATTCAGCAGTGACCCTATGGGAAGCGCTGAAGCCAGTAATGAGGGACAGAATAAACAGAAGATTAGGGGAGGAGAAGAGGAAACAGCAAGAGGAGGTGGGGAATGTTGAGCGAGATATAGTGGAACTAGAGAGAGAACACCTTCGTACTAAAAGCACCACAACACTGCGTAAACTTCTAGACACTCAGAGGCGATATCGGGAATTAGTCTCAGAGGAGGCAAGAACGCAAAACCTGGCAACACTCCATCGATTGTATGACGTAGGGGATAAGTCGGGCAAACTCCTGGCGTGGCTTAGTCGTAAAGAGAGAGCGGCGAGATGGGTAGATGGAGTCATGGACGACAGGGGAAGGATGGTATGCTCAGACCCTCATATTGCAGACACGTACGCGACCTATTATGAACGCTTCTATGAAGCCAGACCATTGGGCACGTGAAAAGACGCCCTTCTCTTCCTGACACAGGTTACTCTACCTGTGGTGGACGCTGCGGCCCTTCCGGCACTGGAGGCCGACATCTCCTTGGAGGAGGTGAAAGCCGCCATATCGGGACTGAAGCCGGTAAGGTTCCAGGGCCGAATGCTTTCCCCCCGGAATTCTTTGAGGGTACGGCTGATATACTAGCCCCCCACCTGAGAAATCTCTTTACTGAGGCCTGCCGGGAAGGAGGCCTGCCGGCTGACCTCACCATGGCAATCATTATCCCTATACATAAGGAGGGCAAACCACGCGAGGATTGCGCCTCATACCGACCCATTTCCCTGTTAAATACGGAGGTGAAGATCCTCGCTACGGTCTTGGCGCAACGGCTAAGGACAGTAATACCTGACCTGATACACCTAGACCAAACTGGCTTCTTGCCGGACCGGGCCACGAAATTCAACCTCAGGCGCACGCATAACTGGCTGCAGGAGGTGAGAGGTGGGGAACCGCCACACTGGTTCCTTTCCTTAGATGCAGAGAAGGCCTTTGACTCGGTGCATTGACCGTTCCTAGAGGCCGTGCTGCAAACATTTGGCCTCGGTCCAAAATTCCTTACATGAATACGACTTCTATATACCAGCCCACGTGCCAGGGTGAGGGTCAATGGTAGACTCTCTCGCGAAATTAATAACCAAAGAGGCACCCGACAGGGCTGCCCTCTATCGCCACTTCACATTAACAATTGAAGTGCTGGCGGCCAGGATTAGGCAAAACCACAGGATCTCAGGCTTCCGGGTCGCTGGCACGGACGACTCGCAGGAAAAACTATCCCTGTACGCGGACGATGTTCTTTTGTACATCACGGACCCGAAGACCACAGCGCCCGAACTGTTCAGGGAGCTTGAGCGCTATGGCAGCTACTCCGGTTATGCCATCAACTGGCACAAATCTGTCCTCTTTGACCCTAGAGGAGTTGCCCGCGGGGAGGCGCTTCCGGATAGACTGGTAGTCTCTGAGGAAGGCTTTCAATATTTAGGGATATACCACACGCTTGACAGGCAACTGTCGCGCCGCAAATATGTAGAGAGAATACTCGTGAACTCCGCGTCGGACATGGACCGCTGGTGACAGCTCCCCTTGACACTTCTGGGCAGAGCAGCGATGTATAAAATGATAGTATTACCCAAATACCTTTACGCCTTACAGAATGAATATTATCTGCTCCCAGACAGCGTACTACGTAAAGTCCATGCAGACCTTCGAACTTTTATATGGTTGGACAGACAGCCGAGAGTAGCGTTGACTACCCTCCAGCGCCATCAGTATAGTGGTGGAATCTCGCTCCCCAATCTTGAAGCCTACTACTGGGCGGAACATGTATCCCCCATTAACGACTGGCTCCATGCCCCGGCGGACCACCCCATGTATGCACTGGAATGGGCCAAACTGTCCCCACATGCTCTGCTGACATATTTGTATGGCAGATCAGCGACGAAGGCGCTGCTCCCGGCCACGAACATCACACTCCGAGCCTGGAGAATGGCCACAAGACGTACAGGTTGGGATAAACGGCCTACCAGGCAGACTCCGCTCTGGCACTGCAAGTGGCTCCCGGAGCTGTATAGACTTACCGGATTTAAGAGATGGGATGATATCGGGATATCCACGATAGGAGACGTAATTGCTAGAGGTGAACTGAAACCCTTCGCGACCTTACAGGCAGAATATGGTCTACATCGAACACAGTTTTATAAATACACCCAATTGCGACATGCATGGAGGGCACAGGCCCTGACTTTAGAAGGCCTTCCCGAGTATGCTCCGCTGGAAGGTAGACTACTGCAGGAACGGATACCGAATAAGGCCGTATCACTCACATACAAAACACTTACCAATAACATGCTGGGGGACCTGGCGAATCTTAGAAAAAACTGGGAAAAAGATGTGGGCACCCTTGAGGACATCGATTGGGACACAGTTTTAATGCACCCCAGGGAGGTGGCTATTAAATCCCGGCTCCGTCTAATTCAATACAATGTGCTACACAGAACATACTTAGATAGGGTGAGATTGTTTAAAATGGGGAAAACCTTGGATGCCAAATGCCTAAGATGTCAATGTGAGGGAGGGGATTTCTTTCATATACTGTAGACGTGTGATAGAATACAATCCTACTGGACCCTCATATTTACTGAACTTAAAGATGTCTTGTCTGTGCCGCTTGAACAGGAGCCCAAGCTGGCCGTCTTGGGAATGACTAATGATGTTGATCTCCCACGTCCTTTGCTGGTGTTCTTGACCTTGGCGCTGGTAGTGGCAAAATGTGATATTGCAAAGTATTGGGGGGCGGGGAATGTCCCTATTGTGGAAGAGTGGAGGAGAGGGCTGGACATATACATGGCAGCGGAGCGGGTGACATATAAAGCGAGAGGTTGTCCGAATAAGTTTAAAAAGGTCTGGTCGAAATGGAGACACTATCACGGGTTGGATGGAGGGCTAGGAGTAGAGGGCCCGTGATCATGCCTGATGCTGTGGGGGGGTCGAGAGGGGGCTGAGGTGAACGTCATGAGTTGAACCTTATGCACCAGAAACGCACTGATGGATGAGCATTCTTATACTAAATGTCTAACGGGCGGGGTGGGGATTGGGGACTGGAGGAACTATCTGGTGCCACTGCTACGACTGCGCAGTTAAGTTCTGAACAAGAGTTGTTAAGACGATTTTTTCATGCATACTATGATGTTTGTTCTAGGGAAGGGGGGGGGGAAGATAACAGAAAATGCAGTTGCCTAGATGGTTCACATGAATGCCTCCTCTATTAAGTTGTTGATATGTGGAGAGAACACCACTGATGTTGTCGGATTGCTTTTATTGTACGTCTTGGAGAGG
This sequence comes from Lissotriton vulgaris, assembly GCF_964263255.1. Lineage (NCBI taxonomy): Eukaryota > Metazoa > Chordata > Amphibia > Caudata > Salamandridae > Lissotriton > Lissotriton vulgaris. Next base: position 159,389,908 of record NC_141691.1, on the reverse strand, counting down.
GTCGGAGGGCTTCATGAGTTTTATTCTGAAGTGTACCAATGCTTACTTTGAAACATGTATGTTAATATGGACCTACTTCCATCTGAGCATCTGCAATAAAAATAATTTTTAAAAAAAAACAATAGTTTTTCAACTTTTAACAGTATCCCTGTGAATCAGGTCCAATATATAAATGTAATTACCATATGCATAAACAGTGCTGGCATCCTGTGGTGCCTTTTGGGTGTTGTCTACTGGCGATGCTGTAGACATGGACCCTGGGGGCATGTTTTCTAATATGTGATTGCCAAAGTTAACTTAATACTTGAGCTTTATTTGAGCAAATAACTGGGTGACCAAATACTTCACTGTCCACTCTGCACGTCCTTCTAGTGGGAGAAAAATAAAAACTAGCATTGCAAAGCCAATCGGTTTGATGTTTGTACAGTGTGCACACACCCAATCCAGCCACCATAAAAATATCAAACATACCGGCTTTTCCAATGCCTGTATACATAAACTTTCAGGCCTCATTTGTTTTATAGAAGTAAAGTATGCTTATGAACTTTGAGGTGTGCTTCCTTGGTTTCAAAGAACCAAAGACTAAACCGCAACCCCATGTCTACCAGAATCAGAGCTTGACTTTGTGCTACTGTTACTCTATTTACTGTAAGTAAGTAAGTACATTTTTTATTTGCATTGTTAATAAAAACCATTGCAATTTCTCCATTTTAAAATTACATATACGTACTGTACATTTTCACCGTAAATTTAAGATTACATTTAAAACGATATAATTCCTTTTTAAAATCGTGAGGATTAAATACAAATTGACAATGAAATTCAACTTGATTTCAATTTTCTTTGTGAGCTTAAAAAAGAAGGTCGAGTTCCAGCATCCTCTTTCCACCACCTCAGTAGATTTGATAATATTAAACAAACATTTTAAATATAGTTCAGCTTAATAAAGTAACTGTAAGCTAAGTTGAGAGTCAAGTTTCTGCATCTTTTTCTCAACCTCCTTCATAAACTTCACCAAGCTGCAGTTCAACTGCGGGTCGTCGGGTGCGAAGCAGGCAAGAACTGCATGCCTTCGAGTACGTATTCCTCGTTGGTTGAACTGAATTTGCAACATGCGTTTTCTTTCCTCTAGCAATTTTTCACAGGAACACAAAAGATGTGGCATGTCCTAAATTGCCTTGCCACATAAATGACAGAGGAAACCCCCTTTATCCCTCAGCCAGTGTGGGAGGTGGGTTATGCAAGATAACAGGCCCAATCAGAATTTTAAAAACTTCAATTTTGTAGTTCTTGAGTACCCCAGGTCGAGGTAACTCTGCTGACCTTGTTTAGAGTAGGAGTTTAAAATAAACCATCCGTGTGAGCTCGTGGCAACTGTCGCCTTATCTTCAATCCATGAAAGATATTTTGTTGTTTTCTTTACCAATCTTTTGACCGTGGTATGATTTGTAGAGGTGTTCCACTGCTCCTGTATGCCTTGGTTCGCCAGGCTTTTTTCCAAGTACTTGGCAGCTGGCGAAGCAGGGTTTCGCTGTAATTCCGACCATAAGAAGCTATTTAAGGTCCCCTTTTTGGCCTTCCTGACTTCGTCCCACGTGGTTATGTACGTCCCCTGTGTTGCAAGAGACTGCTTCTGGCCACCAAACTCTAGCCTAAGTTGAGCCGGGGAGGTATATTTTGGCAGGCCAAAGATGATCCTGTATGCTGCTGTCACAGCCTTATCCAGAGTTGCTGCATCTCTTCCTCTTTGTAATTCGCTACCATAGGTAATTGTGGGCAAGAGTTTGGCTCGTATAACTTGTGCCAGAGGAAGAAGAGATGGGCTGATGAGTCTGCCATTTAGTTTTTTTAGCGAGAATACTATAGCAATGCCTTTTCCTCTGATGCTTTCTTTTTGGATGATAAACTGGCCACTGCTATCAATTTTGACCCCTAGGTACTTGTACATTGTTGTATCTTCTATATGGGTGTTGTTCCAAAACCAGCTCTGTGATGTTTTTCATTTCTTGTTGATTGACGTTGTTTTGGTCTTCTCCAAGTTTATTGTCAGATGATTCTCATCGGAGTATCTTTTTGTTGCATCCACAAGATTTTGCATCCCTATTTTTGTGTGACTGATTAAAACCAAGTCGTCTGCGTATAGTAACGTGGGCAATATTTGACCTAGTTTTGGTGCATGAGAATTGCAATTGTTAAGCACCGGAATGAGATCTCCTAAAAACAGGTTAAAAAGCGTTGGGGCCAGGACACATCCTTGTTTAAGGCCCTTGTTTGTTGGGATGCGTCTTGACAAATGAGAGCCGTCGCCCAGCTTCACCTGTACCCATGTTTCGCTGTGCAAGTTAATCAGCAGGTCTAACAAAGGCTTTGGTATTACCCATCTCTTCAGTTCTGACCATAGAAAATTCCGATTGATATGGTCGAAAGCCGCCTTGTAATCAATGAAGCACAAGTGGATTGGCATTTTAGTTATTTTTGCTTTGTCAATTAGCAGACCCATAGCCAAAATATTTTGTTGATGTCCCTACAGATTTAGCAAAACCCGTCTGGTTTGCAGGAATTAGAGAGTTTTCTGTGGCCTGGGCTAGCAATTTCTCCAAAAGGATCCCAGCAAAATACTTTGCCTCGTTATCCATAAGGGCAACCAATCTGTAGTTACATGGTAGAGATTTGTCCCCTGCCTTGAAGATTGGGGAAATAATAGAGCCCTTCCAGGAGACAGGTAATACATTAAGATGTTTAATTTATAAAAACAGTGGCTCGAGGGCTTCAGCCCATTCCTTTTCGTTCAGTTTGTAGAGAATGGGAGGGATTCCATTCGGGCCTGGCGCCCCTTCTCTCCTACCTTTTTTGATTTGGCGGTCGATTATCTTTTGTAGTTTTGTCGCGCATGTGCTCTTAATTCGACCTATTTGTTTGTATTGAGTATCGCACAGTGGTATTGGTTCGTTTTTATCGTTTTCTGTCGCCAAATCGTAGATTTTATGTTGTATGAAATGATCTTTAAGATGGTTTAACCATGTTTGTTCGGAGATATTAGAGGAGACTCCATCATGCCTAGGGTTTATAAAGGAATTGATTGTTTTCCCAAATTTTGCCCCGTCATTCTGCATGGTGTCTGAATATAATTTTGCCCACAGATTGTCCTCCATTGCTCTATTCGCTTCCCATTTTGTTTTTTTCAGGGATACCTTTAATTCTCGCAGATGGTTGTGTCTCGCCGTATCTCTTGGGAGATGCCTAAGTTGGCGCATAGTTTGAGCGATACATTTTTTTATGGTACACAGTCAAAATATCGAGTATGAAATATCGATTTACCAAAATATCGGGTCAGTAATTTCGAAGGTGCAGAATATCGATGACAAGAATATCGTTGGACAGAATATCGATCCTAAGGTAAGTAATATCGAAATACTTAATATCGATGTAAGTAATATCGAAGTTAGTAATATCGATAGCATATATATCGATGTTACTAATTTCGATTACACTAATATCGATATTTGTATTATTTCTTTTGTTTTTTATTATGTATGTGTTATATGTTTTACTTAAGTAATTAAAATAATTAATATTATATGTGTATTAAATGTATATATTAATAAAAAAAATTATAAGCAAATTATATGTTTTAGTACCGGAGCGGGTTGTGGGTTTATAGGGGAATAGGGTGGGAAGTAATTTAATTATGTTAAATTGATTATTAATTAGTAGGATTTATTAATGAATTTTAATTAATTGGTAATTATTTTTAATTAATTGGAGAATAATTTTTATTAATTGAATAATTGATAAATATGTTCTGTAGTGGGTTATGGGTTTATAGGGAAATAGGGTGGGAAGTAATATAAATTGGTTACATTAATTATTAATTAGTAGTTAATAATAATTAATTATAAATAATTGGTAATTACATTTAATTAATTGGTAAATCATTTTAATTAATTGATTAATTGATAAATATGTTCTATAGCGGGTTGTGGGTTTATAGGGGAATAGGGTGGGTAGTAATTTCATTATGTTAAATTAAAAAATAATTAGTAGTTATTATTAAATAATTTTAAATAATTTGTAAAAAAATGTAATTAATGGTTATTTCATTAAAATTAATTGATCAATTGATATATATGTTCTGTAGCGGGTAGTGGGTTTATAGGGGAATAGGGTGGGAAGTTATTTAATTATGTATAATTAATTATTAATTAGTAGGAATTATAAATTAATTTTAATTAATTGGTAAATAATTTTAATTAATTCATAAATCGATAAATGTGTTCTGTTGTGGGTAGTGGGTTTATAGGGGAATATGGTGGGAAGTAATTAAATGTAATTAAGTACTAATTTTTTGAAATTGATTGTTTCTTAAATAATATACTTGTTAATTAATTATTAATTGGTAATTAAATATTATAAAATGGTATTTTTTAATAATTATTTTTGGTTAAATATATTTAGTTAATCATGTTTTTTATAATTATGTATAGGTATTGTATATGGTTTAAATTTTTTTAATAGTTTATATCATTTTTTAAATAAAAAGCTTTTATTTATACGTATGTTATTTTAACCCCTACGCTATCCAACATTATCCCTACTGTTGCATTCTCTGGAGTTGGAATAGTTATTGTTACCCCTACGCTATCCAACGCTTTCCCTACTGTTGCACTCTGTGGAGTGGGAATAGTAATTATTACTCCTACGCTATCCAACGCTTTCCCTACTGATGCACTCTCTGGAGTGGGAATAGTAATTTTTACTCCTACGCTATCCAACACTTTCCCTATTGTTGCACTCTCTGGAGTGGGAATAGTAATTTTTACGCCTACGCTATCCAACGCTTTCCCTATAGTTGCACTCTCTGGAGTGGGAATAGTAATTTTTACTCCTACGCTATCCAACGCTTTCCCTACTGATGCACTCTCTGGAGTGGGAATAGTAATTTTTACTCCTACACTATCCAACGCTTTCCCTATAGTTGCACTCTCTGGAGTGGGAATAGTAATTTTTACTCCTACGCTATCCAACGCTTTCCCTACTGATGCACTCTCTGGAGTGGGAATAGTAAATTCTACTCCTACGCTATCCAACGCTTTCCCTACTGTTGCATTCTCTGGAGTGGGAATAGTCATTTTTATCCCTACGCTATCCAACGCTTTCCCTACTGTTGCACTCTCTGGAGTGGGAATAGTAATTTTTACTCCTACGCTATCCAACGCTTTCCCTACTGTTGCACTCTCTGGAGTGGGAATAGTAATTTTTACTCCTACGCTATCCTACGCTTTCCCTACTGTTGCACTCTCTGGAGTGGGAATAGTAATTTTTACCCCTAGGCTATCCAACGCTTTCCCTACTGTTGCATTCTCTGGAGTTGGAATAGTTATTGTTACCCCTACGCTATCCAACGCTTTCCCTACTGTTGCACTCTGTGGAGTGGGAATAGTAATTATTACTCCTACGCTATCCAACGCTTTCCCTACTGATGCACTCTCTGGAGTGGGAATAGTAATTTTTACTCCTACGCTATCCAACACTTTCCCTATTGTTGCACTCTCTGGAGTGGGAATAGTAATTTTTACGCCTACGCTATCCAACGCTTTCCCTATAGTTGCACTCTCTGGAGTGGGAATAGTAATTTTTACTCCTACGCTATCCAACGCTTTCCCTACTGATGCACTCTCTGGAGTGGGAATAGTAATTTTTACGCCTACACTATCCAACGCTTTCCCTATAGTTGCACTCTCTGGAGTGGGAATAGTAATTTTTACTCCTACGCTATCCAACGCTTTCCCTACTGATGCACTCTCTGGAGTGGGAATAGTAAATTCTACTCCTACGCTATCCAACGCTTTCCCTACTGTTGCATTCTCTGGAGTGGGAATAGTCATTTTTATCCCTACGCTATCCAACGCTTTCCCTACTGTTGCACTCTCTGGAGTGGGAATAGTAATTTTTACTCCTACGCTATCCAACGCTTTCCCTACTGTTGCACTCTCTGGAGTGGGAATAGTAATTTTTACTCCTACGCTATCCTACGCTTTCCCTACTGTTGCACTCTCTGGAGTGGGAATAGTAATTTTTACCCCTAGGCTATCCAACGCTTTCCCTACTGTTGCACTCTCTGGAGTGGGAATAGTAATTTTTACTCCTAAGCTATCCAACGCTTTCCCTACTGATGCACTCTCTGGAGTGGGAATAGTAAGTTTTACTCCTACGCTATCCAACGCTTTCCCTACTGTTGCACTCTCTGGAGTGGAAATAGTAATTTTTACCCCTACGCTATCCAATGCTTTCCCTACTGTTGCACTCTCTGGAGTGGGAATAGTAATTTTTATTCCTACGCTATCCAACGCTTTCCCTACTGTTGCACTCTGTGGAGTGGGAATAGTAATTTATACTCCTACGCTATCCAATGCTTTCCCTACTGTTGCACTCCCTGGAGTGGGAATAGTAATTTTTACCTCTACGCTATCCAAAGCTTTCCCTACTGTTGCACTCTCTGGAGTGGAAATAGTAATTTTTACCCCTAGGCTATCCAACGCTTTCCCTACAGTTGCACTCTCTGGAGTGGGAATAGTAATTATTACTCCTACGCTATCCAACGCTTTCCCTACTGATGCACTCTCTGGAGTGGGAATAGTAATTTTTACTCCTACGCTATCCAACACTTTCCCTATTGTTGCACTCTCTGGAGTGGGAATAGTAATTTTTACGCCTACGCTATCCAACGCTTTCCCTATAGTTGCACTCTCTGGAGTGGGAATAGTAATTTTTACTCCTACGCTATCCAACGCTTTCCCTACTGATGCACTCTCTGGAGTGGGAATAGTAATTTTTACTCCTACACTATCCAACGCTTTCCCTATAGTTGCACTCTCTGGAGTGGGAATAGTAATTTTTACTCCTACGCTATCCAACGCTTTCCCTACTGATGCACTCTCTGGAGTGGGAATAGTAAATTCTACTCCTACGCTATCCAACGCTTTCCCTACTGTTGCATTCTCTGGAGTGGGAATAGTCATTTTTATCCCTACGCTATCCAACGCTTTCCCTACTGTTGCACTCTCTGGAGTGGGAATAGTAATTTTTACTCCTACGCTATCCAACGCTTTCCCTACTGTTGCACTCTCTGGAGTGGGAATCGTAATTTTTACTCCTACGCTATCCTACGCTTTCCCTACTGTTGCACTCTCTGGAGTGGGAATAGTAATTTTTACCCCTAGGCTATCCAACGCTTTCCCTACTGTTGCACTCTCTGGAGTGGGAATAGTAATTTTTACTCCTAAGCTATCCAACGCTTTCCCTACTGATGCACTCTCTGGAGTGGGAATAGTAAGTTTTACTCCTACGCTATCCAACGCTTTCCCTACTGTTGCACTCTCTGGAGTGGAAATAGTAATTTTTACCCCTACGCTATCCAATGCTTTCCCTACTGTTGCACTCTCTGGAGTGGGAATAGTAATTTTTATTCCTACGCTATCCAACGCTTTCCCTACTGTTGCACTCTGTGGAGTGGGAATAGTAATTTATACTCCTACGCTATCCAATGCTTTCCCTACTGTTGCACTCTCTGGAGTGGGAATAGTAATTTTTACCTCTACGCTATCCAAAGCTTTCCCTACTGTTGCACTCTCTGGAGTGGAAATAGTAATTTTTACCCCTACGCTATCCAATGCTTTCCCTACTGTTGCACTCTCTGGAGTGGGAATAGTAATTTTTACCCCTAGGCTATCCAACGCTTTCCCTACTGTTGCACTCTCTGGAGTGGGAATAGTAATTTTTACTCCTAAGCTATCCAACGCTTTCCCTACTGATGCACTCTCTGGAGTGGGAATAGTAAGTTTTACTCCTACGCTATCCAACGCTTTCCCTACTGTTGCACTCTCTGGAGTGGAAATAGTAATTTTTACCCCTACGCTATCCAATGCTTTCCCTACTGTTGCACTCTCTGGAGTGGGAATAGTAATTTTTATTCCTATGCTATCCAACGCTTTCCCTACTGGTGCACTCTGTGGAGTGGGAATAGTAATTTATACTCCTACGCTATCCAATGCTTTCCCTACTGTTGCACTCTCTGGAGTGGGAATAGTAATTTTTACCTCTACGCTATCCAAAGCTTTCCCTACTGTTGCACTCTCTGGAGTGGGAATAGTAATTTTTACCCCTGCGCTATCCAACATTTTATATAATTAATAGTAAAAATATAAAAAGTATATTTAATTTTTTATGTTTTGTACATTTAATGTATGTTATTGTTTTATGTTTGTAAATGTATTTGTAAATTAGAATATATTTTAATAATTTATAAGTTAGTAAAATAATTATTACATCATATTGTTCAGAACATATATATTATATATTTACAGTATATATTTAATTAATGTATTATTATTATATATGTATTATTTATTAATTTTAAACATTAATAGATACTTTTAACTATGTATATTATATTTATTAGCGGTATTGACTTTATTTTACATTTATATTTTAAAAGATAAAAAAACGATATTTTTAACATCTATATTATTTTTTCGATATTTTTGTACTTACCATGTTGTAGATAGGATGTCGATATTCTTGCCCTCGAAATTTTAGACTCAATATTACTGTAGGTCGATATTTTGGAGGTCAAAATTTTGTCAGTGATCCTTTTTTTATACGTTTTATCTTTACTTTGTGATCTTTTGTGAAAGAAGTCATATTGCTATCCTTCTGTGCATATTGGAGCTTTGGAGTTGTAGTGTAACCTGCCATGGTGGTTGTAAAACTCTCCCATTTCTCAATCTCACTTGCTCCAATTCTCCCATCGAAGTGTCGCTTTGCCATTTCTTTTAGGTCTCCGTCCTTGACTACCGAATTCTTAATCCTTTTGTAATTGATGGTATAAATTAGATCATTCGGTACCAGCGATGCTCAAATTTAGGTTTGCTGATGTTAAGTATGATTTCCTGGGGACAGTGGTCGCTGTCAGCTTTTTCCCCTATTTGGAATGAGGCAATATGACGGAATAAGGATAGTGACATAAAAGTGTAATCCAGTATTTTGCTGAATCTTGTTGTATGAAATGTACACGCTGGTGGAGTGTCTCCATTACATCTCCCATTTAATGCTCTGAGGTTATAGCACTCAAGGTTCTCTAACACCTCCTCTCCTAACTTTGAATATTTGGATGTTTGTGGAGACTCTTGATATGGTATGTTCCAGGCTATGTTTTGATAGTGATTCTCATCATTTGTTCAGATTCTCATCAGATTAAGATTGAAGTCCCCAGTGATCATAACGTCCGTTATCGGAGTATCGTTTATAATTTCCTCCAGGCTTTTACATAGTTCTTTTCCAACCTTTCCTTTCCTTTTTGGGTGTATATAGACGTTGATCAGTGTAAGATTTGTGCCCTTCTTGCCTAGTTTGGAGGTGGATACATTTATTATCTTAAGATCTGCAGTGATTGATCCTAGTTCCTTGATCTCATAGACACTTGCAGTTGAAACGTGGGTTACTAGGCCCCTTGTGGATGGCCATATTTTGCTGTTCTCACCGCACTGGTGAAGAAGCGTAGAAATCCATGCAAGTGCGGAGGCTCTAGTTGCCATGTTTCTTGCAGGGACATAATATCAAAGGATCGAAACTAGCTAACAAATTCTGGATCAGATATTTTAGAGGCAAGACCGTTGATGTTCCATGAGCAGATTCTAAGTTGGTTTTCGCCTGCTTGTTTTCGGGAGATTTTTCGTTGGTCAATTTGACTGATTATTTATTGTCTCATGTGAGAAGATCATTTCCCTGCAGAAATTGTAGTAAAATGAAATACAGAAAGGCACCCCTTCTGTATCCCATGAATACAGATTGAATTTTGTGTTATTGTAATATTTTGAAATTACTATCCCTTGGAAGCAGAAGTGGTTCAAGTTCAAAAGGTGAAGAATATGTGATTAGATGTGTGCATCAGAATGGTAGAGCTGGGCCTAAACTCCCTTAGTTGGCAGGGTGTGCCAAGAGGTTGGTCCCTTGCTCCCTTTGCCACTGAATTCAAGCTGGCCTGGCTGATGAGTGGTGTTACCCCTAAACCAGTTCCAGGATGCCTGTTTCCAGTTCAGGGAAGACCTGGTTTGGCAGTTCAGGCTGTTCTGTACCCATGAGAAACAGGGTCAAGACTGATTTGCATTTGGCTTGCTCCGAACTGGGGTGGTGAAGTGAGCTAAAGAAAGATGATGGATTCAACCCAGATCTGTGACTGGAGGTGAGTGTCCGAAAAGCTTTAGCGCTCTGTCTATTATCTCCTAGTGTTTGCTTTGTTCACCCTATATTGGCAGGGTATGCCCAGGCGTGGGTGCCTTGCTCACTTTGACACTGGATTCCAGCTAGCCTGGCTGATGAGGGGTGTTACCCCGAAACCCGTCCCAGGATGCTTGTTTCCAGTCAAGTTAAGACCTGGCTTGGCAGTTCAGGCTGGACAGTTCCAATGAGGAACAGGGTCAAAACTGATTTGGATATGGCTGGTCCGAACTGTGGTGGCGATGTGCCAGAGTAACTTAACCCCCAGTGGTGACTGATGAGAGTGAGATCTACAGGTCCACAGAAGCGTGGAGCGCAGTCTCTTCCCCAGGACACTATGTGCAGTAGCTCAAAAGTCAGTAAAAGTAATTGTGCCTGTTCTGTGAACTATTACGTTTAACATGTATATTGAAGTACTTTATTTATCAAAGTAAAGGACATGGTGGGACAATCAGTTATTGTGCTGCTGGGAATTGATGTTTTTGGGGTTTTACAACCCCCCCCCCCCCCCCCCCCACAACACTACCGGCCTGAGAAGCCTGTGATTGATCGTCATTGCTATGACTGAGAGTTAAATGCTGAAGGTGTTGTACTTGGCCCAGTTTTGAGGAAACAGTCATCAAGCTACAACTAATGAGAAAAGAGAACACGAACCAGGCTACACATCCACAATCTACACCATGTGGACAAATCTGGGGCATTTTACATATAATAAGATTAAGATAGGAAAGTAAGAAAACACATAAGGTCCACTTTGCGACACTCACCCCACAAATATTTCTGTTCCATAGGGACAACGAGCTTTCTTGCTTAATTATTACTTTTAGTGCTTCGGAAACAAAACCAAGGGCACATGCTTCATGTATTCTTTAAACTAAATATATGTATGGTGAAAAGGTCACGGTTTCCAAGATAAGTCAAATACAATATTTATATGTACAAGATGGATTGTATGTGAGATAAGCGGCTAATGTTTAACTTGACATCTCCTCTCCAGTCTTTGTATATGTTTCTAATATAATAAGTTATAGAGAGAATCATTATTTTACTGCATAGTTTGTCTAGATGTTAAAGGAACGCCATTAACACAATTTTGGAAAATACCAGGAGCAAAATCACTCCAGGACAAACACTAACTTATCGGGGTAAAAAGAGAAAATGTTCTGGACTGAGATTCAGCAAAAAATAAATACCACCTCTTCCTGAAATCCGCCATCCCTAAGAACTGCGAACACTATGTTAATATTAACTAATGTCCATTTTCTGTCGCTAACTGTATAGTATTACATACCTTTCCAAAGCAGAGTTAGAAAATTAATATTTGTACAGTACATTTTATGTTTTTGGGCTTTAAAAATGTCCATGACAGGACACAAACACGAGCCATCTATAATTTGTCCTCAAAGGGAATGACATCTATATGATGTAATGTCAATTTGAAGCAATGTAAAACTCTGATGTCTGAGAAACCTTGAATACTGAGAACAACTCAAGCTAAGCTTATTGAGTTTGCCACTATGCAGAAAGTGGGAGATTCCTCTTATACTTTCCTTCCCATATGCCTGGAAGTTCAGTGAACTGCATGAACAGCATGCATCTGCACAAGTCGTAGGCGTGCGCAAATAAGTGGGGATATTTTTGGCCTTTATTTGAATCGGGTTCACCGCCTTGACTTATTTTGAACAACCGCTATTATAGTGACTGTCTGAATATTCCTCCAGTTTTTAGGAGGCATTCTCCTGCTAATGATTGATTGTATGCCATCCATCAATCCACCCAGTTTTTTATATTAAGGACAAATGTGAAATAAATTTCGCACAACAAATTGGATGAATGCGTTGAGACTCCTTACCACGATTGAGCAGCTGATTAAGCCTCCTCTTTTGTGCACTTTCAGCAGATCCTCAAAGAGCGTTGTCCTTTGAGTGATGTGTTCCCTGTATTTGCCTTTGAGTAGGTCTAGTGGTTCAGTCACAGCACCAGTGAAATCCACAATGGCGTCAGCGGTGTTGCCTCCATCCAGAGCTTCATAGGAGCCAGCAAACCTATGGCCATCAGAAAGGGTAGAGGCTTATTTTGGGTATAACTACTGTTTCTCTCAACACATTACTAGGCAATCCAGGGAAATCAAATAATTTGCCATTTTGAAAGTTGTAAACAAGGTACATGTAGTATGATCCATTCACATCATTAGAAGTGAGGCATTTAAACAATGATGTGTCTCCTGGTGGTCAATAAAGAATTGACAAACTCAACAGTTCTAACTTTCTGTTTCTAATGGAAATAAGTTGTTTTTTGGCACAGAAGGTGACAATTCAGAAGTTTGCTCATGCCAATGGTTTGAAAAGTGATTTGTAAAATAAATGTAAATTATACACAATTACTTTCCTAGGACAAAAGTGGAAGAAAGGGTGTCACCATGAAAACAGGCGTGGAACTCTTCCACTGAAGTCAGGGATCATAGATCCTGTTTCAGAAATAAACCCGCCCAGCAGTAACAATACTGTTCGCTGATAATAATGCCCATCTAGATGGAGAGGATGGTGGTAGTGGATATGCCTATCTGAAGTGGCAGACCAGCCTTTACATCAACCTAATATAGGGGACACCATACCAAGGTAGAAAATGTCCTCTGTCAGAGAATTGCATCACCTGGCAGAAGAATTGTCGGGTAAAAAATAGGGTACAAGAATGTCCTTGGTAGAAATCATTGTGATGAAAATTGCCACGAAGGCTTGAATTCATCTGATTTTTGGCTTCCTCTTCAGATACAAACCTCTACAAAAAAGGAACGCATGTTTTTCATCCAGTGGGTAGTAGCACATACAGAAGTAGACACCGACAGACAATAACATGCTATGAGTGTTATGCCGATTGTAGTGGACATCTTCCGCAAACATTTGAGACTATGTGGCACTCCCAGAGTCAATATCTTCCTCATACTAGTTTTGCTCCCTGCAAGTTGCATTAATCAGATGGTATGCAGCCACCTCACCTCAGTTTCCAATGTGAGTTGCACCCACCAGTGTGAGGGTATCTGAGCCTCTGCCTGCCACTTACCTCTTTCTTACCACACAACCAGCACACTTCACCACAGGGACACAGACTTCCAAGCTGAGAAGAAAAGCCACTGCCATCACAAAGGTGCCTGGCAACAAAGCCCTACTTTCTTCAGCCGTACAATAACTGTGGTAATAGTGCAGTGATGAGAGTTAGTAAGAGCTCTTACTGTGGCCACCAAGAACAGCTCTTTCTCTTCAAGGTTGCCACCCTTTGCAGTTCATACCTCAAAGCAGACGTTCTTGTAACTCAGTGGCTCGCAGTAATACCTGGCCCCTGTGTTTACAGGGACAACAGCAACATTTGACACAAGGATTGACTAACTGCCTTTGAGTCACAAAGGTCCTCAAGCTGTATGTAGCCTGCCTAAGTACAAACCTAATCTTTCAATATTAGGAAAGTGGTTCTGCACTTGTATGAGGCTGTTTGTCTACCTGACGTGTACGACTAACGTTGGGAATTGGGTCCTTTACTTGTTAAAGGCTAGTAATATCATATTAAGTCTCTTTATCACCAACACCCCAACCCTTCCAAACTAAAGTGTAGTCAGAGTCATATATATGGCAGGGTCCCTCTACTGTTTCATTTATCAATCCTATTCTGAGTGAAAGCAAGGTTTTGATTATGCGGCACATTGTTTTCATTCCGAACATATTCGGTCCCTGTTGAAGAGTAACAGCATGTTTCACAGTATATTATTGCTCACTGCTGTACAGTAAAAGTTGGATATGGTAAAATGTATTTAACCTGGATTTTTTCACTTTCTAGGGTCCTAAAACATTAATAGCTCAGAGTTTCTGCAAATAAAACAATCACTAATGGAAACAATTACCAGATAGGGAAACAATTTGGAGTCTCTCTTGGGCCAGTTAATAAACAGATTTGTGGAAGAAGTTTTAGATTATGTTTTCTACAGAACAATCTTGTATATAGCTTAAGGTTAACAGCCCTAGGCTTGCTTCCAGCACAGATGTGCACACTGCCTCTTTGTTGTGTGAAACAGAAGCCTTTTTTATACACAGCTTCATTGTAGCTAATTCTAGTCCCACATTGCAAGTCATCAGCCCTGTAAAGATTTGAAAATTAAATAGAATAGTATGGCAACAGTAATGTGTATGCCAATACATCATATAAAGCTCGTTGTTCATAGAAGCAGGCACATATTCAGGCAACAGAACCCAACATATAACTTTAACATTTGAATGTCATTTTTAATTATGATAAAATAAGTTTAATAGGCTTTTGTCAAGATGAGTGTCTCTTACTATGAGAAGACAAGTAATTTAATTGGTCGATTAAAGTAAAGGCGAAATTAAATGTGTTTCTACTTTTTTGTTTTTCCTTATACCAGAACTATGCACGAGTTCATATAAGGGTGCATTTTCCATATTACAAATGGGGAAATGAAAGGAAGGAATCAAGTGGCTTTGTCCTTGAACAAAATGTTCTTATAAATTAAATTCTGAGTACCAGCTCTTAATTTGTTCCTGTAAAACCGCTGGGCCATTCACCATGGTATGCACATAAAACCAATGAGAAGTGGAATTTTTGAACCAAAGATTTCTCTTATGAGGATGCATTACGTACTCTATGTGCTGGTAAGGGTGCCATCGCCAGCTTTACCAAACGGGCACCATGCACCATGCACCATGCTTAGGTTTCCTGCTTGCCAAACGTTTTTGTTTAGAGAAAACAAACTCCCAAAGTTTTTTCTAAACAAAAAACAACTGAGTTTGGGGCACAGGAATATTTTTTTCCTGCCCACAGGGGCACTTTACTTTTTTCCGTTTCTGTCCACCAGGGAAAATCAGTGACAGCCTGGGTGGGTCGACTGTCACTGTTGGCTGCCTTTTGACTGCCTGGTCGTAGGTATAAACTGGCAAAGGCAGATGAGTACCTGCCCGTGTAAGAACAGTTCTACCTATAAATCGGAATAGTATAGAGGAACTGCGCAAACCTGTTGCTGGGAGGATCCATCCTCAACTATGCTGATGCACGAAGACTTAGCGTGTGGACAGCTATGGACTTACCTTGGGGCGCTGGCCCTGACAATATGTGTTTGGCCAGCGCTGGGTGGGAATTCTTCCTACTAATTGCACGTATGAACTTGTACCCCCCGATTATCAGTTGCAAGGCCTGATGTAGTGTGTCTGGTACACCCAATTGCTGCGCCGCCAATGAGAAAAAGTCTAATGCACTGTGATTTTCTTTACTGTAATGTTCCTTAAAAATTGCTAAGAAACAGATTTGACAAAAAAAAATATTATAGAGGAACTGTAAGTATTGTGGGGTGGAAGCACCGTCAGTTTACTGCCCTGCCAAACTCGAAAAGAGAGTCACTAGAAAAGTAGTGACTAGCGATAGGGATGAAGAACAACCATGAAGTTAACAACTTCTGATTTCAATAGACAAGTGCTTCAATTGAAAATATGATCTTGACACATGTACAGCATATGCCCATTGGCACTACAGGCACCCTATTAAATGTAAATGTATTTGAGCTTATATAGCGCACAGCTACCCGCAGTGGGTTTCCCGCGCTTGCTTAGGGAACACGTCCTGGTATTCCCCTGTGAGATAACCCCGGCAGGGTATCCACAAGGTGAAAGCCAGGCATCCCACCACGAGGGGCCGTTGTGGAGATTAAGCAAGCTATAGCCCAGAGTCGCAGAGTGTGGACCCGTGAGTCGAGAAGGCACCGGAGCGAGAATTATCGAGTCCGTGGAATTTTTGAGCCCAAGACCCGCCGAGGCGAGGAATTGAACCCTGGTCCAGGGCCGATCTCAGATTCCGGGTCTGCCGCCTCTAACCCCTGAGCCACACTTCTCTATTACAGAAAGATTCCAGGGGCCATATTACAGGAGTGCCCCAGGGGTGCAACAGGTGTTTGCACATTCTTTGCGCTCCTGGGACACTATGGTATTACAGAAGGGGCCACAGACGCTTGTGCGTTCCTTTCTGTAATACCGATAGCCCTGGTGCACACAAAGGACTAGACCAGATCTCTCGTCAGAGGGCGTGCCCTCATTTGCAAGGGGGAGTTTGCCATGCAAATGAGGGAATCCCTTTGCCTCTGCACCCACACCGTATTACAGATGCGGCGCAGAGGCAAATAAGCTGCCAGGAGGCACAATGTTAGTGCGCCCCATATGCAGCTCACTGGAGGGGTGAAAGGGGGTCCCATGGACCCCCCAAACATCCCTTTGCAGGTGGGTGCAGTAACTCACTGCTTCCGCCCGCAAGGGGTTCTCTAATCCCCCTTAAAAGCGCAGGCGGCTGCCCCCTGCACTGTGAAACAAGAAGCGGCTTCTGAGCAGCCGCTTTATTTTTCACATGAATGCACTGTCCCCAGGGGAGCGCAACTTCGCGGCTGCCCTGGGGGCAGCAAATTCATCTTAATATGGCGTATTTTCCTCGCATGCACTGTGCACATATTTTAAAAGGTGCACCAGGCGCAAACAAGGAAAATGTGCTCTATGTATGATACTTTAATATTACCGAAGGGGCCACAGAGGCTTGTAAGGCACTCATTTGCATATGTTATGTTATGTGTATTTAACATAGCACAAAATACAGCTCACTCCATACAGAGTTCCCAATGGGAAAAGCGTGAGAAGAGCCAAAACTCATCCTGGCACTCCCAAAGAGGTAAGGTAAAACAGGCTAGGTTTTGATAAGCTTTTTAAAAAAGCAAAAAGGTGCAACACCAGTGAATGTGAACAGGTAACTTGTTCCAGTAGTAAGAAGTAAGAAAGAAGAAGGAAGGGACACTATTTAGAGTAGAGGACCTCAAAGCCCTAGCCTGATGGTAAAAACTAAAACAGAACCTGAGATATAACATATCCGTCCCATACCAGGCCTTATAAGAGAGGCAAAGACGCTTTTAAAATGCACCTTTTTCTGACTGGGACCCAATGCAAGGAGTTAAGCACTGAATTATTTAAGTACTTACAGGTAAATGGCACATGGGATGGGCTGCTGAGTTTTGAACCAGCTGAAGGTGAGACCTCAGAGAAGCAAGGAGTGGCCACAGTCTATGCCACTGGTTATCAGTGCCTGAGTCACTGGCTTTTTACAATCTAAAGGCAGCCATGCATAGGCCGTCCTGAGAAGGCAAAGTATGCCAAAACAATGACCGCATGTGGCCGTGACATGACTTTCCATTGAGAGCTTATCATACATTATGAAGCCCAGATTCCTCACTGCCTTTTTGGGACTGGGTGGAGCTCCCAGTTCCCGAGGCCACCAGTCTTCTGACCCAGGCTGATTAGCTTTTCAAACAAGCATTGGCATAGCCAATAGGTCTCACTTTTGAGACATTATAAGTATTTAGTTTTGCAGCACAACATCCTTGGTGCAACAACATCAGCTACTGCATGGCTAAACCTTGTACCTTATAAGTGTTTAGCCATGCAACAGTTGATGTTGTTGCACCAGGATATTGTGCTGCATAAGTAAATACTTATAAGGTCCCAAAAGCGAAACCTATTGGCTATGCCAATGCTTGTTTATTTGTTGTTGTCCAAAAACAGGCAAAGTCTGCGGTGTGAGGGGGTGGGAAGAGATCAGGCAAAACACAGATCTTCTGGTATCCGGTCCCCATGCTGGGAATAGTATATAAAAAGTTAGCCTTCTCCACTGGATAAGTAGAGTCTCTTCATAAATAAACTGTGATCAGTACAGAGGTCGGTGAATAACTTAGTAGGGGAAAGGAAAGGAGGCTTATATCCTCCACAGTATCATAACTTTATTATTAATAGAAGTCTAGTGATTCCAACGTTGATCCCATAATGGTGATTGAAACAAAAATTCTCTGCGATCATGATGCCATAATCTTGTGCAAAAGAAAAAAAAAATCTGTGAGGTCGAACACCTGCAAAGGATTGAAAAGAGGCGTGTTTAGGAGAATGCAAACAGGGCACAGATCAGGAGAGACTGGCGCCAGGGAGGAAGCCGCAGTTTGGACACTTTAGCCAAACACTCAACATTGGGCTGCACCGTAGCAGACAGATGCAGGCACACACATACACACAAGGGGGAGCTTTCCACAGCTTAAACCAAACATCAAACCCCAACAGTAGGGCACCTCTCAGAGCGATCTGTTTAAGCGCCAGTGATTGCAGGCGCCAGACTGCTGCTTTCATGAAATATTTGATTAAATACAGCCACTTGTTCACATCACCCCTGCGCATGAGGAGATGTGGGAGAGCTGGGTAAAGCTTAGGGGCCTGTCTGTCCCAGAAAGGCAAGCTTTGACACCACTGCACGGGCACCCTCTGACAGGGTGCATTCACTAGTGTCCTACAGTACATGTCACAGTTTAAAACAACCCAGCCACCGTTAGTGGCTAATCAATACCAGGACAGAGGGCAAAATAAACATTGCACGAATACTGATTAACTGTTCCCAACGAGTGAGAAAGATCACTAACAACCATGACTCATGGGATTACTTTAGCCAGGCAACCATATACTGCGCAGTACCAAGAGCGAATACCCTGTGACTTAATCTATAAAATATTGCATGCTGGTACTTGTAGTTCACATCAACGGATTGCAGAAGTCCTTGGTGACACTGGTCAAGCTAAATTCCACAAAACCTCAGAAAGCCATATTACCCAGACTTTAAATATGGCATGTGAAGATGATAGTCTACAATACACTTGCTTGGTATCGTTGCGATCTATGAAGTTTGTTTATATGCGTTGTCATGACGCAATAAATCGCTCATGTACCGATCACAGGTTAAGTCTCTCGGCATGAGCCAAACCAGTGATCAGTAGGTTACACGTAGATCTCTGCAAGCAGACGCTTAACCCACTGGACTAAAGTCAAAAGAAATACGTGCAAGCATTGGCCGTGCGGCAAAGCGAAAGTGATCGCAGGGACGCTCTCTGTGGTGGGGGAGGGGCAGAGGGAATGAGGGTACAAGGGTGCTAGGAAAACGTGGGGATGCACTTAAAAACAGAACTCACCCATGCAGCACGTCAAGCCCACTGCCCACGGGACCTGGGCCGGGCTCATGGTAGTGTAGTGCAAGGAAGTCGATAGAAGTGATGAGGGAGGAGGCTCAGGATTGACTTGAGAGTGAACATTGAACAAACAAAGAGATTGTCGAAGCTGACGAGAAGGGGGGGAGAAAAGAGGGTGCAAGCAGAGGTGACGAGAAGGGAAGGGGTAGTGCAAGCAGAGGAGCCTGAATAAAGCTTACGAGGAGGGATGGGGAAAAAGGAGGGGGAGTGCGAGCAGAGGAGCCATTAGAACAAGGCTTAATGAGATAAGAAAGGCAGATGGCGGCTGCGCGCACTCATGCGCACATGCATGCAAGCTTTAGGCCAGGTATAGCTTGTGGGTAGCACTTTGAAAAGCCCCTACTAAAAGTCGAGGAAGCAGCGCATGCGCTGCTCTAGGCTTGACCTAAAAAGCATAACTTCAGTATCAGCTTTATTCAGTTGGAGAAAACTCTGTCCCATGCAAGTGTCACAACAAGAATGCAGTCCACAAATCTGACTTTAGTGACAGTGGCATAACAAAAGTTGAGGGGGCCCACTTGCACCTTCCTAATTATAGTCCATGTTCACTGATTGGGACTGCACTCCAAAAGCATTTGATGTCACTCTCTAATGAGGCTTGGCGGTTTAAGAGTCATTTAGCGGCTCCTGAAATACTGCTGTAGAACAAGCCCCACTGCACCTCCTCTTCAGATGCGCTTTCTCTGTACCTTCCCAGCCCCCAACTACTTTAGATCCTCAAAGTAATTTATTTACTTATAAAATGTTATATAGTGCGAAAAAGATCCAGGGGGATATCAGAGCACTTTACAAGTAAGCTCTCATCCTGTGTGATATGCCAGGACGTGTTGGCTGTATGAGATACTAATCAAATCCCCCCTGCGGAGTGCACTCCACTTGGAGACTGGCACTGATGAAGGGTGGTGTTTTTTGTAAATAAACTTTACACTTGCAAAGATGCTGGAAAAACTTGCGCTTTGGGTGCTGCTCTACCCAGCTATAATTTATATTTATTGTTTAAAAAACACTCTCTAAACATAAATAGTAATTTATTCCCTCCAGTTTCATTATGGGGTATCTCTTTTTCGAATAGATTACAGGGGAAATGGAAACAACAGCCATCTCACCCAAGGAGGAAACAACTTCACAGCTCATGCGAAAATTACGACAGTTCATTTAAGTTATAGAACTTTTTACTGTCTGCATTTATTTCAACTTGAACAATAGGCTGCAGACTCGGAAATCAGTATAGAGCGGGGGCAGGAAGGAAATCACTTAGTAAAAACAAAATACAATGAAATTATTGTTTTAGGGACGTCTTTTAGTGTTGTGTGGGTGGTAGTGGTGAGGCGGTGAGGAAAGCAGTTTTGCGAAATGTAAATTAATGTAAAGATGGGGGTTAAGTGAGGTATGAAGGAGATTTCAAAGGGAAACAACGACATTGGGCGGAGGGGAGATGTAGTGGGGTTGGTGCAGGGGCGGTGTGATGAGGAAGGTTAATTGTATTCGCCTTGAAGATGTAGGGAGCACAATACAAAGCGTAGGAGTTTGGATTTTTAAATTCTGTAGGTCAGGGCACAAATTAGAGGTGTCATGAAAAACGGTTGGGCAGTATTGATTGGGTTACGCGATAGGTGATTGTCTCTGGCATACACCTTTTAAGGCCGATTGAACTCCAGAAAGACTATAGCTTCTGGGTATCAAGCTTTAAGTCAAATCCCAGGCAGTTGTGTCAATTAATCCCTATGAGCGTCCAGTCATGACGGGGTTTTAATTGGGCATGAATTCGCAAGTACTGGATAGCTAAACTTGAAAGGGAAGATGTTGTGACCTGGACACAGGGCACTATGACCTTGGACAATGACTGGTGGGAGGGGGCAGGAAACCGGACACCAATTCCGGTCAGGGGAAGGAAAAGGGGCAGACTGACAGGACTGGGGGACGAGAAAGGACGTGGGTCCACATGCTGTACCACAAAAGAATAAATGTACCTTATCCAAGTTGATGACTCCTGTCGTGCTTGACGTCCGAAGACACGACAACTGGCGACGAAGGTGGGGGAGCAGAACTGGTGTGTGTGTCCGGTGGGGTGATAAAATACGGAGCCAGGAGCCCACCCTGGTCCGTGTGGCCAAGCAGAAGGACAGTGCGGGAGCCCACCCCGGCCGCAACAAGCATAGTGGTGTCAGACGGGGAGAAATAGAAATCACCTGTCCAATATCTTTAAAAGAAGTGTGAGTGACGGCAGAAGTAACGCACAAGATCTCGCGAGAACAGTGGCGGCCATCTTAAAGCCAAGCAAAGCGGCCAATAGGAAGCCAGAAAATCCCTGGCGGCCATGTTGAAGTCAGGCGGGAGCAGGAAGAGCCCGCGATCTCGTGAGAATTGTGCAGCCATCTTAGAATCAGGCGGCCCGGCCAATAGGAAGCCAGAAAATCTCCGGCGGCCATTTTGAAGTCAGGAAACAGATGAATACAGAAAAAAGTAGTGGAAAGGGAGCAAGAAGGGCCAAATAGATAAAACAAAGCAAAGTAAAAGCAGTACATGGGACAAAGACAGAAAATGATGCGAAGGAAGCAAGGGTATGAGTACAAAAGGGAAACATAACAGGAATATAATGAGACAAAGCACAGAACGAGGGAACGAGTACAAAAGAAGCAAGTGAGACCACCGGAAAGAGTGGAAATAAAAGCTAACAAAGACGAACATAAAGAGACAGCGCACAGAAAGCGTACAGAACAAGAGAAAAGAGCTCAAAAGAGGCCAGCGAAAACCACCTGAAAGACTGGAATCAAGACAAATAAAGACGAAAGAAGAATAAAGCAAAGATAACAAAAAGAAGAAGAAAGGAAGAAGTGCCACAAAAATGACAGAACAAAGAAGTGAGAAGCAGAGCGCTCAATACCGTAGACCCCTCCCGTTCAACTTATCAGAGCCACATGTAGGGATCAGATGGGAGCGATGAATTCGCAAATTAGAACGTTACATGCACGCCACGGATGTAACAGACGCCAAGCAAATGGATCTGTTTCTAAACCTTGTAGGCAATGAAGTAGACGACCTACTAGTGACACTCCCGGAGGTAGAAACGACGACATACAAAGGGCTAATAAAGTGTCTCTCAAACAGATTTGATCCGCAAAGAAACATTGATTTTGAGAGATACACCTTCACAATCGCTTTTTAGGACACAGATGAATCCCTCAATGACTTTGCCACACGGCTACGCAAGCTGATAACACACTGTGAATTTGACAAGTTTGACAATGAACAAGCTATTCGCCTGCGCATCATCGAGGGATGTTGTGACATGGAATTCCGCGCACAAATTCTGACAGAACCAACCTCATTCTACCGTTGGCGAGGGCCGAAGAGAGGCCAACGGTGCAAGCAAAGCAGATGGAGCGGGGCAAGGAACGGCAAATAGAACAATCAAATCGCATGGTGGAGAGCAGCCGCACGAATACCTGGGAGAAAGGGTACAATGAGCAGGTGGCAAGGAAACAACAAGAAAAGACCTGCTACAGATGCGGACTTGATTTCCCACACAAGGGCGCGTGCCCGGCAATGGGCCAGACATGCAGGAAATGCAACAGGAGCAATCCCTTCGCCAGCGCATGTCTGGGACTGCAATTCAGAAGTGAGAGAGGAAGACCGGGAAGACCTCGAACAATGACGAGCAGGCATGCCAGGCACATGGAGACGACAAACTGCAGTTCTTTGGCTGAATCGGAAGGAGAAGGGGAGGAAGTAAAGGTAGAACGCCTATACCTAATGTCCGATGCTGTTGCCGGGTCCGCAGAAGAAGACACGGGGTGAGAAAGCATCCACCTGATGGAGAAGAATCAAGTAAAAAAAACTGAGACCGTGACCATAGATGTGGGGCAACACAAAACGCGTTTCGTGCTAGACAGTGGAACCACATGCAACATCGTGTGTGTATCCGAATATGAGAAAATGGAGGTAAAGCCTGCACTGGTGGGGATCAAGAAAACCAGTGATGAACAGGGGAAAATTTACAGAGACACTGATATATAAAGGCCAAACAAGCAAGGAAGACATACATGTACTAAAGGGTGACATTCCCGCACCGTGCCTACTGAGCAATGTCACGGCGCAGGTAATGGGCCTCCTCGCAATGACATACCACATGTCAGAGAAGAAAAACATCCTGCAAGATTATCCCAGAATCCTACATGGATTAGGGAAACTAAAAGGATGACAAATAACACTGCACATCAATAAAGCAGTAAAATCAGTGGCTCAACACCACAGGCGAGTGCCGATACACTTG
The DNA here is from genome assembly GCF_964263255.1 of Lissotriton vulgaris. NCBI lineage: Eukaryota > Metazoa > Chordata > Amphibia > Caudata > Salamandridae > Lissotriton > Lissotriton vulgaris. The sequence continues at coordinate 159,366,269 of NC_141691.1, read as the reverse complement.
CAAACCCAAGTGGAGGAAGAAATACAAGCATTGTTAAGTCAAGACATCATAGAGCCGGCAGAAGGACCAATAGTTGCAATGCCAAAGAAGAACACATCCAAAATTTGCATCTGTGTCGACATGAGAATACCGAACACAGCAATTGAACGTGAAAGACACCCTGGACCACACCTAGACGACATGATCAGCTGCCTGGCAGGAACAAGCCAATTCTCAAAGCTGGACCTGTGCAAAGGATATCATCAACTAGCACTTGACCCTCAGTCCAGATATATCACAACATTCTCCACGCGCATGGGTCTTTTTCGAAACAAGCGACTAAGCTTTGTAATCTCATCGGCGGCTGAAATACTTCAAGAGACAATAAGGCAAGTAATAAGACCGGTAAAAAACAGTCTGAACTACAGTGATGACATTCTGGTGTTTGGTAAATCGGATGATTAACATGACAAAGCATTGCGAGACGTATGCTCCCAGTTAGAACAAGCAGGGCTGACGCTAAATGAAGACAAGTGCGAAATTGAGCGAGATGAACTGGTGTTCTTCGGACACATTTTCTCCAAAAAAGGAATGCGACCAGATCGTAGCAAAGTGGACACGCTAGAAAAAGCTAAACATCCGAGCGACGTTGCAGAAGTGAGGTTGTTCCTTGGGCTCGCCAGCAACTGCGCAAGGTACATAAAAGACTTTGCCACGGCAAGCACACCGCTGAGAGAACTTATGAAACAAGACAAGACATTCATGTGGACAGAAAACTGCAAAAAGGCATTTGAGGCCATCCGACAGGCATTGATAGTGGTAGACCACCTTGCATACTTTGATCCGCTGCTATGCATAGAATTGATGGTGGACGCCAGCCCGGTGGGGCTGGGAGTGATACTGGCACAACACAGGCCAGGCAAAGAATCACCAAGATGCATAGTGGCCTACGGAAGCAAAAGCCTGTCCGACGTTGAGAAGGCGTACTCACAGCCGGAGAAAGAAAGCCTCGCAGTAGTATGGGCATGTGAGCACTAACCGATGTTCATATATGGGAAACCATTCACCATCATAACAGTTCATCAGGCCTTGGTAACGATCTATGGAAATCCTAACGCAAAAATACAGCCCAGAAAAGAGAGATGGGGCATACGACTCATGGACTACAATTTCAAGATCGTACACAAACCAGAGAAAGAGCACAACCCGGCACACTACATGTCACGGCACCCTCTACCGCAGGCACCCAAGGCAACATCGATGGCAGAGAAGTACCTGAACCTTGTACTAAAACACAATACTCCAGCATCCATAACGATGGAAGAGATGGAACTAGAAACAGAGAGGGATGCCACAATGCATGTGGTCAAAACAGTGACCAGACAACAGAGCTGGAGGCATGTCAACAACAGCATCATGGGAAACGGGGTGATCAAAGAGGAAATGCTGGCATTCAAAAAGATTCATGAGGAGCTCTCAGAGACCAAAAACAGAATAATAATGAGAGGAACAAGAATAGTGATGCCAAGAGCGCTGAGGAGACAGACGGTGAATTTAGCGCACGAATCACAGAGGCATGGTAGAAACAAAAAAAGTGCTACGAGAGAAAGTGTGGTTCCCGGGTTTGGACAACATGGTAGAAGCCACAGTCGCCCACTGCCATATCTGCCAAGTGACGGGGCAGCCAGCAAAACCGGAACCACTGCATATGTCAGAGCTCCCGAAGGCTGTGTGGACCGAGCTAGCAGCAGACTTCTACGGGCTCTTGGAAACAGGAAACTACCTGCTTGTGATAGTAGAGTTTTCCAGGTTTCCCATTGTGCGACAAGTGTCGTCAACATCAGCAAGCGCAATGCTGCCGGTTATGGACGTCGTTTTTGCGGAGTGGGGCACCCCACCAACTCTAAAGACAGACAATGGTACACCATTCCCAGGGGAGGAGTTCAGAAAGTTCATGGACTATCTAGGGATCCGTCACCGGAAAAGAATGCCCCTGTGGCCACAAGCAAATGGCATGGGAGAAAGATTTATGGGAAACATAAAGAAAGCTGTACAAAGAGCTAAACTAACGCAGATATCAATAGGGCAGGCTCTGTGCCAAGTACTAAGAGACTACAGAAACACTCCTCACAGCTCCACAGGATGGTGTCCCGCTTAGCTAGTGCTGGACGAGGATACCACAGCTGGAAGAAGCAGCGAAGCAAGAGCAAGGCAGCATTGCCACCAAAGATCAAGAAGCAAAAGCGAAGATGAAGACATACGCAGACGCAAGGAGACGCGCCACTCCGGCGCAACTAAAGCAAGGAGACACAGAGGTGGTGCTGCAGCGGCAGCTAAGGAAATCGGACAGCCCGTTCTCAAAGGAGCCGTTGACAGTGACTGAGATAAAGGGGCCCATGATAACGGCATCAGCAGGACGCTACCACATCACACGAAACAGCTCACACTTCAAGGAACTGAAGATCAGGGAAGAAGACGGAGGAGCAGTCGCACCAGGAGGCACGAGACAGGATGAAGGCGCGCAGATGGACAAAGGAGGGACACGGCAGAGAAGAGAGTGCAAAAGACCAAAGAGAATGATTGAAGAGATGTGATGCTCTCTCTCTCTCTCTCTCTAACAGTTGACGTCGACAATAGTTCTGTTTGTTTTTCAACAAGGGGGGAGATGTCGTGACCTGGATACAGGGCACTAGGACCCTGGACAATGACTGGTAGGAGGGGGCAAGAAACCGGACATTCGTTCCGGTCAGGGGATAGGCAAGGGGCCCGCCGACAGGACTGGGGGACGAGACAGGACATTGGTCCACACGCTGTACCACAAAAGAATAAATGTACCTTATCCAAGTTGATGACTCCGGTTGTGCTTGACGTCCGAAGACACGACAGAAAGTACCTGCACTTCTCAGAACAAGTGGGAGAGAACCGGCACTTTTTAGTAGTACTATAGGTAACACATTATTGTATTTTTTCACTTTGAAGAACCACCATCAGTAAGGTTATTTACTTGACTTCACGTCATCAGGGTAGCATATTCAAGTTTTCCTTTAACTATTGAAGGTTTTCAGGCGCGTTAGTCTGATTCTTTAAGTTGAAATGAGCTTGTGCTACAGTTCTACTATGCATGATGGCCTGCAGCTTCAGTGGCAGGAGCGATCGGGCGGTAGAAGACTGGGCAAGGTTAGCATTGGCAATAATTAAATTAAGGCTGCACCAGTCCATCCTGGGCCACATGGTCCCTCTCAGCCACCTCACCTCACAGGCACTTTTAATTGCGCAAAGTGGCATGCGCATGAGAATTACCAGCCCCGGCGCGCACCATTTAATTTATGATTAGGCGTGCAATTTATGGCGACTGTAACTCCTAGTATCCGGGATGGGTCAGATGTGTGGAGTGCTAAGTGGTTGCTGGATGCGTGGCCGCAGAGGGGGGGGCCTGGAGCGCAGGGCCCCCTCCGCACTACGGGTGCCTGTGTTATGCCCCTGTTTAGTGAGCTTTGTCTCCTGCCCAAACGACGGAACCCGCTGTGTCAGCATACCTTAAGTGCAATCACAAGGGGACGTTCGCTCATTTTGTTACGTTAGCCTGGCTGTATGCAAAGAATCCTTTCTCTTTGCACCACTTGTCCCGTATTAGGCAGAGGCACAGAGGAAAATAAGCTGTCAGTAGGTGTGCAAACTGTACTCCACATAGAGGTGGCAAACAGTAAATGTCAATGCCTGAATGTACCTATTCGAAGGAAGGAAAGAGTGTGCGGGGCTTCCAAAGGCATCTTCTGCAGGCAGATGAAGTCACTCATTATACCTGCCAGCAGGGGACCTCTGACCCTCCTTTGAAAGTCAGTCTCGTGTTCTGTGAAGGGTGAAAAGTGGATCAGGAGTTTCCAACAGCGGGTCTGTCTTTGTAATGTAATGTAATGTAATGTGTGTGTCTTGTAAAACGCACTGCTACCCGGAGGCGTCCTGGCGCTATAGACCACTGGGGAACCCGTCCTGGCTTTCCCTGTGAGATGTTACCTCCTGGGTATCTCCAAGGTGAAACCAGGCATCCCTGGTGTTTTTGGGGGGCCGTTGTGGAGATGAGGCAAGCTAATGTCCAGAGTTGCCGAGTGTGATCCCTGGTTAGAGTAGGCACTGAGGCGAGAATTATCGAGTCCGCTGACCTTGGTTTACGACCCTGCCGCGTCGGGAATTGAACCCTGGTCCCAGGCCGTCCTCTGCTTCCGGGTCTGCCACCTCTAACCAGTGAGCCAACTTTCAATAATGTACGGCTTCCAGTGCAGGCACAGGTTTGCACCTACACTGTAAGCAGCCCATTTGCTATATTACAATGCACTGTCCCAGTCAGTTCCAGGTGCAAAGACTTAAGTGTGCAGAGTGGAATAGTGCGCTATATCCATAATGGTGCTCCATACATACATTGGAATTATCTCCTTCCTCCTCTAACTACTAAGAATATCAATAACCCAAGAAAGCATTTACTGCTGAATGTGACTAATGTTATTTTTAAGCATTTGTCTTTCTATTACAAGAATTGTATTGACACCGAAAATAAATAGGTTATTGGCATGAAGAGACCATTTTGTACCCTGGTGCCACTCAGGTTAACATTTATTAAACACTTTGCGATCTAAACTGTACCTTCAAGAAAGCCCCGTGATTAGAGAACTCTTTTCCAAAGGAAGGAACATCAAACTTTCACACCCTGGGAGAAGGATGCCTCAGGTTTTGCTCTGACCTACGTCAACATCAGTGCATGGTGTGTAGGACCCGCTGCTAAGTGGAGTTAGGAGTTACTAAGTAGTATCAAAACAGTTGTCAGATGATACATTAAGAAAGTGCACCAATGCTTAGTTGGATTATCTTAATTACAGATTACTATTTGTCGGCCTATTTTAGACCATTGGTCCACCCTTGTTTGCCAGATTCAGGTATATAGCACTGCAAATACGTTATACGTTCCAGCGCAATGCTCCTGTGAACTGTATCGCAAGCCCTCCAGGACCCAGGTGAGGGGATGGAAGAGTACTCCAAACTATTCTACAACAAATAATTTCTGGAGTAAGGAAGAGGCTGATGATTAAGAAAGGATCGTTGAGTAATGTCTTGCAATTATACCCACCCAACTGTTCCACGTGGTGCTTAGAAGCAGCTTGGAAAAGATTAAGAAGATTTCCTCATTGAATTCAATATTAACGTAAGAATAGCCTAAACGTGTTATGCTGATTTAGGTCTTCCAAGGACATATACCGGTTTACCAACCCCAAAGTACTGCTTAGGCACATTCACAAAGCACAGATTGGATTTATACATGAAAAGGAATGCCAGGGAGTTTGCAAGAGATCATTGAAGTCCAAGAGAACATTTACTCCTAGTCTCATACCAGTGAGCGACTTTCAAAACAGCAGGTAGTAATTCTATAACAGGCCAATCCTGGAAGGTGTTGGTGTTCCTAGGGATATTACGGTATAGTTTGCCTACTTTAGTCGAGCATTATGAATTCTTTTAACACTAATTACTAACATTGAAGATCAAATAATAAAGATTTAAATAGATTTGGATGTTCTACATGCACAGACCTTACAATGACATACTAGTGACAAATGCATTGGTTGAGCATTAACCACACTCATATGCTTGCTCCTTTACTCTGTGTCAGCCTTCTTCTCCTTTAGGTTTGTGAATTGAGGATTGCACCTCCAAAGCAGGTTTTAAAAACCTTGCATTCTACTCCCCTGAGTTGTACTTTGTGGACGCAGGGCACCATGGGTGTTTTTCAGGAGGATTGGTGGAGTCACACTGCTCCAAGGTAATACTAGTTAATATGAACTGGCCTAGGGGTCAAGAGGGAGACTGGTTGAAGGTCAATAGAAGTCTTTTTCACTAAGGCTAGTCAGCCGCCTATCCACCTTTGTTACGCAATTTAGGAAGATATGGCTTGCTAACGTATTTAATGTGTGTGGTTGGGTAGTGTCAATGCTTCTTCGCAGGATCAGGGATGGTGTTGTCCTCAAGAACATATGAGGAAACGTGCCCTTAAATGGATTTGATGGTCAGTAAATCAAATATCATAACCAGTTAAATAGGCCTTCTTGAGTCAAAGCACAAGTTAGAAATCATGAATGTTTATTCAACTCCACACCGACAAAACAGAAGTAGTCATCATGGGCCCACACCAGACGCTTGGAACGACACCTGGTGGCTCACCGCCCTCGGCAGCCCACCAGCCCCCACGGACCACGCACGCAACCTTGTAATCATCCTAGACTCCGAGCTCAAAATGGATTGCCAGATCAACTCCTACACATCCTCCTGCTTCCACATCCTCCACCTCCTACATAAGACCTTCAAATGAATCCCCCTCGAGCACAGAAAAACCATCACCCACGCCCTCGTCACCAGCAGACAAGACTAAGGCAACGGCAACGCATTCTACGACGGAATAAAAAAAAAAAACCTCACTGCCAGCTACAAAACATCCAGGACGCCGCCGCAAGACTGGTCCTCAACTTACCACGACACTGCCAAAGTCTCCCAACACCTGCGCACACTCCACTGGCTCCCCATCGAGGTAAGAATCACCTTCAAGATCCTCACCCACGCACACAAAGTCCTCCACAACACCGAACGAGCATACCTCAACAGCCAAATCAACTTCCATGCACTCCAAAGAACCCTACGATAAGCCCAGCTCTCCTACGCCGTGATTCCCCACGCCAGAAAGACCAGATCAGGAGGCCGCTCCTTCTCCTTCTTTGCGGCCAGAGCATGGAACACCCTACCGCTCTACCTCAGGCAGACAACATCACTCCCCATCTTCACGAGAAACCTCAAAACCAGGCTCTTCGACAAACCCCCTCCTTCATGGACTGGAACCTGCACCCTCTGTCCCCCCAGCGTCTTACGATCCTTACGGGTGAGTAGTCACGCTCAACAAACCCATGATTGGTTGATTTATTAAAAGATTTAGGTTCATTACAGAAGGGTAGTCTCAAAATCAGTCAAAATGCATAATAATTCATATACAGGGAAATTTGCATTAAGATCAGTCAAATGCAGCAGGAGGTTTAATTTTAGGTCGGACCTCAGATAAAATATCAAATCATTCTAAGCCTCAAGCACGAGGAAGACTAGCAAGGGTCTGCTCTCTAAGAATCGAGAGATTGCCTCTTGCAAAGCAAGCCTAGCCGAACAGGACAGGCTCCCCAAGTCTGGCTCATCTCCAGAATGAGATCTCATTGATAGGGAAACACACAGTAAAAATCAACCAGTCAGCATGAGGTGAGCAAAATGTTTTGTAGGCTCAGCAAATCACAACACAGAATATAATGCAACATTATTGAACACCATTCTAAACTCCATCTTCTATTACATAATAATCCTTCTCCTTTTGACCCAGTGTAATCTAATGTGACAGTACAAATCTAGTTACACTCAGAACAATGATGGACTTACGTAATGAATGGACCCACAGAGGTTCAGGCAGGGAGAACCAGGAACAGTTATATTTTGATGGGAGCTTCCTGTAAAGTCCCCCCATACAACCCATCATAAAAAAGCATTTCATTTCTATGCATTTCCTGAGTGAGTGCGAAATAAAAGCGCAGTCACGTTAAATTCAAGATGGAGCCAGCACTAGCTTAGGCCTTGTTTGGCAAAAGATAGAAAAACATGGTCCTGTAAAGTGCAGTGAATTTGTTTTTAATGCAAAACATGAATGCCACTATATAAACATTATTTATTATTCAGAAATCACTTTTACAGTAGTAAGACCATACCTCTGATTTTACAATGAACCCAGGATATAGATGTGCTCTGCTAGTTCAATTTTCTGAGCATAGGACATCGCTTGTAACTAACAAAGGAGGACAATGGCACAATTACTGCCAATAATATTTACTTACATGCATTGCAGCTTTGATAGTGGGTGCTTCTGTTTTCAAGCTTACATGGTAGGTTCATGAATGTGGAGCTCAATGATGATATTGTGTGTTATCTAGAGGTTGTAGGTTTGAATCCCAGTTAGAAAGACTCAGCCTTTTATCCTCCTATGCATTCATTTTCAAGGGGTGATGATAAATGTGTATCCAAAAATGCCATGTACAGCAAAATAACTATTATTATTATTATTATTATTATTATTATTATTATTAGCAGTATTATTATATTACAATTACTATTATTATTATTATTTCACTTGAAGAGGAATCCTTGTGCAGCCGTAATATTGATGTGGCCCTTGAAAATAAAATAAACTCGGAGCATCTTTTCTTCTTTTCAATTTCTAAGCGCAAACATAGTAAAACGAGGACAATGTATTGATGCGTGGTTCGAAGAACCAGCATGAAGACCATCAGAACTGTACCTGGGCAACTTTATACCAAGCATTGGTGCCCTTCAGGGCCAGGAACCCAAAGAACCCTGGCAATATTCTCAGACCATCCCCTGAGGAAGAACTGCTTGCCCCCGGGAGGCTGGAAATGCTTGCCTGCTGCTTTTGTTACTGGGGGCTGATATTACAGCACCGCTCCAAAACTGGCCTCAACTAACAAAACCGTCCCCCACCATTGCAAAACCGGCCGCCACACTTCCAGCCTCACGGGGAAACGCCCAATGCCCGGTACAGCCAGTCAGTTAGGTATGGTGCCCATGCCCAATAGTGATAAACAATGACTCTTAGTACAGAGGCGCGAGCTCTTACTTTGCGTACGCCTTCTCAAGCAATGCACTCCAAAACTCATTGGCCACATTGGAATGACAGTAGATCAGTTCGCCGTTCATTGTCGGCAGTCTGTCATCAATAACAACATCGATCCAGTCTCCCAAAGACCAAAACCGGAAATGAAAGATCCCCGTGTATTTGTTGTGTCTTCTTGGATCCCATTCTTGTTGTTTCCAATCTGGGATCACCTAAAGAGAGAAGGCATAACAACTAATGAAACATGAACAAAAACATATTGTCCTTGGTTCAGGTAATACATAATATGCAACTGAATAAAGATAACGCATTTGTGAAAATCACATCTCATTAGTTCAAGTTTATAGAATTTATGACATTCTTCTTTGATCACATTAGCATCTAGTGCCTAGAAAACATCATTGTGCATGTGCAATGTATAAAATTAATTAACTAATAAATGTAAACGTGCAATTGAACAAATTATTACTCACTGCGAGTCTCCATTACTTAGAGTCTATTACAATGTTAGCCCTCACCTCATAAGGTGGGCACCAAATTTCCAAATCTGACCGATACACACAACTCAAATAAAGCCACTTCCCTTATTTGGAAGGGGCATATTATAAATGGGGTAGCATGGTGCAGAGCGGACGGGCCAAACTCCAGAGGACAGGTGCTAAGCATCCACACAGTACACACAGGCGACTCACAAGGCACTCCACAAAAAGAGACCACACCAGTTTAGGTGAAACATATGTATTATGCCAAACACGTTAGGATCTTATCACAGGTATGAACACAGTGCCACCTGACACCAGGTAGCAATATACAAGGGGACTATTTACAGGGCAGGGCCAATCGGGCTGCTGCCAGCATCATCACTAGGTACAACAAATAAAGATAAAGCCCTCAGCAATAACTGGGTAGCAGCCAGTACCTACTGGTAAATCCATGCACTTGGCATTATCCCAATAGTATTAGGCATGAATTACATTTGCCTGAGGCCTCTCAGTAGGGGTAAAAGCATTAGGCCTAAACCTGCGGTATAACTGCAATATCATTTGCGATAAATCATAATGGGTCAGACATAGTCCTAGATCACCATAGCCCGGTATTGGCAGGCACATTAGCATTGGGCATACTCACATGACATTAGGCAAACTTGCATGAGGCGTCTCAATATGCATAAAAACACATTATGCGCAACCATTAGGCATGGAAACATAGGGGACACTCATCAGGCGCAGACCACCTTAGGCGGGGCTTAAGCCACCTCAGCTCAGGTACAGCACTGTATACAGGACACCAGCAATGCACGCACTAGGGGATAAAAACCTTCAGCATCCACCTTGGGCATCTAGATGCATTAAGCATCCGTTACATTGAGCATCAATCACAATCCCCCCATTAGGCCGGAATCCTGAGCAACCCCACATTATCATGAAAACATGAACACCCCATTAGGTATAAGAGTATTAGGGAAAAACCTTATCACGAACCACAGGCCCATTATGCATAGAAACATTTGTATAAGTCACATTGGCCTAAATCAGCACTGCAAACCGGAGGGAAAAGCATTAGGTATCATCCTAGGTACAAATGCATTATGCAACAATATTATGCAAGAAATTATATGAGGCAATGGCCTCGCCGGCATAAACACAGTTCGTCCCAACCGGGGGCACAACACTCTGAAACTGGCCCCAGGCCAACTAGCCTTTCTCCGGGGCTCAAATGCCCTATGTCCCGCAAAGTCAGGGCTGGCTGCAAAAACAACAAAAGGAAAGTGCTCAAAGCGCTGGGGCAGGGCAGGAGTGTCTCTCACTCCTCTCTCTCTTCTCCTGAGGAGTACAATGCCCCCAAAACGTTGCAGCTGCCCACTGTCAACCAAGCAGGCAGGAGAGAATCCAACACGCCGGGATCCCCTCGTAGCGCTTTAGAATCCCGGCGCTGCAGACATCTGCTCCTCTTCTCCTGAGCACAGTTGAAGCGCCTTGGCAGCAAGCAGAGCACAGTCAATGCGAATAAGGCACTCTGGCAGCACCACAATGCAGCACACAAAGCGGGGAATTAAAATATAGCGCTTTGACAGCACAGCGCTGCAGGTCTCAGCTCCTCTTCCCCCGGCACCCTGAATATAGCGCTTACATGTGTTCTGTCGCACCAGGGGCTCCTCGCCAGCAATGCGAATATAGCGCTCACAAGGCACTAGGTAGCTGCCACAGATTAAGGGTTCCACCTAAGGACATAGCGCCTGCTTCTCTCTCCTCCCTGGCCATCTGCATATAGCGCTTGGGCAGTACAGTGCTAGAGTGCAGGCAGGGGGAGAGTACACGCAGTCCACATGGACGGCTCACGTGGCGCTAGGTCCCACCAGCAGACTCAGGGACAACAGGTCGCGCTCCTCACCTCCTTCTGGGCGCAGTAAAAGGAGCTCCTTGGCAGTCATTCAAAGCTCTCTCCTTTTCCAGGTGCTAGGGAGAAGTCAGGGCCCAGGTGTAGCGCTCACGAGGCGCTAGGGCAGGAGAGCAGGCAGGCAGTGCTAGGCCAGGTCAGCAGTCAGTGGGTTCTCATCAGTACAGGACAGCAGCTCCTCGGAACCATCATCCCCTGTAACGTGGCACTCCTCCTGGTACAGCAGCCTGAACTCCAGCAGCGGCACTCACTGGCCCTGTGGACAGTGGAGGGGTACAGATGGGTTTAGGGGCCAGCAAACAGGCCCATGCGGCGGCACCCCCTGGCAGCGTGTCCCCTCTCAATCCAGTCCACCTTCAGTCTGAGCACATGGCATCTCTACTGCTCTACATATACCAGAAAGGCTGGAAACTTCTAGAAGGTCCCTGGTAGTTCCAGCCTCAACTGTCACTGTGGGGAGTATAGAGCACCTTGTCACTTCAAGCACTAGACCACTAACCAACCTCAGTCAGGCGGCCAAAGCAGACAGAAATGGCGTCCATTTTAAAAGTGACATTTTACAAAGGTGCATTTCTACAATGGTGAAAATGACTCTGGGCACACCATGGCGCAGCATGTATCACTGCAACTCGTACCACACATGGCATTTACATTCCTCTACCATGGGGGAGATATAGGTGCAAACACCATTGCACGCCATTTAACATTTGCATTTGAAATACATCCACATGCCATGTTGATTCCCACAAAAGCGAAACAATTCAGGAAAAAAGGGTCAAGTCCAACAGGGCATATCATTTGTGTTGTTAGTTAAGGCCTTACAAGTAAAAAAAAACAGCAGATTCCTGAGGTGGCTCCTTTGCAATGGCAGAGGAGTGTCGCCCCACTGCCTGGCTTAGATCCAGCAAAATAAAAATCAAAACATGCTCTAACATCGTTTCATTTTTCATTTGATGGCTCTGAGCCAGCATGTGTCATGGAAGGAGGAGGACACCCTAAGTGTGTATATGTGTTTGGCCAGCTCTCAGAGTAACCACAGCACACATGCGCACTTAGGTTTCTCCATCCCGGCTGCATTGAACAGCCGGGCTGGAAAAACCACCACTGAATCCGTGGCCTGAGTGGAGCATCTTTTCGGCCCACTCAGCCAATCCCCGCACTGCCTTCCGAGGAGAGCAGTGCAGGGATTGGATGGGGTCTGCCTCAAACGTTGCTGGGACCAGGAAAAGAAGAGGAAGCATGATGCAATGCAGGAAGCAGCTGTTGGCTTCAGGTACACCCCCACACACGCTCCCGTCTCCATGTTCCCTCCACCCACCCCACCATCCATTGTTTGTGGCGCCCGCCACACGCCTCTTCAGAGGGAGAGTGGAATGTAATGACAGAGTTGAGGAAGAGTGGAGTCACTGTAATAGATATTACAGTTCAATAATGAAGAGTCCACCTACCCATCATCTTTCTCATCACAGTTCCTAATAAATGTAGGGATATACCCTAGGAAAATGCTTTAACTTAAATAACAATGAATGTTCAAAAATGACATAATGCAGGTGTCAGACATGTGTTCCTTTCAACCGATGTGCCAACATCTTATTCATACAATTAACAAAAGTTAACTAAGCACAGGTCAGTAAGACTGAAGAAAACAACATTGGAACCAAATGCACGATCTCTCATGCCTGTTCCTCAAGACTACATTGGAGAATGAAGGTAGAGGGAAGTGCCTGGAGGTCTGCCCTGCAAACCCTGAACTTCAGTCCTAGGTGTAGACATCCCTCTGGTGGACTGCTCCTCAACTGGGCCTGCTTTAATCTTTTTGAGCTAGATGATAAAAAAATGCAGCGGTTGGCCATACCCAACAACTGCTGTGAGAGGCACAGAAATAACTGAATTCCCCCAGGCACAGTTGGCGGTAACTACAGAAATATTGGTGAAAAATAAATATATTTCTCCTTGTTATGCCTCCGTTGGGATGGCTTACTATTTTAACGCAGTCCGGGGTTAGTAGATCTAGGAATGTGCCAAAAACCATGGGCGGATGTGTGGGAGTACCGGCGCTCCACCCAGGAAGCCATCGCAAGGCAGTGACTGGTACTGCCATGCATTACTCCAGATTTAATAAGCCATGCAAGTTTGAAGTGTGGCTCAATGGTTAGAGTGGCAGACCCTGACGCAGAGGTCTAGCCTGGGACCAGGGTTCAATTCCACGCCTCAGCGGGTCTTGGGCTCAAAATTCCCCGGACCTGATAATTCTCGCCTCGGTGCCTATTCCAATCATGGGTCCCACTCTGCTATTCTGGGCAATAGCTTGCTTAATCTCCACAACGGCCCCCACAACGCTAAGGATGCCTGGCCTCCACCTTGGGGGTGCCCAGGAGTGGACGCCTCACGGGGAAAGCCAGGATGGATTCCACAGCGGTATTCATACAAGCGCCTTGAGACCCTTGTGGGTGAGTAGTGCGCTATACAAGTAACAATTTAAATTTTTTGCGTGGCTTAGTACATCAGATTTAAGAGCTTGCGTTGCCTTGTGTCGCCTTGCGTGACAACAGCGATGCAAGCCCTTACGAAATATGGGCCTGACTCTGTAGCCCACAATACCTCCCTCAGTAAGCCTTGGACTGCTTAAGCTCGTTAATCAGACAGCCAAATGCTAAAACTGCCACTTGGTTATCCACGTTATAAGGACCTCAGGTCTCCAGGAATGAAAAGCCCTGGTTGATACAATTGAGACCCAGTAACGCCTGACTTCACGGGATGCTACAGCCTGGATTTCTCACAACATGAATATGCAAAGAATCAATGTTTTTCCTACATCTGGCAAATGAAAATTTGAAAATACTTTTTTGTCCTTTGAAAACAGTGTACTTCTTGTGTCTGAGTGTGTCCAAATTTTGGCTTAATGTGCAGGAAATTAAGAAAACAAATATGATACATTTTGTTTCAAGTACTGGATGGAATCTAATTTAGGATCAATATAGATCAAGTGTATATTTCCTTATAGTATTAATACTAGTATTACTAATAAGAATTCTGCATGTATTAGATGAACCATTGGAAATCACACTATTAATAGCAGTTTTCGAAGTATCAGCAATTGCTGTAGCACTGAAAGTAGCATCATTAAAAGAATGTGTTGTACATAGAGTTGGAATGTTATTATTATAATGCTACTAGTATTAGAGTCTTGAGCATTATTTGAAAAGTTAGTACACTTGTACTAGTAGCAGTGATGCTCATAACAGTACTAGCAGTACTTGCAGCATCAGTATTCAGAACAGTAAAATACTCAAAGTAATTTGTGGCCCAGGTATAGCTGCAGTAATATTTGTTCTACTAATACAAGTGGGTCCTGGAATAGTAGTACATATAGTAGTACTAAGGGCAGTGGTCCTTATAGAAGTAATGATACTATTGCTCATAGTACAGGTACTTGTAAGTCTGGATCTAGTATGTATGGTTGTTCTATTAGTAATACTTCAAAATGACTAGAACAAGTAGCGGTTGAGCTAGGAGAGGTATTAAGAGAAGCATTTGAAGCACTAATAATGAAGAACTGCATAAATGTATGAAAACGTGTCCTACTGTTCTCTATATTGCATGAAATAGTATGCACTATTTCCCAAGTTTTCTTCTAAAATCAGATATTGTCCAAAGGTTGCATGAATACTGAGTTCCTTTACAAGGTTGGAGAATAGTGACTCTATTTAGCTCTTGGTAGGCATTCCAGCATCCTCCTGGATCAGCAAAGGGATGTCCTCTGTTACCCTGCAGCTTCCTCCTAGATCAGCAAAGGGATGTCCTCTATTACCCTGTTGGTCCGCGCCTGCAGTGTCTAGAGATGCCAACCTGCATGGCAGGGATCTCTCTGCTGCTGCATGGAGGCCATTTGACATTTTCCCTTCCCACTTCCAACGTGCTGCACAATTGCAAGATAAGGTCAAACAAAAAAGACTAACAGTGGGCCTGCCCTGAATATGGCGGGACTGCACACACAGAGAGGTATTCAACCTCAATTATGCAATTTGCGCTGTAGGGGAATCTCTGTGCACTCCTGCACTAAATGCCATTCGGCCTGCACTAGTCCCAGAGGGGGGCGTATCAACAGTTGGACATGTTTTGAGGGATTAATTGCCTGTCCCTCCCTCAATTTACCCATAGCACCATAGCCATCTATCACCCATACAAGTCAAGCTTAGCCACAAATAATGTTCTGGCATGCTTCTTAGCATGGTAAGAGGAGTGCATCTACAGACCTGGGTGAGCACTGGCCCAGCATGCCTCCTAACCTCCACTACAAGCTTTTCTCCATAATCAGGCCCCATTAGTTCCACAATCCTTAGCAAATACATAAATCTGCCAAAAAGTGATTAAATGACCATTACAGTTTAAAGAAAAGAGGGATTACATGAATTTGCTTTTCCTTTTTCGTGCATATTTTTAAGTAGAAAAAGCTACCAGCAGGAAGGACACATTTATAGCAATTTGTTTATGTTTTTCTCACAATAGGTAAATGCAAAACATATAGAATCCCTGCATGTTTTTATACAATTTGAGCGACAGCCTTTTTAACATAATGTAACTGATTCTAATATCATTTTAGCAAAAATACCTTTTGGTGTATTTAATTTAACAAGATAGATTCTGCTTTTATACTTGCCTGCAATGAACATGAAAGAGCAAGAAATATGGGGTTTAAGTGGTTTGTTGGAAGGGTAAAAGTATGATCGTGTATTATAAGCAATAAGGTACCCCCCTTCATACATTATACAGTTATTGCAAGTCACTTCAGAGTTCTGTGACCTTATTAAGGAACTATGGGCCACATGAATTAAGCTATTTTGTGTATACAAGCAGGCCGATTCCCTGCATCCGCCTGTTTGTGAACGCAAAAAAGGCTTTTCCTATGTAACAACCTCTATTTTGCGATTCAGTAACCGGTTACCAAATTGCAAAATGGGTTTGCAATTCGATATTAGGAAGGGGCGTGCTTAGGCGTCCCTTCCTAATACCGAATTGCAGTGGTATGAATGAATGTTTTGCGACTAAATACTGGTTGCATAAAAGTCGCAGATTGAAATGAAATGAAAAAAGGGACTTGCTAAAGCGCACTGTGGCCAAGCGGCTTCCTGGCGCTGAGAACTAGTGCCTGACTCTACAGAGCATCCAAAAGGGCTAACAAGGGAAGGCCTGGGCAAAAAGAAACGTTTTCAGGGCTTTACGAAAAGAGGGGTAGGTGGGAATGGAACGAATAGAGAGAGGAAGACTGTTCCAGAACTGGGGGGCAAGAACCGAGAAGCGGGTGACCCCTGTTCTGGATTTACGGAAGCGGGGGACTTGGAGAAGAGAGAGAGATGAAGAACGGAGAGTGCGAGCAGGAGTGTAGGGAGTGATCAAGGAAGCAATAAAAAGGGGGGCGGAGTGGGTATAAGCCCGGAAGGCTAAACAGGCCAATTTAAAAAAAGATCTAAAGTTCAATCTGATGGTAACCCATTCGCAAATAGGAAGGGGTCCCAAAGGGGCCCTTTCCCTTGGTGAATGGTGGCGGATACATATTATAAGATCAGGCAGTTCTGCTCTTAAAAAATGAAAAGGAAACTGTTCATTATTTTCTTTTAAATGCAAAACTGTTTATCTTAAAGGAAACAGGTTGCATTTAAAAGAAAAATATCACTTTATACAAAAGCAGGGCCGGCTCTAGGCTCATGGTGGCCCTGGGCAGGGAGCGTAGATAGGGGGCCCGGAAGAGGGGGTCCGGGCGGAGCGGAACGCGCAGGCCAGTAAAGAGGGGAGGGGGTCAGGAGTTTAGAAGTGGAAGAGAGCCGGAGGCCGCCAAATCCTTGCCAGGGGCCACCACGCAAATATGTATCAATTCTCGGAGGATTAATATATTAAGGAAATGTATTGGCGTGGTGGCCCCTGGGGTTTGGTGGCCCTGTGCAGGTGCACAGCTTGCACATGCCTAGAGCCGGCCCTGACAAAAGCAATCATGGACATGGTAGTCTGCTGACCCCAGGAGGCCACTCTCCCCTGTGATTTTAGCGAGTCCTAATGAGTTGCAAACTGCGACCTACCTCATTAATATTAATGAGCTGGCCGATTTCTGACCCCCAAGGAATATCTAAATGAAATTTGATGAGTTTTTCATTAGGACTAGCGATTGCCTAATTGTGATTCACAGAAAAGTCGCAATTAGGTAATCGCTATTCCTAATATGGATACATGTGGCCCTAAGTCTTTACGGTTACGGAACTCCCTGTTGACATGAAGTGTGTACTTCATCCCATATATAATTTACTCAAATACACAGAACTAGAAAATCTGTCCTCTATTCCTAGGAGGAAACTGTTTTTAAAATCCGATTTACTCAAAACAAATGGTAAAATTTCTCAGATAAGCGTAATGTGGGTTTCTAATGAACTAATTTTTGTGATGCACATATTCCTCCAGTGTCATTTTTCTCTGTGGTCAACAATATTAATGCTAGTAGGGTGCTCTGTTCCACTCATATTAGATGATGCTGAACATAAGTATTTTGATAGTGTTTTACTACTCCAAGACCTGCTCAAGTCACTACTGGCAGTAGTTTACCCAACCCATATACTTCTTTAGATGGGGATCCAGTGGAGATCGCAGAGGAGTTGGATGATGCGGTTGTGGTGGGGGATGTCTAGGATCAGTCTGGCTGTGGCGTTCTGGAAGGTCTGGGATTTGCAAAGTAGTTTCTTGTTCATTCCGGCATAGAGGGCATTGCCGTAGTCCAGTCTGCTGGAATCCATCTGAACATTTTTCGGAGTACGCGGAGGGTGTTGAAGCAGGCTGAGGATACGTTGTTGATCTGGTGGTTCATTTTGAGCGATGAGTAAAGTATGATGCTTAGGTTTTGTGCATGGTCCGTTGGGGTGGGGGCGTTTCCAAGGGCGGGCGCCATCAGTTGTCATCACACGCTGAGGATGGAGCCATGGATGAGGACTTCTGTTTTCTCGAAATTGAGTTTCAGGCAGCTAAAGACATGTCATCGCTATATACCTTGGTACTAACGCAGCCACAGATATCACTAGGTTTAAAACACTTAGGTCCAGATGTAGGTAAGTTCGATTTACTGATTCTAAAATACCGAATTTTACCGATTCGGTATTTTAGAATTGGTAAATGGTATGTAGGTAAGTATTCGGTAAAGTTTACCGAATCGGTAATATTCGGTAAATACCGATTCGGTAAATACCGAATCGGTAATTTCCATTCATTCCTTTGGGCCTGGAGGCCCATAGGAATGAATGGGAATTACCGAATTGGTATTTACCGATTCGGTAATGGGGGAACACATTCAAGGGTGGCAGGGTCTCACATTGACACCCTGTTGCACCCCTGAATAGTGCATGGGTGCACATGTGGCACACACACACACATGCCCTAAGGGCATGTATGTCTGCCACATGGCACTTTTGAAAAAGGCACAAATTTGCTTCTTCAAAGGTTTTTGATATTTACCACCAACTGGTAAATACCGAATACTTAACCATACAATGCACTCGTATGAGGGCTCCCTACATTTCAGATTCAGTAATTTACCGATTCGGTATTTTAAGGAATCAGTAATTTACCGACTCCTTAAATTGCCGATTCGGTAAATTACCGAATCTGAAATGTAGCCACCTACATCTCAATAGCCTAATACCGGTCGGTAACGGCCGAAATTCGGTAATTTTGGCCGTTACCGACCGGTATTGAGCTACCTACATCTAGCCCTTAAATCTTAAAAAATACTTGTCCAACTTACCTGCCGTACCCAAAAAATCATCTGTGCACCATAATAAATAACCCTGCCAAATTTCGTACAACTCCAACAGACTATTTTAGCACTACACAAAATATAACAGTCTATGTAAAATGCAGTGGATTTGTTGCCCGTTCTGGGACGCCCCTGTTTTCTTTGAACTCGCTTGACCAAACGCCACAAACCTTTCACTACTCCAACAGCAGGTCTGCAAAGTTTCACAGACATTTGTCAAACAGGTTCTAAGTTATTCAGGGGCAACAAAAAAAAATCTCTATCTATGGTCACCCTAACAACATTGTTGGCACCCCCACTCGGTTAAAAATATATATATATATATAAAGTCTAAGATATGTATATATCAAAACAAAACCCTTTCAGGTGTTGCATATATTATGTAAAAAAAGATGCAGAGAACTCTGGGTAGTTCCCAAGTTTAGGTGGAGAGTAGCTCCTGTCTAGAGCACACTACAACACCAGCGACACCTTGAATTCGCTCAGCTCAAATGCCTGCTTTGCTATCAAAGTTTTTAAACATAGGATTAGCACAGTGCCATCCATACTAAGATATAAAGGGACAACGTCTTTTGCCATTTCTACTGCAAAGTCTTTAAGCATAGGATTAGCACAGTGCCATCCATGTCAAGCTGTAAAATGACAAAATACACTCCAGGCACAGTATTACAGCTTTGGATTGGTAAAATACCATCCAAGCCAACCTGGAATGAATAAAAGCAACTCCTGACGTGTTTCGCTAATATAGCTGCTCTCCATCTAAACTTGGGAACTATCCAGAGTTCTCCGCTTCTTTTTTTGCATATAAATATAAATATACACACACACACATACACAAACACACAGACACATTCACTTTATTAATCTTATATTTTATTTTGTAAGCAGTCACAGTCCCTACCTGTCTACAGACCACAGATTAGAAAACACTGGTCTAGACAACAAAAGACATGGTCAATGAAGTGTGGCTTATTATCACATTCACAGTAGCTTTTATCTCAAGGGCGTGCTTAGTTCTCTGCTCGGTACTGTACAAGCGAGCATGTTTTCGTTGAAACATGAACTATTTGCAATCAGTGGAAGACTGGGAATGTGACCAGAGGTTAATGTCTAACCTCGGTCACACCTCTTCAGACGATGACAGAACTGGTGGAAAATCTCCAAAATGGTTTGCCAACTTTGACATCTGGAAGTGGATTTTATTTAGTGTTTACCATAGGATACATTTATGGTCCATTCGCTGTTCAGTGCCTTTTTGTCTTAGAATTCCTTAGTAGCCTGTTGTTGTATTACAGGAGTACACACATAATTAAATTAGGTAAAAGCAGCCAGGAACTAGTCTAGGCTTGACTCATGTCTCTTGTGCATACATCTTTATTATGAGTGCTTTTAGTGTCATCCAGTGAATCCTTTTACAAATGAAAAAGGCACCACTAGAGCCCTCATGGACCTGACTGGGGTGAATTCCTGAGTGATGATTGAGCGGTTTTTTGGGGAGGTTTAGATAGGTTACCATGCAGTATTGTTATCTGCTCACCAATACAGTCTGTATTATCAGTGTGTAGTGTTTGAGAGTTAACAAAGGACAAAAGTTTACAGGCTGTATTTACGAGGATCAATTCTTGGAGTCCAAATGAATATTCATTCTCCAATGTAGGATGTGGCAGTCGGCTGACTTAGCTGGGAGAGCCAGAACGCGTTCAGTAGGACACTACTTTTTTAGTCAGGACCAAGATCACGGTGGTATTGTTGTTTAGGTAAATGACATTTGCTCTTATCCAGTTTTTACTTGGAAAAAGATAGTCACTGTTATGATCATCTCATTGGGGTCTATTGGAGCACTGTGCAAACCAGCTTGCACCAAAGAAGTACATACTGGAAGTGGGTGGGACATAAGGGAAAGCATTGGGGAACAACTGCAGTCTCAGTAGTAGGGTAGGCGTAACTCCCCAATGAGCACAGTTCCACTGGTGTGGGCGTCTCGCTTCTTGGAGGTCAGCTTTGCTTGTTAGGTGCAAGTTCCATACATTGGGACACTTGCTGTCACTGGATACGTGAATCACAGTCCAAAGAGATCCGCCAGTTGGAGCACAAAAAATAAGCAATACATGTGAGTCTGACATCCTGCAGCACAGGCACAGTCATGTGCCCTACTCTTGGAGTACCTACGAGATCAGCTGGTCAAAGCTGCCCACCCGAGCGAAAAGAAGAGAGAGCTCCGAGAGATCCTAGAACTGCCCCCAGTGACAGGACACTACAAATGTAATAACTACACCGCCTGCCAGTTCACCAGAGATACTAAATCATTCATGCTCAATTGCAAAGTGCACGCCAAACCAGGATCTCTAAGTGCAATACGAAAAACTTGATTTATTGCTTGCAGTGTCCATGCAAGTTAGTGTACATTGGCGAAGAAACTCAGTCCATGAACGCGCTTGGGTTACAACACAGATCTAGAGTTAGATTCTCAGTTCCTGGCGATCCCCTTGTAGACTACTACAAAATTGGCATCACACAGAAAATATTACCTGGTCTGTTCTTGTTGTAGTCCAAAGGAACTACAGAGGAGGGTCTCTTGAATCTAGTCTAAACAAGTCAGAAGCCAGGATAATAGAGAGGTTTGGCACAGCCTCACATGGATGAGATGTGGTCTTTAATTTGAAAACATGAGCCCATTTGGATCACTATGTTGTGTTCATTTTTAGGTCGAAGCCTGCATTGCAGGGCATGGCCCTGCTGCAGGCAAAGAGATATTGTGAGCAGGGAATTTCAGTATGGCATGAAGCCACGCCCCTTTTTTCCATTGGCAGGCCTCTTGAAACGGAGGCCTGCCATTGGAAAAAGCTCCTGTTTAGCAGATTTGTCTGCTCTGGATCCCACCTCTCGAGGACTCCATGACCTGCCTTACGGTAGCACAGCAATATTTTCAGAAATATTGCCTTGGCAACCATGAGGCAGGTCAGGGAGTCCTGGAGGGGAGGAATCAGTATTGTGCGCAGCAAGTAACAATTATCACAGCATGAGACCCCACTTATCACAGCATGTCAACAGGCACCCCAGGCTGCTGGAGCACTCAACTATAATTATTGTGCAGTTGAGTGCTCCAGCAGTGTGGGGCACCTCTCTGCATGCTGTGATAATTATCACTTTGGGGCCTCATGCTGTGATAATTAGGGTGGCATGCTCTATTTGCAGCACTGAACATTTTCAAAGAAGGTGAACATTTTCAAAGAAGGCGAAGCAGCGACATTCATTGGAGACACTCACCCTCACGCCCTCACCCCCCTCACTCCCCCTCATCCCCTCACACCCCCTGACCCCTCACACACCTCCTCACCCTCACACCCCCTCACTCTCACACACCCTCAAACACCCTCACCCTCTCACCCTCACACCCCCTCACCTTCACACACCCTCTCACACCGCCTCACCCTCACACCGCCTCACCCTCACACCGCCTCACCCTCACACCGCCTCACCCTCACGCCGCCTCACCCTCACACCGCCTCACCCTCACACCCCCTCACCCTCACACCCCCTCACCCTCACACACTCTCACCTCACACCCCTCACATACCCTCACACACCCTCACTCACCCCACACCCCCTCACTCACACTCACACCCCTCACCCTCTCACCCTCACTCACCCTCACACCCCCTCACCCTCACCCTCACACCCCCTCACCCTCACACCCCCTCACCTTCACACACCCTCTCACCATCACACACCCTCACCCCCCTCACCCTCACACCCCCTCATCCCCTCTCACCCTCACACACCCTCACTCACTCACACCCTCACCCTCACACCCCCTCACACCCCCTCACCCTCACACCCTCACCCCCCTCACTCCCCCTCACCCCCTCACACCCCCTGACCCCTCACACACCTCCTCACCCTCACACCCCCTCACTCTCACACACCCTCAAACACCCTCACCCTCTCACCCTCACACCCCCTCACCTTCACACACCATCTCACACCGCCTCACCCTCACACCGCCTCACCCTCACACCGCCTCACACCGCCTCACCCTCACGCCACCTCACCCTCACCCTCTCACCCTCACACCCCCTCACCTTCACACACCCTCTCACACCTCCTCACCCTCACACCCCCTCACCCTCACACCCCCTCACCCTCACACACTCTCACCCTCACATACCCTCACACACCCTCACTCACCCTCACACCCC